>NC_134748.1:4377500-5002500 GCF_050436995.1 Anticarsia gemmatalis | reverse complement strand
CGTAGGGAGAGATATGGCGCGATAAATAGATAGAGCGTCGCCACACTCGACACACGTCCGGCTATTTTTAAAACTGTCACGTTTGATGTATGAGCAGCGCATTTAATTCGGTTGGCTCCTCGTGGTATTGTAAACGCGTCAGTATTCTATCAGTATTTTTTGTAAGGATGATGTTATTTGTTCGGCATCCTCCTTATTCTTGTCTGAATGTCTAATCTACATAACTGGTCGTCGTAAGTAGGCAGGTTTTGGAGGCCAGGCAGTTTTGTGAATTGTCTATTTTGCTTAATCCGTATCAATAAATGCAGCATTTAATTTTGTGTTGTCTTAAATTCTCAATCTACTAGAAACTCTAGCTTTAGATAGAGTCCTCAAAGGCTAAGTAATTGCAAGACTTACTTACTTAATTCGTAGCTATCTAATTTAGCAACCTAAAGTTGCTATGTAAAGGTCTTGCCACTAAAATCACGGGCCTATAGATAGAAAAGACGGAGCGCGGACGCAATTGATTAGAAGATAACAAGACACGACTAAACGTTGGTAGATACCTATATAAGTACCTGGGTAGATATGTAAATATGTTTGGTCGAGTTCTCATTTTTCTAAACATATAGATACCTACTTACCTACCTAGCAAACAAGCGCGCACGCATTTACCGCGGACGTGCACGCTCGCGTATACGATCATATCGTATCCAATTTTAAGTATCAATAAACATGAGTCGAAATAAGATTAGAGAAGATTTTGGAGAGAGTACGACGTGTTATCTTAAAAACCCCTTATGCCAGTGTCAATTCGGAGTAAAAAGTAAGTATTCAACTTTACTACAACCTTGCGCTTGTCTGCGTATGATTCTTTCTGAAATACGGGAATTTTCTTCAACGAATCTCGATATTGGGATGTGTTCGTTATATACTTAGTAGCTTAATAATTCACATTACATAGATAAAAGACAAATTATTTGCAATTAGCTATTACGACACGTCATGTATCTATTTAGTGTAGCTGAATTTCTGAACTCTACATACAATACGCACTAAAATCTTAGTTCCCGAAACAAAATGCCTAACATTCGTAAATTAAATAACAAGCAGAATAGATACCTGAAATCGTGTCGAAATGTGAATACGGATGACTATCTTTCAATCTATCGTATGGCTAACCTAGCTACAAAGTTGTTCCAGCCGCCCAAAAGGTCTTTGACATAGCTTAACGGCTGTTATCTTAATTGACAACAGCCGCGACCGACTTTTAACGTGCCCTCCGAAGCACGGAAACGCTCAGTTCAAATACCACTTTGCGGTCACCTATCTATAGAATGACCGCGCTAACGGTTGCTTAACCCACAGATCGTTAACCGACCGGTGAGCACAACTAGCTATGAGCGCCTCGGATGACTAAAGATAGATAACAAGCCCTAATAGAAACTAACATAAGTATGAATATGTTCGAGGAGTAGATATGGGCAGCACAGAGCCCAGTCGCATGCAGAAATTAAACTCTACCGTGAAAATACTGAGATACGGGTGAATTTTCTTCATTCTCTTTGTTTTTCGATTAATTATCGAATAATAATGTATAAGTAATTCTGGAAAATAATTGCTGCTCTTTGTATAGTCGTTTGGTAATTCAGCCAGTGAATGACGATTTCTGGTGCTAGCTTCACAAATGTGATATCCATAGGTCTAAACTAGGCTTAGACTCGTAAACTAAACTTTAGGAAAATAGTCCGTGATGAGTGATGACTGTTAAATGTTCGAGACTTAAACTGAGACGAGAATTTTAAGGTTACGATACCTTATTTGTTTCACGACGTTTCGAACGAGTTACACCTATCATGGAAACGGACTGACTCACAATTTAGTTTTAGGTATGTGACTAAGCCGCGTTTGCTTAAAAACTTTTATTATGGTGTATAAGTTCTAATTCTAATGCTATAGAATTATAGATGGTAGAGTCTAGGTAGGTACCTACCTATAACTAATTAAGTAGATAATATGGATATTGCCTTGTTTGGACATGTAAAATATACGTTTCTAGTCGCTGACCGCTTCGGTCACTAGTTGTCGAATGCTCTGGCCACTCACCTATGTACCTAAGTATGTACTATTAGGCATTCATACATGCTTCAGGTAGCTAAGTCCTTGTTCTAGCTCGCTAACAAACGACAAACATAGCTAACATTTTCCAGTAATTATTTTGTGAGAGAAACAGGTATCACGCGTTCCAACCGTCGTTCTGCACGGTCGTCTGCGCAGTCCCTGGACGCTCGTGAGCATGCGCATTTACCTAATGCGATTATTGGCTTATCTAACTAATCTACGTCCTATGTAGTAGAAAGCGATGAGACGCGACGGTGCTTTGCAACTTGTCACATGGTTTCGAGACTGATGAGGCGATTAGTAAGACGTGAAACTTTCAATTGACTGGACTGGGAATGATGATTGAAACTTTTTTACAGTAAAAAAATTATGCTTAGTTAGATCGTAGTTGGATGGCAGCTCTATCTATATACGGATGAGTCAGTAAAATGTTTTTAAGCTTATTCTGGATGACAGCGACAGCGGTGGATGACGGCAACGCGACGTTTTCAAATGTGGTATGGAAGTGATCGAGATCAAATCTTTTCGAGAAAAAATTTGACTGCCTCCCCGGCGCAGTGGTTTAAGTCACCACGCCGCTACCATTGTGGTCGGAAGGTCGTGTGTGTTGGTTCGATTCCCACACGGAACAATTATTTGTGCGATACAAAAATAATTGTTTCGGGTCTGGTTGTACTTTGTGTCCGTTGTTTGTATGTTTGTAAAAGTCCCCGCGACACAAGAGCAATTCTTTATGCGGGAGTTGTGTTTTTTTTTAAATCATCTCGCACCAGACGAGATCTTAGACGTTACCAATATTTAGACGTTACTCGAGTTTTGATTTCAGACTGGTTAAACAACTTGGAACGGGCCAATAGGAGCGCCGAACGTCAGAAACGTTTCGATCGCGTTAGCATAAACGGCGGCGCGAGAGTGTGAAAATCGCGCCGCTTCCGTCACTTGCGGCTAACGAGTTGGCTGCATTGCAAAGTACATTATATTTTGGTATTTCCAAGAACACAGTTAACGCTATGTTTTGTTATTTTTATTTCATAAATATGTTTCAGCATATTTATGAAAAGTAGTACCTACATAAGCAATTCAAGAAAAATATAGAGTTCTAAGAAAATATTGTAATGTAACAATTTCTCCTCGGGAACAGACCATTATGGTATATAATAGTACGTAGGCGGTAGGTAGCCTCCGTTCCCCGCAGTCGCACCATGACGAACATAACAAGACAAGTGGACACCCGTCGCGAACACACAATACAATTTAACTTGAACACCGTGAATGAGCACAAAGAATTGTCCAAACGACGGACATTTCCACTTTCCGATGTGTTGTGAAAGTCGAACGCATTCGTCTGTTTAACCGACTTCAAAAAAGGATGATGCTTTCAATTAGACTTTATTTATATGATGGTAAATTTAAGTTATCTATACTAATATTATAAAGCTGAAGAGTTTGTTTGTTTGAACGCGCTAATCTCAGGAACTACTGGTCCGATTAGAAAATTCTTTCAGTGTTAGATAGCCTATTTATCGAGGAAGGTTATAGGCTATATAATCATCACGCTACAACCAATAGGAGCAGAGTACCAGTGGAAAATGTAACAAAACCGGGGAAAATTCCCATTCTCTTATGTGACGCAAGCGAAGTTGCGCGGGTCAGCTAGTTTTACATAATTTGATGTAAGGTAAGGTCGAATACTTATAGCAACGTTATGGTTTCTTGTCCTTTTATAATGTTAATAAAGCCAGAATAAATAATTTCCAGCAGACATTCATAAAGAGTGGCTATTTATCTGTACAATAAACACTTACATGCGACACTAGCGACAATTTAGGTTGTTACAATACTTTGTGTTCGGAATAAGGGCGTTTGTCCACCGCCGCCGTCACCGGACTGACGACACCGAGAACGAGATTATTTCGGACCGAGTTTAATATGACGGAACGGCGATCGTTTGTCCACCGCGATCAATTTCGCTGGTTTAGTTTGTTCCAGCTGTTATGCGTGGTAGTCGCGTTTTCGAAGAAATAAAGTGATGGCTAGGTTAAACCGGCGACGAGCTAGCGGTCACGCCAGTCTACTCGCATATTCGGCGGCCGGGATGACGGCGCTCGAGTGACGGATGTGCGGTGGACACGCGGCTAAGTAATTTTATGTATCTAAAGTATGTACCGCTACTTCGGCGCCGTCACCTCGTTCTCGGTGACGTGACGGCGACGGCGGCGGTGGACAAACGCCCTAAAGGTAAATATATGGCCATATTTTTCGGCCATTATTGACTCAGGCACCTTTGTATTATTTTGAAGTAAACAGTTTAGTCGTAAATGAGCATTTGACTTTATACAGAAACTCTCTACGTGAAACAGATTGGGTGCTATAGAGAGCGAGTTGGAAGATAACGTTCTGCGCTCATCGCTCTACCAGTCGGCTGCACAATCCTGGATGTTCCCGAGCACGCGCGATACAGTCACTGTGTACCTATAGTGTGTACATTACGGACAATTACGGTGATAAATTTTTATTTATATAGATGGAAAGTATGTGCATATTGTAGTACATGGGGTATCGCATGTGATGACGGAAAGTGCAAGTGGTAATCAGGGTATAGGGAATATTATCGCGTTAATCACAATTTCTATGAACGTACATACATAGTATCGCGCCTGATTACTGTTATTTTTGTAAGTGTATGCAGAGGTGTATGAAACACACCCGCGTTTAGCCATTTAGATACTATGTTAGTCCCATGTAACGGAGCGAGCAGTCATGAACTAACACGCGCGGTGCCTAGAAACTGGATGTCATTTTAGCTATACGTCGCGGATAATGGCTAATTCGCGTTACTTTAGAAATAATTCACTTTATGTAATGTACCTAACTACCTAAGTAAGAAAATGAGGTAGAGCTAATTATTTTTAAATACGATCAGCTACGCTCAATGCGTAATAAAGTCGTTCAGACGTGGAAAAAATGTAGAGTCCTTGCTATGTACCGTGCTCTGCAGACCTTGCTCTGCAGACCACGAAACTAAATTATCTGATGTTTAAAGTTTTTAATATTATGCTAAGAGCGTCATGTGAAAGGAATTTTAATAGATTTTTTCCTTGATTGGTCATCGGATTCGTAATTTTGTGAATGATGCAGCTATCCTTGTAGGTTGCGCATCTAGGAAAATCAGCTTTTGCATTGTTGACTCAACAGTGTTGACTCATGTTCTGTTGTACCTAACTTATTAGGTTTTGTAACTTAGTCTCTTTTATGGTAGATGCAAAATGTATGACGACGATAGACAATTTATAAAAGTTTACGAAACAAGGGGTATTTCGTATTTGAAAAATTATAGCTATCGGAGGGACGGATGTTATATTAGATAGATTCCTGCTTGTTTTGAGAAAATCTAAAAGAAATCAACTAGCTCGACTCCAACATTCCTTAGGTTTTCGCACGAGAACAGATTTCTACAGACCGACTTCAACATTTATCGCAAAACATATTTTGCCGATAGAGCAAAGTTTATACCAATAGCGAAAAATATTGAGTAGGTATACGGTGGTAATTATGCATTTTACTAATCTTAAGACGTACTTAAATAATATAATAAGCATAATAAAATAAATTAAGAAGATACACCTTGCGTTTTTAAATAAACACGGAATACAAATCCAAATCAATTTTTTACATTAGATACAGCCGTCCAAAAGTTAATACCATCGGTACGAACAAGGGGTATCAAATGTGCGCGTGGGCAGCCCAGATCGTTATCT
Source organism: Anticarsia gemmatalis (assembly GCF_050436995.1). NCBI lineage: Eukaryota > Metazoa > Arthropoda > Insecta > Lepidoptera > Erebidae > Anticarsia > Anticarsia gemmatalis. The sequence continues at coordinate 4,996,639 of NC_134748.1, read as the reverse complement.
CCGGACTTACCCGACAACACACGAATTAATCACTTAGAAAATTTCTAACGACTTTTCGACGTGCGACGATAAAAATTATATTGTAAGGTTTTGTGATAAGAAGATCTTTGTATTATTTGTGTTCAAGTATGATAAATTGTGTGTCTTTTAGTGTTGGATAAAGGTTTGATGTTTAAATTTTTGGTTTAAGTGACACGTACAAAGCGAAAGAAAACTGATGTTTTTATTTATTCGTATGAGAGAGTTTATAGTGCAGTACAATATGTTGTTCAAATTTGAAGCCATGTTTATGGTTTAACTCTTTTTTGACTCTATTTATAATATGCTGAATTAATTGATTCGGATCTTGTTTGGGAAATCATTCCGTTTTTTCGTGGAAATTAAAGACAGTTTCGGGTTTCGAATATAATCTCAGGCCTATAGAGTGGTCATAAACTGTTAAATTTGATAACAAAAAAACGAAATGACCTTTCGAACAACCAAATATATTATGTGTTGTTTAAGGAAGGGTTACATATGGATCAGTCGTTTTTATGTAAATTTCCTTTTTGTGTGGGTATGATTGAAGATACGTTTTAGAAGAGGGGTCTCTACATTTTGTATTTCGATGTGTCTTTGATAGAGAAAGTTTATGCTTTATTTTTGTCAAACATATTGTTTGTAATAGCAATTATCAGACTTTATTTGAGCACAATTTACAAGAAAATAGATATTTTTTAAAGTACTTTTTCCATAAATCATTTAAACACTAGCCAACAATTGAGCACAAAAGAAAACAAACAAAAAAGTCTCAATAAAGAAACAAAAACCAAAAAACAATCTCATCATCTGTAATTATCTACCGGGACCAACTAATCATAACATAATGGCACGCCTTGCCGCCATAAATAAAATCTTTATGATCCACAACCAAACTGGTTTCCACAAAAAAATATATGCAACACAAAAAACATTTGAAAAAAGGACAAAAGGTATCGTAAATACCTATTTAGAACTCGAATGCAAAGGAAAAGGTCTCGAGGCAATGAAACTGAAAAACCCCGGGCACCTTTCTATTGAAGGAATCTTGAAGCGTAAAGCGCTTGACAACATATTCGTCTAGTGTACTAAGTTTAAAAAAAAGCGGCACAGCGCTGCGGTCGTGTAAGTAATAGCTGAGACACCCGGAGCGAAATAACTGGGGTATCCCATTGATCCCCGCGTGCTTCGCCCGTGCAAGCTAAATTCTATTGTAACTGTAGTGTTATAAGGTTGATATTAGGTTGACAGTTCTGGTTTTGTAATAACCCTGGCTTACATAAAGGGGATGTGAGATCTCACAAAATTGCGCGTTGTAATAACGCACCGACAATAGGCGTTCTGGGAAGCCAGTGTTTTTTGCGCACACTGTGCAAATTTACGAACGAACACCGCATGGAACGTACAAAAGAACGAGTTGCAATAATTATGGTAAGAAAGCGAATTCTTGAAACAATGGCCCCAATGTTTTGGGATGAAATTATATACATTTGGCCTTGTTTTGGTTTAATTAACGCGTTTTTGGGAGCCGAGATAATATCTGATGCTTCTGAGGAAGGTATTATGATGGTAATGCTATGGACGTTTGGGAGTCTCGTTAAGTCTTTTATGGTTTGTTATCCTTTCTTGATTTCTGCACGAATATCATTAAAGTAATCACCAGTAACAAGTGTTTTGAAAGCCCATCTTGTTTAAGTACCAATCTAATTGTATCAAACTCATTAGTACGATGACGGCTCAAAATGTCTTCTTTTTACCCAGCTTTTAACACCCCATACGATTTAAACTTAGGTGACTTAGAAGTTAAGTAATAATCAATATAGAAAGAAATAGTATAACAGCAAAATGAAGCACAAAAGTACCAAAACAGTGTCAATAAATACCTTTACACACACACATCACGTACATAAAATTATGCCTTTTTCCCATAGATAGGGGTAGGCAAAATGCAGAGAACAGCGTCAATTAAAAGCAATATTCTCGAGACCATCTTCAGAATGCGATCAACTGATAATGCTATAAACAGCTATCGAGAATCATCTAATTAGCAACTTTTTGTTTGATCCTGTGAAGGCACTCGCTCATGTACTGAATGGGAAACGTTATTGGTAATTGTAATGCAAACTTGTCGAGAATAATCCACAAGAACACGAACATCGTTCGACTTTACGTAAAAATAGATTACCAAGAAATGGAGTTAACAAGTCGATACTTTTATTCATACTAAAAAACTGGGAATACTATTCAAATTTCAAAGAAATATTTATAATAGACTCTCGTTTATGTGCTAAATTAATGTTTTCAGGAAGGATAGAGGGCACCTGACAGTATCTTCTGCTTATAGCTCTGCTAAGTCACTGTACTAACTTACAAAAACATTATTTTGAGAATAGAAAATTGGAAGATATCGGTTCCATAAAATACTACCATTGAATAAGAAACCCTTCAGAAGATCATAATAACAATTACGTGCAAAGACTTTCAAAAGTTTGGGGAACAAAATCAGAATGCGCTTCTAGGGTGATTAAATGAAGACACACGGAGGAACAAACTTTATTATAATTAGAGATCGCACGAAATTATAGAAAACGATGGATCAAATAATGAAGCAAAGTAGCAAGCAAAGCTTAAAAATATTCGACCAATAAAAAAAGGAAAAGTGATCAAATTTTCTACAGCTCCCAAGGGTATTTTAATAAGCCTTGCTGAAAGTCATGATAAAATCTGTTCAAGCAAAAAGTATTTTCTCTTTAATATTTATAATAAAAACTCGCTGCTTCTAAAAGAAAAGCCTTTTCATAAGGGATTTGGGACGAAATTGGAAATTTCTTCATTTATACGCTTTTGGGAGCTCGCCGTTGATTACAAGGCGGCGAATTTTACCCAGTATTTTAAGTTTTGGAAGAGGTAAAGTGCAGCTTAAAGGCAAGTAGGTAGTGTTATTTTAGGAATAAGATTGAGTTTTTCAAGAGTGAATAGTACATGTGGACTGGCTGCTATAGCCATAAGATGTATGGAATTAAAGAAATATGTCATAAGAAATAATTGTAGCAGGGTATTTATTCCCTGCGGGTGCTTATATTGAACTGAAATCCCTAAATATGATGGCAGAAAAGTTTTTTTTATGATTACATCAGACCGAACAGAGCGGCATAAAGGAATTTGGCGTTTGACGGAAAATTTTGCAGATAGATAGGTACTTACCGGCTAAATACAGCACGCGTAATCCTCCAATTTAGCTTCAGTCTTGTTTATAATCTTGTTTAATTCCATAGATTAGTGAACAAATCGCTCAACATTTGCCGTGATCGCTTCATCACGTGACAGTTTAAACCAAATCAATTCATTTTAAATTATTTTCGGTCAGTACTTGGAAATGTACCAAGGAGGATTGAAGATAATCTTTTTCGCACACAACATTGTGGCTGTGGACTTTGAGGCGATTTATCAAGCTTTGTTTAATTTAATTGTATATTTCGGCTGTTGATTAAATATGTATTGTAAATTGATCTGTGCTCTCTCATGTTCGTCTAGTCTTCTTTGTTACACTGCCAATATGAAAATGTACAAAAAAACAGTATTACGGGTTCGCAATTGCACAAGATAGCATTTTAAGATATTGACTGAAATAAAAGTAGTTAATCTGATTATCTTGTTTGCAAAATCTTATACTAAAAAGCCAATAACAGTACTTTTCCGTAATATTAAAACCAAACAAAGATCTAATTCAATAACAACTCTGGATCATAATTTCCGTTCTCCTAAAACTAAAACAGACATCCGCGGGTCTTCGTTCCATCAGAATGCATGAAGGGATAAATATTCAGAGTCGGCGCGGTGTTTTTAATAAAATTACTTGCTTCGGGCGAGGGTGAGCGCCTGAGCGGTGTAATGCGAAGGGTGGGTGGTGGTCGACCCTCGCACACCCCCGTTATCTGCAATATTGTGAACACTCGCGGCTCGCTGATGGATTGAGAACTTTGTGATTATTGTTGAGTGGAACTTGAGAGGAAATGTCATGATTTTTTCGTATTTTTTTGTAGTAAATCGAGTGGGAATGGAATTGTAGGTGATTTTCTTTACGTCATGGTAGTTTTCCATGTGTGTTATTTTGTTGTACAAGAAAAGTGTTTTTTGTGAAAACACTTTTTTTGCTTCGCGAATTGAATATTATGCATAAATCAGTACAAAAATGTTAGCAAATCGATAGCTTAATATATCAATAAAAAAAAGGAAATTTTAAAGAAGTAGTGTAATCGTCGTGCGCGCGCTCATCAAGTCCTTCAATACAAAATCTTTATAACATTTTATCTCATATCTGATATATTTTAACCTTCGCTCCAGTAATTAACTCATTTATTATAAGTACCTATACTTAATAACAAAGCAAATTTTACTCGATTATATCGATACGCTGATACACATCGATGATAAATGAGCGACAAAATTAGTCGACTTCGTCTTTATCTATAGCTATGCTATAATCCTTTACTGAAAGTAATAATGTTCCTAGCTTTTGGTATACTATTTCATAATATACTTATTTCAATGAACTATAATGTTATCATGGAAAACAAAATAATATACCTGGACAGCGATCTAAGCTATGAGACAGCTATTAGTCGTCAATTGTTTTAAAATTGTTGACAACAATCGATTAATCGCCGCTTTCTGCGTCAAGCGTCGCCTGATCTTGTGATATCCGTCTGATAAACCGATGCTATATCATAGCACAGGGCACTACTATCGCAGTTTTTCCAATGAAAACAGAAAACTTACCTATTTCTAGTATTAAAGGCAATGTCTCTCTCGTATTGTAGACAAGAATGTTAAAGAAAAACATCGTAGAGTTCATAGAATTGAATATAACAACTAGATATTACATACAAAAGCATATTTTCATCGTATTTCACACCATCAGCACCATATACGAGTAACAATCACATGGGACAATGGTAGGCTGTAGTGTATAGTGAGAAAAGTACATTTTTACCGAGTCTCGTGTGAGCCACGCTTTCACCGAGGCTGCGTCGTGAATACAATTATAGTGTGCTTCATGCGGAACCGAAGAATATTGCACGTTTTGCTTTTACTACGGTACAGTATTGTTTATCTGTAAGCTACTGCGCTTAGCCTCGTGACAGTGTGTAAAAATTACAATAATCATATATTACATAGAAGTTATCTTTAATTGATTTATTGGTTAACTTGATTGACAGGCTGCAACGTGGTCTGCCAAAGTCGGCAAGAAAACTGAGGTTAAATTTATGAAAGTAGTTATGTTAGGCGAAAGTTATGATAAAAAGAGAATTGAAGAAGAAGCTTCTGTATCCTGGTTCATTCGAAATCGAGATTTCAAAGAGATTCTCGAGATTTCGAGATTCGGCACTCGAAAGCTTGAGAATGTCTTGTCTTATCCTACCTATAGGATTTAATCAAAAGCTTACATGACATTAATTTATTAACAAGACAATATATCTCTGGCCTAGAATGTTAATCTATAATACTTACTTTTTGTCATACCCACCACCTCTCTAAGAGTCCTCATTAGTCTCTTTAAATACTTCAGTCTTTTCCTATCATTCATACCAAAGCCGTTTTACTGGCAGTTTGTTAGCGCGACGACGGCAACGTTCAGGCAAGTCGTGACTCATGTCGGGATCCATCTAAAACATACTTCAAATTCGTGTCTTTAATAATTTTGTATTATTTTCCCAGTCCCACAGTCAGTTAATGTTCCAACGTATTAAATACTTATTTATTTTTCGTATAAAGATTAAACTCTTCAAACGTGTTGGAAACGAGTTTACCTACCTAATTATGAATTCAATATGTCGAGTCTAAGTGATTACCACGATTCTAATCTAAGACTTATATGATACTATAGCGTTAATATATTTTTTATTATTAAAATTTGTAATAAAATTGTATAATTTTATGGAAATCGGATATATTTGCGACTGTTTATTTGTCGGCTCCTCTTCGAAGGTTCGTTGCTTTATTAATTCAATAGTTATGGTTATTTTACGTTTCGCAGAATAGAGATTAATTGAATTCTACTACTTGTTGATTTTGTTTCCAGTTGCTTGAATTCAACAAGTTGTTTCCAAACCGCTAGTTTTTCTTTTATTCTTTATCCTCCTCTGCGCATGGTCGAACTCTGCTTTAGTTTCAAACTTTCCAACCAAATACATTACTTAGAGGAAATGATCTTGAGTAAAAATATACCAGCGGAGACATATTTTGAGAGATGTAGTGAAGTTTTTCGTAGAGTTCATTTGACAATCGACTCTACAAATAGATTAAGGTAGTCTGCAGAAATAGGTAAATTGGTAGCCATCTCTCTATATTATCAGTATACGCCGCCTATGATATTAAAATAAAATTGCACAATATGGCATATTGCAGAATATTTTGACGGTACAGGGTTTAAATAATACAATATTCTTTCCAGTTTCCATACAATTTGCATTGTACAATATCATTGTGCAAACTTATAGCGCAATATTATTTACAGTTTATAGGCGGCCTAAGTCCATACTTTTACTACCAGGCTGCCTTCGTCTAAAAGACCACACAAACCATAACTGTTTGTTCATAAACTATATCTCATACTTCAGTAATATGTACAAGACAATAGGTCTCTTCGGACAGGGGGCGCCATCCATCACCTCCGTCCATTGTGACGTCACTATACCTCGACCACTCTCACGGGCTCTCACGCTCGGCTGTATCATTCTTAGCGTCAAAACTATAACAGATTGTTTTAGGATGTAGAATAGAACGATTGTGGAAGCTGGTAACTTGACTGGAATAGTTTAGTTGAAGCTGGTGCGATTGAAGGTAGGGTAGCGAAAGCGAGTTGCGTGATAAAGATAATATATAAAAATAAGTACAAGTAACAATACGGAAATTAACAGGAACACACATATTACCCTAGCATGCCTGACGTTTCGGCGCAGGTTGCACTGGCTGGTTTATTACATACTTAGTTTTGTTATCAATAATTTGCATATATAAGAAAGGTATACATTTTACTTGGGTATGAGTACTTTCCTCTTCCATTCTCCCTTTGTCTGTAACTGTTACTGGACTAACAATTCATTGATAAGAGAGAGTTTTGAAAGGGAATTCGACAAGATTTTTCAGTTTTAATTATTCAGAGAAGAAGGAAAAGAGTGCTTGTGACAAATACAGATACAGATGTTTTTGCTTTTCTTCGTTTGTCTGTCGCATTTAAAGTGATTCAACTATAATTATAAAATTACAAACATCCAAAAATTGAAAATTTGTAAAACAAGAGTAATAACAGCATAAAGAAACTCACCAAAAACCGAATATACAACCGCGAAATGGGCCTTTAGAAAAACGACTTTCTTAGACACAAAAGAACAACACCAAGGCGTATAAAGCAATTAGTGGCTTGACAATTGGCATTGTTGGCACAAAGAGCCGTCATTTGCCACAAAACGGCTATTGGCAACGACGTCCATTGCGCCATATGCCAGACATGTGCCAACTCTATCATTTTCTATGCATCAACGAATTTGGGTCTTAAAGAAATTATTGATTAGTATGTTTGTGAATGCGTTTGAAGTTTATTAGGTGTTGATATGGCAGTTAGCGGTATATAATAGACACGTGGTAATCATAGATACCCGTGTTTATCAGCATTTCCCTTTACAATACCGGTGAAACAAAATAATTTTGGTAAATATTATAAATTAGTATATGTTAATAATGGGGAGAGGCCTTTGCTCAGCAGCGGGACACAGAAAGAGGCTAGATTAAATTTAGAAAAAAAGGTGTTAATACCATTAAGATCGTGCTATCCAGTTTACACTAGATTTTGCAGTAAACTAAATGGATTCCTTTTAGCGTTAACTACTAGACTGCATTTGAGTTGGCTTATTGTCGCTGTATAAAAAATGTAAACGGGTATACTTTTGTACACTTGTAACAGGTATACCTTAGCGTTGCATGATTTATTATCTACATTATAGTAAACGGAAATAATTGCAATAATGGACCATCATTAGCTTGTAATACCCGCTACTTTATATTACCCGAGGTGTTGAGTTGTCAGATTTAACAGAACTGTCATTTGATTAAATAAATAAATAAATATTATGGGACAACTCACACACGGTCATTTGATTCCAAACTAAGCAGAGCTTGTACTATGGTAACCAAATAACTGATAAACATACTTATATACTTCTAAATACATACTTATATAGATACATTAGTTAGATCTGGGGGCACGGAAGTGCCCCCGCAAGTCGAGCAAAAAAAAGCGGCACGGCCGTAACATCCTTTTCTCGAAGCAATTCGGGCTATTTTTGACACCCCTATAATTTCGTTGTGGATAAAACAAGAAGCCTAGATTTTCAGCAACTAATCAGTCATTGTATAAACACGGTATATTTAAAATTTCAGTAAATTTGAACCAGTCGTTTAAGAATGACAACTTGTTGAAATTTTGAATTTTGTCACTCACTGATTCACTGACTCACTGACTCACCGATCATCAAAAGTCTAAGGTACTTCTAGCAGACTTAGAAGCTTAAAATTTAGAATACAAATAGGGTTTAGTGTCTTAATCATGGGAAAAATTTAATATTTTCTAATTTCGGTCCAGTTTTCTAAATACACCAACTACAACAATAACTTTGTAATCCCATATAAATGTATAAAATTACAAGGTTACATTTGCAGTTAATGAATTATTATTACTGTAGAAAATAAAATAAATAGGTGTAAATAGGTACCTACTATATGAGGCATAACGGGAGGGGGTAAAGGGTGGGTAAGGGTGTTTAGCCCATGAAACTTAACAACATTCCCATAGGAAAATATATTGAATTATGAAAAAAAAACGTCTTTCAATACAAATTGGACTTATGTTCGCTCTACAAAAAGAAGTGAGATGCCATCAAAAACATTCTGTAAAAACCTCAAGTCTCGCCGTAAAAAGTTGTGAGATCTATATAATACCAAGTCGATTAATCTATTTAGTCTCTACTTAAAGGACCTTCTGTCTTAAGTTATTACGTATGTTATTATCATGCCAATTAAAAAAAAATACCTTTAAAACAAATAGATCGACTTGGTCATCGCAAGAAAACACAAATTCACCATTATTAACATTTCAGGAGCATTAACTTCTCGTCGTGCTGTGTATTGTGATACATACTAATAATCAAATCATGCGATGGCCAGGTCGGTTTTTGATGGCATTAGTTTTAGAGTAATGAATATAGAGCATCTATGTTAAACAAATTCAATAACAATTGACCTTAGAATGCTTTTATGGAGTAGTGTTTTAGCCGATATCCAACTACGGCAGTCAGCTTCAGTGAAACTGGTCAATGCTGCAGGACTTAGTTTGTAGAGTTCGGGTAAGAGCACAATACATAGATAAACTTTCTATTCCTTAATTCTCATACCCCCGGTTTTTTTATATGAGCTTTTTTATGCGAGTTTAAACGCTATTGAATAAATAAACTACCGCTAAATGTACACGGAAACCGGGCAATAGTCCGGTAAGACGGATAACCGATACAACCAGTGAGAGATCAGGCGCAGGACCGACAGCTTTACGTGCTCTCTCTCGTGTTTGTAGAGCAGGACCCTGCTAACGAGCTGCGCATACGCATACCAATACTTCGACGAAATATTACAACGATTTTAGAGACTCATGTTTGGTTACTGGATGTTTATTGTCGTTTGAGTAAAGAAGGTTAGAATATTTTGAGCTTTTTAGCTTAGCAGCTACATCAGTCAGCCCGTGAGTACGATCAAAACGTGGGGTAACAAATAAAAATGTCGTTACCTGAAAAATTGTTTTCGCGTTTAGGATCCGTTTAGCAATTTGGTATTAGAATGTAAGAAGTTGGTACTTTAAGATTGATTGCGTCAAAAGTTGGAATATTATGGGTAGAGTCTTTGGTAGCCGATGGAACTGTTTAGCCCGATTTTTGTAAAAATAATTACTGTCGTACTTATGTACCTAATATGACTTGTTTATCGGATTTTGAAGGCACTTCTAAGTGGTAGTTCCGATAGTAAGGATGTAGAGAGACTATACGGTGCAGACATAGTGTCTTTTGTTAAAGACTTTGAAACTTGGTTGAATGCTCCGTTGACGTTTTGATACCTTATTGGCGCTTTATGTATTTTGTTACATGTTTTGTCAAACTACTTTCTTTCGGAATTTATATATACATATCTTTACCTTTAATGTAAGATGTAGAGCGAGAAAAGAGATTTACAATCGACAACCACGAAGCGTATCCATTTTAAGAAGAATGAGTATAATAAGTATAATAAGGGTCGTGAAACGTTATAATGAATATATAAATGATCAAACTGACTTACCTACTTATAGTAAAAAGAAATCTATGTAGGTAATAAAAATTTCAATAGGTAGATATTTTAAAACATAACGCCTATCTGACATTTTATTTATAATGCCGTGCTAAATTCATTTCAACAAATAACCTCTCTACCTTTGCCAAATAACAAAAATCAATAAAACACATACACCCTCCCACAACAAACATTAAGCCGTAGGTATCCATCAAATAATAATCATCAACTGAATCTCAAACCACGATAATATAATATTTCTTCCAACACAATACACATTGATGTCAAACAGAAGGGATTAAGTTCTCAGAGAGTTCCCACGTCATCCGCGGACGTCTTTATAAAACCGAGCATTCACGCACTTGACCCTTTCGGCATAATAGCGCCACCAAATTATCAAAACGAATAAAACGACGCACACACACAAAAACCCGCTCTAACAAACACACACATAACAGATAACCTCATTCGGACGTATCAAACGTTCGAAAACATACTCACACATGCACATAACGTACTGTTACGAACGCACACGCAGATAAAATAAAACGAAAACACGCACACGCACACACTGACATGAATAAATCGCTTGTATTAACGTGTTGTGTCTACAGGGGTATTTGTCAGCGTGCGTGTAGGAACGCTCCACGTTTCGGTGCCAGCGGCGGCACTAGCTTGGAGAGTTGCGCAGTGCGATTCGATTGCGGAGTATTTTTAGAGCTGATGTGTTTTTGCTAAGAGTTACGTTACCGTTGGACGGAAAAATGCGTCCGAGCATTCGACCCGCTAATGAGACATACATACTTTGACTTGTATGGTAATGCCAGTTTTTGTGCATAGACCTTTGCTGTTAATTACTGCTTATCTTGTTTTATTTTAATTGATTCTCATTCTGTATGTAATCTTGATGATATTATGCCAAAAAACCTGAAGTCTAAACTTGCTTAGTACAGACTTTTTATCATTATCGCTTTAAGTAATGGGTTAGTAACATACAGTATGATTCTACTGAACGTGTCTAATTATGTATGCACGTAGTCGTTCCAGTATATTAGCGTAGTGCTAATACAATAAATTATTCCTATAGGTACCTACCTATATACTTCAATGTAACGATATTTCGTTCCCATTAATTTTCCTGTAAACATGGTTTATAACTATTTTTGTTGTAGCCTAGCGCGTTGAAGGGGAACGAGAGGCGTCACTAAACTGGAGTGCCGTGGAAATTTATTTCTCCTCGTATTATACGAGTTACAATAAACTTACGGTTTATTAGTTACGGTTTCTCATTATACATACGTAAAGACATACAAATGGTTATTGTGAAACTCTACCACACGTTTCTCTTTGTAAATGTTTTTTCCAAAAAGGTAGTACTTAGTACCTACCTATATCATAATGTGCTAAATCTTTGATGAAATCCGATAATGCAGAATGTACCTTACTAACCCCCGGTTTCTGAGGTACATTAAGCGGTAGTTTATCTATCCAATAGCGTATAAACTCATATAAAACAAAAATGCTATTCAATAAATATATACATATAATAATATAATAGATAAACTGCCTCTTAATGTACTCAGATACCGGGATAAATCATTCTAAAAATACATCGAAGTACAAGACGATAACTCTTAAAAATACACAAAATAAATATATTTTAATCATAACTCTACAACTATTCCTATCTATAAATTCCTTGCTAAAAGAGAGGAACTCTTTTAGCAATTATTAGGAATTTTCTTTGATCTATACAAAAGATACTAATAGACTGGTTAATGGTATTAAGTATGTTTACATGCAAGCATACATAAAATGTCATGTCCGTAATACTCGAAGGTTTACGCATAGGTGTACGAAATACACCAACGCTTCGCTATTAACTATACTAGTTATGGCATAATAATTAAATTATTAATTAGAAATGGAAAATTCATGAAAAATAAAGAAAGCTGATAACATGTAGGTCATTGTGGGAATGATAAAAAATATACATAGATTTTAATCAGCGCGCTCTATAATTTTCACTTTTCAAGCATATTTATATTCGGGATTTATTCCTTGGACACCTTTAATAATATCTTTGCTAACAATCGTACGTTAGATGACGTTTATGTATCAAAAACTTTACACAGCAATCGTTTAACGAGGTTTTAAATAATATAGAGCCTTTAAGCCGACAGCGCGGTAGCGGCCACCTACAATCACTTTTTCTATAAACCACTTACAACACAAGTAGGTATAGCACAATAACAATTCTAGGAAATCAATGATTAACAGTTCATTTCATAAAAGAGTGATGACTATTTATTTATTTTGTGGTTTTGAAATAATTCAAACGTAGTGGGTGTGTGACGCCCATTTGTGTTCAGCGTAAACAGTGGAGGGTGCGTCATTTCTGACTAGACCATACCTACATGACTTGAAGGATTATTACGTATGATTTTCAAGAACTTTGAACTGCAGTCGTTGGTTCTCTTTTCAGCGCTTTCAGTAAATTTCTTTTAGGTGAATTATTATCTAAGTGAAATGACTTGGCATTACCTATAAATGAAAGTCCCGTACGTGGCAACGGTTCGCAATAAGCTGCTATTCTATAATAACATATTTTAATGCGGTTTTTACGATAAGATACCTAGAGTAATTTCCGAGCAAGGTTTGGGGGTATAATGTGTTTAATTCGGTGAGACTCGAGCCAAATTCTTGCGGGCCCGTGTTTGCATTTGATACGAATGCGACCAGAAAATGACCAAGACTTGTCTTTGAAAAGATCTGGTGCTTATTGGTGCAATAATCAAGAATTGTTATGATGATTATGCCTTGAATCAGTAAAAACATTTTACTGCTTAAGGCATTAAACAACTTTTAAAATCTACAATATCTAGTTAAGATGACTTTATTTCGGGAAAATCTACCATTAAGATACGTGAAAGGAATAAATAACGTATCAAATGTTTGGTAAAAGATTCTTCTGGTCTTACGGCATGCAGCAAGTATGCGGTCTTCATGCGTCAGAAGACATTGAATGATGCGAAGGTGACCGATGCATGCTGAGTGCTGTGTCATGCGCTCAATCCGCCTGATCGTCGCGTCATCGATACAAGCGGATTTTATTTGTTTTGGCATTATTTATTTTATTAACTTATATTATTAGCTGTTGTGTCATGGGTTTTACCAAATTAATGTAAAATTAGTTTGACTGATAGAAAGCTTTATTATTTCGAAGTAACATTGCCGGGAAGGCGGCGAAATATCACCAAAAAATAATTCCGCGCGAACCAAGTGATGGGGAAAATGTTGTAAATGGTTAGATTACAGTATTATTGTACTTATGTTCTTAATAATTAGACTGTAAAAGTCTTGATTTTATACATAAACTTCTTATATAAAGAATATTTAATAGACTTTGGACTTATTTAACTGTAACCTGAAGAAACATTTTCCCGGTATTAAACACTTGAAACCAAACTGTTATATTGGAATGATATTACGGTAATACGAAATTCTTTATGCAGAAAATGTCTGACAATCTTAATGTTTATTTGAATTAGATATTTTACCTTTCTAAGAACGGCCACGGGCGATCGCAAGGACTGATCCGTTCTCAGTATTTTTGAGATTTCTACAGAGGTGCACCCAAAATGGAGGCTGCAGTCTTACCGCGACCTTTTTGCAAATGTACCTAAAAGAACAATGTTGATAATAAAATATTATACTTGTTATGACTGTTTTGAGCCATAGAGTGTTGTTGTGATTAGTAAACAACATGAAGTAAAAATATACATTCAAATTACAGGCCCAGTATACATAATTCTTGAAAGATTTTTCGGAACTAATTTTCCATCATAAATCCCGGAGAGTAACGGGCGCTGAAGTAGTCTGTGGATCAATTTTTAATTATTTGTTTTTTCAAAAACTTTTTTTAAGTATCATATTCGTTGTCGAATCGATTTTTCACCGTTGTGAAAAATAATGACAAGAAACGAGCTGCCAGCCCGTAAACTTGGGTTGGAGGCTCTCTCGCTATTTTACCTAAAGTAATACGCAATACAACTAGGTATGCAATTTCATAAATTGTTATTTATAATTAGGTAGATATGTATGTATTCTCCTTTCCTTCTATTATTCATACAGACTTATTTATTTCAATATCATGTAAAGCACTTACAGCCAAGTTATGCCGTATTTATTTGATAAACGTTCGTAGGCTTTCCTGTTAAATTGCAGCTCATGGTCCTAATAACGTGCCGAACTAATTATATTATCGAATGAAATACCGTTGCGTACCTAATTATAAATACCAAGAAAACTGGTTTGTTGCGGAATCATTTGCAAAACCACTGAAACAATTCTGAAAATTACATCTTTTACGCAGATAAATTATTATTTTTGATTATTACACGGTACTTTTATTTCAAGGATAAGTCAGAGATCGCGGGAACGCGACCGATATGTTAAGAGGAGACGGGCAGAAAAACATAGTAACCAAGGCATTTCAGCTAGCTCTCGAAGATCAAAAACGGCCCAAGTCGAGCTGGGAAACTGATGTGTGAAAAGACATGAGCTGCTGTGTGGTTTCTGAAGACGAAGTTAAGGATAGAGCGAAGTGGAGGAGAAAGATAAGGAATTCTGACCACACTAACATATTCGATGCATAGCGGGAAAAAAAGAAATTAAGGAGAGAGAAAGAAAAATAGAGAGAAGATTTAACGATTGACAATTAAGGATTAGGATATCTTATTTGTTTACCAGACGCAGAAGTTTCTATTGAGTTGCATCGACCGTGGTCACGGCCGGACTGATGTGCCTGTCAAGAGATGCTTTTGTTCAGTTTCGCCAGGTTTCATACCTATTCAGCTTTTCAATGTCTTGTTCTTACTACCCGATGAGAGACTTCTAATGATTCGACAGCTATCGAGAAATAACTAGAAGTTATATTTCTAGTGCTTCTCTACAAACTTAGTTTCGAAAGTAAAAATAACGTATAATTGTGTGCAACTTTTGAAACAGTTCATAAAAAATGTGTTGCGAAGTCTGCAAAAAACTTCTCGTAAAACAATTTGAACTGGTTTCACTTTGATTGTTTGCTTTTTGCTGAGAATATAGTTTTTGTTTAGAATAGCATATTTTATGTTCAATTACGAAACAAGAGAAGTTTTCTAATACAAGCTGTATTGATTTCTTATTTTTAAACCATCGTTTATTTATCAAATACGGGATTTCAGGCGAACATGCGTTGAGAGGGCTTGATGTCGGCGCAGGTGTTTTTGGCTAGTCTCAGGCTGATATATACATATATGAATATTAGATAGTACAGATGAAGATGTTGATAGTAAATTTCACTTTTATGGTGATGACTGCTCGTGACTGAACCTTTATCCTATTGACGTAATCTGCTGTAAAGCATACGCAGGTATTATTTTTTGCTTTGTTCTGAAATAAAGGAAGGTTGTACACAATATGGAAAATTTTACACAAAATATTCACAGTCACAAACGCAGAAGCTTAAACAAAATCCTCGTTAGAAGTAATGCATGTTATTATAAAGCAAAAGCGCGGCTAGGCAATAACATTTAACGCACGTATTGATATTTTTCAAATGGCACAGCACAATAGCTAGTGAAAGAGTCTCGGCACAAAGCATTGAGATGTGTTTGAATGACAATCGTTGGTGCGATCACGTGGTGGCTGATGCACGATCACGATGGCCTCATTCACATCGGGTATCAACCGCCGGCGGCCCCACTCATCTGCATCTACCATTTGAATTTGAAATCAGATTTGCGGGACTCACTTCATCCATCATTCATTAGCTCCGAGTGCTCCGACGCGATGTTAACGACGCTCTTAAACGACTATTCCCCTTAATCAATTAGATGAAGGTAAAAAGATGAAATCGCCGCTCGGGACTCTCGCCGCGCCACTAACCGCTCATTATTTCTTCTCACACGTTTTTTATTGCGGCAACATTATACGTGGGTGTGGTTGTAATTTCCTTTCACCGACGTAAGGGCACACACGCAATCCAAATACTTCACGAGCAATTTACAACTCTATGAATGCTTTAATAAGGTCGAAGTTTCCTCAATCGATTGCTTCCTGATGAGAAGATGCCTGATAAAATATTAAAGTGTCCGTCCCTTTCTGTCCTAAGAGGTTGTTCTCTGTCGCTCTCGCAGTAGATTTCTGTGGATGTTTTTACGCGCGCCGGGGGGCAAAATGTACGTTGTTTTGGCGGCAAAACGCTTCGGGGACTTCGTAACTCAATAACGCGAATATTTCGAAGGGAGACAGGGCAACATGTTTTATTTACGGCGTTTGAATTGAGCTCCGTTGGTTTTCCGGAGCGTAGTGTGGGACTGTGGGTGATGAGTCAGCACTCGGACGCAACGTGTGCGTGACAGCACCGCGTGACGTCGCACAGCGCTCATATTGCGCTCCGGAAAATAGCCCGTTTATGAGATTAGCTGTGTTGACACGCAACCGCTTTAGATATTGATCGACAATGATAAATAGACGAAACCGGGTCGACCGATGTTTTCTTATGAAAATGTCTTAAGATATGTAACTAGGCGTATTTGTATGAGTTGATTGATGTTCTTGAAATGTGAATGTTTGACGTAAATGGAAGCAGCATTAGATATTGCGTAAAACATATTATCTAGATCACGACATACTTAGCAAAATATGAAAATAGGACGCAGATACCGTCAAAACAGCTCCAATGAATCAAAGCATACAGAACGTTGAACTAAAAGCAAACAGAACACGACACGAAAATCTCAGCTAACTAAAATAAATGGCGGCTTTGATCCGGGCTCATTCTTTATTAAAATGCGTACGCGTCATGCATTACCCCAATTTAAGCGTGCAATTAGTGAGCGCGATCCCTTGGGGTGGTTGCCACCCCATTCGCCCCCTACGAGGGGATATAGGGGGTGTACGGACAGCCTTTGTGATCCCCTTTGTTCCGTACCATTTTCCTGACGCGGACAACGGATATGGAATTGGAAAATGATTTGGCTTTTAGTAGATTGGTTCGCACTTAGTTGTTGAATACAAGCTTTTAGTGGCTATTGTTGATTTAGTTTGTTTGTGTACCGTCTTTGAAGAATATTGATAGGGTATTCGATACACGTGATATTTGATCTTAACATTAGATTACTTGAAAGGTTTTTGTTAACGCATCTTGAAGGAATACAACAGAAAGTATGGAGACAATTCGTATTTTTATACTTGTATACAGACTTAGCTTTCACTTATTAGTTGCGTCCTAAACAACTAATCTCTAGTAGAAAACCTTAAAAAGTTATGAAATCATAATAAGTGCACAAACTTTCATAAAACATGGATTCATCTTTTTACAACCCTCATTCGGAATCAGTCAATCAAAACACCTTTCAATTATACTTCAAAGGCAAGCATATCAATTCAGGTGCGATCAGTCACAAAAGGTGATATTGGTTGATGACAAAAGAATGATATCAAAGGGTTGACAGGCATTGTCACGTTGGCAAGGGCTAGGATTATCCTGCATTATATGCCAGTATTGCGTAGCTCACCGTTATACGCAAGATCGAAACTTCGTCGTGCTCGTTACAGAAGAGAAGAGTTAAGAATGAGACTATACCTGCACAATTGTAGCCGCTAGCTGGTCAGATGCACGAGCTGTGTAGAGAGAAAAGTAAGTAGAATATAATACGGAGCTCGTGGCTTAGTTAACAACAGCCGCGCAGACCGATCTCCGAGGTTAAGCCCCGCTTGCCGAGGATGTTCTGTGGATGGGTGACCATCTCATACATATCGAGTTCCTCCGTGTTTGTGTCCGAAACGCACGTTAAATTGTGGGTCCCGGCTGTCAATTTCGAAAATCTTTGACAGTCGTTAACAGTAGTCAGAAGCTTGAAGGTCTGACAACCAGTCTTACCGAAGTGTTATAACCTAAGTAACTGGGTTGTGGAGGTCAGACAGGCAGTCGCTCCATGTAAAACACTGGTATTCAGCTGCATCCGGTGAGACTGGAAGCCGACTCCAACATAGCTTGAAAAAAGGTTAGCCATACAATACGCAATTATAGTAATAAGCCTCTGGAATGAAGGATGTTAAGACCAAATCTGCTTTAAATAGATGTCTAAAGACCGAACAAGGCTAGGAAAAAGAAGTATAAAATGTTACAAAAAAAAGCAAAGTCAAGCAATCTTACAGCCGTCGCGTCGTTCTTGAGTTCCGTGTTATTTGAATAATGTGTACTTATTCACAATTCGTAGGGCACATAAAACGATGTTCTTGTCATCATGCCAACTTCTACTTGACCGGCTTAACAACGCGTTTTAAGGCTAGCTGAATAACTATATTTTCTGTTTGGTTATGATATTTAGTACTCTACGAATAAGTCTAGCCTTAATAGAAATAGTCCGAATAAACTTGCGAAGCATTAAGTTCTGCTATCACAAAGAATTTAAGAAGTGAAATTGGTTTTCTAGTTCCGTGCCTGTTTGTAAATGGTACTAAAACTACAAACTTTTGTACACACTCTTAAACATTAGGTAACGGTAGTACAAGATATTTTGTAGTATTCTTGGTTAGTATTGTTCTATTTTGTGTAGTAAATAAATAAATTATTACAGTAAGGGCCCGTTTACTAGCTTACTTGCCCAGTAGGTGAAGTTAATTGGTAAATAGCACATCTGATATATAAAGACACAGATAAAATTGTGAAAATACTTTTATCTATTTACATATTCACTTTATCTATACATTTCAAAAGAAACGTATGACACAAAAATAACCTTTATTTAACTTAATATGTCCAAATAAAGGGACTCACGAACTTACTTGAGGCAAATGTAAAGAAATATCTTGCTGTTCTACATTTTCGACATGTGCAATAAATGTATTTAAGATGTAGCACTGTGTCCGATAAACAAAGATAAACGACTGACTGATGCAGACGCATCAAATATGTCTTAGAACTTAAGCTGCTACAATGAGATAGCCATATGTATGTCCCGGTGGCCGATATTCGACTATGGTATCCAGTTTCATCGAAATAAGCCAACTTTGCAGGATTTTATTTATATCCAAGTGTGTACTCAATACACTGGTACACTCACTATTTCTTTAACTCTCAAAACCCGGTTAAACTGACAGGACTAGTGACAGATCAGGCGCAGGACCGACCGGCTTTACTCTCCGAGGTACGAAGGTCTACAAACATAAGTTCCTAACTCCGGGCAATTTCTGAGAAATTCTTAACAGAATAACCTTAGATAAGCCATCTCTGCCTACACCTATGCTTAGAACAGGCGTGAGCTAATGGCATGGTTTTCTTGCTGAAAATAGTAGTATGATTTTGATAACTGATACATTAAGTTGTCTAAAGTCGTCGATTAAACAACAAGTTAAGCGAAACTAATAGGTAGATAGTGCTTATTAAAGTAGATACAGGTATTCCCTATTTTAAGTATAACTATTATAACTAAATTATTCATAACTAAACTGTGTTAATTTATGATGCTGATACAAATTTTCAAATGCTTATCAATATGTAAATGATGAAAATAAACTTATTAAAAAAAAACGCATACTAATCCAAGGTCTACAAGTATCTGTTTGCTGAATTTCTTGAAAATCAGTTTTGAGGTCTCCAAATTGCGCAAATCATTGATTTTAAGCATTAAAAGTGGACCGATGTGAAACATCCCTTATTGCTATAATTCTCGTTTAAAATTCAATAATAGCAACGCTTAGCGGAATGAAAAAATAAAAGCATTAATTTCTGGACAATATCGTATGTATTAATTATTTGTGGCCTGTAATTTGTGTGCCTGCACTCCAATAAAGAGATCTTATCACGAGACGTTGATGAATGATTCAAAGGTTTACGTGATATTTACTTTTTAATGGCTTTACTTTACTTTATTACTTGCGGCTTAATTTTCTTCGCAGATAAAAAAGGTTAATTAAATTGTGAGCTTATTGTTTTATTAATTGGAAAGTTTCTATGCACGTTATCTGGTTCTGTTCCTTCTTTCTGCACTTTGTCTCCATTAAAATATTTCACAGAATCTTTCCACTTTGTAATATAATGTTTCCTATGTGTTTAAAATATAATGATTTTTTTACAATAGCGAAGTAATTCTGAGTGCCGTTTCAAAAATTTTCGTTTAAAATTCTAAGCTCATATCAATCATTCGTATTCAGAGAATTTCGGTGTTTGCGTAACCAATTCCTGTAATCCTAGTGCTCTTCTAGTTAGGTATTTCTGTCAACAAACAAACAATTCTACTTTTTATATAAGCACGTAAATAAATTCCGCTTAGACGTTTGATGGGTGAGCTGTCACAAAATTCTCTCAAACCCTTCAATTTTGGTCAGCACCTGCTTTTTACCTAGTTAATTAAGTGCTAAAACGTCGAACAGATAAAAATTCGCGCGCATATATTCTGCAGTCATTAAGCGGAGTGCGCAAAAAGTGCGCACGCGTTTGCGTGGCTGGCGCGCATGCGCTGTAATTTAGCGACATTAACGCACCGGTATCAGCCGCGCAACTGTACCGAGAAAATTGTAGTTACCGTCAGCTCTGTAAAGTGTATGATAGAGAACTATTACCTACATTTCGTATTTAATTACTGCTTTTAATATACATGGGTAATGATGTGAAATAATTGCTATATTGTTGTTAACCAGTATTGGATGAAAATGGTTATAAAAATAATTTAGTGTTAATGTAGCTAGACAAAAAGTCTGAGAGCCCGTTTCACGGCTTGAAAATAAGTGTCTGATAACCTGTCCGACGGATAAAACGACGGCAAATTGGTGAAACAGATGTCAAAATACTTAATAAGCTAATTGGCGCTTACTGAGAAGTGGTAAAACCAGGGATTAATATTGTATTAGCTGAAGCGCTAATTCTTTCACGTTCCGCCATTTAAATGATAAAATACGGTAGTTTACTTCTATTTTTCATTTTATTTAATAGTGTATAAAAACCTTTATATACCAATAAACTATTTTTTAAAATACAAAGATATTACATTCAATACCTGTACCTAAAGGTACACGACTATCTCATTATAATGTTCGTAAACTGCGACGAATGTATAACAAGATTATTAAAACTATTATTTTATTTTAGTTGTTCATGTAGTTTAATTCTAATTTACCTAGTAGTTTAGAAAAAACTTTACTAATAGTTGTTAGTTTTACGTTACCAGCTGCGGATTCAATATAGTTTTTCTATTAGGTACAAACTAATTATGTTTAGGTTTATCCGTTTATACAAAATAATCCGCGCGACTTCGTTTACCTTCATAGTTTTATAGTCTATTCCAGCTTAGGGGTTGATTTGATAAAAAAAATAACCAGTAGTTAACACAAAGTTTTACTATCCCCGTATAATATTTCATTAAACTCTATTCTGGATTTATTGCGTGAGAGAAACAAACATCAATCCACACACCTTCGCATTTATAATATTAGTAAGAGGATGTATGCAACCGCGATTTTCCTGAAAATATTTCAGCTTAGTATTATTTCGTACAAGCACTTTGTCACGTAGGCACGGTGCGCCCTTGTCACGTAGCCCTCTGCATTGAATGTATGCGTGAAACGTGCAGTCTGCTTTTGTGATAAGAGAAGTACTTTGAAATTCACATGCATATTAGTGACAGTTTTGAGATTTGGATTAAATTAAAGCAAATTGGTTAGTAGGTAGTTAGTTTTGTTGTTCAATTATGGACATTTATGCCCGGTTTCTGAGGCAAATTTAGTGGTAGTTTATCTATTCAAACTGTTTTTTTATTATGGGTTTAAACGCTATTGAATAGTACTATTGTTAAATGTACCTCAGAAACTGGATATTAGACAGTAAGTAGTAAGTTGTGTCGTTTATATTAAAAGAGGCAAACAATACGAACGATTCAAGTTACGCTGTAAGATAAGGATAGAGCTATACAGATTTAATAGCGCTATCTTTTTTCCACAGATGAAGTTGGTTTGTTTTAGCTACTTACTGCATTGAGTTTGAATTGTTTCCAGTTTTACATTTATCATTATCCTTTCTTAGTCCAATGTAATTAAATTATTTTATTGTTATTAGAAAATGCTTGATAATTACTAGCTACACTATGTAAAAAAATAGGAGATTTTTTCCCAGCATTTTATCGAATGCCTCAATATTATAAGTGTGTCTTTTTCTGACGTTGAAGGGTAATTGGGATGATAATGTAATGATGTAAATGTTTTAGCGTTGGAAACCAATAATGGCGTAAATGAACTAAAAAAGGTTTTACCATAACTAAATCACGGACGACGTAACAGTCCATTAAAATAAATAGACAAATCTTAACAAACCGCATAAACAAGTCTTTCGTACCTAATCATAAGTGGGTACAATAATAATTACGAGTATATCAGGTGAGAGCTCAAGCCGCACCCAATACATACGCGCAAAAAGCATTGCGCTGACATTTGCACCGCGATTACGTCCTACATCTAAATATCTAGTGGCTACCATGGCTGCTATACTGCTATTGACTAACGTTTATGGCCCATAAAACTATTTTAATCTACCCATTAGTATGCCACTGGCCGTCGTCAATTAGGAGAATGGCCTGTGTTGCCACATTACTCTATCGCTCCCATTTACGGCGGTTTTTTTACCCATATTTATATCAATGTGCCAATAAACGGTGACGGCAAATTAAATTTTGATGTGTTAGCTTTCGTTTGGTTCTTGTTGAATGCGTTTTATGGTCATGGAAATTGGTTTCTGTTTGTTCTTCATCAGTTTTACGTATAATTATTATTTCTTGTTGATACGATAAGAGTTTTTTGTCTTCTTATTTTGAATGGCATGTTGTAACGAATAAGCTTGTATTTTTTAATGGTGTGGTATAACTATTATCTGAACTAAGCAAATTGGAATGCATATTCACTATCCAAAAGATCAACGAGAACCAAAATAATGAGTCACACAAATCACCTCGCCGCTTGAAACTTATTTTTAACAAGTAAACATAAACCCCATAAAGAGTGTAATCTGGCAACCCTGCTACAATCATGCTCGGAGTTGCTCGCCGAAAAAACTCTTGCACAGCCAGTTGGACCTGTTTCACGTTCGCAGAATGAACGCGAGAGCGAGAGAAAAAAAAACTTAAAATTGCTATCGACCGGTGGCCCGAACGACTGAATGTCGTCAAGGATCACAACTTTTATATTTTTGTTTAAATATGTACGTAATTGATACTAAATGTCAAGATGTTTTTATGAAATAGATACACTTAAATGGGTATAAGTTGCAGTTGACTTTGTAATTAAAGTTTCTAGTAATCTTATAATTTATTCATATCTTTTGTTTTGTTAACTTTAACGAGCTCGGTGTGAAAAATAAGTTAATATTATACGAAGTCCAATGCTAAACTATGTTATATTAACTAACGGCTGATATTAATTTTCGGATTTAATGTTTTCAGAATATAATCTAAATTATGCCAAACCTTAAGGTACGGCGCGAAAAGACTGCAATTTGCATAAAGTTATAAAATTTTCATACTTGCTTAAATTCTGTGCGTATTTAACAATAGAGATAGTCAATTAACTATCAACAAATTTATAAACTTTTAAACTAATTTAAGAGACTTTGAACCGTTTTTCCAGAATAGAATAAACTTCGGCCATCGTTGGCTAGCGGAAGTTGTCAACGGACGACAGCTTTATCAAACTACTTCTAATACAATTTCCATGATAAAAGGGGCACATAAATCATAATTTTAACAAAATAAATCCATAATTTATTCACTTGTTCTCTCACCGCTAGCACTTGTAACTTGTACCGCGTTCATTTGCGAAAAGACATGCATTTCCAAAGGCGAAGCGATTAAACATCGCTGTTTATATCAAAGTTTCGGCGAGCAGGCAGATGCATCAGTATCCTTATATGGACACCCATTAAATAAGCTTTTATATGGCTCGCAAATTTACGAGAAAGTATATGAAACCAATTTGGTTATAAAGATTGTGCTCTTATAAGGATTGCAGAAATAATGAGGGAATTAATTGTATGTAGGCAATGCTGTTTGGCTGATTTTTTATAGACAACTCACGAACCAAGAACTAGTTTTATATGGCAGGGACTTTCGCAAACTAAATATAAAAAATATGGAGAAAAAATATCTACTATCAAATCAGAACCAATAATTTGGGGATTACATATTTGTCCTGCGACGAATACTAAAGTCTATTCCTGTCATCGTCAAAGTGAGAAGAATAGGCAGTTAGCTGGTCACATCTGGAACAAAATCTGAAGGGGATCGACTATTTCTGGACTGAATATCATGCATTGGGAAAGCCCAAGGTTCTCCTCTGCTGCAGCAACATGATGTAAATGGAAGCTATTAAAGAACTCAAACTTAGACAAAATGCAGAGACGTCCACCTATTGACCGAAACAAGCTGCGATGAATGCTACCAGTATATAAACTCGTGATACAAATGGCGTGGAAAAAAATCTCTTTGGTATGTTTTGATAACAATACCATTATTCTTTCGCTGTGTTTTTGTTACTGTATAGCACTAACAGATATAGCGTAGCAGAGAATAGAGACTGTCACGTAGCGCGATACTCTACCACTATCAGCTAGCGGCTAGCTACCGAGAAACTTTGTATGAAAATGGCCGTAAAAACATTTTTTGTAGTATGTATATTTTAATTTCTCGTTACCTGATAGTACGGACTGTACAGACTCGCGCTACTGAATGCCTTAGACGGTTTTTCTAACACAAAAGATTTCCATTCCCGGAATTTTATAAGGTTCTCGGAGAGGGAAAGGAAAATCTTTTGATTCATTGTCCCTTCAAAGCATTTATCTTTACCTTGCTGTTAAAATAATAGTCTTTATCTTTATTCACAATCATTATGATACCAGGTATTTATTATTTCGTTAACGATGATGTATACTGCCAAAGACAGATCAATTATTACTCACGATTTTATCAAAATATTTACCCAATTGTGAATTAAATTGCTTTACATTAATAAAGCCGCGTTTGTCTTTAAAATAATTTATATTGATGTATAATTAGGTATCAATTTATTTACGAAATAAATCATCCATTTTTTAATCATCGTTTAATTTATATACCTTTTCTTATAATTACTTATAAGCAACATTTTTATCTTCGTATAAGTATCAGATACTTTTATAAGTGGAATCGTCGAATTTCCATATATTTGCTGTCGTATTATATTTATCAGATATCTACTCCACCCCTCATTATAGTCCAACAACTTGATAGAGAGCCTCGGCCCATACGATTAATATCGATTATAATTAAAAACTCTGTTTATTTCCAAAATAAAGTAGACGCACCAAGCAGTCGGATGACAGCTGTCCGCTGCATAAGCCTGAGGATCACTGATTTTCTAATTCCAAATTATTTTCCTCCACCAGCCGCCAACCTTTTTTTTTTATATATTTTTGTATGACATCATTTAGATACCTTCCGCAGCGCGGAACCGCTCTTGCTGTGTAAGTACACCAGTTAAGTTAACTTTAAAGAAAAAAAAGCCTCGTTCCTCTTCTTAAGTAATCGTATTCCTATAAGAATATTTCTTAAAAAATGTATTATTTGCTTTATAACTCTTATTATGTTGAGTGTACTTAATTGTATAATAATTATTATTAGGTACATCAGAAAGAAAAAAATGGTAATCAAGAATTTACAAATACGGCATAGTATATAGAGTACTTATAGACTCAGGGGCATCCCAGAAAAATACCTGCACTTAGCCATGGTACAGTATTTATTTGAAGGCTCCTCGGGTATCACAGTGAAAAAAAACAAGAAACGTTTACATTAAAAGATTTTATTAAAAACTTTACAACCCCTAGACTCTGGGTAAAAAAATTACAATATCCACGAATGAAAATAAAGTTGTTCGTTCAAAGCTCTATGAGGAGGTACTAACGCAAATGTAAACAAGCTCATTAGTACTAGTTAATTAGGTGCAGTCACACGCATAGCTGCGTTACAATGTGTTATAATTACTACGTGACATGGCGGATACGCGGAAATAATTACAATGAATGTGTCGCTGCAACTAATTTTATGACTGCATTGTAACTTCTATGTACACATTTTTCGAATATGTAAAATTGAATGTCTTCCCTTTTTCTAGCACCTAATTGTCGATCCGTTGTAGAAAGCCAGGCAATACATTTCCTCAGGATAAAATCAGTTTTACGGAGTACTCGGTAGTACGGCCTACTATATTCATAAAATTTCGATAAGTTTTGTTAGTTATTGGCGGTTATCACAAATTAACTGAAAGCTTACGACAACTGACAACTCTGTTGTATAGATACTTACTTACTTTCTATGCTGATATTATTAAATTGTAGAGTTTGTTTGGTTGAAAGCGTTAATCACAGGAACTACTGATGTGAATTAAAATATTTTAGTGTTGGATAGCCTACTTATTGAGGAAGGCTAGGCTATATAACATCACGCTACGACCAGTAGGTGGAGATAACCAGTAAAAAATGTTACAAAAACGGGGAAAATTGTGATCCATTCTCTCTTATATATGACGCAAGCAAAGTTGCGCGGGTCAGCTAGTATTGTATAAATGCGTTGTGTATTCTACGATTTATGGTTTTAAAATTCGCTATCTACCGAGGTTTTACCGAGGTAACATAGGTAAACTCAACGCTTTGTAAAACAATGCTTTGTAAAAGCATTTATATAAAAAGTTCGTTTAAATGGTGCTTTCGTCTGTCAATATCGTAATTTAAATGTGTAAAACAAAGCACAACGTAGTTCCTTAATTGATAGCTTTCCCGTTACATGTTTATTTTATTATAGAATACGGGAAATAACGCGAACGCTGAGTTAGGGCACTGACTTAATTCCTTTAGTACCTATACCTACGGAAGCCTAACTAGAGCGTACCTTTAAAGCGTAGTAATTAGTCGGCGACGCGGAAAAGCAATTAGATGTAAATGTTAGTGTCTGTAAAGTAGTGCTTGAAGTGAGACGGCAATAGTAGCTAGTGCTATTGTCTTTGTCTCTCGAGCACTAATGAACGTGTTGCGCTAACACCGGAGGCTCTTGTTAGGGTTGTTATACGATTTGTTTGTTGCGGGATTTATAATAGTTAAATCTGTTTTCAGACTTTCGTATGTCGCTTTTTTTTAAACAGGTACATTGTTTGGAGTTTGTTGTGAGACGTTTCATATTTTGGTATTGTTCGTTAGGTTATTTATTTACCGAGTTAGCTATTCGATCCCTTTTTTTGGTATTCGTGTCAATTTATATAGTTTATTACTCATAAGGCCAATGTTTCTACAGCCAGATCTGTAAAAACTATTAATTGAATATAGTGATCTGAGTATGAGACATCGACTATAATTGTTTGTTTTTATGTAAGTATATCGAAATGTGACAAGTACTAGCGGCCGTTCGCGACTACTGTCGCGTCGATTTTAGTTTGCCTGTCTTCACATTTCTTATTGCTGTTATTGCACTGCAATTAGTCACCGCGTGACGTTATATAAGCTTAAACCTTCCGTAATAAATTGACTATTCAACACATAAACAATTTTTCTATTCGAACGTAAACTGTTCCTGAGATTAGCGCGTTCAAACAAACAGACTCTGCTATGATCTGATACGTCTGTCGCGACCCGTAGGCTACCTATTTTCTTGTATATACTTAAACCACACTTTCAACGAAGTGATAAGTATAAATTGCACAATCATAGAGAATTCCAATAACACTTTCCAATAGCGCATTCAAACCAAACTATTTCACGTACCATACAAGGTACGTAAAGCAATTCCATACTAATTAAATGTGGGCTGAACCAGTGCGCGTAGTTCTATGAATTCCCCAATGCCGCGCACAGCAACCAAATTTCCATCAGAAGGTGTTTTTGGTCATAGAACCGTATTACTATACCTTTGAAAGCTGATACACTAATATGATACTTTATCTATTTACCTGATTAAACGCAAACAACTATTTTACTTTGAATTTCTTGACGTTTCGGCGCAGATTACAATGGTCATGATCGCTTGCTCGGCAATCTGACTATCAGCATATAATTATATACATTATTATTTATATACCCATCACCCTTTATAGTAAAGGAACACTACTTGTTGCATTTTCCGGATTGTATAACATTGTACAATTTTAATATAACGAGTATTTTTTTATATTTCAGTTAAAGACACACATCTATAGAGCCTTAGCCGTAAGCCGTAACCCTACGCATAGTTTTTGACGTTGCGCTAGATTTGTCAGGAAACCTACCAAACTCATTTAATCGTAATTTATTTGGCAGCATTCCGACTTATGTATATGCGAACTACAAAACCACACTACACTTCCATAAAATGACATGTTCCGAGACCACACGGCTTCATTATATATTTATAGTGATCATAAAAACATTACGCACTAACTCTTTGTTCAAGGCAGATTGTAAAATTCATGTGTTCGAACAATAGTATTTACAAGTTATTCATGACGTGCGTGCGTTCCGCGCATATTGATCGCTTACGATATTAATGTTTATTCCGACTGTACTTGTATTAACTAATTTCATGAATATTGGATGCGTATGCAGTATTTGATAGAGTTGTTTGGTTATATTATGACTCTTGACATATTTTTTTTAACGAGTTACAGTCCCTCTGCTGGGCAAGGGTCTCTTTTCGAACAAGGGAGGAGTTAGGCCTTAAGTATACTACGCTGATCAAGTGCGGGTTTGGAACTTTTGTATACCGTCATAAATGTATTAAACAAACTTTTAAGTATGCAAGGTTTCAGAGTGTTTTCCTTCACCGTTAGAGCACGTTTTAAATATTCGATTAATCATAAATGAAAAAGTTTGTGTGGATTGATGTCCGTGTGTTTGATACTCTTGACGAAAAAGCTACAGCACCGATAGCTTATTTGGATAAACGCATACGATACTTTTCACTCCGGAAAATCGCGGGTAGAAGCTAGTTATTTATATGATAGAATACGGGAATTTGGCGAGCGGCCGCTAGTAAATAATAATCAACGAAAATATATCTCACAGAGGCTAACTAAAGTGTACTTATTTAAGTGTATCTTTGAAATTCACGTAATTTTCCTTTTAAAAGCAAGTATTTCATGTGAAATGACTATTTGAATGTGACTTATACGAGCTCGTTTATTGAGGATTTTGAGTGATAGCCATATTGCACGACATCGGTAAGTTGCGTGATTTCTGCAAGGAATGCATGCTGTGTTAAATTTGATACATGTATATTTAGTATTATTGATTATATTATCAAATAATATAATTATACATAATTTATGACTATATACATATGCATATATATACATATGCATAGATATAAATGAATTCTGTAGTAAAATATAAGTAGCTGTATTGTTTATTTACTTTCAAAGATAACTTGACTGATTCTTTTGAAATGTTAACACGCAATCATTTTAAGTTAATTTTATTTACATAGAATCTAGTAAGTATATTACAAATACATATTAAAGTAAATATATCACCAGTATATACCAAAAAAACAAAACAGAACAAAACTAATTACAACAAAGTACAATACCGCATTCAAACTACCCAAATTCCTTTATAAAATTTAATGGCCGTCGCCCACGAAGCAAGGCACATCACACAGATCATAAAACAGTTCATAAAACTAACGAACCCTTATTCCTTTTACAATTTCACTTGTATTCCCAAGTACCATAACACCGTAGTATTGAGCAATAAGAATACATTGTGAAAACAAGGGGAAAAAGGCGTGTTTTTTAACGATAGTCCTACGGTAGCTAACTGTTGTGCGGACTAATTATGAGGTACTCTGATGTAAATTATGCTGCGTTTTGGAAATAAAAGAAAGGTTTTTGGTTATAAATTATTTGTTGAAAGAGTATTCAGAGGGAAATTTTTCTATGGTAATATTTTAGTTTTGTGTGTGCTCAAAGGCTATCAACTCCCTTATTCCGGGAGGAGATTGCCCAGCAAAAAAAGATTCCGTAATTTTGAGTGTCTTGATAAGTCCTATTCGTGTGCCCTAATTTGCTTTTAGGTTCATCGATAGTTAAAATTGTAATATTAGCATCTATGTTTCAGTTATCAGGAAATCTATACTTCTCTATAAAGGAAATATAGCTGAAGAGTTTGTTTGTTTGTTTAGACTAAGTTGTGTCGATACTCGATTAGTCAATTTATTGAGGAATACTTATAGACTATGTAGTCAAAAGTGGAGCAGCAGTATAAAACAGGTTGTGGAACAGGAAAATTTACTAACCAAAAGTCCCACTAAGGAAATCGCGGGCGGTCGATCGTATTCAATAAGGTTTTTTTATGACTAAACAGAAATAATAATTGTTTATTTTTTTGATGTACTCTACAACTCACTTTCAACGATGTCGTGAGATAGAACAATCCATTTTACACATAAATCTAACACATAAATGAGGGAAATTGTAAAAAAAAAATAATGGCCAGTTTCTTCATAAATCAGTGCAAAGTTGTAAAGCCGCAATAAGAAATAATTAGCTAGATAATTGGTACAAATGGTGGAAAAAACGCTCCAAAGAAATGGTACATTTGGAGAAAGTGTTGGTACACTTGGTACACGCGACGAAGACAAATTGCCTCGATGTTACGCATCATGTAGTACTTACTGAGTGCTTGTATAAACTAAAGAGTATTTGTTGTTTCTTCTTGTGTGTACCAATGTTTTGGCGAATATGAATAGAAGGTACTATGATTCCTGCTGCCAAATATTTTTGGTAGCGTTGAACTTACGTTTTGTATTAGTTTAGCTTTTGGTAGTCATAAGCAACGCTTAACGTTTTCTATACGAAAAACTAGTGGTAATCCGTAAGTAGTATGTTTATTATCACAAAATAACAAAGGTTTTCTTTTGAGTTAGGAATGGATAAATAGATAATAAATATTTTTATTGTAAGTACTTCTTGGTAATGTTGAGAATAAACTAGAGTGGCACACGGAATGATCAACGAAAATGGGAGGCGGCTCATGCCTTACAGTGTGTAAATGATGATCATGAATGGCGAGAAAACAGTGAAGTCTTTGACGGAGGAAATGGTTCGGTTCTCAAATAAAACAAACAATTATAATTATTAGTGAAAGCAAATTATTGTAGTTTGAGGTCTACGTGCACTCAGAATTTATCTGGGGGCACGGCAGTGCCCCCGCAAGTCGAGCAAAAAAAAGCGGCACGGCCGTACCATCTTTTCTCGAAGCAATTCAGGCCATTTTCGACCCCCTATAATTTTGTTGTAGATAAAACAAGAAGCCTGAATTTTTAGCGACTTATCAGTCATTGTATGAACACGGTATATTGAAAATTTCAGTCAATTTGAACCAGTACTTTAAGAATGACAACTTGTTAAAGTTTTGAATTTTGTCACTCACTGATTCACTGACTCACTGACTCACCGATCATCAAAAGTCTAAGGCATTTCTAGCAGACTTAGAAGCTTCAAATTTAGAATACAAATAGAATTTAGTATCTTAATCATGGGAAAATTTCAATATTTTCTAATTTCAGTCCAGTTTTCTAAATACATTAACTGCAAGAATAACTTTGTAATCTTATACATTTATATAGGATTACAAGGTTACATTTGCAGTTAATGAATTAATTATTACTGTAGTATAATAGAAAATAATAGGTGTACATAGGTACCTACTGTATAAGGCATAACTTAAAGGTGTTTAGCCCATGAAACTGAACAACATTTCAATAGGAAAATATGTTGAATTATGAAAAAAATAACCGTCTTTCCATAGAAATTGGACTTATGTTCGCTTTACAAAAAGAAGTGAGATGCCATCAAAAACATCCTGTAAAAAATCTCAAGTCTCGCAGCGTAAAAAGTGGTGAGATCTATGTAATACCAAGTCGATTAATCTGTTTAGTCTCTACTGAAAGGACCTTCTGTCTTAAGTTATTACATAAGTTATTATCATGCCAATATTAAAAATATTTCACGTTTAAAACAAATAAATCGACTTGGTCATCGCATGAAAACACAAATTCGCCATTAAAATTTCAGGAGCATTAATTTCTTTAAGATACTCATCTCAATCATTATATTCGGAAGGACCCTAGTGAGGATTTCGGTTGCTGGCCCGTCGTGCTGTGCAGTGTGGTACATACTAATAATCAAATTATGCGATGGCCAGGTCGATTTATTTGTTTTAAACGTGAAATATTTTTAATATTGGCATGATAATAACTTATGTAATAACTTAAGACAGAAGGTCCTTTCAGTAGAGACTAAACAGATTAATCGACTTGGTATTACATAGATCTCACCACTTTTTACGCTGCGAGACTTGAGATTTTTTACAGGATGTTTTTGATGGCATGTCGTTTTTCGTTTATTGTATGTTTTGAACTTCGTCACCACTCAGTATTCCGTATTTTAATAGAAAAATAATCAGTTAGCGTTAACCGCGCCGAGTACGAAACGCGATTAACACACATCTTTCAGTTCCTACGAAGCGTGAGTAGGCCCATTAAAAGTACGTGAATTAAATATGACTTAATACAAACGATGAATGCAGGCAATTACGGGTGAGTTTATTATAGCGAGACACGTTAGTATGGCTATTAAACTACTTACTTTGCTACTCACTGTGTGGATGCCTTTTTATGCCAGTGTTTATTTATTTTTACGGGAGAATATTTCATAGGTATGAAATATTCTTTTACGGCTTTATACTTCTAGGGATCATAATGAATAATTTGAAGCATATGAATGCCTGTATAAATGACATGAAATAGTGATACACATTAGTCAAAACGAAAGGCGAAATTCATTCGATTGATATAAATTAATATTTATTCCTCGCAAATTCCGAATTGATGAATCTATTGTATATACCTACTATTTGTGACATAATAACAAATCAAGCACTATGTAGGTTTTTGTAGACTTGAAGGTTCCAGCAGCCAATCAGAGCTTTATTCCATGTCCTCTAATATGCTATTTTCCGTTCTAATAACCTTCCCACAGAAGACATCTTCGTAAATGATTCATAAGTTTAGACGTTCCAGAAAATTCTACTTCACAATAACTATTGAGTTACGGTCAATCTATAACCAGAACTAGAAAGCTACCTGCGCATGCGCTATGCAGGTATAGGTAGGTTCTATCAGTTCTCCCGCCCTAGAATATGACCTAGGTGGTCTTAAAATTAGATTATTCGCGTGTGACTGTTGGCGATACGATTGGTGTCCGGGAATAGGACAGCTGGCGGTGGAAGCCAATCAGTTGATAGGTCGATGACTTATTGACCGATGGCATCACCTGAATAATGATTGGCATAGAAATGACTGTTGCTTAAAATGGTTGAGAAATAACCTATTACGGGTAATATGAATTAGGTAACTATACTAGGTATTCATCGATTGATGTTTGACCGTTCTAAAATATCACTCAATTTAATAACTTTATTTTCAGAGGTTTAGTTTCCCTTTTTCCTAAGTGTGGAATATCTGAAATTCAATCTGAGAAGCATAATAAATCCCAATGATTGCTGTTTCATAGTTTGATTCCGTTCATTTTCAGAAAGTTGAGTAGCGGCTACCGTTTTTAGAAACAATACCTTTACTATGAAGTTCAAAGATGACAAATTAGGTAATTACCATGTTTGAAGTTTAGACGGCAAAGCTCGATAACCTCTTATATAGTGAGGAATGTGTTAAGAAAGAAAAAAGCAGTGAAAATATTTCAATAACACATTTGAAATTTTAATCAATTGCCGTAGACGTCTCCCCTCTTTCTTTAAAAATGCACAAGAAAAACCTTTTATTTTCCCTGTTCTATTTCTTTACATAGTTGCGGCAATAAATTATTGTCTCTATACATAATACCTATGTTTTTTGTTCCAGGAATGTGGCATCTGCTTCAAGACTTCACTAAACACGTCGGCACTTTAGTGTACACGTATTTGGACTTAATTTATTGTTTAAGACAGATGCAGTTAGTTTTGAGTTTTAATTAACAAAATAACAACTGACGGAACTTAAAATAGACTTATCATCTTTCAACGCGGGTTGATCAGACTTCAAAATTTAAAAATACCTAAATAATCATCCTAGTCTTTCTTACAACTATGTAGGAGTCGGGTACCAGTCTTTTACATGGAGCGACTGCCTATTGGACTTCCACAACCCACCTGGGTTATAACACGTTACACTTCCGTAAGACTTTCAAGCTTCTGACTGCTGTTAACGTCTTTCAAAGATCTTTGAAAATTACAGTCGGGACCGACAATTTAACGTGCCTTTCGAAACACGGAGGAGCTCGATATGTATAAAATGGTCACCCATCGACAGAACAACCTTGGCAAGTAATTAATACGCAGATTAATTACTAAGTAGATTAATTTAAAAAGGTCACCACTATCATCTCGGTAAAGTATTAAACACTAAATCCGTAGTATAAAGTATCAAAATCACCAACTCAGAGTACGCACAGAGCGAGTCTCTCAGAGCGTGACGAGCGACACTAATGACTGCCGCAGAACGCACCAGTTTGATAACACGGTACTTGTCAAGTACCACGGGACTGTAGCGCAATTCTGTATAGTCTGTACTGTCGAGTATCGAGAATTTGACATTTAAAATGTACTGCCAAAATAGTTCTTACGGAGCCCGGTAGAGGCACTAATTAGATTTTCGTGTACAATTTCTCGATAGCTAGCCGGTTGTCGGTAGTCGACAGTGGTAGAGAATCGAGCTACAATTGAACGCTAAAATGTTTTTAGATATAAGAAGTCTTCTCATTAATTACTAAGGTTTGTTTGTTTTATGTTGTTAGGATGTATAACTTCGGAATAGTGAAGCTGAATTTAAACTGGTAAGCTTATTCTTGAGTGTCATAGAAGTAAAAAAAGAAGGGATTATTTTATATTGAAGAAGTTTTGTTTGCTAAATGCGAAATAATTATATGAGATGTTACAACAGCTGTTGCAAGATTTCTGGGTAAAGTTGCGGGCGAAAGCTAGGTCCTTTTGAGCGTTCGTAAAGTCTCTATTTGTCAACATGATAAAATAGGGTCTACAAAAAAATTACGTCGTGTTTCAAGTTTACGCTTCAGTCTATAGAAAAAGCAGTGACCAAAAGTTTAAAGTTTTAGAAGTTAAGTTGATTCAATTTATCCAAAATGAAAGAAGACTTAAAAGTGAAGCAGGACGCTCCCTCATTTGCCGCTCTCGTTTTTGTGTTCCGCGTGCGAGCGAGACAGGCATACAAAATAGAAAAGGATAGCAAGACCTGTCTCTATTACGTCATGACTATATTTGTTCGTAAGTCATAATTTATTAGACAAAATTATTATTCAAATGCAACAACATAATTTCTGAGTTAGTCTTAGTATTATTTGTATCGAAATAACCAAGTATTGTGGTAATTTGCATATAATTACGCGTGAATAAAGCCTATGTCGAGGTGTACTTGTCATAGTTAATTAATACGTTGTCGTGTTAAATGGTTTTAGCCATGAATAATATGGTAATATGGTGTTTCTGTAATTACTGTTTACTTTTAGAATTAAGACAAAGTAGAAACGAAACATTAATTTAACCTATCATTGTCTAACTGCTAGGCAAGGAAGAAACTTAAAGAGGGGTTGGTTAGGCTTTGAGTCACTGGAGTGGCCAAGAGGAGGCAGGGAAATTTTATTCGTTCAAGGAAAGTGGTTTCTAAAGTAATCACACAAATTCTATATACATTTGCTAACAAACAGAACTAGGTACATCTTACCTAAGCGACTAAAATTATCATACTCTTAACTCGGGAGATAGACGAAATATTACGTGAATCTTAACATCGCGCTGCCGTATGGTATTATTGTACTAACCTTTGAAAAGCGTTTTAATCAAAGGGTAATTTAGAGGGTATTAACTGGAATTAAATATCCAACACATAATCCATACAAGCTTCACTTATTCTCTTAAATCGCGGGAAATCTTTCAACACAAGAAAAGTTGCGGTCGCAAGTTATTATTTTATAGACATTTTTAATCATCATATAAAGGACTAGCTGACCCGCGCAACTTCGCTTGCGTCACCTAAGAGAATAGGTCAAAATTTCCCCGTTTTTGTAACATTTTTCGTTGCTACTCCGCTCCTAATGACCGTAGCGTGATGTTATATAGCCTATAGCCTTCCTCGATAAATGGGCAGTAGTTCCTGAGATTAGCGCGTTCAAACAAACAAACAAACAAACAAACAAACTCTTCAGCTTTATTATATTAGTATAGATAATATTATGGACCTGTTAGACTAAGATCTTTGTGAAGATAACACTGTTTATTTGTTACAAGTTGCAATAATTGTACGTCTTCCTTATCTCGTTACTTTATCAATTGCAGCTTGATTCTATGTAGTTAACGTACTTTGATTATGTTGCTTCATTCCTATCGTCATCAGTGCAATGATATAGTAAATGAAGCTTGGTCATTTTCACTGTTTATTGGAAAAATTATTAGTTTTAATAACAGCTTAACCATTTTTTTTATGAAACAATGCTCTTCTTCCAACTTGGCGATCGCTTCTTAACTGACCGTGTGTTAATCCAGTCAAAACAGCAAAAGAAAATGATATTTTAGACTTTTTATTATTTATAACAATCCCTGTAATTTTCATAGTTAATCTGTTCCAAGTCAAGCTCGACAGGGTTATACGTATTTCGAATTAGAAAAGTAAGTAGAAAACTAGACTAAGTATATACTTAGAAAATAAAAAAGTAGAGTCCTCTTGGTAGATTTCTTTGACAAAGCAAGTTTTATCGTGGTCGTGATTCAGGGTGGTGGAAGTAGAAAAACTATTTGTATAATTCATACAGCAGTTCATTTGTTTAACTCTACATAGATATATTTTTTCCACAAAAAACACGTTTCTCAAAACTATTCTTACACATTTTTTTTCTTTAACCAATTATCTGCTATTGTACAAGTACAATGGCCGTCTAAACAATTAGAAACTAAACGCATAGACTGAACAAACAATGCCAGTAGCAGCTACCGGCGGCGTTGAGTGAGCGGCACGAGTGACTCAGCAATTATCGAGAATAGCGCACACAAACGAACACACTTGTGAGGCGACGTTCCAAGAGTGATGCAGGGAATGTGATGTTTGAATTGCTACTGTTGATTGTAGTTGTAACAATATTATTAGGACTATTTGTGGACTAAATTAATGGATGATTTCACGAAACTTTATTTCATTTAGGGGCCGATTTTTTCCGTCAGATAACTAAATTAAGAAATCTTATTACAAGTTAAAGAATGGACAGTATAAAGAGTGAATCAAAAATGAAAATTTCTTAGAATAGAATATCTGAATAAATCAACTCTAGTTTACCACAAATTAAAGAATCAGCTAGATACATGTCATAACTCGTAAAGTATACGAGGTTTGTCATTATTATCAGTCCTATGAATAAGTACCTTTTGTAGGTAATAACGAGAAAAAAAGATTATAAAAGAGCGTCATAAAAGTAAAAAAAAAACAATCTATTGTTGAGGTAAGTAGGTAGGTTGGCCGAACAATAAAACAAACCAGCTCTAACAAAATTATGTTAATGCAAGAAACACAGACGTGTCAAGAGTTTGGTGGGCTTTGTTTGGAATCATTTGCAAACATACAAACAAGGTGGATGAGCAGCGCATCACTCTATTCGTAGGTACTTCTAGTCATTGTATAATCAAAGGTATCGTAGTAATTAAACGAATGTAATGATTTATAGGAAATGCTTTGAATAATGGATGATCTGCAACTGGTTTCCAATGCTGATGCAACCTATTATTGATCTAGCCGATCAATTTTTATAGGTTTTTTTGAAACCATTTGTTGCTTAAAGCGGCTTATTCTAATGTACTTTGAAGCACAGTGCTAAGGGGTCAATTCGCATATTTTCTACTCCGTAAATATGACAGTCAATCGAATGAATCTCACGTGAAGGCAATATTTTTCGATATAGATATTCTTTAATTTTTGATATCTTTCCGCATCGACAGGTTGGAAGTAGTTTTTTTTTAAATTGGTACCGTAGTATTATAAATAAATAAAAGTTATCTCTTGACGGGCAAAAAATAAATTTAAATAAACATTTTTCCTACACACCATATACATCTGCACACCTTGATGTTGTCGCAAAAACGACAAAAACAGAACCAAAAACCAATCCATTAGTACCATTCAAACATGCCTACAAGAATATCCACCGAGACTTCCGACTTAACGCAATATTTGTGAGACGGAGGGTTCTCAATTATGTAAATGAGGGAAACAGTCTAGGGACTGACCTCTTGTGTATTTTGATGGCGTATGTAAATGTATGCGTGTATGCGCCGTGCGCGAGAGATTGATGATGTGCATGTCGATTCTGCAAGAATATGCTGTTTACGATGAATAAGGTAGTTTTT
The DNA here is from genome assembly GCF_050436995.1 of Anticarsia gemmatalis. Taxonomy (NCBI): domain Eukaryota; kingdom Metazoa; phylum Arthropoda; class Insecta; order Lepidoptera; family Erebidae; genus Anticarsia; species Anticarsia gemmatalis. The sequence continues at coordinate 4,957,761 of NC_134748.1, read as the reverse complement.
TTTATATGAGTTTTAACGCTATTGAATAGATAAACTACCGCTAAATGTAACTCAGAAACCGAGGGCTATAGGTACAGATTAAAGGACTATGTGTCTCTCGTAGAGTTGTCAATGCGCGTAATCTCTTAGCTGTGTATGGTTCACTAACTATACGAAAAGAAAGAAGAAAAGACTATCGATGACAGTTTCATTGACCAGGTTCCAATGATTTTAAGTCATTCTAAGATATTTCATATAGATTAGCGATTGGATAACAACCCGAATTGACTTTAGCAAGCCGTCCGGTAAAGAATTACCACAAAATGCTATCCAACTATGGAATGCCAGCGCCATAGGTTCTATCATACACGTATAAACATTGAGCCCAAATGGCTTTGACCACTTGAATATACCTATTCTAAATACTAACTTATATCTTTAAGTATGACATAATAAAAAAAAATCCGAGCGCAAATATTATGACCACAGCCGCGTGCGAAAACTCGCCCTATTTGATACTGAGTATTTTAAAATCTGCACATCAATAAATTTTCCTTCAGAAGTTAATTATTACCTAGAGTATTTTTATTCAAGCATAAACAATTACCAATTGATTAGTCACGCACAAAGATTACTGCTATGTTTTATCAATGACGTAGTTTTTAATGAAACTATGAAGAAACATTTACTGGTATTTCAGCATTTGAATTGCGCGAATTAAATATCTGAAAACGCTGCGGGCGCATTCATATAGTTTTGGTTACTTACCATGTTATGTAGTGCTCTCAGATAGGACACGTAAAAATGAAAAACGTGTGGCAAACTCAGGTATTTTATTTTATTGGTTCTAGACTCGAGTGTGATATATGTAATAGGGTCTTTGGGCGTAATTGAAAAGAGAAGACATGATCGCCAACAGTGGCCGAAAAAAATGGTTGTGCATGATGATGACGAAATCGCTCCGCAATTACTTCTTATGGAGTAAAGTCTTATACAAATGTTAGTGGGTATCATTTGAGTAGATAAATACTTATTTTTAAAAATTGCAGGTTAAAGTAAGACACACATATACAGTTCGGAACGTTCGATTCGGCAATATTTATCTAACAACAAAACCGACTTTACTTACCTGTTCGGCTTGTGCCGATCGGGTAAATTTACACATACTCCGTTTTGCCACCCGGCTAGGCCGATGAGTGCCGAGCCCATGCCGAACCTAATATGTGAGTAGCAAGCCTGACAGTTCATTAAATGACTGCCTTTATTTTTTAAAATTAAGATAAAGTTAGTGAGATGAGGTGGTAACAAACTCTAGGCCGTAAATAGACTATTACCGCTAAACTCGAACCTAATCGGAAATCTTATCTGCGACTGCATCCAGTATCTTGAACTACGGAGGCTTCAAAACAAGATGGAAAATTTAATGTCCTTGAAACCGGTCAATCTTAGTAATATAAAAGTAATCACGTTCGCAATATCTCGCTAGATATTGGGTATGCATCAAGGCTGAACGTCGGCAGCTGCGCGTGCAGCGGAAGGCGATAACGGCTGATAGCGTTATCAGCGGCGATAGCAACGCTTTGTCGCTGCGGCGCCGACACCTGGGGACTCTACCTATGTCGTTTGTATGTGTTTAAAATATAATCTCTATCAAGTTGCGGCGAAATTTAAATTAAAATCACTTATCTGGAAACTGATTCCAAATCACCGTCTAAGAGTAATCTTAATTTTTAAATGACATTAGTTAACTGATTTATATGTATTATGTAAAGTGTTTTATTTTGTAATTTTGGATGTCAGACGCTTAAAACAAAGGCGTATTAAGTACGAACAGCTCATCATCGCGTTACTGTAGAAAAGATTCTCAAGAAGTAACGAATGATATTATATTTTTTTCGATTCAATGGCTCTTTACCCAAAGAAACTCCTGTCACGGCTTTGCTACATCTTTCGAATCATACCACCAACGGCATTTTAACGTACATAATAATGCCTTATTTTCTCTGAAAACGTTAATGCAGCCGCAACCATACCGCCTAGATATTCAGTTTAAGACCTTGTTTTCCAATGAACAAAAATCTAACTACATATATACTTTTCTTAAACAAAAATCACGCGGCGAACTACCAATAATATATTATGTACCTTTTAATACTAATGTCTGATTCCTTCAATTTTACCTTTTTATTCGTGTAATGCAATTTAGATATGAAATCACGATGTTATTTTAGTTGCTTACGTTTTCGAATGAGTGTTCCTGTGGTTTTCTTACCGGGTAATACTTTCGAAATTCCACATCAATGATTTGGAATAAACAATGAGTAATTATGAGAAAGGTATTTGAACGTCATGTTTCAAGGAAAATTTGTTGCAATGTATTTTAAATTGTTGTTGTGTTTACGTCTCTGTCTAACGGCTTTTGTTTGAAAAGGATAGAAGCTCTGTGCAGTGGATAAATAACTTTACTTTGTAGTTAATGAAATGAAAAAGGTTTTTTAGTGGAAGTCGTGTGTATATAGTACCTACCTACATATCTCACATAAGAAATTACGAGAAGAATCGTGTGGAAATAATGTTCCAACAACTGTTTACGCAAAAGATATAAATAAATATAAAGGTTGTTTACATAAAGACACTTAAGCGGAAAATTACGAGTGAGTATTCATAGTGGCTGACGGAAAAAAATATTTGTCATGTCTCTGTTTTTACCTTGATTGTATAAAGTTAGTCAAGTGCGGTTCGATTGACGTGATTTCAGTTAATATTTGGACATTTTAATGCTTCATACGGGTATTGTTTTGGTTTACCGCAGTTATTGATTAATTGGCTACACGAAAATAACTTCCAAAACAGTAGATAGGGTTTATTTTATCAAAAGTTCGGAGTATAATATGCCGTGAGAGGCAGCCGGAGAGGAACGGGGAATAGATAGAAAAACTAAAGTCTCTTTCATTTATTTCATATTGAACCTCCATGTACCTACTTACTTATTTTTCCAGAAAATCATCGTTTTAAATAAAATTTACATTAGTTGCCTCAATTCTCCGGTGACGACGCTAAGCCTTTGATGTTAGAGAAATCTATACTCATATTATAAAGCTGAAGAGTTTGTTTGTTTCTCTGTTTCAACGCGCTAATCTCAGGAATTACTGGTCCGATTTGAAAAAGTGTTAGATAACCCATTTATCGAGGAAGGCTATAGGCTATATATCATCACGCTACGACCAAAAGGAGCAGAGTAGTAGTAAAAAATGTTACAAAAACGGGGGAAAATATGACCCATTCTCACTTATGTGATGCAATCAAAGTTACACGGGTCGGCTAGTGCTTTGATATGATGCAAATGCTATCAATAGGTATAATATAATAATACCAATGTGTATTACATACCAACTTACATAAAGAATAGAAGAATCAGCGATATTTGAAGTGCGAGTTAATATGTTTGCCGACTAACTTTTATTTCAGAATTCGTGTCTTGTAATTGTTTGTTCTCAGTTTTAATTGTTTTGGTTTTTTTAAGAATGCAAGCCATTAGATAATAAGGATAGTCCGTAGCCGTTAGTTAGATTATGAGAGGTTTTTCTTCGCTGAATAAATATATCAGGGGATCGTCCCGTTCGCCTTTATTTTAGTTCCTTCTATTATTTTAGTTTATTCAGAATTCAGATCACAGTAGGTACCTATTTGGTGAATAGGTAATTGTGGGAAAATGATAGAGAATAATTTTAGCAGCATTTTATGGATAAATGCAAGACTTATTATATAGATCAATGTTCTGCTTCGCTATATCTAATAGCCGAAAAAGTCGCCGAAAATAAAACAAAATATGGGTAGTAGAAACAAAATATAAAGCGTTGAAGCAAACGCATTATATCGTATGAGTGTGAACAGTGTGAATGTGAGTGTCGTGCAGGAGTCAATGACTGGCGCAGGCAAGATTAGAAACGCGCCGCTTTCTACCGGAGGCGGCACTACTCTGGACACCGCGTTGCCGCTCTGCTCGATCGAATTTCGAATTTGTTGACTGTATTTTGTTTGTATATTAATTGTATTTTTGTGTATAAATACAATATAGGTATATTGTATTTGTATTAATACTTAAAGTTTATTTTTAAATTAATATTTTTTATTAGTATGTTTATAATTTTAAATTTGCTCTTAAATACTATATATATGAAGTAATCGGTATTAGAAAAGTATATTATTTTATAGAGTAGACTTGTCGGGTTATACGATAAACGATTTTGATTGGACAGAAACGCGACGTACAAAATGTAGATAACTATCTAAAAAATGTTTATCTGTAGTTTTAAGGATTTAAAACTATGTCAACGATATACATAAGATTAGAGAGCTTCCTGTTATTTTGATATAGGAAATTAACATGATTTTACATAATCAAAACATTTTTTGATTCGCGCCGAGAAAATTAATTCTCGAGTTTCGATCTCCTGTTTTCTTAAAAACTAGGTATGTGTTCTGTTGTATTTTACATATAGATACATCTTAAATACATTATTTTATTATACGTGTATTTAATTTTATAAAACAATCGAATAGAAAAATATTTAACTGCAATTACATAGCCATGCGCGATGTGAAATCGTGGAGAAAACAACCGTAAAAGCGATTTCCTAAAGGTTTATACGACCTAGAAACTAGATTTTCAATACAAATAGTTAATCATCATGAATATCACTAATTTTATAAGATTTTTTTCTTACTTTTAAATTATAAGCACCGATTTTCCCATTTAAAGCAATACGGAGTCTCCGCTTGGTATTTTTAAGCATTGGATGTTTTCGCTCTAATTCTAATAAACCAACAGTGCAAAGGGACTTGTGGATATAAAATCTAATTAAAAACATTCTTAAGTTATTGGTTTAATGAATTTATTTAAGTTTTTTCTATAAACTACTTCTATCTAAGACTTCGAAGATCGCAAACGAGAATTTTATGTGGTCTCTACCGCGTTAAAAAGTAAATCTTTTCCACATCCGTAACTCTTGATTTTTGATATTACAAATACTGTATTCAGACAGTTCCTTAACTAAAGAAAAGGAGTATATTACTTTCATAGTCATTTATTCAATAGTTAATTACAAAATCGATATTTATTCCATAACTCAGTGCCGTCTTCCTCCTTTCATCTTTCGTTGTTGAGTCCACCTCATGCGTTTTAATGCTTCAAGACTTTTATATGATGATGTAGGACTTTAAAGACTATTACACAACATTGCTGCTTAAATTACCTTTTTAGTGTTATATGTATCAAATCCATAGGACAAATAACAATGACAGGAAAGGAAATCAAAACACGCTCTTGTTAGCATTGCCGAGTTCCTAAACGGCTTGCATGTTTCGATCATTTGACTCTTGTTATAAAAGATTTGTACTTTTTAAGTATGAAATTATGTATTTTAGTACTGGTACATTAGTTTTTTGATAGTGTTATAATCCATAGTCATTTTAATATAGAAATAATGTCCAAAATGTAGAGTTTCTAAGACAATATCGTATTGAATATTAACGGAAGGGCGCGATTGGGATTCGTATTTGATCGATATTTCTAATAATAGGTGACCTAGAATATTTCTATTTATGCAGCTATATAGCTATTTATATAGATAACAAGGGGTATTATATAGATTTTAGAAAATATTAGACTCATATTGTATTTTAGAGCAATCGCGTGTAAGAGTCGAGATCTTGGTTTCGGTTTGACATAGTTCAGTAGCGATTTTTAATGTAAAGGATACTTTAAGGACAATAACATTGATACAGTATATTACTACTAATATGGACTTCATAGATTTTTATGTTTTACAACAATATTCATAATAATTATCATTGAAAACAACGAATGGTGGCACAAGATTGCGATGCGTGAAGTCCAAATTACGAGAGTGTAGAGCTAGATGCTTGAAAAATACCTTGAAATTATATGATAATACGTTCATTTCTATAGTTAGCATACAATAATATGTGTTTTATCATACACAATGCTTCGCTTCTCATATAAATGAATAGCCATTGAGTTATTCGCGGTTTAGCTCTACACAACAAAGAGCTCTTTGTCACGAGTTATTCTTGCAAGGCAGCATTGTACGACTTATGACACAAAATGCAAATGTATAGAATACTAATTAGTGTAATTAACTGAAGAATAAACAATACGGTTTAATAAATAACAATAATTGTTGAAAATATCAGTCCCACGGCGTGTCGTGAGAACATAACCAGATATAATTAGCTACTAGTTGTCCAACAATTATTCGCCTTCATAAGACCTTCACAGCAAAATTAATTATTGGTTGCGAAACGATCCAACTTAAGTCCGCCGATACTCGTATCGAACCAAACCTATACATAGCCACCTGGACGGTCACATAGAAAAACTGCTTAGTTACACACCGTTCTAATTTCAAAATTAACTTCTAAATTCAACTCTAACGCAAACCAAATAGGGTAGAGTTTAAGGAGCGCCTGTCACATAGAACCCTGTCGCCCTAAGTGTGCGTCAGTATTCTGTTAATATACAATAAATATTCGGCGCCAGTTGTTGCCAGAACACACATATACATAGAGGAGCAACGTTGTAGCTTGCCAAGAGCGGCAACGTCGCACGCTTGCCGGCGGATTCCAAGCTTGCTTCAATTTAAATGTTCTTAGTTTGATAGAGTTCTATGTTTGAACTGGATGAAAAAAACAAATAATGTCAACTCTATTGTGATAGACAGAAGGTTGATTTTGAATGTGTTTTCGTTGTAGTACTTTGTAATAGTGAATGTTATCGCGGCTGTGTCCGAGGGTAGCGGGACGCGTGGCGTTGTCGACGCATTGTGTTCGTTTTTTTACTCGACGCGATAGAATCGATGTCAGTTGGCAGATTTTTTATTTTACCGTTTTTTGGCCTTGTTTGTTTCGAATAGATACTGACAATGAACGGAGCGAAAACAAGCCACTCTGATACTATAATATTACGGAAAATAGAGTTTTATCCTCAAAACGTGTTTGTGATATTTTTCTGGATAAGTATTGACCTAAACATTTGATAACCCTGTTAGGTTTGTTTGCTAATGGCGGTTTGGAAAAACCAATCGACTGTTTTTTATCATGGTATACTGTTATTAAACCCGGTTTTACCGCTAACATTTTGTTAAAACCCCCAAAATGCTACTTAAAACTATATTTACAATAAAAGTAATATCAATAATACAAATCGCATATCTTACTTAACACGTTTTATATACCATAATGGGTATAAGATTATTAAATATATCGAAAAACCACATTTGAAACTCAACAAAATAGCTCTACCTTTGAAAGATGAACTCCGATCTTCCGAATATTGGGTATTACTACACGAAACTTTAAGATAAAGGTTAAAAAAATATACCAATAGATAGCTAAAAATATGTTCTATCCAATATACATATTGGTATAACCATAATTATTAGTAACCATCCCAATAACACACTCTAAACCACTCGACTATACCTTGTCCAGCACCCGATTTTACGATCTCCATCAAAATTATTCGATTAAGACTATATTACAAGGCGATATCGTAATGGAACTTTTGAATATATATTAATAAATAGTCAAATAATCGAATAACACCATTGGAATTAATTAAAATATTGTATTTCTATCAATTAAGACCTAAATTCGGACAGCGTTCTACCAGAATTCCATGCAAAACAAACTACGACTGATGGAAAAATATCAAATTGGTATAGATTTTAAACATCTATCTATTATATTACTATTGCAATACTTTAAGTATTAAGTGTTAAATGTAAATGTGACGTTATATTGTTCATATCTATAAGTATATTCTCAGGAGAGCCTTTTAAAATCAATAAATATTCATCGCTTTGGCTACAATATTCTACCTTTCAATATTCTTGTTTGAAATGTTGATTAGAATACTCGATATTATTATACATTTACAAAAACAGATGATGGGTCTCCTGTATTGTCATAATTGAATATTTTTATTGTGATGTTTTATTTCAATAATGCGATTCAAACGCTGAGAACTGCAGCATTTAACGACGAAGAATTTTCAAAAGTGACTTTTGGTAATCGTTTTGGCACAGAATTAATTTATAGATCTTAATGGTAAGTATAGTAACATTTTCTTAATTGTGTAAATTTACTGTATTCTGAGTTCTTTTTATAGAAAAATGTGCAATTTGAGGTAAAACAGATAATTGAACGATTCAATACCGGGGCGGCGACAGAGCGAGGGTCGAGCCGTAAAAATATGCTCTGTTCTTATAATTTTTAAAGAGGCAGATAAATATGAGTTTACATTTTATAAAACTTATTAATCAGCGGATATTTCCGTTGTACATTGTTAGTAGCTTACTTTATTCGTTTTGGCAGTATTTACCAAACAAACGTCAGCGTGCTACATAATTTATCCGTCGTGGCCATGACAGAAATCTGTTGTTCCTTACAACTTCGCTTTTAAGAAAAAATAAAAATACACAACTTTTTTCTTTGAAACATCTTTTATTTAATTGTCATCTATCTTATATTATTTAATTAATAAATTATCATTTATTTAATTCACATCCAACGCGGCCACGATAGACAGCATTTTCCGTTCCATCTAAAGAATCTTAACAAACTATTCTATTTTCTATATCAAACTTAATTCAGCCAAGACCATTTATAGTCAATGCATTGCTTCTACGAACCATGAACATACATACAAACAAAAGCATAATAATCAAGTAAAACAATGAAGTTTCCTCCTTCGATTCCGGCGATTGAACGCTAAGTTCAAGGAATTACTCATTGTATCTAATTAACAATTGTAATGTCAATATTATTAGATATTCAAGTCTACTGGTCTTACTTTAGAGTATTTGATGTATTGTTTATATTATTTAGTTTAGCTATGTACAAGAAACTATATCGAAAAGTGCTTGAAGATTTATAGCGTGAGACCGACTTTTTCTCTCACCTTGACATTACTACAAATGCAGTTATGTCGATAAATCTATTACTAGATAAAATATATAACGTATTGTATTTATTGTTTGCCTATTTGACCCTACTAATAGTAATTTTTCACAGTTCTCGATAGGGTTTCAAAAAGATTGTATTCTCGACGGGGCGTCTTCACGGCATAAAAGCCGCACATCTAGAATTACTATTGATTAATGATGAAAAACTATGGTAATAAAGAGCTCATAATACTTTCGATTTAAAATATCGACTATATAGTGTTATCAAGTAGATAGATAATTTTAATATTTAGGTAAGAAATATCAAACAATCGATGGCGACGCAACATTGAGGTGAAACCGCACTAAATTATGACAAGTGCCAATACATTTTTTATTATATTGTAAAAATAAGTCTAATAAATGCAATGTGTTTCATCGAACACACACATAGGTACTATTTTCATTAACAATAGTATAATAATGTCATACGGCGAACAATACATAGTCCAACCTGTGTCAAAGTAACATTACATAGGTACAACGTAATACAATAATAGCACTTATTATCAAACTAGTTAATAAACAGTATTCGCGATAAACGCCATTTTAAGGGCATTATCGTAAATAACATGGAAAGTAATAAATAACCGCCGACATGATGTTTTTATCCTTGTTTGTTGAACCCAACGGTTACATTGTTTACCGCCGTTTATACACCCACAAACCTATCCGTCAACATTTACGTCAATATCTCAAAAACGACTCAACCGATTTTCATAAAATTTACTTTGCTTTGTAGCTGATAATATAAGCTTTCTGTTTATGTAAGTTTTATCCAAATCCGATTAGTAGTTTTGTAGAAATAAACGTGCAAAGTAACAGGTAAACAATGACTAAGTACGTATTACTTACAAACTGTTACAATGTAAGCGAAAATGAATGGTTATGTACTTATTATCTAGACGATTGTATGTATTGCTGTTAAGTACATGGATGGCCTTAATGTAGTACATTCGGAGCCCTCTATTTATTAAATATTATTGTAATTAGAGAAAAAGTTTAGCGATAATAATGTTGTGTTTACAATATTGATTGTTAAGTAGGTACTTACCTACCGTTTGTTGATTGAATATGAAGTTAACTTGATAGAATTATTACTTGTGAGCTACAAGTAGTACCGTAGTCACCTAACGCATTTGTGTAGGAAAACCGTTTGATTGGTTTGGTAACAACAGAAATAAGTATTTGTTATCACACAGAGCACTTTTTCGTGTGGGACATATGAACACCCCCGATGCCGACAATGCAGTTTCATCACCATACACGGCTACTATATACCTCAAGAATTGATTTTGTTGGAGACCAAGAACTTAGTTATTTGAGCACAGCTCGAAGATAGATACATTTTAACTTGAATTGGTTGACGTTTCGCCGCAGGTTATCCTAGCTGTGATAGCAAGGTGACTGATCTCGTTAATTTCCACATAATATAAAATTATAATAATACAACACAAAAGTTAAATATTACAATTTTCACCCTTGGAAAATTCCCTAAATGTAAATTAATGTAGATACCTAAACTGAATGTAACTCGTAGTTTAAAGTTTTTTACTGAAGTATCAAAAATTACTTCAGTCACGCTATGTTGCATAGACTCGGATTCGTTCGTCTGCAACCGACTTTACACCGACATAATAATATGTACCTATGTATGTATGTATGTATGTACATTGATGAAAACCGAGATATAAATGTGAAGTACGACATAGAAAACACATTTTATGGTCAGAAGTCAATCGTGGCCGGTGCAGTCGTAAACCGCTCACAATGGCTCGTAAAAATGCTTTATTGCCAGTGTTTGCTTCGGAACCTCTACTATGTGGGGGAAACTCGGTTTGAAGATGTGATTCGGTTTCGAGGAAGAGATATTTTAAACTGGAGATTCTGATCACCCGGTCCCGCTTTCAATTCTTGTACCGCGATTCTCTACCACTATCTACTACCGACAACCGGCTAGGTATTAAAATTTTGTATGACAATCGATTTAGCGCCTCTAGCGGGCATCGTAAAAAACTATATTAGCAGTACATTTTAAATGTCAAAGACTCGATACACGCAAGTATCGACTGTCCAGAAGCCTGCTTCTGTAGCACAGTATCTCAGTTGACATACTAGTGTACGTACAATTGATGGTCATTATTCAATACGTTGCCGCTTTGACGTAAAGTATCAGTTACTATAATCTAAGTAAGAAAACAATGTATAGCATAGTTACCACTAACCTAATACGATAAGAAGAAAGAAGAGAGAAAAAGTCCGTGTAGATCGCTTTTTAGTTCTACCGTAATACATAAGTTTACTTTTAAATGTTTACTGGTTTTAATTTCTCAATATCAAAGCAATCACATTGGTTTATGAACACTATTCGTCCGTTGTTTTTCACATTTACAATGGCTATCTGTCATTTGGAGTCCGTAGCGCCGCATCCGGTGTATATTGTGAATATCGTTAATCACACATCACGACGTTTTTATTGAGAGGGACTTCTCTGCAAGGTTTTAGGGGAAAATATGGCTTTCCTTTTTATTGGGAAATTCGGCAGTTTGGTTGGTATTGATAGTACAAAAATGACGCTTGTTTATAGAATTCTACGCCTGAAAATACGATCGTTTTTCTGGTGGCTATGATAGTTTTTCAAAAGAGTCGGGGATAGGCTATTTCCGATATCTACAGATTTTGTATACAAAATAAAAAAGGTGAGTCGTTAAATAAGTTAAATAAATATTTACCAATATTAACCTTTACGATCAGGGCAAATTAAATTGCTTGCAAAAAGCAAGTAAATATACAAAAGGGACATAGCTTTTGTATATTTATCATATATGTTGATAAACTAAAAAATATGTAATAAAAAAACCGACTCTATCTACATCTACAAGAACTAAAACTGATAATACGTATCTATTTGCAAAACACTCAAGCAACACATTTCCGTATCTACAACAAAACTTCTATAACCTTCACACACACAACAATATGAATTTAAAAAAAAGACCTACTAGTTTTTTAGCCATAGCCTTCGTCAGCCATTAGTGTGATGACGTCATCAGTTGAAAACGACTAGCGCATCTACTTCCGTAATGACGTAACGCCATTTTAGTGCTATGTTTTGAATAACATATTTTTTTGTTGCTAAAATAAACATAAGTGGCATAATTAGACAGTATACAGGAACTATTTAAATATGCTGGCTGTTTTTAAAGATAAATATTTTCGAGTCCTTTTATGATAGTAGTTTTTGCTACGGCATTGAAAGGTGTGTTATGTATAAGATTGTTTTGTACATATGAGAGAAACCAACTACATAAGGATCGTTTTTGAAATAAATATTTGAATGTAAGGGACAGTAACGTAAAATTAAAATGTTTTATAACTGAAAATTTCATTTAATTTTATTAGTAATGAGTAGTAGTATACTGCGGCAGATTAATTTACCACATATCTTGTTCTGGAGTACATACGAATCTAGGATCAAGAATCACCCTGTATGACTTCTTTTTGATAGTAAAATTAACAACCACTTTAGCAGTAACTATTACTAAAACTAACTTTTTGTCAGGGGAAAATCCCATTTTATATAACGTACTTATAGTTTAGATAAAAGAAGAGAGAGAATCACGAGATATCTCAGAATTCCCAAAGTAAACTGAAATACACCTAAATACTACGCTGACCGAGCGCGTGGAGACCTCAAGTAAAAAAATACGTGTTTGGAACTTCCCCGTGATTATGCAGGGGTTATTCCCAACCGTACAGAGTCGTAGGCATTTGATAACTAAGATATTTAAATTGTATAAATTACTCAGTAATAAAATTACATTTTCTAAGAAAAGTCGCTAAACATGTTAGCTCGTTACAATCGACGATGATCGGGTGTTAATAAAACCGGGGAAACCCGGGGGCGGTATTTTGTGCGACTTCATTAAAACAAATGAACGACACTGCATCGATTACAGCTTTTAGACGCGGCTTTGTCTGTTAAAAGGTATCGGGTAATTCCTAGTACCTATATGAATTATTGTCCACTAACAATACGACTCTAATATTTTTAGCGACATCCAGTAAGTTTTATGTCTGAGTGCTTTGCCAAAAAGTGAATGAGGAGGATCTAATTCGGCATTAGACACCCGTTAACCACAGAAAGAGTACAGTGACGACTATGAGGAAAAACCAAAGAAAAAAGGCAAGCCACCATGTCGTAAAGCAAACAATAATATAATGCTGAGATTGACGATGAGCTAAGCCTCCATCTTTTCTAGCCAAGTGCAGCGACCCGGTAATATCAGCTCGATTGCTTCGATACACTTCAGTCGCCACGGTCAAATAATCCGAATAATGTTATTGGTAACGCTTTAAAAAAACGTCTGTTATTTGAATAGTGACGCGTACTGTTTAAAAACTTACGATTCAATTCAATTGTTCGATTTCTTGCAGTTTTTTGTAGGTGTTAAGAATTTTATACGTAAGGTGAACCTTTAGTTGCGTAGTTCCGTACTTTATCTGCGTAAGTTATAAATGGTGTTTAGATCGGAAGATGTTATAATTTTAGCTTACTATTTAGGAAGGCTTTATCCTAAACGATGTTTTTGTTGAAAAGTAGTATTCGACATGAAATACCCGGGTCTAATTATCTCCAAGCAAAATGTAATAAAAATCAGTTCTTTCGTATTTATAATAAGCTTATTATGTATGTATTAATTATATTAAGTGGGTACGTTATTTGTTAAAATGCTATTGTAAAAGTCTTGCAAAAAAGTTGCTGAAACTCGTGGTAGGGGTAAAACTCGCGCCAAACGACAACCACATTGGCAATGAACAATGAAGTCTTAAGTATTAGGAAATGAGCAGGCAGCTCGTAAAGACGCACTCGCTGTACTATTTTAATTAACTCTGACAGAACACTGATTGGGTTTCTTAGTAAGAACCCCTACTCATGGCTCCGTGGTACTTACGATTAGAAACAAGGGAGTTAATCACGATTTGATTAATTGGATTTATTTTATAGTATTGATTAATGAGCTGCAAATTTTTATTCGTATTCTAGCGAATTGGAAGTGCTTACTTGTCGAATATTTGAAAAGATATCTACCGGGTTCTGAAAGCGTGATACAAAAACTAAATATTTTTTAAGTACATAATGCTTTTATTTGAGTTTGCTTTTGACATTGCATATAAGTCTAGATCTATTTTGCATCAGAAAAATGCATTACTGCATGACCTGCTCCAGGAAGGAAGCAGGGGTATGTCGTGCTCTCCCATCGGCTAGGCGTTCCAGCTTAACTTTGGCATAACAACTATAAACCTGACGGTGTTCCTTCAACTATCAACATAAGGAGGACGTCCCGATGTAGATTATACGTAGCCTGATGTACAAAGGAAAATTCCCGCAATATGTACACATATAAAATTAAATTACTTTAAATACAGAATTAGGTACATTTACATATAAATTTTATCTGTTTTTATCGTTTCCAAGAACACAATTATTAGGTACTACTACACTCATATATTCAATTACTTTGATAAACTATCTCATTATGTTAAACATTAATTATACTTAATGTAGTTAAGATAATAATAGCAGGAAAATTAAAATTAATACGCAAAATATACCATACTAGCTTTAAACTTAATTAATTTAAATGATTTGCTACAATCATATACCGTTACTTATTCGACTGTTTCCCGAAATTTAATTCATAATATTTTCTAGAAAAGTAGTCCCAAGTACATTTTCATTAATGTATCTATATAAATATTGAGATAAAGTGTCAATTTACGTTATTAAACTACTACTGCCCGGTTTCTGAGGAACATTTAGCGGTGTACATTATGCGGATAGTTAATAAATTAGATATCATAACGTTACATTTTTTATCTAGGTATATATTTTAGGTTATACCCGTTTTGCATATTTAAGGATCACGTATCGATTAGTGTAGATTTCAATAAGTGTATAGTTTACTTATGCATTCAAAACTAATAATTACGGAAAAAACCCCACAGGTTTTTACCCGTAAGTAGCAAATATTTCACAGTACATCATGAGTCAGTGTCAGTAATACATAAGCAGTGATATATGATACAGTAGGTAGTTTATCAGCGGCGGTGTCGGCAGCCGGCTCGTACAGACAGAAGGATAGCCCCTGACCCGCCGATATGCGCCCGCGCGGCTCACGTGATACTACACTATCAATCAGAGTACGGGGTGTTGGATAACCAACACTTATATAAATTGAAGTTTTTAATGTATTTGAGGATTACTCTGAGACATAGTTTTGAAAAAAGACGAACACTAATATGACGGGCAGCTAGAAATGTACCGAAATTTTAGGGCTGTTTTTGATATTTATATATTTTTATTTACTTTCTTTTAGAATCATGATAGTAATGCTCTAGGAAGTTGAAATACTCTTAGCTCTTTTATCAATTTACGGGCACCTATATCTATAAATAGCCGTGACATTAGTTAACTCAATATAACGTAATATCAGCAATTGCTAAGCGTAACGGGCTTCAAGCACCACTTTTTAATCAAATGATTATCTTGTATTTTTTTTTAAACTACACATTTTGTGTTTATTCAGGCAACATTACTCCTTGCCCATATGTGGTAAGTATTGCTTTCTGCAAAAGGACTCTCGCCCATTCTGTTAAAGGATGATAAAACGTGATAAACGACTGTTCTTCATCATGTCTCCCTGGCGCCATTCATACTTCCTTTATCTTGACATTTTCAGTTACACATGTAACTGCAATCTACTGCATCTAGCTCAAGTCTCTGCTCTACAAACTTCTTAGCAAATATTCCAACATCTATTTCGAAAATAAATAGCTTGACTTAACTAAAAACAGCCATTGTTTGGCAGTAGGTAGGTAATTTTAATTTTATTATTATACTTACATTATTCTTTTTGGAATAAAAACAACAGCCTGTATTATTCATACTTTTGTTTATTATTTAATTTATCTTTAATCTTCTATCCAAGGCTGTTTTCTTCTCTCTCGGTATTTAATTAAGGATTGTACAATATTGTTTAATAGTATATCGGTATCTTTAGCGTAATATATGCGGGGTAAAGGAAAAGTTACCAATGTTACTGTGTAGCTGGCTAATTATTTTCGCGCATAATAAGGAAGGACTAACAAATGCATGAATTTTTTCTAAACTAGATATTTTTACGTACCTACCTATACTCTTTAAGTAGAAGTAGGCCACTATATTAAAATGCCAACAACGCGTTATTTCCACATAATTTCTTCAGAACAGTATTCGCGAGATAAAATCCGTTACGTGTAGTGAGAAACGATGCCAATTAAAATATCTAGATATGATTATTTACTTCTCCGCGGCTCTCGCCACGGGAGATCATTAAGACGGCATTTTTGTACGCTATTAATTGC
The DNA here is from genome assembly GCF_050436995.1 of Anticarsia gemmatalis. Taxonomy (NCBI): domain Eukaryota; kingdom Metazoa; phylum Arthropoda; class Insecta; order Lepidoptera; family Erebidae; genus Anticarsia; species Anticarsia gemmatalis. The sequence goes on along the minus strand of NC_134748.1, from coordinate 4,941,349 downwards.
TCTCCCCCGGTTTAATATTCATTTTTGTTTACTTTTTGCTATGGTGATGGTGGTGGAAAAAACTTCATCTTAAAGAGATGTAAATTCTTTAGATCGCACCTGGTTTACTAAGTAAATAATAATGTGAGGCCACGTTGGGAATATTGATTTATATGACGAAATCTTTAAATATCAGTTATCTTGTGAAAATTGATTAGTATTAAAATCGCATTTTTTTCTACTGCTGCACTGGGAAGAAAATTCACGTAAAGAATCAATACGCCTCGTTACGCAATAATCCGATTTCTTTTGAAACTATGCGCTAAACTGGAAAATGTCTGTTTCACATGCTACATGGATAATTTTGATACATGGGGTAGACATGTAAAAATAGCCCGAGTTACCTATGTACTTGCGTGCCACTGAAAAGTTGAATTCTTTATAAAAATACACTACTAACTTACACATATTCGAATAATGGAATTAAACGTTTTAATTGTAACGGGTAATAACTAACTCAGTTAACTGACAGTTTAGTTAACCATCAGCTAACGTATCACAATCTATCAATCTCTCCAATCAATCATCGGTGCAGTCTCCGCGAGGCGGGCAGCGGGAAACTGCGGCGCAGATCTACGAGGGAGGTGCACCTGTGGAGTTAGTGACGAAACAGAATAGATAAATAATATATGATAGACACGTTTAGCCTGTGGCTCTATACGCTTGAACTATGATGTTTCCCGGTTTTCGTTTTTCTCTGATCCGTTTATGTAAATATTAGGTATTGTTGAAGTTGTGTGTCGGAAAATGAAGCGTCTGATGCACATACATTATAATAATGTATTTAGGGAACAGGATAATTAAAGTTGGTTTTCGTTGCACAAATACTCTATTCGGCCAATACCACATATTTGAATTAAAGTTTAATCAAACAACATTCTTAACTTAGGACGTATCTCTAACTATTTACCATTGTTTTCGCTTGAGTTTCTGGAGTAAGGTTGTCCACCGGATTTGGGAGCAGCGTTGCTGTGCTGATATGATCATTCAATTTTATAGCGAACGTTGAAGCGAAGAATTTACGTAAATCTAACGGACATGTTAGCTAAAACTCAAAACAACCGTTCATTCCATCCCCGTAATTTAACGGTAAAAATAAGTAAAATAGTAAAAAAGCTAGTAGTATTGACAATTATCCTTCGTTTGAAGGCGGTCGATAATACATGGTCATTATCATTAACCTACCTCCGATAACGGTGTCATTAGCTGAGATAAGCGCGGTGATTAATTCACTACAGTAACATTGTCGCATGTTGTCGCATCGTACGCATTACCTACTTCAACATAATTATATGAAATTATAGAGATTTTGTACCGCTGAATAAATAAGGTGGGTAACTCAAATAAGGGCTATGCCCTAATAAGGCCTATTTCTTAAATTTCCCGCTTCTCGGTTTTGAATGGCCGCCAATGTATTTAGAAGTGTGCAAGTACATTAACTAACGCTTAATAATGTGGTAACCTACCTTATAATTAATACGAATCGAGTAGATATGGATTCAAATCTATATATAATATATTTTTAAATTGTAGAGTTTGTTTGTTTGGTTGAACTCGCAAATCTCCGTTTTGATTGTTAAAAAAGCGAAGTGGTAGAAAAATGGCAGATAAGTTGACTCTATCAGGAATAAAGAATCTTTGAAAATGGCGAAGCTTACCATTGTTTATTTAACCAAATACGCGCCGATTGGTCACTAACAGAATATCTGTTTCATTAACAACATATTATTGCATGCCTATACCTATTATTATTTATTTGTACACCCTTTCTCAACTCACTCTCCTTCTCTCTAAAAAAACATTGGGTATACTTTGGTGTGATGCAGAGATTGCATCACACCAAAGTAAACTGGCAGAATATATACAACCTCTGGCATTAAGCCCACTTATTGAACACCTTTGTACAATAAGTTTAAATAAATTAATAAACAAAAATGTAAACATACATACTAATCATAAAAGCCCAATAACAGAGACCCGTTAAATGTCAAAACTATCAAAAATAGCTATAATGACACAATCTGGGACCATATCGCAACTAACCTAGATATCCATAAAAACATAATAAACAAGACGAAACTAAAATATGTGATGAGATTGATATTCAAATCGAAAGGTTACATATTTATATTAGCATAGCAACAATGTTTCAAAAAGCCCGAGTTAGTTAAAACGTACCGTTATTATATAGGTACTCGTATCTATACATAAATGTAAAGCTGAAGAGTTCGTTTGTTTCTTTGTTTGAACGCGCTAATAGCAGAAACTACTTACAAAAAGAGTCCCTTTATTGAGGAAGACTATAAGCTATGTAATATCACGTTACGTTTAATAGGTGCAAAGCAGCAACAAAATTGTTGTGAATACGAGAAAAATTTAGTCCCCGCGGGCAGAACCTAGTTCGTTATAATTTTTAATTTTTAATAGAGTTAATCAGCTAATATTTAATACAATATATCCGCATCGTAATGCTATGGCAACTAGTTCCTGCTTTTATGCATTAATTATTTCGTTTGTGGTTATATTTCCTAGATATTGAAAAAGATTGTAGATTATGAATTAATCATTCTGAGTGATTCCGTTCGCGTATAATGTTTAATGTTTGCTGCTAAGAGGTAGTCTTTTGAAAAATAAGGCTATTCTTGAGCACCACTCTCCGAGTATTTCCTTGCTAAATTCCATCAATCTTATTTTATTGGAGTTGCCGCGAAAACGTAACCGACTGAGAAACAAATAATCTTTCTACCGTTTATAAAGTCATACAAAAATACATTTGTATGTATGTATTATGTACTTACATGTTAGATTACAGCCTGAACAAGTAGCTTTTCAAGTGAGTAAAAATCCTATCCTACGAATGTTCTCGTATATTATAAATGCGAAAGTTTCAGAGCATGGATGGATCTTTATTATTATTCTTTCACGGAAATAACTACTGAACGGAATTAGATGATGACTTTACAGTAATATAGATTATACATCAGAATAACACAGCACTTTTTAACACGGAAAATCTTTTCCCGCGGACAAAAGCGCTGGCGGATACTAGTTATGAAGTAATTAAGTAACGTATCGTAACTTTTAGTAATCAAACATCAGAAGGAAACCCTTCCGTAAATAGAATCATTTCAGTAATCTTCTCTATATCGTAGTTACAATATATTGTGTCCGGTAATACCACGAACGACCACGAAAGGGACGGAGCCCATATTTCACGGAGATCCCTCGGAGTTCCGTAAAGCCGTACGCAGTAAATATTGACAAAGCGGCACAAGGAAGGTATGAAATTTAAACAGTATGTAGTTTATAACAAAAGTAGTGTTAGTGGCCGGTTTTAACACTCCTGAATAAGTAGCGGTTGCCGGTTAGCTTATTCTTATGCTTAGCGTGTGATATACTTAGGGTTGCCAGATCCAGGCGGATCATGTCCTGGACATTTCTGGAGTCACGAACGGAATCAGAGCTTTGGTCTCCGGTCCGAAACTACATTAAGGAGGAATGACAAAAAAAAGCTAAGTAAGAACAAGTATTTATCATTCCGGGACGATAAAGTAAGAATACGGGACACGGGACAACACGCGAAACTCTGGGACAGTCTCGGAAATCCCAGCCATCTAACAACCCTAGACATAATGGCTTTCAATACTTAGTGTTTAATAACATGTATAATATTATGTTAATGTCCGATTGATTAATTGAAATGACCGTCAATCAAATCTCTAGCCTAATTAACAATTCTATCAAATCAATATAACAACAGTAAAGATCAAATTTCAAAAAGATATTAACATTTAAAGCTATAATCACATCCAATTATGCAATGTTATTACAAATTAACATATCAACAACGTTACTGTCAAACAAAAACATGATTATTTCCTCACTCGTAAGCGGAAACCATTAACTAAATATATGATTAACACGCGTGTCCGTGTCTACAAACATGTCGGCCATGTAAATGCCATATTCAAATTATCCTCCATTGCAAAATTAAATAAAGACAGAAAGAAAAAATGCATGTGGCACGCTTCACGGCTCTCCACCCGCCCCGGGGTGTGCAGAATGAATAGACATGCACGAGGGCGCGACACCCTCAATCAATTGAACCCTCTTCTATTACTTTTTGTCTCGCTCTAACACTCACATCTCTATATTATCCGTCCCTGTCGAAACTACGATTCGATTGCGAAAAATTCCGAATAGCGCCTCGGGCTTCGTTGCGAGTTTTGAAAACAGAATTCTTGTGATCGTTTACCAACTTAGTAATATCGTTGAACCAAATAAATTGTCACTTTTATTACTGGCCAATAAGGTCCACAATCAATTAAATTTGATATTTTAGTCAGCATCTGTAAATTTGTGGAATGTAGGATTGATGAAGGCCTCGGTATCGATGATGACAGCGAGATTAAATCGCGGTGACGCTTTGGGCGGGAAAATGGAAATTAGGAGGGAAAGTTTATTGCTTTAACTTTATGGCATGTGCCATAAACACGTTGGAAGGTTTCGAGTTACTGGCGGCTAAAGAGAAATGTTTAGTTGTGTTACTTTACTGCTGTGGTAATAACTTTATGCTTTTTAAAGTATAATTGGCAGATTTATTTGAGCCTTTACGATACTTGGTTTCTCAGAAATAGAGTTGTATATTCGTAATGTTTAAAATGCCTGTGTTTATAGTTATTTTGTTGGCTAGTAAGTCCTACAGTGCCTACAAGTTGTAGACATAGGCAGTCACTGAAAAAAGATGATTTTGAAACGATGATCCAAAATCCCTAACTCATTTTCAACAAGTTAATCATTTCCAACAGTATCCCAAGACATGGTTTCCTCAAATTTTGTTAATATTAATAACTATACCAATAAAGACTTAGAGGATAAGAGATTTGTCCTGTTCTGCTTTTATTGAGCAATTACAAATATGCAAGCTACGTCATAATCAACATAATCATAGAAAAAAGACAATGTGTAAATGCTAAATAAAAATTCCGACAAAATGACATGACATAGTTCGCGCGTTTGTAATAGCCCGCGTATAGAAATTTTACAACATAATTGGTAAGTTCTTAGAGAAGCCATTTAACTAATTGAAAGCGTATCAGTAGTAGCGGGAGTGTAAACTGATCCGTTTTACTATTCAGTTAATTGCTTTACAAGGGAGCGCGTCTGTTATTGGGTCAATTACAGTTTACGTTAGAAGGCCCGACTAATTGCATTAAACACTAACTAAATTATTATATTATCTGATAGTTTGTACCTTACTAAAGTTCAGAAGAATCAAATTATTAGATTGAAGACGCATTAACGTCTATTGGAAGATTTCCACAGCAGTAGGAATGAATAAATAGGATCCAAATCTGAAATTTATCTGTAGTAACTTAGCTAAAAAAGCTTTAAAGACAAGCCACGAAGTTTACGATGTTCAAAATATTTACGTATTTTTTTTTCTGATAAAAAATAGCTTGTTTTGTCGTAGAATGTATTGTTATGTTGCCGGTATTGGTTCTGTAGTTAGCTATTCCCTATTGACAGAAAACTAAACATTTACTTTGCCGCTTTACACAGCTTTTCCAATCAACAATGCAATACGGGAACGCAAAAATGTATTTAACATTTGCATATTTATTTAACTGCCGTTATAGTAACTTTTAGTCTTGTTAACCCTTAACTAGATTTCATAAAATCGCGACTCGAACACACAATTTAAAACAAAAGAGTGCTAAAAGCGATGAAATTTAAAAGAATTTTGGCCGAAACGTCGGGTAATACAACGTATCCCCAATATTGATCACGAACTTGAAATTTTCGGACCATTCGCGTTGGAGTAATTAAAAATATTTAGTTATAAAATCAGCTATTTCAGCCTTGAGCGGGGTCGGAAAAACTGCGTACAGCTACTTTATTTCATAAACATTCTTTTAGAAATATCTCAGTAACAGTCCAAGTGCGTCATTCCTAGTCGTTTACGGCTATCTGACCATATGTTGCACTTTATATGGTTGAAAAGTCATTATATTTACGTCATTCACCGTTATTTATTACGGCTATCATATTTTCATACAAATGTTGACGTGAATGGAAGTAAGGCTATTTTTGCTAAACATTAATGCTATATTTATTTTTCTTTGTTTTTGGTTTATCTGAAATTAATAACATTTGATTTATAGTTTGGTTTTCTCATCGTCAAGTAAACAACATCAGAAACAGGACAACATTACTTGAAACGGATAATATGTAATGTTTTTCCAATATCCGTCAAAATGACAGAATTATTTTTCAAATAGAGTTCTAGAGTTTTAATTAATTTCTGTATCTGACGGGGGTAAGTTAACATTACAACCATTTTTAATAAGAGAATAATAAAATACGTCAACAAGATTATAATAAATCAAAGGCATTGCAAAACATTGTATTTTTGTCCAGAAGTCTTTTTAGAGTTAAAAACATAAGTTTACGTCATTACATTAATACTGAAAAAATATTTTTATTAATCAGATAAAAAGTTTTATTTATGTACTCATTCGTAATGTCAGGCTGCAATATGTAATTATTTATTTAAAAGCTATACTTTATGTCCATTATCGTTGGTACCGACCCCGCTCTACATCATACTTTCACGTTTTTTCATCCTACCACTCTACATTTTGCAAATTGTTTGACAGCATTCCTTTATTAATTAAAGTTTCGCTTGGTTTATTGAAATTGTATTTTACATCTGCATGGTTGCATTACTCCGCTCTATAATTCCTCTTACGTAGTTTATCGCGAAGAGCCATCTATTGGAAATGTTAATGCAAGTTAGGAAAATAATAATTTTGCAGTGTATTTTACTTATTCACAAAAGTTATAGAACCCGTGTCTGGTTTCAATTTGTTTTTCAAACTACTAAATCAATTTGTCTAAGTAGATACATATGTATGTTTTCTGTCCAGAACAATGTAAAATATGCGCGATTGTGACTCCTCTAGCGGATGTTTGGAATGACTGCGGATCGCCGAGCACCGCGCCACCTCGACCGACACGCAAACGATCTCAGATACCAGGCGCTCAGACCGATGCAAGAGCTCTACGAATAAATTCTGTTATTCATTCTATACCCGTCCCGCTCGCGCTATCGACGACCTCAGCTCGACGGAACGAGGCAAATGGCCTTCTCAGCTTCCACCCATCCAAAAAAGACTCTTACATCGCTGAGATAGAGCCCCTTATACATTGAAGTGTCGTCCCCGTTCGACTTTAATGATCCCCATCCTCGAAACCTCCATTGTGCTACGAAAATGGAAACGTTTTCTGAAACACGTGAAGAATTTCTGTTATATTTCGTAAACTTATGGTGCCCTAATAACATCGATGCTTACGGATCATTTTGGCGTGGTTGACATTCCTTTTTTGTACCGCAGTGGAGAATGCTTTGAAACAACCCGAGATCGGCGCGGTCGTGCCGTGTCTGATAAAAAATAAAGTGGAAGAAATTATTAAGCGGAATGTTTGGTTCGGCGGCGCTGCGGCGGTTTTTATCAACATGTTGTCAGCTCTACCGCCGACGTCCGTGCTTGCCTCCTATCTCGTGTGCCCACTAGCATTGATGTTTATTTACTCTCTTTGGATCTTCATTCAGAATAAATAATGAATGACGTAACATGATAGATGAACTTCGATCATTTAGTGATATTGTTGACGTTTTATGTCCCTGTGATGTGTGTGACAGGAATAATGTTCATATGCATATTTAACTAAAGTAATTAAACCTTCATTTGTTTGTGACAAATTTTATTATTTTAAGAAACAGTAGGTATTAAAACACCGGTATCCTTATCATGATCATTGTACGACTCTACATGATTTCGAATTTTAGAAACAAACAACGTCAAGGTTTTTTTAATGTATAAAATGGTTGAAATATCGTGCGTCAGTGCGACATTGGAGCTGGATGGTAGAGTACGCCACTGGTGCGGTCACTGCTGCGGTAGAGAAGATGGCGCGTGCCGCGACATAGCGGCCGATAATACCAGGCTACCAGAAACACGCGGAGGTGAAGCGTCCGACATTCCCGCTCCATGCATTCACTGAGTATTTTAATAGCCTTTATGGCGTAGCTTCAAATTTCGACTCTATATTGAAAACATTAAGGTGTAATTTAGTTCGTGGTGTTTCCCTAAGCATGTGGATGAAGTCAAGGGGAATGTGTCGCACGACCGCCTGTGTAGTATGGTGTCCGGGTGATCAGCGCGCACTGCGCAACTCCCCAGACACACGACGTCACGCACGCTCCGTGCACACACAAGCCACACAAGCCACAAGCACAAGGCTGTTCGACTCAGCTATTATGCAAACAATACCTATCAGACCGGCTCGCCGCCATCGCTAATAAAACGCAAACACTCCGTGTTTACTCGATACTTGTTAAAGCATCACATGTTATTTGTATAACAGATTTTAGTAGGTGTTTCGAAACGTCTTTTGGCATTTTAGACTTAAATATGCTCATGTATTCTTGCGTCAGATTAATTTTAATCCGAAAACTTAATAAATTATTATTCTTGGTATTACATTATTATTCCGATAGCTCAATAACAACTTATAATAATGTTTCTCATGTTTGTATCCCTAACAAACACTCGTGTACTACAAACAAACAACAGCAAATTACATTCACGCGAGTGTACCATTACATTCGGAAAATGAATAGAAGTCACACACAGACAATATCAGCTATTTAACCACGATACGGGTTCTGTTATGCACACAGAAACAGTTGTATCGCTTATGTACTAACCACCAGTTTACAGGGAGCTTTCTATTCTTCAATGTTATCTCAAAAGGCATTCAATTTTATTGTAAGCGGAGGGGTGAGGGAGATCTTTATAAGTGGCGATCGTCGTACTGATAGAGCTCTTCGTTAGGTCTGTGCTCCTAGTAAGCTGCGTACAGTGTGGCAGGTTGAGACCGCATCGCGGACCGCGGCGGCAGCGGCTGATGCCGTCGAGCGGGAGCCACGCGGCGCCGACCGGCCCGCGCCGTGGGAGGGTCCCCCGACAACGGGGCCCCTCGCCCGTCGTCCCTTAGTCGCTGGGCAAACATCACTAAGTACCTACACATACCTACAATACGCGACCTCTTGATGTTTACCACTGTTAATAATGCTAACTGACGAGGAGACTGCTTCGACCGGCCGATAATCAAGGAAAAGTTTCAGTTTGTTTTGTTTTAATCAATTGGTTCCATTAAATATAATTCCATTAAAACAAATGAAAAAAACAAAATTCGTTTAGACATAGGTATTGCAATTCTTATTATGATGGATTCATGGTAGATTGCGTTACCAATTTCTCTCAATTTAATTTGAAATCGATTCGTTTAGCCTTAGGTTGTAAGAAATGTATTTGATTTTGCGTATTATTTTTTATTCATTTGTTTGCATTTTATGGTTGTTATGTGGGTCGTAATATGCGTAGTTTATTGGATAATTCTGTTGGTTGGATTTAAGCCTTGAATTTATAATAATCCACTAATGAGACTCGAAATACCTACCTACATCGAACATTAGTTATTATGGATAAGCTGTTAGTGTAAATAATAAACCCATGTATTATATACATATTTATATACATTAGTTGGATGCACGTTTGGCATATTAATACCAGTCATGGAAAGTCTTTAAATCGAATAATGAAAATAAATCTATTCACCTTAATTATAATCTTACGCGAGTAGAATATTTCACTTGGTTATTGGAGCTTCTGTTTTTGCCAATTAAGATACTGCTGTCTCTGTAATTCGTCATGAAAATAAACTATATGACATGATGAATATGTAAATGAAAATTAATCAACTGAAGAGTCGTGACATACACTCATAAATACAATTTTAAAGATACCGAGTATAATGCCAAATCTTTGAAATAAGCCATTAATATCAGCTAATAGAAGGAAAATTGATTAACGTTTCTAAAAATAAGTGATTTAGTGCGAAATATCGCCATTGAGTTGAAATAAATTTGATAATTGAGTCGTTTTATAACAAATTAGCATATTTATCGTACTCTTGGTATTTTATATTCGACTAACATTTTAGATTTCTACATCGTTTTGAAATTTAAGATGTTTGTTAATGCATAATGGCATTTAGATGTCATGTTTTTTAGCATTCCCTGATGTTTTATGTGCAATTTTTATTTGCATAAATAAATGATGTTTCTGTGCATGATATACATTTATCGTTTTGGATAATATTTTAGTAGATTGTCTTAATAATTTGAGATAAGAGGCTCTACATTTACATGATGTAATTTATTTCAGAATCTTGATAATAAAGAACACTATATTCGTTTTGTTAGAGATTATGCACTTTTAATTGCGTATGGTTTTTTTTTTATATGTAATGTACAATTAATTAACATAGGCGATTATTGTCATGTTAAGACTAATTATAAGACGCACCAAAATTTAACGATTATTGAATCCTGTACTCGACAATATTTTTTTGAACATAGTTCCTTGTAAAAAAATACAAAATGGGGAAGAATTTAGTTTTTATCTCCATTTTTTCTGTCTGCAACGCACTTTTGTTGTATTGCATTACATTGCATTATCGTAACCATACAAAATGCGGGTGCATCGTAAATATACATAAACACAACTTTAAATGAAGATAAAAACATCAAAAGTACTAAAAATACTAGCAGAACAACTTGTTTCCCGCGCCTGTGGTGTTCGGCAATCCTCGGCTGCGGCCGGAAACTGCCGAATGTTTGCATCTCGCTCTGTTTCTACGTGCTAGAGCGAGATGGTGCGATTGTGAAATTCGACAGCTGCGGTACGTAGTACGGTTTATCTGGAATATTGATGGATGTTTTCTGTTATATTTGGACGATTAAGTACGGAAATATAAATAACATATTTTTTATACATACATTGAAATATTACTGCCTTGTACGTTTGTGGGACTTGCTCTGTAAAGTATTTTGTAGGTAATAAATAATGAATTACCGTACAAAAGTATTTGTCTTAAGTTTTAAGTGTTTGCTGGCTATTTAAAATATTTTCTGATTAATATAATGTATTGTTTATGAAAGAGATGAATACTGAAATTACAATCTACGATGTAAATCCTTAATACAACAATTGGACAATAACTGTACTGAAATTCAGGAAACCAAAACCAGAAAACCAAATTCACCAAACCCTTTGCGACTCTACCTTTTTAAAATAACTTTTTAGTAATGTTGCTCCCATTCCCTGAAACTTATACATATTTGTTTCTGAAAACTTTAAAATAAAAGTAAACCAAATTATTAAACATAAATTTTCCTGAAAATCCACGTGGCTTATAAAGCCAAGTCCCTTATAAAAGGTAAATCTATTGCTGCTGCCATCTACCGGGCGTATACAACAAAACACCAAAACAATATGTCCGATTACGTCCGTGTCAAACCCACATCCGGGAACAGTTTTTTATTACTAGGAAGTCGCAAGTTTAATAGAAAACCCGTTAATTGAAGATTCGTGCGCGAAATGACGCCAATGATTTTACTGAGAATTCTTCAGAAAATTGATAAAAAAGTCTTTTATACGCAAGAATTGATTTCTATAGAAACTTGTAGATTATAACGCTGATGATGAGCTCAGGTTTTCTAGGAAAATTATATTGAAACTTTCTCGTTAGAGTGTGAATGAAGCTTTCGTGGAAATTATAACAGCAATATCTATAGTTGTCGAGTTTACTCGTTAAAGAAACGATTATGCGAGCCTATAATAACGGTACATGATTTAGGTTCTAGTTACCATGCATCAGTTATTAGCCATCTCCATGCGCATCAGCGCCAATTTGATTAGGAGTTGAAGTGATCGCCATGGAAGAAATCGGTCGGATAGATCATCATCGCTATGCAAAAGTTTTAGATCTATAAACCGGTGTTAATTTCATAAAAAATCAGCTTGCTGTTTCTCTTTTTTGATCGTTCGAAAACTAGTCGCAGGTAAAATGTGGACCTAGATTTGATACGCATAGACGGGTAAGAATAAAATAATAATAAAGAAAACTGTGAACGGAAACTATGTAAATTCTGTAATTGGTCTACGATGATTGCGGCCACCGGATGGAAGAATCTTGGGATGGTATTTTAGTTCGACAATTAGCTTTCTTAATCTTGATAGTCCTTTCATTGTACATAGCCGGACACTAGCAAACTAAGTTGACGATTGATGTGATTTGGAAATAAGGTATAGTTGAGATCCAGGAAAGCAAAGGCTTTTCAGAAATTCGTAATGTGGATCATCAGATAGTTTGGCCGTAATGAGGAATCCCGGGATATATTGTTAATTCGCTCTTAACTAGAAAAATGACAGACATTTTACGTACCTAACTCAATTATCATTTTATCAGTTGCCAATATTTCCGTCTGATAACTTATTTGTCTGAAAAACCATTGACGTTTATACACCATCTTTAACAATAACATTGCAAATATTCTTTTTGCGATTATGGAAAAGTCGGCAGGTATTTTAGGCCTAAATTCTAAAATACACAATTTCTGACTATTCCTTAAACGTATTTGAAACGACATATGTATGGAAGGACACTTAAGACAGGTGAAAATACGAAACAACAGGTGTTATCAAAGTAATTTTGGAGCGACGTTTGTTCAGCTGCAATATGCAGATTTTTACGCTGATAATGATCATATTATAATAATATTAAATGTGTTTCTTTTGGCAAGATTAAGCTGTATTCTAACTAAAACTTAATGTTATTACAAAAGTCTCGCGGCTTCCATCGCGAGTAAAAAGGGAACCTTTGTTTAATTCCTTCATTCTAAATTTCATCAGTTCAGCAGCTTATCCGGGAAAATGTTAAAAACAGACTTTCCTTTTTATACGTTTTGAGACTTACTGTTTTTACTAGATATATATTCTTTCTAGATAAAGATATTTTACCTTTTGTGGTAGATAGCAATGATCTGATTAGCCTACACGCTCACTCGTACCGCTCGGTCGATTTTATACAATTCCGCTAATATCTCTTTTTAGAATATGTTATTGTCTGTAAATAAATATCTAATAATAAAAAAATATTTCTAACCCGCGGAATCATAGAATTACCTTGTTGTTCTGAGAAACGTTTATAAAAAAGCTATTTATCCCCGAACACGCGGACAACTTGCATCACGGAGAATAGTCGGAAAATATTGTCTTAATATTCTTATTATAAAATGCGAAATAGGAAAAAAAGGAAGTCTTTCTCGTAATTTCAAAGCTTTTAACATGAGTTTTTTTATAAAAGACTTCAAAGGGATGCAAGGATACCCCTACAGTCTTGTGCCCTACCCTCGGAGAGAACTTTGCAAAAGCTCAAACTTGGTCAGCGTGGTGAATGCTGGTGAACCTAATTTTCTCATTACCATGTTAAGCATTGGGACTGTAATAGGCTTATATTTCTTTTATACTTATTTTTTGACCCAAGCGGTAGGTCCTCCGTTTGTCCACACATAGGTCTAAAGAGGTCTAATGACGGATCGTGACCGAACAATAAGGGAGCGCTGTTTTCCTTCCATTTTACTTTTAAGAGACCGACGTGTTAATGCTTGTGTATGGATTTTTTGCATGCGGCAGATAATGGAGCACTTATTATTCCTTTATTTGGCAAAATAAATGAGCTCATCTGCAAATATTGGGGAGGAAAAATATTTTGCCTTTTGAAGTCGAAATATGTGAGATCGTGTTTTGTAATGCGTGAACAGAAGCGCGGTTTCGCTACCTCCATCTACTGTAGACAACCGGCTTATCATCGAGAAATTTTGCATGAAAATCTGATCAGCGCCTGTGACGGGCGTCGCAAAAACTATTTTGGCAGTACATTCTAAAATTCTAAATGTGAAAATTTCGATACTCGACAGAATCGCGCTACTGTAGCCCGGTTCTTTACCATCATATTCTACTACTACTGACTATAGACACCTGGCTATCTATCGATAAACGTTGTATGAGAATCCAATCTTTTGGATCTGTTAAAACTACATTTGGAGTAAATTTACCATGTCAAACTCTCGATACTCAATAGTACTGACTGTAGAGCATACGCGTTTACGTATTATTTGGTAAATCATCATATTGTCAGCATATAGTCTTTTAAAGCTTGCATATAAGGGTTGCGATGTGTCCGTTTGGCGGAATATTCTTCGCAAAGATTTTCCGAAGTCTATTAGTGAAGTATACCATTAATGCAGTTTTTGTCTTTTACCAGAGTATTAGTATTGTTTTAATCAATAACTTTTTACCATCGATAAATTCAAGTCTTAAAATCAATCCGAACAGTAATTGTTTACAATAATTTATTTCTAATGCCCGTAAGATTATTGATGTATTGTATCGCCTTTAGTTAATATGATGATTGATGTCAAATTAAATCATCAATTCTAATAAATTATAACCATTGAAAACTCGTCAAGGTAGAACAGGCGATCGCGTTAGATATAATTAGAAATTATAACTAATTGATTAACTCGCTTTGATATCGTAATACCATTGTCCTCTTAAAATATTACCCAATTCTATTCAAGACCGTCAATCAAAGATAATAAAACATTATTGAAATAAAAAAATACTTAAAAAAGAAAATTTCGTAATCAATAAATTCTAAAAACATTTTTATGCAGAGACTCAAATATAAATGCTCCGCGATTTTCTAACAAAATTAATCAGTGAGTCCAAGTTAAGTCCGCCCTTCGAGCCAAGAGCACTCGAGTACAAAGACCCACCGGGGTAGGCAGTACGGCAACATCGCACGACCGCTATATCGATCCTACGTATACAACAAAAGCGCTTCAAGCAAAGTAAAAAAAAACGTTCAGTAGACGCTGTTCTAAGGCAAAGCGCTTCAGCGGATTTTTGGTCTTACTTATTCTACGCGTACAAGCGTTCGTTGTTTGAATTTTCAAGCGATACAACGCTGTCGGAATTTTCCGTTCATTAAACCCTACATTTAGCATACAGCGATAAAGCGCTTTGTAACCAGAATACCAATGATGTATAGAAAAAATGTTGCTATATTAACTTGTGTTTGTGTGTGTTAAGGGTTATTAAAGGGTGGCAGTATTGGTAGTATTTGTAGTTAATAAATATACCTACAGTTATTTGGTGTTGTCCGCAATTGAGTCATGTCGCCGCATTAGGTCTGCAATCGTAAGCATGTCATAGCGCATTGTTACCGACAGTTCAATTATAATACTGATATGGACGGTAATTGGATACCTATTAATTACCGGCTTCCTATAATTTGTAATTCAAGGATTTGTGAGCTGTGTCGAGAAAATTGTAACGAGGTAAACTTATTTATTTATAGAATTTTAATTACAATGGCGTATAATAAATATTGAATATTTTCATAACAAAAAATACAATAAGGTCTGTATTTTCTCGATTTGTGCCTTTTAAACGAAATGCAGAATTGAAACCAACGATTAAATTAGTATATTAACCAACTACAATACCCCGCAACAATAATTTTGGCCGTGAAATATTTATTAGTATACAGTTCACTCTAAATTACAGCGTGTCCTTCTCAATTAGTATTAAGCAAAACGTACTTTTCTTTGAAAAACAAAATAACATAAACATTATACTACTAGCTTATTTTGGAAACAAACTTTAAATAAACACAGCGTGTTATCAGGACTTTTTCTCCTCTGAAAAACAACTAACAACAATATACAGAGCCTTATTAAGTAGCGCCCCGCCCAAAAAGCGCTTACTCTCTCCAATATAGGAGACAAAAGGCTTTTGTTTGCCATTTCTAGACCTTACACGAACTTTCTGTTTTAAAATTAAACACTCTTATACGATTTTATAGCGGTTTTACTACGAGAGATTCGGTTCGAAGACTTTTAAACCGTAAATAAACTTTTCTTTTCAGATCCGGGATTTCTTTGATCCTGATAAATTGAACTAAAAAACGATTATTCACGGAAAGTTTCCATTTTCTCTCAAAGTACTGAAATTACGGTTTTGTGACACGCAGAATAAGCGGCAGAAACTTTGATAGAAACGCATCTAGAGACAGAAACTTTGTAGTCATCAAGTTACCTTGATATACATAACATATAAAATCACGCCTTACCCAGCGGGTAGGCAGAGACCAGAGAACGTCACTGGGTACGATTTTTGCACACTTTCTTTGCTTCATTCACATCCATAAATCTTGTCACACAGGACCGCACCTGACCTGTTTGCAAGACATCACCTATCCTTGATATATAATATATCAGCAGATTTAGATAAAACTTCTGCTTTTATGGCTTTTCTATAAAAATTACTTTACACTACGATTTCGGTAAATATTCTGCATTCACACTACGATTGAGATCCAAAATACGACACGACTTGTACATAATAAAGACAATTTTCATATCCAAGATATTTATCGAGTTGATTCTACGAATTTGTATCGTAATATATTGAAGACTTTTATAGAATCTTAACAAGTATTTTTGAGAAATCATCTCCTTGAAACTTATTTCGTCTTAATATCGATACATATTTTTCCTAACTTTTTATTCTGTAATTCTGTAAAAATATCAAACGTCTTTACCCAAATTGAAGTTACGTTTAGAAGACTCGCTATTTTTCTCATTAAAAGTTTCGACGAAAACAAAAATACGGCATTTTTGTAAACTTTAACAATAATATAAGTATGTAATTATTTTCTACTATCGCATAAAGTTTCAAAATAACATTATTCTTTTCTTGTATGTGATGTAATGATTAAGTATTGAAGAAAATAATGCTATACCTAGAACTTTTGTAAGAATCTTATAGTATATTGAATTGTATGTCGATAACATTTCATCCACCTCTGCCTACACCTTCGGTTAAAACTGGCGTGATACAGCGTACTTATATCTGTATCATTCCTTAATTTAAGTCTATCGCAAATTACCTTCGCAAACCTATACTCTACTTTCTCTGAGTCACTTTCGACTCTAAATCCTTAAAACAATTTCTCCTAAGAAACGACTAAACAATCAAAACAAACACTTAACCAGTTAGTCTAGTTAATTACATATTTATCGGCAAACGAACTGGAATCAAGAACATATCGCCGCCTTATCTATTCGGCTCGCGATAATGCCGCGAACAAGTGGGCGTTGGACGAGATAACTTTATACTAGTATTATCAATGCTAAAGTCTGTCGATCTGTTTGTTACGGTTTTACAACTCAATAGTTAATGGCTCTGGAGTCAAAAATAGGCTGTTTCTTTTGTTAAAAAAATATAAGATACACGCAAGCGTAGCAGTGTTCATCTGTAAATCACAAAACTGCGCTTATGTTTGACTATCTGTTTGTTACGCTTTCTAGGGTATAATGCTACGCCGATAATGATGACATTTAATATGCAGATAAATTGAAGACCCGGTCATGGTAGTCAAACTTGGTATGGTATTCTTACAAAACTGAGCTACTTAAACTAAATGGTTTAAATATAAATTAAAGATTTACTTTACCTTACTTGTGCCCGTGGTTTGTATGTTTGTAAATGTTCCCGCGACACCAAAGCAATTTTAGCTCGGGAGATGTCGTAAAAATACTTTTTCAGGAGGTGACCGTTGTCCAGGAGCGGGACAAATATGGCTTAAATAAATAAAAAATTCCCAAATAATACGAACCAAGCCGCGTGTTTGTCCATAAAATGTATTGTATTTAATCGCTAAGACCTTTAATTTATACGTAGTAAGGCCGTGATTGAAGCAGTCGTGACTGGACGAGTTGCCCGTTGTATGCGCCCGCGTCGCCAGAAGGCAAGGATTTGAAAATGCATACATCTTACTCGTGTGTTTTGTGTTTTAATGCGAGGAATAATCTTTATTTAGTATTCAAGCCAAACAGTGTACCAATCATTAGGGTCCGGCTTCAATTCTTGGGATCCGGGTTCAATCTCCTTCAATCATGATACTACGGCATTGCTTTTGGCCTTTCTGCTTGGAAATTCTTCTGTTTGTGAATTTCTCTAATTGTTGGAAGACTTCAAAAATCGTATAATAATGTTAAGCAATTGAGGTAATTATGTGAAAACATAATCATAGAGCTGATTTTACAAAGCTAAAGCAGCAACCGTAGTTTTTACTCTGCTGCTGGATTTAATATAAGTATAGAGTTCAAGACGAAAAAAAGCTTATTGTTACAGAGATATCCAAGAATTTCAGACGAGGAACATGAAACAGCTTATTTCATTTACAATGTTCGACTCGCTGCTCCGCTCACTGAGCAAAAGATAAATAACTTCCTAGAACAAAACCAGCTTTTGTGTTTTTTGCTCTTTCAGCTATGTCCTCATGAAAAATCATATCAATTAATGTTACCGTGGTGACGTGTAAGCTTAAAATGCAGGAACCAGCTTAAAAAGGGAGAGAGCAGAGAGAAGCGCTCTCATTTGCGCAAAAGTTAGATAAAATTTCTCATTTATACACTGGTAAAATAATTTTAATACTTGTATCAAGCCAGTAACATGCTTATTTAGATCAGCTGCATTCATACGTCTGTATTCTGCAAATGCTAAAAGCAGGAACTAAAAAGGTAAGGGAGAGAGCAGAGAGAAGCGCTCTCATTTGCGCAAATGTTAGTTAAAACTTCCTATTTATACAAGGCTTCAATAATTTTATTACTTATACCAAGCCAGTAACATGCTTCTTTAGATCAGCTACATTCATACGCCTGTATTCTGCGAATGCTATAACATTTGACCGATTTCCCGAGGACAGCGCGAGTTGGCAGACGACACCGCAACTTCCGAGAACTCGTAAAGAACAGTTTGCATGAACTCATGCAGGTTTTCTTGTGATACTCTCCATTGATGTACAAACAAGTAGCGGTATACATTTATTATCGAAGATTAGTTTTAAAGTTTTTGAAGAGTAAGAAGAAGAAGCCGCGACAGAGCGAGAATGATTATGTGTCTTAGTGATTCTTATCATCGGCTATAAAAACATTTTGGACTAGGGTACCAGTTTGCGAAGCTGATGAATGTTCTAGTTGTATCCTGTCTTTAATCTATATCTTTGTCATAATCCGATAAGTTTCTTAATGCTAAGAAACTTTTTCTGTCTGGCAAGTTTCCGATCAGGCTTAGGGGAAAAAACAGTAGCCCGTTTTAAAAACAAGCATTGAATTAACTCGGCAGCTACCGAATCTTTACAGCTGTACTAATTAAAATGAACACAAACTAAAATAAACGGCATGTCCAAACAATAAACTGTGCGCAAAACATCAAACAACACGAAAGCACACATTCCCACGAAACAACATCAAATACCTACACGATACAAACTTACACGCCGTACAAAACAGCAACGACAATACATTCGCTCTTATCTCCGCAATTCGAATCTTAAAATACAGCCTCCTTAGGTACGCAGCTGTAAATTATCGCTTTTATTGCTCGCTCACACTGGAGGCCCGCGGGCCGTAAACTCGAGAAATGCATGACCAATCAAAATACCAATGTCGGGTCACCCACACATACTCACCCTGTAGCATCACTGTTCGAACGTAGAACGATTACATGTGTGCGTTAGAAATGCATTAATATTTCCATGTGTGGGTGTGTTGCTCACGCACACATGGACCGTGTTCAGTGAGATGGAACACTCGTTCGAGGGATAACGGAGGGCTTACATTTATCATGATGATATAGTGTGGATGCGCTTCCGATTTTTTTGGATAAATATTTTGTTTTTCTATAGAAATCCTTTTTGATGAAAAAACTGGTTGAATAACGGTATTGTTGCACCATTGATATGAGCTATTCGACTGGAAATCGATAAGTTTAGTGAGTCAATATAAAGTTATTTCGCTTGTAGCTGCGTAACGCAACGTGATAGTGTGGTTGGGGCTGTTTGCGTAATACGTTGAAATATCAAACTACAGCGATTGAGAGCATTATGTAAGCAAACTCGATAGTGGTATAAGCCACGGAAGTATTGTAAGCCTAGGCCGCTATTGTACATTATTTATTGTCATTGAATCATAATTAATTTGAATTGTTAATGCAAGTACATTCTTTGTCGTTATAATAATTGTCTTTGATTTATAATAGTTCCGGCCAATTACGAGTTGTCATAACAGAATTCCTTTTGTAATTTTCAAGATTATAGAATGAGTAATTTAGTAACAAGTATCATATAAAAATTTATGAGCAGTGTCATTATCCTTACCCAGGAATTTAACTAGGAGGTATTCAACTTCAGCTAGTCAAGAACTACTTTTATATAAAACTTGACTCCCTTAACGTAATTGTATAAAACGTATATCAACCAAAATCTTCATCACCAATTTTCTCATAAAACCAGTCAAAATCAAATGATCCTCATTCGTTTTCGGTCTATCAACGAGCAACAAATAAGGTAAAACGCTTACAAAAATAAACAATAGTTTATACAGAAAAGCCTGAAATACAATAAAAATAAATCTCAAAAATAATATTCCCGTCGTATCCACACTACGTACGGCCAGGCGTATGGTAGTTCCCGCCCACATAAAAAATGACATCTAAATAAATCCATTAGAGTCTCTTCCTGTGCCCTTTATTTGATGGTGTTGCCATGGCGGCGGAGTACGGCGCCTTGTTTTGACATCTACTATGATTTGTGACGAGAAACACGCTGTATAAGTCCGACTAATATGATTTTGATATTGATGGGTAGTTTGAAGTATGATCGAGTTGTCTACTTCAGTAGTTCGATTCTGTTTTTGTTTGATTTGAATGGTTTATGGTTGCAGAAGCTAGGCACTTTATGCCGTAGTTGATGAAGATGACGTTAGATGGATGGACATAATATTGGACATACATAGAATGGATGGACTTGATGTTAACAATTTACTAAAAGACGTCTAACGACATCTACCGGTATGAAAAGTTGTTTTTTTTGCTGTAGGAGGGTACGAAATTTCTCAAAATAAGCCAATTCTAGGCATCAGACTTGATATTTTGCCTATTTTTTATGGAACACGATATTAAGACTAGTTTTGTATTAGAAAACTTGGTTGAGAACTGTTTTTCTGTCGACACGAAGGTGATATTTTTCTCATAGTATCGAAATACAATCAACTTTAGTTAGCCCGATAAAACTACTAAAAGCGCTTTTCGTCTATAAGGTATCTGCATCTCTCATCTCTCTTTTACAAACTGTTACTAACTAGAAATTATGGTCCCAGTAACTTACAACAAAGACGGCACGAAGAGGTTATCCTGTAGATAAAACATAAATAAGTATTGCGCGTGGCACTCGTCAAAAACATTGTATTTTTATGTGCGTAACATAGTAAACATTGTATAAGTCAGTACAAATTTCTTGGTGACAAAACTCATGCCTGGAATATTTATTGCCTGGAGATCGCAGCCAGAATTTTTACGCAGCTTCATTAAATTATATTACTATCGTATATCTCAAATAATGTTTTGATAGCCAGTTAATGATTTACATTAGTTTTATAAGTGACGACGCTAGAACCAGAGTGATCTAGAGCACAAAAGTAATGTTTCTAAGAAAATTAAGGCAATGCGTTGGAGACACACAAAACGAACCATATTGCAGTTAGATATCGCAATCCCTTAAAATGAAATGTACCGGGCACTACTATCGAAAATCGGCCACCTATCGAGAAAATTAGTACTAAAATCTGATCAGCGCCTTCAGCGGACGCTGATTTTTGCAGAACATTTAAAATGTCTAACTCTTGATTTTCAATAGTACCTATCGACTGTAAAGAATCGCGCTACAGTGCGTGGTCCGAAAAGAATATGATGAAAAAACGAATAATTGGTGTAAATGCCTCTAAGATCACTCTAGTTTAATACTAAACTATAAGCTATACGGCAGTATTTTATAAATGGCTGCAGCAAAAATTTCCGCAGCGATATCGGAAATCATAACACTATCGCTACTGCGGACGGCAAGATCGAGAACATGCTTCCGCTTGCAGCTTCCCTCTTGTGATATTGTGATAAACTAGACTCTATAGAATTTATACTATACTATCTTATGCCCCCGGCTTTAACTGCGTTTTGTTTTCCTGTAAAGTATTGTCTATGTTTGATCTCGGGTTAACTTTATTCGTTATTTTCATGAAAATCTGTTTAGTGGTTTAGCCGTGACACGGAGTATGACTGACATAAAGGCATATTATGATTGGATCAATGGGTGTTTGGTCATATTTTCGATGATTGGCCAACGTTGGGAAATCGTTTACATACTCTATAATTTTCAACTGACAGGAAACTATACAATCGTCTTACACGTAAGTGGACACAGAAAAAGGTTGTTTTTGTGCTTTCCGAAGCAAAGATCCAATAAACGTCTCCTCTTGAAGGTATCGTAGATGAATACAAAACGAAACAGTTGAAAGATTAAGAATAATCTCTATCGAAGTTTTAAAGTCAATTAAAGCTTGAATTTAATAAATTTGCAGAGCAGTAACGCTTCTTTCGCTAGAACGTATAAGAATAATTTGTTTTTATCCCAAACAAATATTTTACTAAAACAGTTAAAATTCAGGCTCCCAACTTACAGGTGATTTGGTTACCGCGCCACTAAACCAAATTCTCTGCAAATTGCTAAATAACATTGCTTAAACAAGTGGCTGACAGGTAAAACGGATGTTGTATCACAATCCTATTACCAATCGATGTCACCGGCAGGATTGTTCAGTCTTCAGTTCAACAGTAAGCCGATTAAAGTGTTAGCAGGATTTATACTCAATCGAGTTAGTCTTCGGCTTATTACGTTAGTTCAGTTTATTTTGGACGATGTCGCCTAAAAGTAAATTGTGGGTGTATAATCCTTAAAATGACTTTCAAGAAAGAGAATTTCAAGCAATTCTCTCATGATAGAAAGCCGGCAGAAGTATCTCTTGTTTCACAATATGTCTTCATTTAAACAAGTAAAAAATACTTGAGTTAGGTTAAAAGGCATCTACTCGTAGGTTGAAGAAAATATTAAGCCCAAAATAGGAAATTAGTTAGTTTTGACAGACGATAAGTGGATATGTTTGAATTATATATTATAGCATTCGTCAAAAGTTGTAATCGCATATTAATAAAGTATTCAGATATGTTGCTCAATTGCTACAAATAACCATAAGGACTTGCTGAAGCGAGAATGTTGGTGGATTTGTAGAAAGCTGGTTTAACCATTTCTGCATTGCCTACAGCGTGATTCCTATTCTGATTGGAATTCGTTCCGCTTTACCCAGAGATCATTGTTCCAATTTCAAGGTTCTCCAGGTTTTGATTTGAGCGATTAAGGATATTTAAATACGCTAATAAGATGTTTTTTTTTATATATGAATTTGCTAGCAATTGGCAGTCACTGTTATTACGTAAAAATGTGTTAACGGCAATGGATGCCAGACATCAAAAGAATACATTGAGCATCTAGCATACCCTGTATATTGAAAAAGAAATGCAGTGCGTAGCTCCCTATTCACTTTTCCCAAGACGGCAACGTCTAATCAATAAAAATATTAATGTTTTACATAGTACATGCGTCTGCCTTTGAAAACAGAAAACAACAATAACCTCGAACATATTTCACAAGCGCCATTAAACTTGCAACACACAACTAATCGACATGAATCTAAACAATACGAATTAACTAGCAAATGAATAATAAAAAAAACTATTCAACAAAGGGCATGTACGAATGAAACCTCAGCAAATAGCAGTGTTCGCAATACTTCGCAATGCAGCACGCACGTGACCAGCGTACGTTGACCTTCCTCACCTCCCGCGATACTAGGCACGTAGGAACACCATAGAGGTATAGTAGAACATAGTGAGAGGTCTAGATGATCTGGCCGGTGTGGTAGGCAGTAATCTAAGCGTATTAGAGCGCTCGGCGTCGCGTGACGCTCAGTACATTGACCGCGCCGCTCACTGTAAAGCAATTGCTCGATTAACAGGGTTACCACTGTGGTTGTACAATTTGTGCAACTAATAGCTGCTGAGTGCGACTTCATCTGTGTTTTGTATTGATAGCATGTCTATGGTTTTTCCCTATTTATTTTTATGGTTTTCCTCAAATACGTCTAAAATGTTGTATTTTATTGAGATAAATAATTGATCAAATATATCAACGAAATGACACTAATCGTTCAACCGACAAATCAGTATGGTAAATAAGTGCCATGTTACATTAAGGTTCTTGATGAGCATGATCAACGGATATTATATTACCTACTTATTGGATAAGGCTGTTATATTTCTGTCGATGTGGGGAGTATGGATCATGAAATCTATGGAATTGATATTTTAACCTCCATTATACTTCCTTTGAAATCTTACTGATTGTATTTTATTTAAATATGAGAAAAAAACCCCAGGAAACAGAATAACACTTAATTGAAATATTAGATAATC
Source organism: Anticarsia gemmatalis (assembly GCF_050436995.1). NCBI lineage: Eukaryota > Metazoa > Arthropoda > Insecta > Lepidoptera > Erebidae > Anticarsia > Anticarsia gemmatalis. Next base: position 4,916,906 of record NC_134748.1, on the reverse strand, counting down.
CAGAATAACACCAAAAATATATACTTTACATTTAAAACTGCTGAATTCAAACTTCACTTCTAATAAAAGTAATAAATAAAAAAATGCAAATTTTCTTTACACCTAGTTGTTATCAACTCATTGCGAGGGTAATGACCTCACCCTAGCCTAGTTGATAACACTACACAAAACATTCAAGAAACCAAAAATAATTCACCAACATTATCAAAATAAGTACGCAGACCGCGTCAACCCTGTACGATTAGTTGTACGAAATCTGTGTAGTGATTTGTAGTGAGTGCGCGAATGCAGGGCAACGACCGTGGATGCAAACCGCGATAACGGTCTGCGTGCACTCGCGCTGTTTTGACGGCCCAACTGCCAACACAGCATTACACTAACGAGTTGACACCAATGTGACATACATTGTGCTAAGTGATGCGGGGATTTGGTTGAAGATAACGTGTAAGATAATTTTAGGAGGTAATTCACACGGCTACAGATCAATAAGAGCCTAAGAGCGTTGTGTCACATAACGTCTATTATATTTTGCAAATTAAACAAGCCGCTTAACCAACATATGCACGTAAAATCTAACGAAAATACGAACTACGTAGAAATCCTTGGCCGATATTCGGCTACGGTGGCCAGTATCATTGGAATCAGCCAACTGTGCGGGACTTTTATAGCCTCCAAGTGTGAGCACCTACGTGCACTCTCTATTCCTTATCCCTTAACCCGGCGGGACGGATAACCGACACGACCAGTGAGAGGTCAGGCGCGGGACCGACGGCTTAACGTGCTCAATCTCCTAACTCCGTGCAATTTCTGAGAAATTCTTAACAGAAAGCTTACTCAGAAAAGACTTTATGGTCCGATCCAGGATCTCTTTCTTGCGCGTCTACCGACCACGCTACAAAGGCAGTCACAATAATACGTAAGCTTCTCAATGTCTGAGCATTTAGACGATACACAGGAAACTATAATGCTCACCAATGCAACAATAAATATAGATATTAGTTTAAATACCACACATAAACAAGCTACTAAGTCGGCTAGTTATTGCGTGAACTCTCCATAAAGTAAATACGGCTACATAGTTTACGTGCTAACTACACATAAACTACATACAGGCCACGAGTTCAAACCATGTACCATGATTTATGTATTAAGCTTTTACTAGCCACTTAAATACGCAAGACTTATTAACATGTCAGACCTTTTTATTTTGCCGTAAATAGTGTGAATAGAGGTTTTTAATTGTGTGTATTTTTTCATTAATAAGTAGGTAGCAGTTTACTTTCATTTGTGATGGTACCTTCGCTCTCGTGTAAGAGGGATAATCTCGTCCCTATAAAGAGATCTCTTTCCGTGCTTTCATCAGTATTTAAGTGAATAGGTACATAATTAAACTCGGCTTACTCTGTGAAATGACACGAGACTCAATAAAAAATTCAGGCAACCTCTTTATATGAAAATAGGTAACTTATTGAATATTGTTATCTTAACATCATATAAATCTTTTTATGTATTGTTTCAGATGAATCTTGTAAAAAAAAACAACATCTCTAATATATTATTAAAGGTAGTAAATATAGTTCTTCTTTCAGCTTATCAATATAAAACACCACGTTAACGCTCATATTTTCAATTAAGGGGTTGAGAAGAGATTCACCTGTATTGTTTTACACTCGCTATTCAAGAGTTCTAACGTATCAAAGGGTGAGCGTATTAACGTGCTCAAACCTTATTTATTGAGACAACGCTTTGATGAAATAGATAGAGAATAAGTGGGAAAATGGATAATAGACTATTTGTAAACCTGAACTTGGTTGTTTTTGTTTGCGTATGTGTAAAATGTTATAGTTCTCTATGATGTGTTGTGAGTAAATGAGATATGACGAACACGCAAATACTAATATCACACTCCAAAATAAACCATTTATATTTTTTTATCATTTTTCGTTATCATCCGATAGATCTTTTTTCAGGTTTATAATTGAAATCTAGAAAAGTGACCGTACGATTTGGACCTTCTGACATCCTTACTATTTTGCACAGGTCTAGCTGTGCAGTATTAAACAAGCCTATTGCCATTAACCTACAACATAAATAAGTTTCGAACTCTAACTAAACATACGAATTTATTGTGAGAAAACGTAGGAAAACGAAAAGATCATCGCAGAAAAATAAAAATATTACACGTACTACCAATAAAGCAGTTTTACGCTTCACACCTACAATCTAGATACCTAACAGCGAAATAAATTATACATAGCAATGCATTGCCGTTTACAAATTAGTAGTGAACACAAACTCCTATATAAATCCGCAAGCATGATTAAATTAATCTTTTGCGTCATCGTTATCGGCGACTGGTAGAGCCCCCGAATGTCTTGTTTAAGTGATAAACAGTTGATAGGTAAGTATTTTGCAGTACATTTCATCTAATCTTCTAGTAAATGCGTCATTGAGTTACGTACGAGCCTATGTTATCGATCCGGGTGACTTAGTCGCTTATTTATTACGTCAAACGTATTTTTGTATCAGTTTATGTTCGTGCATAGTTTTAAAACCTCTTAAACATCATTTTCCGATTGACCATTAAGCAATTTACCAGATTATCTATTCGCCAGATTCACCATTTATCAGATTTGTAATTAACTCGAAGTTAATACGAAAAAAGTTTTAATTTTCCTAGCCAATACATTTTTTGGTCTATTTTCGTGCTCACATTATTTTGTTATACCAATATGACCACGGGGATATACATAGTAGGCACATGTTCTTGTGCATGTTAATCTGGCTACTTCGGAAACTGTTAAAAGCGGAGTTTGCTATTCTGCGAAAAGTCTAATAGTAAAGGAGAAACTCAAAGATAAAGTCACGGTTTTTTCCCATAGGGGTTAGCAGCAACTAGAGAACGCCACTAGTTACTGTCTATCTATCTAATATATATGTATATACATTTTTATGTATAAAATAATATCCACTCACTGAAGTTATTTATGCCGATCGAGAACTCGAGAAACTACACAAAAAAAAAAATCTCGACGAATTGAGGACCTCCTCTTTTTTTTGGAGTCGGTTAAAAAGAACCGATGAAACGTCTGTCACCGCATTTATTATAAACACTCTAACCGAACAATAGTCGTAGGTATAACCCATCCATTCCTAGTAATGTCCCACGAGATACCCGCGTGATTCGCTACCACTACAACAGATGTGTAGTGGCACATCTGGGTACAGTTTGCTCGTATTTACTTAGTAACAGTTACGACTATTGTATCTGTCATATTTATATGTGTCTTTTAAATCATTAATTATCCACTGATAAAACTGTAATTTAATCCACACTTTATGTCTCAGAAACTACCCAGAGAGCACTTACGGAGAGATCTACGTACCTCGGAGAGCACGTAAAGCCCGTTCGTGTCGTTTATCCATCCCTCTGGGTTATACGAATGAAGGAACAGAGAGTGCACCTGAGTATAGTGTACACAAATAGACACTATAAACGTCCTGCACCGTTGACCAGTTTCAATGAAATTGGCACGTAAATTTGGGTCGTGTAGTTTATCCGTCCTACCGGGTTATTAGAGTGAAGGAACAGAGAGTGCACCTATGTATTGTGCACAAACATAGACACTATAAACAAAGTGCTGCACCGTTCCCAGTTTCAAAGAAATTAGTCGTCCTAGTCGGGTATCGGCTAGGAGAAAGGAGGAGCCTTTCTCTTCTTGTTGTGTACTATGTACTATACTGTGAACACGTTTTTAATAATAAAATCCAAACATTCACTAACCCCCGGTTTCTGAGTAATTTTTAATAGATAAACTACCGCTAAGGTAGTTTATCTATTAAAAAGCGTTTTATTTTATACTAGCTGACCCGCGCAACTTCGCTTGCGTCACATAAGAGAGAATGGGTCAAAATTTTCCCCGTTTATGTAACATTTTTACTGGTACTCTGCTCCTATTGGTTGTAGGGTGATGATATATAGCCTATAACCTTCCTCGATAAATAGGCTATCTAACACTGAAAAAAAATTTCAAATCAGACCAGTAGTTTCTGAGATTAGCGCGTTCAAACAAACAAACAAACAAACAAACTCTTCATCTTTATAATATTATAGTATAGATGAGTTTAAACTCTATTGAATAGATAAACTACCGATAAATGTACTTCAGAAACCGGGGGTAATTCATTTATGCGATTTGTTAAATCAAATCAAATCAAATCGTTTATTTACGTTAAATTATGACCGGAATCCGTATACCCGGATGAAGCGTCAGTTCGTGGTTGTAAGAATGTAATTCATGTATTATGTAAATGACAGCAACACCCACGCGATGTAAAGTGTTTTATTGTATATTTATGTATTGATTCACATTTTGTACCCAATAATAACGATTATGTTCGAAGTGAACGGTTCCGGGTTAACAACCAATAATGGCTTATTTCTATATCAGAATATTCGGAATCAATATTTAGCTTTTTCGTAATGGTATGCGCGTTTTTAGAGGAATTTGTGGGACCTCCACGTTACTTCAATTATGTTTTGGGTTTATTGTTTAAGGCTATCGAAATTTAGTAGGTCTATTTATGAAGTCTGCATTGATAGGCATATCTACAATTAGCAGACCTGCCCAACTTCGCTCGCGTCACATAAGAGAGAATCACAATTTTCCCCATTTTTTGTAACATTTTTTGTTGCTACTCCGCTCCTAGTGGTCGTAGCGTGATGTTATATAGCCTAAAGCCTTACTCGATAAATGGTTTATTCAACACAAGAAAAATTTTTTCATTCGCACCAGTAGTTCCTGAGATTAGCGCGTTCAATTAAACAAACAAAATCTTCAGCTTAATAATATTGGCATATAGGTATAATAATCCATTAACATTTTTTTGTTTAAAGTGTTAAGGACAGTACACACTTTAAGAAGTAAAAGCAGGTTTTAAGTAAACAACGGACACTTAGCCCCGGTTTCACTACATCTTAATAAGTAATTGATTAATTTATCAGGTAAAATTGGACAGCGGTTTTCATATATGTATTAGACGTAATTTTATCAATCGGATAAGTTATTAGACACTTATTCGTAAGCCGTGTAAGTGACTCTAAGCTAAAACGGCCATTATTCTAAATTCTAACCTTCACATCAATATAATTAATTTCCGATGTTGGCTAATGACATGTGAATTTGTGTTTGTTTGACCTTATTTTAGGGTTCCGTACCCAAAGGGTAAAAAAGGAACCCTATTACTAAGCCTCCGCTGTCTGTCTAGCCCTCTGTCACCAGGCTATATCTCATGAACCGTAATAGCTAGAAGGCTGAAATATTCACAAATTATGTATTTTTTGATAGCGCGACCGAACCTTTCATATAAGATTTAGCTAAGAAACTAGAGAAAAGTCGTAATGCGAGACAATAGACGGCAGAGATATTAGCAAGTATTAATCACGCCTTTTCCAAAAGGGGTAGTCAGAGACTAAAGAATGCCACTTGGTATGAACCTTACTATTTCTTACAAACTTTGCTTGCTTCATTTACATACATCCAACTTCCAATTAAAGAAAAATAAAACACTTACATAGGAATATCCAGAAATTATAACCTTCTCTATCTTATCAAGTAACTAAGAATGTATTTACAAAAGATAACTATCTGTTCAGCGTATTTCGGTATTCAGATACTGTACAAAGATGTGTGATGATTGATGGTAGGAGCGGTAGATTATAAATATTGCGGTGTCATCTTGCGTACGAGGTTTTACGTTGTTGATACACAGATAGGATGGATCAATCAGAATGAGTGAGGAATTAGAGTGAGTTGATAGAGAAATATAGGAATTAAAGGGTTTTGAATAATCTCTACCTAGTACTCTCCCGTGGATACTTTAAAATAGGAAATTAGGGAGCGGTCTTAAACAAAATATAGCTCATGTTTGATTTCGGATGAAACTCAATGTTAAATCTCATCGCTATGGGTTCAGCCGTTTAGCCGTAAACACGTAAAATACACTATATACTTAATACTACGTACAGACACACAGATCATATTATCATCATATCTTGAATTTGTTGGACTTCTAGGCATGATTCTTAGCCGTTGTTGAAGTTGTGTTCACAATAGTTACGCAACGCGTTTGATAAGAGTTAACTTAAGAGTAAGTCTAAGTAGTAAGTACAAATCTAATAAATCTTTGAATCTGTAAGGAAGAAATAGTTACCAATCAGTTAATGTTCCGATCATTAAAAATTTATTTCTCAAAACATGTAAATAAAAGTTCTTATAACATTTCTCGTTAAGTAGTTGCGACAGTACACATAAATTAATCTTTATGTTATTGAATATTGAACAGTCCATACATATACATTTATAATTCATACAAAGCACCGATTACTTTCTAAAATACAACGAATAACATAAATATATTAAAATATCTCTCGGTCGAGTCCAAATTACTTTTTCAAATGCAGACAAACTTTCCATAACAGACGTTGCCTTAAGGCTCTTGACGCAATCAAACTAATTTACAAGTCTTTATTTGGAAAATTACTCTGAGAGCTACTCGTGTTCAGAGAACAGACCTTGAAACTAGAGAAAATGCACGAGAGGCCACTGCAAACTGGTTGACCAAAGTGTACAGTTGATACAAACTTAACTAACAAACACAACACACAAAAGTCAATCGTATTTCATAAGCAGTAAGGCCTAAAACAACTGCAGGAAAAAGTTTGTAAATTTGTATCCCAGACGCCAAGAGCGAACCGTGTCACCGTCCTCAAATGTTGCCGCTTCGTGACGAGCGAGTGGGAAATATACGAATCATATATAGGAGTGAAAGAGACGGACAAAACGGGGACAATCCGAGTAAATTGCCTCATGATTGGATAATTATTTTATTGATACAGTTAAATGCCATTGTTGATGGACCTTAGGGTTTGAATGGAGGGAAGCGTTTAAGTAATTTACGATGACAAAAACTATTAGTAGTAATAAACGAGGATGCATATTAAAGATGAAATACAACGCTATTTGTTAATTATTATGTACTGCAGTTAGCCTTAATTATTGGTGTTTCAATACAGCTTTTTGTTATTCATTGCTAGATAAACGTTTTAACAAGAAGTATAGATTTGTTAGTAAATCCAGTACGTCAGAGATACTGTGTTTAAAAAAAAGTCGTAACAAAATCTCGCTTCTGTTGCTTTAATGATTCTTTTGCATGAAGAGCTACTGAATGTTACTGCATTACTGTTTTAGGTCTATCTACCTACAGTGAGCTAGAATGCTTAATCTACTAAACCATAAAAGATGTGTATTTTAGAATTATTAGAAGAAGAACTTGATTGATACAAATTAATCATAACTTAACTCGCTTAACAACAAGATTTGTTGATAACTCTATAATTTCTATTCAATATGAAGTGCACATACACGAAATCTCTAACTCTAGCTCTATCCATGCACAACTTCGGTATTATTATTATAGGTAGGTACAAACAAAATTTCCTAAGAATATGAATTAGACACCGATACACATCATCGTCAATAATCAAGTAACAAAACAAAACTACACAATTTTCAACAGACACTGTATGAATAGACTCTGCAACGCACAACGCCATCTATCGAGAGAGTAAAACATAAAATAAGTGTGGGAACTATCCCTACTCCCAGCCGTTCGCTTACAAACCCGCCTTCGTACATCGCTCCGGGTAAAATATTTAAAATTGATGTTTATTCACAAGAAAATAAGTGGTTTGCGATGAATATTAATTGAGAGCGGGTTTTAATTAATTTAATAATAGATTTTATTACACATCTCGCTTTTATTATAAAAATCTATCATTATATTCCTTTAGAATTATTCCACCTATGAAATTAAAGACAAATCTAGACCACTAAGTTACATATCGACGGTCCCTACGTACATTCCCTCAAGTGGTACTTAGGGGATTTGTCTTTTTTGTTTCCGTGACCTTCCGGTTGTCATATACTTTCGATTGATTAAAAAAAAATTAGTAAAAATGCTTTAATTCTACCCTAAATCAACACTCGACAAACCCCAGAACTACAACACTTCCAATGTAAATTGAAACTTCAAACCGCTCTCCTGTAAAATTTGCGTTTTGCAATTAGGTTATTGTACGTAGGGACCGTCGATATAAAACCATAATTTTGGAAAGTTATTAAATTTTATTATGAATAACTTGCGAGAATTTCCCTGAAATCTTTATTTGATTTGATTTAGATTTTAGATAAACATACGCTTCTTATAGCTATAATTTGTTAAGGGCTGACGGAATAAATGCTTCATAGAGAAATCAAAGCTTTTAGCCATACTTAACAGTCAATGCATTGCATTTACGTGTGGTATAGTCGAGACGAGAACATACATGGCTCATTATAAAAAGTTATTAATTTCCATAGCAATCAAAGCTCTTAGCTCTCCTCCATAGAGGTATATAAACACCGAATGGTTAAAGTCGAATCAAAATATATCTTCTGACCATTCCATTAAAGTCGTATGTATTCCATAGGTAGAAATTAAATTATTACTAACTAATTGTTCGTCAGTGGCCATACAAAACAGACTAGCCACAAAACTTACTTCTTTTTTTTCCAAAAAGGACTTTGTTATTTCGGTCATCTTGATCCCACGCACGTGTAAATATAATCTTATCATAATAAAACTGACGGTAATCGCGTCGCTGCACTCCGCTTGTTTTAAATCGCTTTCTGTTAAGATAAACACGATTCTCTATCTTTATACCTTTTTACGGGTACGATATAATATAGTCCCGATAGTAAACACCCTACTTTAAAATATATTATGTACATACATTCATAAATATTCAGATTACTGTGAAAATACATACGTATATACTAATCTATACTAATGTTATAAAGCTGAAGAGTTTGTTTGTTAGAACGCGCTAATCTCAGCAACTATAGGTCGGATTTGAAAATTTATTTCAGTGTTAGATAGCCCATTTATCGAGGAAGGCTATATACCATCACGTTACGACCGATAGGAGCAGAGTACCAGTAAAAAAAATTACCGAAACGGGGAAAATTATGACCCATTCTCTCTTATGTGACGCAAGCGAAGTTGCGCGGGTCAGCTAGTCACGAATAAAAATATATACGCAAATTTCGAGGTTCTGCCCACAACTTTATCCGCGTCAATGGAATTCCTGTGTGTCAAATTTCGCTTAACTCCATCCAAAATGAACTAGCGGAGCGAACTTAAAGAGTAATTAATATATGGATGTAAAATGATATATACCAAATCATGATTTTCATGATTCCTGTGATAATATTGTGTAATCTTTCATTCGCGAGTATAACGACCACGACATTTATTGCTCTCTCCGAGTTTCCGCAACTCTGAAATTTAGCTAATATACCTGTAAAGCAATTTCTGAAAAACAGCTCAGATACGTGACTCGGGGATCAGCTAGCGTGAAGTTTTGCGATTACATTATTATGTAGATTAGTATGATTTAACTAATTATAGACTAAGTATGACTTAACTATCTACGAAATAGATAGCTGAAGGGCTTAATTTTATCAAATCTTTTTCAGCAGTATAGCTATGAACGTGTAGCAGGCAGACTTTCACTTTATAAATCACTGTAAAACGGACAGTAATTCGTAATATTTAATAACTGTATTTTTTCCACCTTTATAGAAAACTAGCGTCACCCCACGAATTCGTCCGGGTGATTTTTTTTTTGAAAAAGTTAACAAACATTCATCCTCAAAAACCTTCGCATTTATAATATGAGTAGGATTTCAATAATATTTAAGTTATAGCGAGGAATCATGTTATTGATATTTTCCAGTATTAAGTACCAAAGTGGATTCTACTGTAATTATACCAAAAAAGGTAAATTGAATGTTGATATTATTGCTTTATGCAGTTATGTTGGAATATAAGCTGTTAATAGTAGACGGGAATTCACGCGATCGTTCATCATCGACTTTATATGTAATTATAATAAAATGGTAGTTCATGACGCTTTTCTATAAAGTAACGTAGGTAGTTATTTATGCTTTTTATATTGCTTGTATATTAGGGTGTTTCATTTTTCTGAAGTTGTGATTTTAATGTGACTTTGCACGGCCCCTGAGTCTCAATGGTACAAACAACATTTCAGTCAAATTTCATTGTGATTGGACAATATTTAAAGGTTGCACACATATGTGACTTTTATCTTGATATTGTATAATTTCGAATTTTGTACCATATTGTGCTAGTGTGGGATTTTATTCTATAATTCTTACGTAGGATTATATTTATCGCAGTTTCGTAATCTATTTTAAGCATAGGGACTAAAAGAGGTATTTGGTTATTAGAAAAAGTGCCTATTAATGAATTTTTAAGAGCAAGACTTCTTTCAAAAGACCAAGTACTTTAGTGTTTGAATATCACCGTAAGGAAATGAAACAAACACTCTCAAATGCCGCTAAATTTACCAGTGCTAAATTCCAAGATGTGTGGATGAAAGCCAATAGTACCCTTGTAAAGAATTCATACACAACAATTTTAGACAAAGACTCTCCTATTCAATAATGTAAGTAACCATTATCAAACAACGTGTGATAATGGTTACTTACATTCAAGGTATTCTAAGGGACGGAAACCATCCAAGAGAGGACTACAAAGAGTTGTTACAACTCTCACTCCATTTATTTAGAAGGTTGGGCTGAAATCTACTTCAGTTTCAGAATTCCATCAGGCAAGAACATGACAAAAGCATAATAATATTATAATGCACTTAAAATTGTTCTTTTCTCTTCACAATTGAACATACTTCAACGCGATTCGAAAGGAATGAAGTAAGGAGATGATTTCGTCAGTCTCATATACGTCCGTGTTTGGCACTAGGCACCTGTAAGCCGATGGGCTCCAATACCTTGACTTATGTACTACAGTTATTAAATTCTTACCCAAAGGTAGACAAAAGTGCTATTTCAGCGGCCAAAAGATGTCTGACATCTATCAGAAACAAACGTGTGACTGGCTTCTTTTGATGAACGTTTACGTGAAGAAGTGAAGGAAAAGGTAATTCAAAATTAAGAAATTTATGGTACCCGCAGAACAAAACTAATTGAAGTGGTTGGAAGGTAAAGGATTGGACTTTAAAGAAACTATCGTAAGCGATTTTGTGACCAAAAAAACATAGCGTTTCTTCGAGTTGTTTGGAATCGACGATTTGACAGAGTACTGCAGTGATTTACTAAGGATCCAAGTATATGCTCAGAAGGTGGTTATTAATACTGCAGAACAAGGGATAGTTCTAATATAAGAAAAGTTTAATGAAACGGTGAAAGACGAGCAACAAGAACCATTCTTGTTGATGGTAGTCAAAAATCATGGAAAAGAAGTCACCGACCGTGAACTAAAGCTGAGCTACCATCTTATAAAATTGTTTGATGCGTATTGTTTATCGTCAATCATAATGTATATTAATGTTATTATTTAAAGAATATTATTATTTAAAGTTTTGATTTCTAGTTTTTTCAATAAATGTGATGAATATTGACAATTTAGTATTTTTTCATACATTTTCAAAAGTGACCAAAGTGTGCAACCCCTAAATATTATCCAAACGGCTTGAAATTTGGTATACATACCTTTTACATGACTGAGATCTGAAAGGCGAGCAAAGTCTAGAAAAATAATACAATTTTTTTTTTCCCTTAGTAAATGAAACACCCTATTGTATATACCATAATAGTAATTATACATGGATGAAAAACGGGGTCGTGAGTTTCAACTCTCACACCGAACAAATGTGAAATAATTATCACATGCTCCAACGGTAAAGGAAAACATCATGAGGAAACCTTGCATGCCTAAAATTGGTTTAATACATAATATATATTGAGGGCATGCAAAGTCTCCAACCCGCACTTGGCCAGCGTGGTGGACTCAAGGCCTAACCCCTCCCCCATTACGGGAGGAGATCCTTGCCCAGTAGTGGGACATTAATGGATTAAATTTATTTATTCATTTATTATTTGTTATTAAAGATAAGTCTCATTCAAATTTAAATTATTTGTTTAACACATTTTTTGTGGGTAAGCAAAGTCAACTAATCCAACATCCCGCGAACCCGAACCCGCGTCAACTCGCGTCGTTCACTCAAATTTTCCACCAAATTCAGAAAAGCGTAACATAAGTTTCCAATAAAATCAAATCAGGTGAAATATTTATTATATAGGTATACAAATCTATACAATGAGATATTTTTAGTCAGTGTTCAGTTGCATATGTGATGAATATTACGAACATATCGATGCTCTCATTGATAACGACACAAAGGCGGCTTTCAATAGAACATGCAATACGGACTACATATAACTGCGTTCGATATGTGAATAAAGACAAAACGCTATCTCGATCCAAATATAATAAAAAAGTCATGGGTTATTTTACGTATCCGTATGGCCGTTTTCTTAAATGAGTCAAGTGTCTACCTACCTGAAACAAATAGATAAGCGAAGAGAGAGAGAGAGAGAGAGAGCTAAATGCAGAAAGTTTCATACTCCCTTTAGCATTAGCGAGGTTTTGTTACATTTAATTATTTAAGTGAACAAAGCCGCAGGGTTGTTGAAGTTCAAGTTTTGTGTAGTTCAACTAATGCGGTGAAAAGTTTTCAACGGAATACCAACATTGTACATAGTGGAAATATACCGACATATTTCATGAATAGTAACTCTAGCTCTTTGACGAGTATTGTTTAATATTTAAGCTTTAAGCGTTGGCAGAGGCACCCGCGTTCCTCTATTTTTTTTCATGATGCCCGCTATACCCATTTCATTTCATTATTTCACATTTTTATTAATATTTGACAATAGGATGGTAATGGTAAGAGTGATACTTACAGGTCATGGTATTAAACAGCAAGCCGGTAATGAACCAGAAAAAAAAACCATCTGATATTCTCTTAAACTTTCACGGAAATAGAGAACTCGTGGTCAGTAGAGAGACTGACAGTCAGCCTGCGACCACGGCGAGTGCAACCTGCGCCGAAACGTTAGGCATTTTAATAAAAAATAATTCCCGTATTTTATTATAAACTAGCTGACCCGCGCAACTTCGCTTGCGACACATAAGAGAGAATGGGTCAGAATTTTCCACGTTTTTGTAACACTTTTTACTGTTACTCTGCTCCTATTGGTCGTAGCGTGATGATATAAAATATGCTTTTTTTTCACGAAAAATATTCTCAAAATTATTTATATCTCTTAATATAACGAAGTCGCGCTAAAGCATATCCGCCATTAAAACAGTTGCCATGACAACGGAATTTTGTTATTTCAATGTCATTATAATATTTATTATTCGCGACTTCGTTCGTCACTTGAATTTTCCCGGAAAATGCGTCATTTTCCCGGGGTAAAAAGTAGCCTATGTCCTTTCTCGGATATCAAAATATCGCCATACCAAATTTCCTGCAAATTGGTTCAGTAGTTTAGGCGTGATTGAGTAGCAGACAGACAGACAGACAGACAGACAGACAGACAGACAGACAGACAGACAGACAGACAGAGTTACTTTCGCATTTATAATATTAGTATGGATTATGCAACGGGAGAGTTTAAAAGATTTTGTATAGTTGATACTTTCGAGTACAGAGAGTTTAACATTTAAAATGTACTGCAAAAATACTTCCTACGGCATCCGTTAGAGGCGCTGGTCAGTTCTTCATACAACATTTCTTGATAGCTAGCTTGATAGTTTATAGCCGGTTGTCAATAGCGTTGTCGCATAAATACCATTCCAGAGAGACAGTCGATCAACTATTTATATTATGTATGTTCATAATCAAGCAGTAGTCACTCTTCTTCAGTTTTTGTTACAAGTATGTAAGTACATTATCACGTCAATAAATTAATGAAGACTCGCTGAAAATGCGAGTTACGTACAGAGTGATGTCATTGATGTTCTGGCCAAGGCCGCACATCGCGCGCGAGTCTTGGCGAGCCGCGTCAAAGGAATCAATCGTCATTGTCAAAGCGGAGATCGAAGCCAATCGCATACCAGATAGATCACTAACAAAGTAGCTGTAATATTAATAAATTATGCTGAAACTAAGTATACAGATATTGAAATCAAAATATAGAAAGTATTCTAAGAAAACGTATCATGTTGGGTGTATTGGAAGTACGAGATCGTTGCTTATGCTTAATGCTGTAAGCATTCACTTACAAGGTAAAGACTAGTAGTAGGAACTAAGGCTAAGAACCACTCCACAAGTAAAACTACTGAATAGGTACTTGACTGAAGACGGCGAAATAGGCCGCAAGGCATGCAGATGCTCGCTTAAGTCCTCTCTTCGTTCTTATTAATGCCGAATCTGCTGTAAACGTCTTTATCTATGTGTAGGTAGTTTTGGGAGGAAGTTTGTATGCTCGTCTCTATTAATTGAAATGTAAAGGGATCGGTAGCATATTTCAAGTTGTTTTTTTTGGTGTTTGGTAATAATGCCGGTACTACGGCAAAATATCACTTGGAACAACTTGTACTCCTACGTTATGTATTTGTAACGAACGTTTACACATTCCATATAATAGGAAAAAGAAGATATATAATAGTAATTGCGGTACGATGCTACTTACCAACACCAGCCCATAAAACGGCAGAATGATATAAAATCCAGTTAAAACTAGTTTCACATAAAAACAGATTACCTAAACACCGTACCATCATGCAAGCGTTTCGTGGCTGTAATTGGTTTGGCCATATCTTATCAGCTATGTGGTTGTACTCTTATCATCGTGTTTACTTCACTTTGACGTCGTTGTTGCTAACCAGACACGCTGACCTCTCTCGCCCCGCGCTGGCCGAACAAAAGACCAAATAAAAGAAGAATTTATGAAGAGATGGATAGCTCTATTTATAGTGGTTATATTATTAGTTTGTTTAAACAAGTGAGGAAGAAATATTTTCATTTAGTCACGGCCGTTTCCTGCATGTTTTGAAACGAGGAATGCGTTGTTGCGCAAATTAATAACATGGCTCGAACAGCCACAAACAATGGCACTGGTTTATAAATATATGTACAGACGATCTTGTGGTACGTATTTAATGGTAATTGATTGATAGTTTCGATGAAGAAACGATCATTGTTTGCGTGAAAATGTTACGTAATTTGTCACGTGCCGGTGACTTGGAAAATAATTCCTTTATCAATTTCAATTCGAAAAAGAAATAGGCATAGTACATAAATATAGGAGAGTAGGACAGTACAAAGCAATAATAATGTAAAATGGGTGTGCCTGACCTATGTAAAAACTTACAATATTTCAGAAACAAGGAGTAAATCTAAATACCTAACGCTGATAAATCTAAACAACGTGTTCAACAGAAACACAGTTATCGTGTATTACTGTCGTAATACATATGAAAAACTAGTATTGTTTTTAAACCCAACGATTATTTCTTGTAATCCACCATACACCATTCATAAATTTTCTAGTAATATCTTAACTCTTTATTTATTCATTTAATACCATCTTACATTTATAAGCATCTACTAGACGGATAACATTTAGGTACATTAAAATAAACAGAATAAAGTAATAACAACATAGAAAACAATCATACAGCATAAATCTTAAGATATAAGTACTTATAATTATAGGATCATCAGCTTAAACTATCTCCATAAGTCAATAAGTTTTAAGTATTTAAAAGGTATCCTACGATCAAGAAGTTAAATAAAATACTCAAGTATCGCTTGTATTGGAAAACTCGATCCGTTTTTCCCCGGAGAACCTTTCAATATCCGTAGTGGAAGCCGCGGGAAGCCGGCAAATTGTGTAATGAAGTGAGCTTATGACTTTCTCTTGGGCATACGATTTTATATTGATTCCAAGAACATTATAAATTTAATATTAAACCTATTTATTTGCAGGTATGAATAAAGCAGCGATTACTATACTTCAATTGATTAAAAATGACTGTTGCATTATTCTTTTCTCGTTTCTAAATAGTGTTTCATGATAACTTTATACCTGACATTCCGTAAATATGTTGATCGATATACTGGCTATCCAATATTTGAATATTTATATTTTCCAACTTATTTTGTATGTAATTACCGTTCGTATTAACCACTTCCGATACTACTGAAAATTCGCCAACTCAAATCATCCTATACTTTACCACATTGTTTTCATTGGTAGTCAGGAAAGTCTCTATTCATTAACATAATCACCATGCTGTTGGAAAACAGAAGCAATATAGTAGAAAAATATTGGTCACATTTTTGTTCACATGCAGACAGCTTCGCGATAAATACATAGCTCAGTGCTAAAATTCGGAAAGTGTTTTAAAACTCCAGCGGCTTTACAATAATCAGATCTTCGTAGCGCGTCAAATTAGCGCATCACAACAACAATGGTTTAAATCAAATTTAACGCATTATACGCGATCTCGCTCCCGTTGAGTAACCTTGCGTAAGTTCCCTAAAGTTCTAAGAACGAGGACAATTGATGTACCGCGCAATTCTGAGGACACGGCATATAAACATCGTAAGCCGAACCTAACAGTATATTTGAAATGTCAAAAAAATCTTAACATTTATCGGCAAATGGCCAATTTCACGGGCCATTAGCGTTACGCGCAGTCACTCTACACTTAACACCACTAAAATTTTAAACACCTTATTTCAAGGGGATAAAGTCCATTTTCCTTTGTGTCAGGGGTCAGGTTAGAAAAGTTATTGGTTGATCTGAAGCCGAGAATTCGATATGGTTGAAGATTGAACTGTGAACACCCGCGATGAGTTGCTTCATATTTGTGGCGATTCGCTGATCATATTTGAGTTGATTTAGTGAGTTGACACGTCAAAGCTTGGCATTTTATTCGACGTTGATTTCTTTTTATGAGAGACAGATTGATATCGTAAATTTTGCTCTTTATTCATTTAGTTCAGGTTTTATAGCTATTTACTCCAATACATTTTTCTTGTGTATATTGTGTCGAAGTCGACTAACTGCATGTATTATTTATTGTTGTTATACACTCAACGCGTGCCCACTGAATTGCAATAAATAATTCGTAAGTATAGTTCAGTTCTTTTGTAAATGACGACAATAACTTTTTCTTCAGAGTGTAATGAGAATATTTTAATTCACGTATAAGCCCCGGGACACACTGAATTGCAATAAACAATTCGTTAGAACCATTCATTTGTTTAGTAATTGACGGCAACTACTTTTTCTTTAGAGTGTAATGAGAATATTTTAATTCACGTATAAGCCCCGGGACACACGTAGTTGAGGGGACATCACGCGGCGCGCTACCCCAGTTAATCCGCGAATATATACTCCGCAAACAATTTACGTTGTCATGTTATCAAATGCTGCACTGCACCATTGCTTACCTCGCCATAAATGTTATTAAGAAGTTTCGAATTCGAAACTTTACAGATTATTTGCAGTTAAAACACATCATAATATTCCCAAAATGTTTCAAAATTCGAAACTCGACAAATTATTTGCATTCAAGTGTCACAACATTAAAGACTTAACTTTAGTCACCTTTATGAATCACTTCTTCAAAGTCATAATACCCATTCATAGACCACCAACAAAGCATAACCACAACTAACCACAAATAAGTAGCAGACCTTAACACCATATTTATCAAAACGATTAAACAAAAGGACTCCAATAAAAGGCCTGCTCGTATCGTAAACAAGTTAAACTCGGCGTGCAAAAGCACTTTACCTGTTAGTAAGTGCCCCTAAATCAGATTACTGCCCACCCCCCCTAGTGAGGGGTGAAGGGTAACGCTTTGTGATGCGCCGCCTCGCTAAGCCGAAGGTCATTTGCATTATATTGTTATGAATTATTGAAGTATTCATGTTTTGATAATTGTCATGAATTTTTAAATCAGAGGATTATTTTCCTTGTCGTTGATTGTTACAACAAAGGATAACATTGGACAGTAATCAGATGAAATTGTTGCCTTGTTCCATAAAATTATTAGTACAATTTTTATCTGCCAGTTTTGCATACAGAAAAATTTTGATTAATAACAGGTAAGTACCTATCTCTATTTTATGTTTTTCATTTCGAGGATCGACGAGATCAATAACCGCAAAAGTACACAAAGTTTTTGGATGGCGAGTTATCGTACCGTTAATTGAATTAATAAGGTATTAAGTTTTTTACAAAATCGTACTATGTAATTTTTTACCGATGAAGTACACAGATTTAAGTTGGTACTATTCTGTTCAAAAAAGTGTTCCTTACACTACAATCGCCGTAGCAAGTCGGCACGCGCAAGCCCCTTCATCCCTTACATACTTTGTTCGTTCCCTCGCTCCCCCTTCTACCTACTGCATATAATGAAGCCAATTATCGAAACATCCCGCCTGCTAATGATATGCGGCCAGCTTCTAATGAGAACGGAAATTGATTTGTATTGGACATGCAGTATCAATTAATTTCCCACTGATTGATGACTATGAACTGTATAGCTGCCAGTGACATGTAGTCCATTGAAATGTTACAATTTGAGGGCCGAATATTGCATTTCTTAGAGGACGCAATTTTATTTTTGAAACATGTAGGGGGGGTCAATAGAAGCTTAACTTGAAGTTTGTGGGGTCGCCACTCTTGTCCCCCGGCCGCCATCTTGGAAAAGGGGGTAGAAACACTTTTTTCGCTATATCTCGGAAACTATGCGTCTTACAATAAAATTGTAAAAGCATAATTTGTAGCAAATTATTTTGCCTACAAATATGTCTAATAACTTTTTGTCCTAAATTAACAATTAAAGAAGTTGTAAGCACACTAGTGAAATTTTTTTTACAAAAATTTTCTTTCCAAATCCGGTCTATTTCGGATCTCTGTTACTGAGTTTCTAATTAATGAAATGAAAAAAATATATAAGGTAAAATTTTCCTCGAAAAATACTCTACAAGATTGGTCTGAGTTATTTTTTTTTAATTTATTCATATCAGCTTAGCCTTTTTTCCAAACGATGTTGGAGTCGGCTTCCAGTCTCACCTGATGCAGCTGAATACCAGTGTTTTACATGGAGCGACTGCCTATCTGACCTCCACAACCCATTTACCTGGCATATAAAACGATACCCCTGGTTAAGACTGGTTGTCAGACTTTCAAGCTTCTGAGTACTGTTAACGACTGTCAAATATCTTCGAAAATGACAGCCGGGACCCACAATTTAACGTGCCTTCCGAAACAGGGAGGAACTCGATATGTGTAAGATGGTCACCCATCCACAAAACAACCTCGGCAAGCGTGGCTTAACCTCAGAGATCCAACCGCGCGGCTGTCGCTAAAAAAAGTTATAGAGCAATAAAGAAAATAATTATAAAAAAAAATGTACTTTTTTGCTTATAACTTCTTTAATTGTTAATTTAGGGCAAAAAATTATTAAACATATTTGTAGACAAAATAATTTGCTACAAATTATGCTTTTTACAATTTCATTGTAAGACGCATAATTTCCGAGATATAACGAAAAAAGTGTTTCCACCCCCTTTTCCATGATGGCGGCCGGGGGACAAGGGTGGCGACCCCACAAACTTCAAGTTAAGCTTCTATTGACCCCCCCTACATGTTCCAAAAATAAAATTGCGTCCTCTAATAAATGTAAATTTCATGTAACATTTCAATGGACTAATGTTAATATTGAATGATGTAATTTTGTTTGCGATTGACGTCAAAAACAAATATGATCTATGCATAATTATGTTGCGGAATTCCAAAACAAAAAAATTGCACTTTTTATATAATTTTCTTACTGTCAAGAGTGTGAAGACTCTACGTCATCGTCATTAGGAACTAGATTATATGTACTTAAAACGAAAAACCTAAGACGTAAATATACACCAACTGTTTAAACAGAATATTATAACAAAACTCCCTAACTGACCAACCGCGTGTGAGAAAAAGTATCTATAGTAAAAAAAATATATCTATGCAAAATTTGATCCAAATTGCTTCAGCAGTTGATCCGTGAAAGCGTGGCAGGGAATCATACCTCGAATGATTATGTATTGCCTCTTTTAATGACAAAACAATATTTACTATTAGACAAAATTATTTATTCATCTTCTTGGAATATCTAAATCTTACTACACAATAAATATCCTTTTCAGTAAATTATATTCAACGCCAATAAAGAGCTACGTGTCGAATCATACTCCAACACCCGCGTGGTGGTCACTCAAAGGTTATACACAAATACTTTATGACTATTAAACGGCTCCATCTTAACGGCAATATAAATCATTTCTATTCATAAAAACATGTCCGACTGTTTGACGAATAATTTTATTATTTTGATGATTCTAGTTCATATGGGCGGTTTAGCGTATTCAGGAAACTGTACGTGTAGTAAAAGGATGTAGAAAGCAATCAGTCCATAGATTGGTGGGCTTTTATGGTATTTAAAATACGGAGGTGTATGGTATAGCGACTGTGGATGTCAGTCATAAATTCGCAGAAGGCTATTTTGACAAAGACTTGATGCTTTCGAAGAAACACATGAGAAGAAAAAATATTTTATCACAAGCAGGGGTACACAAATACAGAATTAAAAACTGATTATAGGATTTAGCTTAACGTGATTTCGTAATTCAATTTAACTTGCTATAAACGAGACTAACGAATTCAGTTATTAACAAACCATTGAATTTCCACAGATCGTGAATAAATTAGTTTATTCGGTAGAAAATGTCATAGTTTAATGAAGTGAAAATATACATATATACCGAGAACGATTTTGTTAGCGTTCACAACAACAATAAAGTGTTGTTTTAATTAGGGTTGCCGGTTAATTGAACCAGCTTGCCAATTACGGGGAATCTCGTCGTTAACCGCAGTCACGGTAAAATTTACGGGTTGAAACAATTCGTATTACGATGTAAACCCCCCAGGGATTAACGCGTGACAACCCTGGCTGTGCGATCGGATACCAAGCGTTGGTCGATTGCGGTGTTTTTAATCTGTATTTTGTTTGACAGTAGTGACAGGTAGTGGAATAATGGTGGATTTTATTGATGTTTACGCTAGCGAGGAGAATATTTTAAAGGATTTTAAGCGTTGTATTGGGTTATAATTATTATAATAATATAAATAATTCGAAATTATCACTTTGTTATGAATTAACGATAGTTAAATCATTATTGTTAATTTATTACAACGTCGCGAATGTACTAATTTAGCATCAACATCAAAATGTCATGCTTCACTGCATATCTGTCATTTCAGTGACATTAGCTCGATACCATCGCATCGAAAGATTACGCTACTGTTCATTCATCTGAGCTGCAAGCATTAAAATCTCGTAGATATACCATAAGGTTACTTTCCAAGGCTCTCTCTTCCCTCTAATACTTATGCTCATCAATCAGTCTGTCAAGAGAGTGGAAAATGTCCTGCCGAGATTGTTAATTACTGCTGAGAGAGGCTCGATATAGCCACGAGACGATGGCTTGACATGGGTCTTTAGCAAATAGAGAGAGATTTAAGCTATTGCTCGATAGGCAGATACAGTTTAGGAAATAAGTGCTGAACTTTAGAGTGGTTCGTTTGAAAAGCAAATTTAACCGAAGAAATGTTGCATATTTTGAGCAATTATTAATACCAGAGGTTGCTTTACGATCAATTATAGGAAGCCAAAATTGGTCTAAGAAAGTAAAAGACACAAAAAACTGCATTCATTTCGGGTTAAATAAAGTTGAAAATCTAACGAATTGAAATTACACCTACACTTTTTACCTCCAAACCTTTTTCCTCTTTAAACACAGGCTAAAACCTTTGCATTTTTAACTTAGCCAAATAAAGCGGATCCAGTACAGTCGCGGTGGCATTTGTGGTAATTGTCGGACAGGGCGCGCGTGGCCGGGGAATATCCCGGGGGATTATCACGACGGCACACCACCGCTCCTCACCGCTCCCTGGACCGGGCGAAACTTTTTAATAGCTTAAAGAGGATTTTCTCGCTGCAGTGGACTTTAATGTTGATAGAATATAAGGTTAAAGGTTATGAAGGGAGAATGAGTTTATGAGATAGGTTGGTGTGGAATAAATAGGAAACTATCTTTTGCGAAGTTCGTGTTTGGGTGTCAAGTCACTGTCTCTTTTTGATGACCGCAGTTCGATTTTAAACTCCTTGAAGTTGTTGTTGTTGAGAGTTTAATTTGATGAAGAAAATTGAGGGGAATTGATCTTTTCCAGTTTTTAATCTAACTAATTATTTATTTTTATTTATTATAATTTTACTTATTTCTTATTTATTGTACCTAATAAAACAAAAAATAACAAGACGCTTCTGTCCATGACTCCGTTTTCTTTTCTTCTTCATATTATGATGAAGATTTCTTCCTGAAACAGAAAACATTTTTCATTAGTACATCCTAAAGATTTAAAAATCTATTAAATCTATAAAGATACTAAGTCTTTCTTCAAAGTGAAATGTGTATTACTAAGTACAATCTAAAGAACACAGTAGCAAGTAAGAGTATTATTCCAATTCCATGCGTATCTACGAACGGAATGTAAACAAAAGCTACAAGTTTTTGCACTCGCTACTGTCAGAACTTCACCCAACTTGTAAAGAAGGGATGTGCAGTCAACTTAAGTTCACAACTTGGAACCAAGTTCGCGAAGGGAGAGGGAACAAAACAATTATTACTTTTGTTCTGCACGGTACCGTTTCTTTTGGATATTGATTCTTCTTAGTCACGTGGAATATTTTATTAAGTATTCCGTAGACTTAATAGGATTACTTAACAAGATTGCCTAACCCCCGGTTTAAACGCTATTGAATAGATAAACCACTGCTAAACGTACCTCAAAAACCAGGGGTTAGTAATGCCCAGTTAAAACATTAATGACTAAGTTAAAATGTAAACAAAATAGTAAGTCGTTATCTACACTTTTAAGATTAGTTACTTAAAACACGAGTTCATGAGTTTTTTAGAAAAATTCGTGGACTACATACCTAATAAAACTGTATTCTCGTTCGATTTTATCAGTACGATTTGTGCACCAATATTAACATGCTAGTTTGCAACTTGTGCTTATTCTACAAAGGTGTAAATGAATTAGATTTTAAAAAGCATACCTATAACATAATAAACATATAACGCAACACATATTTATGGTAACAACAAAATATATCACATCCATTTCACCAGAAAGTAAGTTAAAAACTTCAAGTCATTAGACCTCAAACTGATTAAACTTTATTGACTGTACGATAAGGGTCAAGTAAAGATAGTAGAGCATCGATATTTATCTAATTACGGACACTTCACGGTGGTCGTTAGTGTCGGACCTCCGGAGGTCGGACCTCTGAGTGCTTTGACGTATAGAATATAATTTGTACCAGTCCAATGTGTTATGTGGAGGTAGTTTTAATTAACCGTATTTCTGTTCTTGGTGGTCTGGTGGTAATTGAATTTTGTAGTAGGTATACGTGGTAATAACGATTTGAAGAGAATGGTGAAAAGTTAGAATTATTAAAAAGCGAAAAAGATGGATAGTGATGAATGAACTTCTTTTTGTTCACGGTCGATTTCGCAGAGAGATTTTGCGCAAAAATACCTTTTCCTTAAAATAAATCATGGCTCTGTTTATAGAATGATGACGTGCTAAAGTTCGGAAAGATCTGGAAACGACTGATGGAACCAAACTGCTTGGAATGAAGTTAAGATTTTGCTTCTTCATTTATAAGAGAATTTATATTTGGTACTCGGACCCGCGTAGTTCCATTCACGGAGAAAGTTTCATGCCTTATTTAATCCACTTAAGGGTTATCCTTATGAAACGTCTATGTGATGATATCTTCCTCCTGAATTTTATCGGGTTAGCAATGAAGGCTTTACACCAGAAAGACGGCCGGACAGATTTTAGCATTCATATAATTAATATGGATGTGCATGTTCCTCATAATGTTTCAACACTATTACATAAAACTCTTGATTGCTTCCTGCTAAATAGTTCCATAATTAATTCACGACACCACACCCAAAGTGCCAACGGTGTCAATTACCATGTACAATCGTGCCGGGTCGTAAACCGTGAATTAAACTCCCATAAACCTTGTTGTTCGATAATGCTATGTTAATGAGACGCTTTGTATTTTATTTGGGAGATAGTTTTAAGGTTTTAACTCGTAATTTTGGACGTGTGAGGTTTTGGAGTTGCTTAATGGTTTTCGTTTGCAGAGAAATGGCGGATAAGTATGTTTTTAAATTGTGTTTTTTTTTCATAAGCGCGTTCATTGAATGTTTAACAAGGTCTTGAAGTAACAGAACAAGTATTGTCTGTATAATATGGATCTAGGTGTAGATTCATTTCATTTCGATTTACAAAGTAGAGGTTCAAAATACTTGAATTCTTAATAAAAATTGGTGAGATGCAAGTTTATGTTTAGTGAGACCAATTGCATTTAGGTAATTTAAGTTTTGATGTAGGTAAATTCTGCACTGCATATTAAATTTGTAATTCCAAGCTAGGTACATACAAAGAGACTTACTGTCTCTCAAAGAATAAAAAAAGATAATTTTTCCAACCTCCAGAATTTTAAATATTTATTTCAAAATCAATTTTAATGTCTACCGATAAGATGTCGTTACATAAGTCAGATATATTAATTGTATGGCACATAAAAAGGGAATAAAATTAATTAGAGCGGTGTAGACGTTAGTGACGGTGGTCGGCGCTCCGGTGGGAGATGGGTTCGATGCGGTGTAAAAAATTACGCCGAAACCGTTAGGGGCCTGTATATTTATTGTTCTTTTTAAAGTTTAAGGGAAAGTCGAAGTAAAAATCTACCTTGCTAGTAAAATGATTTAATCAGTTGTTGTTTCTTTCAAGTTACGTTACTATGCGTTGTGTACTGAAAACGCGTTTATGGTGAAATCTGACTTACTTACATTGGTAAGCAAGGTACGTAAGCATTGTTATGATTTGTAGTCGTTTTCCGAATTATTAAGCAGTAGCATTTGAGACAAATAATCTCTTTGTCATTAACCCTTTGACTACCACGGTCGACTATACTTGACAAATCAGAAAGTGCTCACAACGTTATATTTTTGTCGGCGGTCAAAGGGTTAATTAACTAAATGGCGATAAAGCAGTCGAAACCTAATCAACTTTTCATGAAATTCTTATAAATTAACAGATCAATTACCAACCATTTGTCTATTTGTGATTTCCCACTAAAATTATTAAGCGTTTGAAAAATTCTCATCAATTCGCTATCCTCAATAATGAAAGCCTAATTCCATTTATTTCGAAAACTAATTCTCAAGCGTACCTACACTTTGTATGAGGTCGTTTAATGAATTTCCCGCACGTCCTGGTATCTTGGCCGCGGATCTCTAAAACAAAATAAATTGCCGCTCTCGAGCCCGCCACAAAGAGGCGCGCGCTGCCTGCCTTTATTTCATTCAGCCTATCAATAGGAATGCTGAGGAACACGGACAGCGGTGCAGTTCATGTTTCGATAGGAATATTTTTTGATAATGTGGGAAAATATAATTGAGTTTTAAAGGTAAATTTCGTACGAGTTTTTGAGTGTGATAAAGGTTACAATGTTTTACTTTTGCCGTTTCTGAGATAAGTTTACTGTATTTCAAAATAGGAGGGCTAGAATATGCGATTTTAGTCAGAGAGAGCCAGCTTCAGTTTTATACTATGTTTGTTATTCACAAGACATTTATGACGTATCTGGTAGGTACTACTAGTCTAGACTTTCAAGTGCTTGATAGGTTTAACATTGTCAAGTGACTATCTTCTTTAAAATCTTATAAACTCCATACTAATGTAAATAAATGATTGCTTATAAATTACGGCTTGTAGTCGTGTTTAGTGTTTAGTGTCCTATATTAATGATTACATAGTGTAAAGATATTCAATTAATATGTAAGAAGTTGTAAATAGGTACCTAGCAACAAGTTTACTTGATATTAAGATTAACATTAACTGACCTACACAGAACCGGTATAAATACCTACTCTGTTGACACTGTCGACCTTGCACTATACAATTACTAAATAATACAAAGAAGATTCAATAATAAATGAAGGGTATTACAATACTTATATTTTATTAATATAATCCCGTGAGCGGCAACGATGATCCATTCCATTAACAGAACGCGAGCTCACAACTGGTTGTCGTGGGTGTCTAGGGGTATCGATTGATGATAAAAAAGGACAGCATTATAACCCCATAAGCGTGTTAGAAGGAGACATAAAAAGCCCTTCCGAGAACAAGATAGCATCAAGAATAACGTCAGGAAGACAGAGACGTCGCTGGCGCAGTCAATAAAAGGCCCTTTTTTATTTGAAACTTTTTTTCATTTTTTTATGATTGTTAAGTGGTTATTTATTCATAACACCTTTGTCGGTTTTTTGTCGCGCTCATTAAGTCGAATTAGTTTGAACAGGCGTGCGCCGCCATAATGATTGGGTAATTATGAATTTTAATAACCGGACTGTTAAATTTTAATTTAGGACGTCAATTACTTTTTGTAAATTGAAATATGGTATTGACTGGGAATGATGCGGTCCTTTTTACTGTACTTACTTTTTTCTTTTTGGGCAAGAAGCTTCTTCTTTATTGGAAGTAACCGCAATAATGTTACGAGTACAGCATTTTTGCCAAATAATGGTTAAATTTTAAAAAAGTGATTAAAGAGTTCATTCTTATCTAAATGCCTAAAACAGACGTCTCTGGACAACACCGAGACTGCCTGTTCCTTAGATTTCGTACTTCATAGAAACTATTTAATAATATGTCATGTATTACATGTCTACTTGTCATATTATTAGGCTGTTCTAATGTACTAAGCTACCCAAAGACTACAAATCCCGGAGACCTATGCTAGAACCTACCAATCGTGTTATCTCAATATGCCCTTACCTTATACCAAAAAAGTATTCTAAAAGTATCCTTTCCCCTCAATATGTCGAAACGATTGATAAAAACTGCGTATAACCGTCTTTCTACCGTCGTGTGTTTTAGTTGACAACTAGAGTACGTCAAATTGATGGTCACTGTTCAATACATTGCTGCTTTGCCCTAACATGTTAATCACTATAATCTAAGGGAAAAAACCATTGTTTTCTCCCTTAGATTAAGCAACTATTTGAAAGCCACTATGCTATCCATTGATAGCATAGTGGCTTTCAAATAGTTGCAATTTAAATATGTGATAGCCCACCTGGACCACAAAACATCATCACCTGTCTAAAACTCAGTAGGATTTGTCACTTCTCTATCGACTTTACCTGTCGCACTGTGACGTTAATTAACCACGACTGTGAATGGTAATTAATCATATGTAACAGGTTAATAGTTGGTACTTTATCAAATATTTATCTGGAATTAATAAGGTATCCAATTCTGCAAATATTATAAGTGCGAAAGTTTGTGAGGTTTGTTGTATGTTTTTGTTATTCTTTCACATAAAAACTACGAAACGGAATTAAGATAAATTTTGTACACAGATAGTTAATAATATTTAAAAATCGGTAAACCTGTTCATGCGGATGAAGTCGCGGGCGCAAGCTAGTAGTTAATTGAACATGAATTCTTAAAAACGATATGTATAGGTATAGATCGCGTCGAAAAGAATTCCGGTTCGCTATGGGTGTGAGTTAGATCCTGAACCATCATCATCATCCATGTATTGTAGACAAAGTTGTATTTGTAAACAGCTTAGTCCAGACGATTGCGTTCTAGCATCTCTTTCCACCTGCAACCAATTCAATTACAAATTAAATTTCAGTAATTTATCACGCAAACCTGTGTCCGCGTAAACCAATAATTAAGTAGAAATCATTTATTCTATGCACTACGAGTAGTTATTAAAGATTACCTGCTTTATGAATAAATTATTGATTGATTTCATAATGAGTATGTAAGAATAGGAAGCCGGCTGACATATGTCATGTATCTTGTTACAATGTACTAAGTAACTGTTAATAAGTGTAGGTATCAAGTGCAGGTGTTGACTCGAAATATGTGTATCTGTTAAAGGTTAAGCCTACTGATAACTATAATTAAGTATCAAACCAATTTGATCGAAGTATACTAGATGTGGTTGAAACAATTTTCAGTAAAAAATAAAGACTATTTAATTATAG
This sequence comes from Anticarsia gemmatalis, assembly GCF_050436995.1. NCBI lineage: Eukaryota > Metazoa > Arthropoda > Insecta > Lepidoptera > Erebidae > Anticarsia > Anticarsia gemmatalis. The sequence continues at coordinate 4,888,753 of NC_134748.1, read as the reverse complement.
TTGGTGCAGTTTTATAAATTATCGCTTTATTAAAATAGGTAATTTAGTACGAATGCGAAATTATTTATCGGACGCAGATATTCCTTAAATAATTGCGGGAATGTAGGTAAATGATACCAGTTAGTTAGGATGCTATGTACTAACTCATTTTTTTCATGGTTGTCGAATGCCATTAGCGGTTACCTCATTATGAGTTGCGATGACTACTATCTTTTAATTGTTACTCCAACGCTCGGACAATAACAGTAATTAACTTTTATATACAAGTGTGTGTTACAAACTCAGCATTACAACAGTGCTGTATTGAGCTTGTTGATTTACTTTTATTTCTTAAATAAGCCCGCACTTAACGGATAAATCGGGTCCGTAACACAGACGAGATGCAAAGATATTGGGTGTAAGTACACAGATTTATCTCCGGTCGCTGTAAACAATGGATGCCATCCCTTAAAAGGTAAGGGTAGTGAGCTTAAACGAGCAACTAAATACTTATGAGATTTCCTTTTTTTTAATACCAGATCTACGCCGAGGATCGTACTAATATTAGATAGGTATGCATGCGAAAGTTTCGTGAGTTAGTGTTTTTTACGCAAAAGCTACTAAATGAATCTAGTTTGAATTTGGTAAAGATGTAGTAGAAGACTAAATGTCAAGCATATTTTTTCGAAAAAATATACCGCTGGCTGAAAATCGGGATGAAACTTTGAACGCATACGAAACCAAACGACTTAGCTAGTAGCAGTAATATAAACGGGAAAGCCAATATAAACCAATATAGTTTAACCAATTCGGATAGATTTTAGCTTAGATACAAAATAAAGACTCGAATACAAATATTGACCAACATTTTGTAGTATCAACCTATTAAAAGTTGTAACAGGGAGTGAAAATTTGATAGTTTGCCGGGTGGCGCGGGTCACAAAGTAATAGAAATTTATTATTTTATAATCATATCCGTTACTCTCGTAACCCCCCGTTTCTGAGTACATTTAGCGGTAGTTTATCTATTCCATAGCATTATTTATATGAATTTTAACGCTAAATGTACCTTAGAAACCGGGGGTAAAAGATTCACCATGATGATTTATTTCGTCACTCTTCGATACTTCGCCATTTTATCAAACAGTTACAAAACTACAAGCCGAAGGCATCACCTAAACAAAGCTATTGTCTAAGTATCGAGTCTGAGATCTAGCGCATAGCTTCCTGCACTATTGCACGCATACTAATATCCTTCCTGATTCACCTCGCCTTGTTTGTAGCGAATAAATTGCATTATTTTACATGTTATTAGGTGTAATGGTGTTGCACCTGGCCGAAGGTTTTGATGTTTACAGATCTGGATAATTTATTCGTGTTTGTACAATCGCTTCTATGCGTGAGATGGTGACATCTTTGTATAATTTAGTAAGTATTCTATAACAAATGTGATGGATGGCCTAAAACATTAATTTGAAGTTAACAATTTTATTGTACTTATCCGAAAAACATCAAGCCTGATATAATCACTATAATATGGTAATAATTGTTTAATTTCTTTTTTGTTTACCAATTTGCTCGTACAGCACACATTTGATAATTGAATAGGACGGTAAAATAATTCCCTATTCCCTCTAGTTTCCCAGAATTAAGATTACGAGATTGCGAGCGAAGACCAAAACGACTAGTAATAATATTCTGCACAAGCAAAGTACAATCTGATAAAAACATAGCTAGTCAGTTTTCAATATATCCAAGAGCATTGGCGCCTCTAATAAAAAGAACTGGATACTTTCGTAGGTAAATAATAAAAAGAACATAAAATTCAACAAAACGAGTCAATTTCCTCGTCAAAATCAATTTAAAATACATAAAATCTCTCAGACACTTTTACGTCGCCACACAGACAGACACATTGATGACACAATCGTAATATCTAGTCGTAAAATCTGATTACAATAATCAAGATTATTATCAAAGAACGATGAATTTGAAGACTTTACGAAATACGTCTATGCTTGAATATGAAAAGCGAATTTTTTATGCGTTTACATGGTTTTTAGATTCTTTAAAAAATGTCGAATGATGATTTGAACTTTATAGCTGAGATAACGAAAATAATAAAAGTGCGATAGTCTAAAATGTAAATAATTATTGGCGGAATAGAAGTTGCTTCGATAAGATACAATCGATGACCACTTTGATATTAATCTGTGGCTAGAAACTCATTATAATTAAATCTCTGTATCCTCAAATAAATTATGAGAATTGTATTTTTTAATAAAACTTACTTGCTTAATGATTACCAACGAAATTATGTACAAAGCTGGATTGCAAGGTAGTTTACATTACATTACCTTTTTTTCCGTGTTTCTAAGTGGAATAAATAGCAGCATATGAAGTGATTTTTACGCTTTGTTCTCACCAAAATTAAACACAATTATGTTTACAAAATTCGATTATATACTTTACCGGAGTTATAAATACCGAAATAGCAACATAAACATTGATCATTTCGGAGATGTTAATCTTTTAATAGTAGTCACAAGCCACATGTGGTCACAGCAATATTAAAACGGCTCTATCATTCCCATGAATGTTATGACAGCCGGAGTAAGTCTTTTTATACGTTTTTGAGACTTGTGATATAAAAAAGTTTATTCCTTCCGTGATTCGGAGGAAGAGAAAAAAAGGTTCTCAATGGCCCCAAAGGTATATTTATTTTGGTTGGATTTTATTGTAGGGATGCGTGGAATACTTTAAATTGTACAAAGAAATGAATATAAGGGTGTGCGTGCGCTATGCAATATGCAATGCGTAATTTTACGTGCATATTACGCAAATCCGTAAAAAACCTTGATCGAAATAATAAAAGTAAATTTCATCATGTTATTTTTTTATTTTGGTTTCCGTTGTCTTGACTACAAAAACATTTGATTTGGTTTTAAATTTCTTTTGACTACATCCTGTTGGGTCAATTTAGGACGATCTTTATTTTTTCTCATCATAAGTCTGCATTCAATAACCATTTCTTTTGCTACGACTTGTTGCTACTGTTGCATATAATTCATCGCATTTTTACCAAAAACAGCATGCCATGGAATCAAGAAAACAAAACATAAACAATTTAACGTTGCCATGGCAACTATGCCTCTTAAAAAATATCTACAGAGTGGAGACTAGATGCTCCATTTAGCTTACAGTTTGGTGCTGAAAAGCTATCGTTTAGCTAGTTACTGTCTATCCGTCAACTAAAGTTTCTATCATTCCGTGAAAGCCATAAAAAAATCCCAATATGGTTAGATGGTATAATGGTTATTTGAATAAACGACGCAAGATATAGTAAAATGTTTTCATTTCGCGCCGTGACCAAAGATGTTCTCGGCACGCCAATCATTTTTACGACTATCTTTATAGATGCAACACGCATGACTTACGTCGATACTTGTGTTTCACACGTTTGATAGTCACGACTGTTAATCGGCTATTTTAGATTCTAACATTTGGGAAAAAGTAAACATAAAATATACTTCCTATACTAAAGTTGCAAACTAACGCTACATTGCTACATACAGACATACGATACTGAAAAAGTGTGTTAGTAAATGTTAGTACTTACAAATGCACCGCTATCCTAACAAAGAGATAACAATATAGTTTATGGTAACCAAATTACACACAGTTTAATGTCAAAAATATGTTGCCGTTTAAAATTAGCAAAAATATACGTTTGCAATTTAGCACAATTATTCCGTCATTTTCCGGATTATTAAAATGCACAAAACACGTTTCATTTAGAGTAAATCTTTTCATTAACATAACAACCTGTGAACAGTAAGTATTAGAGTATGAACAGAATAGGGTAAAATACTAAACCCGGTAGCGGTAGTTCACAATCCCATTAGCAGTTGTATTCGAAATTGGCCGAGGCCCTAGGGAATAGACGTCGCTATCATACAAAATTTACATATGCCTGTAATCCTACTTTATTTGTCCACTGGGAAATACTACTGAACAGTATAACGATGATTCCTAACCATATATTTTGCTTATACCTATACTTTTACTCTAAGTGTGGTAGTTTTCAAAATAATTAAAGACTTTTCTAATGTAAATTAATAAATAGGCAAAGGAGCAGTTGAAAGCTATTAATGAATTGAAATATCAGCTCTCCGTAGCTGTCAATTCTCAGTAAAAAAATTGTAGAATTTTTAAAATACTTCATGGTATTACAACGACAAACGACCCGTAATTACTCAGAATTACTTTTGTTTTACATTTTTAGCACTCTTTCAACTTTTCGAGTTATGAGACGGAAATAATTGTAATCTACGTTACATACTACATGCTAGAAAGAGACCGAGCTAGTCATTAGAGCGTTGAGGAAAATTATTCGGCGCTTTGAAGGTGCAAGGGAGGATTTAAGTCAAAGCCTCAAAGGAACAAGTTTTTATTTCACGTCGCCTCGGGCTATCGGCGTTCATTAAATTCGTCCTGAGATGAGAACATTGGAAAACAATGGATGCTTTAATTATTTAGCTTTGTGAACTTTTGTTATGAGACCTAGAATATGTATTTATAGAATCAACAAATTTTTGTTCTTATTCGCATTTCGGCTTTTCACTGATATCATTTTGATTACATTTAAACTTTTAATTTAGTATTTCGGCCCTTAGGCAATGCACTTTTCTATAGTCCTGCTTATGTTTGGTAATGACTACAAGATTATTTTTCACAAAGCAATATATTCGCTTAGCCTTTGTTCCAAACTATGTTGGAGTCGGCTTCCAGTCTCACCGGATGCAGCTGGATACCAGTGTTTTACATGGAGCGACTGCCTATCTGACCTCCACAACCCAATTACTTGGGTATTAACACGATACCCTTCGGTAAGACTGGTTGTCAGACTTTCAAGCTTCTGACTACTGTTAACGACTGTCAAAGATCTTCGAAAATGACAGCCGGGACCCACAATTTAACGTGCCTTCCGAAACACGGAGGAACTCGATATGTATAAGATGGTCACCCATCCACGGAACAACCTCGGCAAGCATAGCTTAACCTCAGAGATCGATCCGTGCGGCTGTTGTAAACTAAGCCACGAGCTCCTCATTCATTCATTCACTCAAGTTTTCACAAAGCAATGATTTTAGAAAAGTAAATGTGCTTTATATTCTTGTATCTACTCATAACTATGTAGAGCTCGAATATGCGCTATTTCTTTGACGCCTTTTACAAAGTATGAATTACGTGAAAATATTCAGAATGTCTGTTTTCCTTCTTTATATTATTAGGACTGTTCATCCCAAAGTGACGCGTAATTACGCTAATGGTCGTCTTGAGATTGAAGTGGAATCTAATGTTAGTCGTGATATTATCTCTACTCCCGACCATTACCACTTGTTCTCGTAAATATGATTTTCTTTAGACTCCAGTGAGATGCAAACATTATGCTGACAGTAAAAAAAATGAGCATTATTATTTATGAATTGATTTTTTGTAATACTTCATAAAATGTGCTCGATACAATTTGTAATGTACGGTTTTATTTAGCTACATTAAAAATACGGTCATTTTTTACATGAAGTCGATAATAAAAAAAACCTTTTGAAACTTTTAAAGTGGAAACCAATATAGGTATAACGCCGTCATATTCTCATACATATTTACTACATAGCAACAGGTGTCATTATTTAACTTTAATCAATTTGTGTTATTTACTTAGCAAATAAACCACCACCTTATAAACTTTAATCACCACTTAAACAAACAATAAAACAGATTTCAAACGTCAAAAAGTGTTGACATTAACGTACTACGTTACTCGTGACGTCACGGACCCCTCAATGAAACAGCGGGGGTGTGGAAGTGACGATAAACGTTAATTGCTAGCGATAATCGATTGCCTTTCTGTTTTACCTTTTAAACTTTTATCTCAGCCACGAGTTTAATTACTTTTCATTTTGTTTTACGATAACAGCTCAGAATTTTTATGTTTTATCTTTAAAGTTGGACGTTGCTCTATCATATGAAGCTGTAGTGTTAATGCTAAAAAGTTTTAATATATTGAGCACTGATGTTTTTAGCCGTTCTCATAATCTATATATATACTTATACTTATATACTTATCTATACTAATATACTAATATACTAATACTAATAATATTATAAAGCTGAAGAGTTTGTTTGTTTGTTTGTTTGTTTGAACGCGCTAATCTCAGGAACTACTAATCCGATTTGAAAAATTCTTTCAGTGTTAGATAGCCTATTTATTGAGGAAGGCTATAGGCTATATATCATCACGCTACGACCAATAGGAGCGGAGTAGCAACGAGAAATGTTACAAAAACGGGGAAAATTATGACGCGTTCTCTCTTATGTGACGCAAGCGAAGTTGCGCGGGTCAGCTAGTAAAGAGGTATTTCTAGAATGTATCAATTCATAGATCTTTTAATTTCATACCATTCAGATGACAGGTCGGATTGAAAGAAGGAAGTACGTTCGATACGATTTGCGAAGCGTTAATAACTTTACAGGTCAACAATATCTATTTTTACACGAAGTTCTTCAAAAACTATAAATAATACCAGTCTACAAAAATAGTATAAACCAAACGTGGCTATAATAAACTTCCCCTAAAATAAACCACATCCAAATTCAGCATGAACCGGCAGAACTCTCCAATAAATCTAACCATAGTAGTCGCCCGCGCTCGAAGTGAAACCGCGCCGCTTTCTACTGCGCGCGCGCACGATTCGCGCGCCGCATTTCTATTAATCATGACGTCAATGTCACGACAAACACGCCGCGGTCACGCCACGTCGCCATCACGTGTGCTGTTGGCAATAGCAAGTGGTTGCGTATTCTCTTGTACTGATTGAAATGAGATAAACGCATGCTTTTAATGTCAATGCGGTTCGGTGAGATCTGTGACATGTAAATTGTTTGTATGTTTTTTAATGAGCTGATGTTGAAAGGGAAAACCTTTGTTAAAGATAGCTACTAAATTAGCGAAGGAAAGCTTCGTTAGCATAAAACCGGAGATACTGTTGGGAAAACAATAAAAGATCCAAAAGGCCTTACAACAGATTTTTTTTGTATCCTTATTATATAAACATTTCCAGGTGTAACTACAAGACCAAACCAATAACTTTTATGAAAATTACTTTATCTAAAAAGATAATTATTAAAGAATTACAATATTATATCAGAAACGTCGCTATGGTACCAAAATACCATACATGCAAAAAAAACATAATAAACTTATTTACCTCTATAACAAGTAGCATTCATAATTTCTCTACATTCAGAGACAGTTTCAGCCCTGCAGTGCATGAAAAATTGCAGATCCATATGGACCAGACGTACAATCGATTCAGGGACGCGTCTTTTTTTGTTTTTCACAGGAATTGAACCCGCTACATGCGGTGCATTATTAATTGGCGTGTCCACCACTTTGCCGCAGCATCGAACGTAGTTTTTTTGTTTTGCTTGCTTGATTCCTTTTGAAAAAGTTAATAAATTAATTTACCCTAGTTGCCTTTCCAGGTCCTAACGGCCTTACAAATCATCTGATAACTCAAAATTTGTTTCGTCGTCGCAGTCAATGTTTGCCATTTTTATTTTATCCCTATATTTCGATTGTTACTTTTGATTAAGAAACTGGCCGTTAGTCCGCATTGTATAACAGATAATTGAATAACATAGACACAGCTCGTAGAAAAGCTATTTAAAAATCGATAGAAATTAATAGGCTCAGTATTAATTACTCAGTTATATGATAGCCAGCAATTTCTATTACACGTAACACCTCCCTCCAATTCATATACGTAGACGTAATAACATCCATTAGAACGTAAGTGTACATTTACACCTATTATCCGATTTAACACACTGCTTAATTTTATACCATACTGGTTTGGAAAGTTATCAATACGGGTGGTTATGTGTTTTAACTGCCTCAGTTACCAAACGGTTTTATATACTTTCACACATGTTACAGGCTTGATCTATTATACCAATCTATCATTGTTTTGTGGTCGTTAGACAGGTTTTATTACCTTCTAAAGTAAGTTCGACTACCATCTATGGTTCATTTGAAAGTATTAGTCAATTATGTTATCGATACTACACCCTTACATAAATTCTTCTACCATAAGACTATTCGACCAAAGTATGAGTAGAGTTTGTGTGCTTTATATTTGCACGCTCGCCCCCTATAAGATGAGCCTAAAATATATATCTTATGCCCGGTTTCTGAGTACATTTATCGGAAGTTTATCTATGTAATTGCGTTTTTTTTATATGAGTTTAAACGCTATTGAATAGATAAACTACCGCTAAATTTAAGTACCTCAGAAACTGGGGGTAAATAAGGTCCATCTAATAAAAAGAATAGGCCGAGTTATATAAAAATACAGCAGGTTCAGTAACTCTACAAAAGAATAACAAAGAATGCGGATGAGTGCGAAGTGCGGGTTATGAACAATACACGTAACCGTCTCAATATGGACTTGCGAAACTAGGAAATGTAGTAATATCTGTCAAATTATGAGTTACCGAGTGTTTTTTGTAAACCGTGTTACAATTGAATTCATTTCAGTATCATTATGAGAAATTATGATGCATTATTTTCGCTCCTTTATTGAATCTTTGACACTTATGAATATTTTACGTTGTACTTAATCCTTTTCTAGTACGTAGCAGAAGACGTCAGATCAGCTTTTCTGACAGCTTTTATTATATTTTCTGATGTAAGAATGTTTTTTTCAAGTGACAGTGAATACTTTTTAGGTTATTACAATCTGTATTTTGTCAACTCTATTGTTGTCTAGCGTATCTCCTATCTCTTAACAAGGGGGATACCCGAGCCCAGTACCTAATAGTTCAACAGTAATAATAAGTTAAGTCTATGTAAACTTTTGAAAACATCTTCAACCAAATCTCATTATCATTGACCTGTAGCTCGATTCTCTACTACTATCGACTACCGACAACCGGCTTGTCATCGAAAAATTTTGTATGAAAATCTGATCAGCGCCTCTAACGGGCGTCGCAGGAACTATTTTGGCAATACATTCTAAATGTCAAACTCTCGATACTCGACAGTACAGATTATACAGAATTGCGCTACTGTATTGCAGACGATTCAGGTGCAGCAGGCGAAGAAGTATTTGTATCGAAGTATCATCTTCGTTCGTGTCAAAAAACTCCTATACAGGAGTGATATATTTTATATCATGAACAAATCCGTAAGTTACCCATATCATGTAGGAAGCCAATTCTCAAGCCGCGCACGTTGTTCCGCCGTGGTCTGAAGAAATATTGTGAAAATAAAGAAACTGCTTTATCTTGGCAGTCACGTCGGGGTTCCTTGTATAAAGTATTATTGTTAGCAATACTTACTGTTTGTTTTAAAACTTACTTTTGACTGTGATTCTCACTTTTGGTAGATTAGTTTTATGGAATGTAATGTCTGTGTAATCGCTTTGTTTTAATATTCTTTTCTGTTTATTACAGTTTTTTTTGTTTTAAAATGTTTTAAGTGTTTAGTTTTTCAAAAGCATTTTAATTCCTCTTTTTTATAAACGTATTAAATCTCGTTAACCAGTAATAATAAATGTAGATAATAATTAATTTAGATCTTTCCCTTTTAGGTTGATTTTAAAATATTTTTGTACCCAACCTTTTTATCGGCTGTTTTAAATTTGTGTAGATAAAATGACAGTTATATCTAATGATTAATTATGGTTTACTTATCTGAATTGTATTAATTTATATCAGTTTTTAATAAAATATAGTAACAACATCGATCATAGTGAGGCGAGGCGACATGCTAAGTAAAGGTTGTTACTGTAAGGTAGGCAGTGTTGTAGCTGTTGGTGCAAATTACCTCGTGTCAATAAAGTGCGAGTTGATAATGTAAATATTATGGAAAATAGTTTCACGAGCACTCATACTATAGTTGTTAAAATAAGCCATTGATTTTCATTACCACAACATTGTACGAAATAAATATAGAAGTAAATTGAATTCTAGTGAATTGGCGTCGGAGTAAAGCAATATTAGCGCGATCAGACTAAAGATGGGTTGTCGATAAACATATTGTATTCGCTATGTCAAGATAAAATGACAAGTTTGGCTAGTGACTGATTTAAGGTTTTAACATCTTTGTCGATTTTAAAGCTTGAAACGATTTTAAATAAGCATTCTGTTGATTGATTAAGTACTTATGAGTAAATAGAATAACAATCTGTGTAAGCTATATTTAATGAGAGACGTTCTGTCATGTATTGTCATGAGATGTATTCTTGAAACATTAAAACAAGTGGTTTTTCCATGAGGGTATCTTGACTCTACTCGATAATTGAGAGCAGTATTATCACCTTAATTTCTGTAATTCATCTACAAAGCTATTAAACCACCTACAAATGGATTGATACGGGCTCTTCATTACAAGCCATTACATACAGCAAACACATTCTATCAACATTCGACACCTTTACAAGATGTTACATTCCCTTCTAATTTATGTGTACGGCATCCAATATGGTCAACCAGTCAGGACCACACAAACTCTTGTAGAACATGATTGATCGACCATGTTATGACACGAGCGGGGCCGAGTGGAACCGAGCGGTGGCGGCGAGCGGCGCGGAGAGCGGCGCGGACCGAGGCGCGGTAAATCACTCTGTTTACCAATACGCCGCGCGGCCGCATTACCAATGCAAATGACGCCCTATTGAGCCCGCTTGCTTTGTACCGATAGCAAATGTCACTGTCTACTTTTTGATTTGTTTTTGTTTTTTTTGTCTGTTTGCGTTTAACATCTATGTGTATTACTAAGTGTGAATGTGAAATCCGAGTAATTTTATATGATTTAGAAGAGTGAGGCGAGACGATGATGTTTCCCATTCATATTATTAGTAGAAAAGATATTTTATGAAGGTTTCAAGTTCACGAGACTAAGCTACTTACATAATAAACCAACAATTCTTCCGAAAATATATGCTTAAGAAAAAAAATCCATGTTAAATTCGTTTCATTTTTACCTACCCCAAATTGAAGCCACCGCACGTATTAAATTGAATGGAGTGGGAGCTGAGCTTTTAGTAAAATAGAAAACCAAAAATGCGTAGGAGACGAAAGTCACCCCTGCAGCAAAACACGTACTTATTTTAGTTACGTTTTAATTTGACAAAGTAATATGACGTAGGTTTGAAACAGTCTGTAAAAAACGTGGGCGAAATGGTAAAGGTGAGTGAAATGAACATGACGCGTTACATCTGTGGAGGCGGTGGGATGCAGTGGGAGCTAGTGACGTCATCAGTGGGACGACAAAGGACATTTGATATCTAGGATAATGTTGATTGTTAGTTCAAAGGATTGTTCTACGTTGATGTGATGTTATTGGATATGTTTGACAGGTGACGGTTTAGTAGTGACGATGTTTAATTGTGCGTTTACGTGAGTGACAGTTATAGTATTAATTGTATTTCAAAAAATCAATGCCAAATTATTAAAATCTGAAATTAAGTTATTGAATCAGTTAAATTAAATTGATGCTGGACTTAATGGGCGAAAATAAAAACCGTTGATTAAAATGCATATTGATAGACTAGATAACATCCTATCTACTAACAAGTTTTTTACCCAATGTTTATACCAAAGCTATTACCGTCATGCAATATTTCTCTCATCTCACTAAATTAGTCTCAACACCAGTTCGATGGGATTAAGTAAATGAAACAGTATTTTTAAAGAAAATCAAATAAACAACTTGGTTAGTTGCTGACCATACATAAAATTTTCGACAGCATGTTTTGCTTTTGCGTGCCGAGAGATTATATGTGTGCGTGCTGACGTTACAGTACGTTACACATGAATTAACGACCAGTTTAAATTGAGCTGTTGTGTCTCCCGCGCTTTTATATAAGCTGGGACTTATAGGGGTAGGTGGGAGTTGTATCAGAGGTCAATGTATTTTGGTTGTTTTAAATATATGCGTGGTTGTTGGTGTGCGTGTATCGTGAGTGCGGTGTTAGCACTCGGCTCACCTTCGTGCGACCTCGTGTGTCGACACCGGCGGCCGAACAGCTAGTTATTGTTCCCCCGAAGGTTCGCGCGTTGCGCGCGCGCCGACTACTGATGAGCTCTTAGCGCGTTCTATTTTTAAAGTTCGATACGAGTTTGAGATGTATGAATGTAAGATAAGTGTGCAAGGATTTTTAAACGAGCGCGTTTGTAATGAATGGGTTAGTTTGTTAGCGTGACTTGCGCTGTGAATTGGTTTACACAATACTGGAGAGAAATAAAGCGTTATGTATTAATGAAATGGACAAGTTCTCATAAATCTATCTCTATTTAAACTATGGTTGAGATAAGTTTTTAATGTATCGCGTCGTTACACTTTTCAGTGTAACAACAGTTTCAAAGTTCAACACCGCACGCAATTACCCGTATAGTCATCTTAGACGCATCTCTTAAATCTGCTATTTATCAACCATACATATATCTACATACATCATACATACGTATATCCGGGAAATTAATATTCGATTTACCTCCCTTTCACTCTAAGTCTGTGAACATTAGAGCTTCCTGTAACCAATGTATTTGACGCATTTGTTATGGTACGCAGCAAATGATGTGGAAAAGATAACCTACGCAAACCCGTCGTAAGTAGGTACCCTGCGTCATACATATCATTGTAGTTCAGAGTAGCGTCTTGTAAATGTAGAGATGTGAACACAAGTGTATGGCACTTGATAGTGATTGGCGTATTCTACGTAGCAGCTGGATAAAACAATGAGAAGTATTGTAGACTTCTTTATCACCGCCACTCCATATGAAAATGGAATCTGTACGACGATTATCAACAACCAGCTAACTATCGAAATATGTATCTGAAAATCTGATCAGTGCCCCGAAGTATTTTTGCAGTACATTTTAATAGTCAAGCTTTTGATACACAATAGTTCTGAATGTGGAAAATCACGCTACTGAATGCCATAAAACATGAGTTTAATCAATTAATGATTGATTAATATTTTATTTATGAATGATTAATGAATTCAATAAATGATTGATCCTACAATGCACGAAAGAAGAAAAAACAGTGAAGATATTATTAACCTGAAGACGTAAACCCACACATTTGCACCACACGAAGAGTAAGCGGCTTATCAAGCCGTTTCCTTGAGACGAGTTTGAGTATTATCTCTGAATGTATCTCCAGAGTTCTTCACCCGCTTTTAAACGGATTAACATAAAATCATATGTGTCCAAACATTCATATGAATCGTATCTCTCTGTATACACGCATCCTATAGCTCGACAACCTAACTGAGAGCTTTGAAATGCGCGAATTTATCTCAATTATACTTGTAAATTTAGGTGTTTGATCAAAATAGATATTAAAAAGATCATAGTGGCGCTTCAATATACATGAATCTTTAAAAGTTTATGTCCTAGACGATAAGCGATAAGACATAAAAAAAAAAACCATCGAAAGCCCACTTTTTGTCTGCCCGTCTGCAGTCGTCTGTTCATCACAGAGTTTGGTTTTGCCAGCCATCGAAGAGCTCACGCCAGGTAACATACATAGTCCGGGTCGCTATCATCGGATGCGGCGAGGAGGACTATTATATGTATGACTAGAAAAATGTAGCCGTAGCAATTAGGCAGCTGACGACTGAAACGACGTTCTAAATTCTAACTTTTGTACACACCCCCACAAGCTCCTTACGATGCTATCTACGAAGTTGTCGGACTATATCTATAAAACGGACTATAAACGGCTACATTCTTGCTTTACGATGTACTCAACACAAATCAGTTATATTTGTAAGCTGAAATATGTATGTTTGTAAATGTTTTCATGAGGGACTAGTCGGTGTCCGGTCAAACACGACACCCGAGGGACAAACCTTTTTGTGATGACTTTTGTCGACGAGATCCGATAGTATTTTTCTTTGGGTTTTGTGACGCGATTTGATATTTGCTTTCGATACTATACGTTTTCTTTTATTTTAGTTTATCTATACTAATATTATAAAGCTGAAGAGTTTGTTTGTTTGTTTGTTTGTTTGAACGCGCTAATCTCAGGAACTACTGGTTCGATTTGAAAAATTCTTTCAATGATTGATAGCCCATTAATCGAGGAAGGTTATAGGCTACATATCATCACGCTACGACCAATAGGAGCAGAGTAGCAATAAAAAATGTTACAAAAACGGGGAAAATCTTGACTCATTCTCTCTTATGTGACGCAAGCGAAGTTGCGCGGGTCAGCTAGTATGGCATAAAGTGACCATTATGCTAAAAACACCTGAAAATCAGTTAAGAACATACAAAGCGAAAACCTTTCATAAAATGCCACTAATAAATTCACTACCGTTATGTGTTATCTATACTTACTAATATTATAAAGCTGAAGAGTTTGTTTGTTTGTTTGAACGCGTTAATCTCGGGAACTACTGGTCCGATTTGAAAAATTCTTTCAGTGTTAGATAGCCCATTTATCGAGGAAGGCTACAGGCTATATATCATCACGCTACGACCAATAGGAGCAGAGTACCAGTGAAAAATGTTACAAAAACGGGGAAAATTATGATTCTCTTATGTGACGCAAGCGAAGTTGCGCGGGTCAGCTAGTGGCTTTATAATATTTCAAAAAAGTGTGCTGTTACAGAAAGTACTCGTATGAATACTCGTATTTATAATGAATTAGTATAGATAAATAAGTATAATGCCCTTGATGAAAACCTTCTTGTACTTTCGTGTGCCCTTGAACAACAAAACAATGAATAATTCTCAGATGAATTAAAATACAAGAGACAGATTTTTTGAACAACTACGGACTAAATTAACTAAGAACAGCTCTGGACCGTTCTCCAAAAAGATAGCCTTCAGAAACGAAAAATAATAACACGAAGCGCAAAATCTATAAAATTGTTGACACTAACCATGATATCTATCGTATCTTATCGTAGGAAACAGAATACATAATATGATTATATCAAAAAATTGTTTCAGTAAAACACTCGCATGATTATATCGAAAAATAGAAGAATAGTTTTCAGTAAAACACTCGCGTGAACTCAAACTGCGGAGACAAATTATTCAAAACTTACATACCTAAGTTTGACATTTTCTTCTAACTACTCACCACGTATCAAAATTCGTAAAGCCAGCTTTATTTTTCAAAAGTTTTAAGTCCTTTGTACTCTCTACGCTCCCTTCAAAAGATTTCCCCGTAAATAAGTGCATGTACAATGTTATTTGTTTTTTACACGGAGCTTTCTTTCAATTTCACGGCGGCTTGCCCCCGGCTTTCCCTTTGTACTGCATAATTTATTTTCGCACCTCTATGTTGCTTTTTGTGGTTTTAGCTCTTTGATACGAAAGATTTTTATTTGGTTTTGTGATGTGAAAAACGCTGTGATGGAATAGAGTGATCCCTTTAGTTTATTTAGGGATTTGGGTTCGTTAGACATGAAAGAGTGGAAGCCGATCCCGTAATGCTATAAGGCTTTGGTTTTTTATATGTTTAGAATGAAGTAGTGTAAATAAAGTTGCCTTTTTTATTTGACGTTTCGATATAAATCTGTTTGTTTCTTTTCTGTTAAATATTAATGTTTCAATGCTATTTCAACATTTTGAATTTTATCTTACCGAAATAATAAATAAATAAAAAAGTGGAATATACCGTTCCAGTTAGTTCTTACTGATGGCAATTAAAAAATAAACAGCCCCCAATATTTTACATTTTCTACATTTCCAACGAGTCAACTTAAACGCTTTCCTACAATAAAGAGCCTAAAGATTTGATCAAAATAAAAACAAGAAAAAGCCAGTCACAAAAGAGAAAACCTAACATTAGTAAACGTCATGCAAATGCGTATTCACAACCCAATTTCCCTTTGAATCCCAATCGGCTCCGGCCGTCCCACTCCTGGGAATTTCCCAACGTCCGCAGAGCAACGCATCAGTCATCGCTTTGTTTCATTTGATTCATATTCCTTTGAAATATTCCCAATCGAATGGAGATTTTTGTACACTGCACATATGACTTAATTTCCATAAAATTATAAAGAATGAAAAAATAAGCCTATGGTCAAATCATTAACAATCTCAACTTAATTACAATAATTTTCGGTATCGGGGACGAAATCCGCGGTTTACCTATTTGTTTTTGGACATATCAGTTAACACAATCATTACAGTCTTGATTATTTATTTACTTGTTGTAGTCGTAGGTGTTGTGGCTTTGAATAAGGATTATTTGTTATTGCATTGATTAGCATTGTGAAAAATTTTTGTTTTGTTTTGTTTTGTTTTTTAAAAGACAACTCCCGCACTAAGAATTGCTCTTGTGTCGCGGGGACTTTTACAAACATACAAACAACGGACACAAAGCACAACCAGACCCGAAGCAATTATTTGTGGATCGCACAAATAATTGCTCCGTGTGGGAATCGAACCCACGACCTCCCGTTGCAGTGGTATCGGCGTGGCGGCCTAAACCACTGCGCCACGGAGGCAGTCAATTACTTTAGATGGATTATTCATTCTTTCCGGTAGGACAAAAAATCGGTTTTGGTACGTGCCTCTTTAGGCACTTAATCACTATACTTGTATGAAATGAATTTCTCAAAACATCCAGAGTTCAAATCAGAAATAAGTATCCAATATCTTTTACTTCTGTTTAAACGCCACTAACTAACCCGAAACTGTTTGTTAAATTCCCACACACTGTCTTAACCGCAATGATATCACTCTGTTTGTATTAGCATGTGTTGTGTGTACATTGGCGCCGGCTAGTGGCCACTACTCGCATAATCTCTTTAGCCTGCACCACAGTACGGAGGAACTAAGTGGTGATGCATTCGTAATTGGACAGGCCGGACTACGACTAGACTTTGTGCACTGTGATGACGTACAAAGGATGTGCTATTCAAAGGAATTTCTAGGCTGTATGGATTGTGACAAAATTTTCTCTATTTGCGAGAATTTTAATGAACGTAACAAAATTAATAATGAACGCAATTTAGTTTTGACCGGACTAGTGACTCCACCGCGGTGGCCAAATGCGGGTTGGAGATTTTGCCTTTATTCAAAAACTGTTTTAAAGAACCCTGAAGAATGCAAGGTTTCATCACGAAGTGTGCCATCGCATTTCATTATTATTCATTCATACCTTGTAATATTAGATTTTATTTACCAGGTGCCAGGTTTATTAAATTCTGAAATGTTGTTAAGACTCGCCTTGCGGAAAAGTCGAATACCTTTTTTGCCGCGTATTCCTCAGAATTTTTAGTGATCCGCACTAATCCGCAGACCTCTAAGTACACCAGTAATTAGGGGAAGTAATGGACGATTAGATACAATTCCAAATTTGCTGATCTTTACACACTATGCAATACTAAATAATAGAAATGTAATAATAATATGTAATTCTAAATTATCTATGTAACGGAGTCACACACAAAAATTCTACTACCTAATGTTTATTTTCCTCTAAGGAAGGAAACTTGCGTAAATACATCGGATTCCCTTTACGCCATGATCTACTTATACATATGTATCGTAAACTGATAGCTCGTAGTACTCTCAGCTTGATTGTTATGCATTCGTAATTGGACAGTTCGGATAGCAGCTCTATGCAGAAACGGTAATGGATATCGTTTCAGGGCAGACGTAAATTGAAACGGCGCAACATGAATTTGTAATACAGCCGTATCTTGTATCTACAGATTGTGATAGTGTTTAGAAAATAGATACGTAAGTGATAGATAGAAGTGTTTGTGGGAACAAACGGGTTTTCCTGGCATTGTCAACTATCGCCAACTAAGAAACAATAAAAAGAAATGAAGAAAATGAAGAACCTTAATAAGAACGGCACCCAATCCAAGTATTTTGCATGTCGCTTTCTAGGTACTCGATATATCAGAATGTAGGATTCCGCGCTCGCAAAGTTTTGGAGAGACTGCCTTAAGATGAGCGTATGCTTTATATGCATTGTAATAATGAACCCGCTGGTTTAGCCTGAAAGGGCAGATAAAGAAAGGTTTAATGATGAATAGAGTACTCTTAAAGCCACGATGGTCTGTATTTTATATCGATGTTGTTAATGCTATGTAAAGACATAGCAATACGAGATTAAGAAAGAAGAAGAAGATTTGTAAGTCGTTGTTACTCTCCATAAGTAGGGCTGTTCAAGTAACTTTTCTTTTCACGGAGATTTTAGAAAACCGCAATATATTTGAATTTAAAAGAAATCTGTTTATGGACTGCATGCTAATTAAATTTTACAAAAAGAATATGAAATCATAACAAGACGTCTAACATTGTCATAATAATTGGACATGGCAATTCAAAACAGGCTGCAAAAAACTGCTTATTACGTCAATCATTTTAATAAGACAGAATACAAATTGATGTGCACATTTCTAATTACGAGATTAAAGCTCGTTTGAATCTTGAAATACACCTGTACATGAAAACGACGAGAATCGGCCGGACTTGTCCGTCGTCGACGGCGATTCATTACCCGACTTCCAGACGTAACATGAATATTATTCCGGTAAAAAACACTACATCAATATGAACCTTATCGACAAAGGTCAAGGTTGATAATCCCTTGTTGGAACAGAACCGATAAGACAAACTGGAATCGGACATCGAATGATTACTAGTCTCGTGTGTTTGAATTCGAACGTCGTATTCGTTTCGAATGCTAATTAAAATGAAACTGTAGCGTGTATGTAATAAGGTTAGTTTTGGCAGGTCAGGTGAGCGTGTAGGTTGTTTTAAAAGCGCGCTTCGGCGAAGCAATGAGAGAGGGCGTGCGATAAATAACCGCCTTTGTGCCGTCACCGGTCGGCTAAATAACGGCTATTAAAATGTATTCCGAGACTGCGAGAGTTTTTTTGCGACGGACGCGGGTTCCCGGGGTTAAGATCGAAAGGTATGCGGTTCGGACTTGGCCTTTTTTTGAGATATTCTGTTGAGTGGTC
This sequence comes from Anticarsia gemmatalis, assembly GCF_050436995.1. Classification (NCBI taxonomy): domain Eukaryota; kingdom Metazoa; phylum Arthropoda; class Insecta; order Lepidoptera; family Erebidae; genus Anticarsia; species Anticarsia gemmatalis. The sequence goes on along the minus strand of NC_134748.1, from coordinate 4,869,755 downwards.
GTAAATAATGAAATTGTCTGTGATAGGAAGGTATTTGTGAACAGATAATTATAGTTTGGAATTCAATAGAAAATTTTAGATATTTACAATACTACGTGTAGATATGGTGTTCGAATCGTATTTTATTTTTATAAATCTTTGATAGTTTTAGAGACTTGAATAGATAAAAAATGTTTAGAAATAATTAAAAAACATTAAGTATGCAATACAATTTGTAAAGCAAACATCACAAAGCAGTTAAATTAATATTTTGCCTTCAGTATTTTCCAATATTCGTTCCCACACCATCGTTGTTGGTGCAACTAGCGCCATCTGTGGAGCGCAACCGAATGTATTCCTGCTCTGCTCTACATTCACGACACGTTGAAAATATCTCCTTTGTTGCACGGAAAACAATATGAACTAACGTAATATTTTGTGTTTATCAATTAAATATAGTATGATACTCATAGATTTAGCATTTTTATATATTAGCGTCATAATTTTCTAATTATTTATATACCAAATACACCAAACCCGAAAACAGGACAAAAAATGGGGAAAATCTATCAATTTCTTAAGAACAATAAATTAGGCAAAAATAATATTCCAAATATTCACATATCAATACCTGCAAAATACTAACAAATTCTTGAAAGATGAATCCAAAAAAGACATCGTCGTCGCAATAGACTTCGAATCTACTCTACATCATAATAAAATAGTGTGATATCATAAAAGTAGTAGGTAATATCAGCATCCTCGATTACTATTTTTTGTGGTCAGTCTCGTTGACAAAGTGGTTTGATATTAAACTTTTTATAGAGCCTAGACTAGGCGGAGTACCGCAATGATTTATACCTAGCCTAATGTCTTGTTTGATCGTTTTTGTACCAGCAACATAGAATGTATGATCGGTTTAGATTTAATAATGTCATTTTCTTCCCATCTTCTTTATCATTTTGCTTGTGTAAACCAGTAGCGTTATTTAATGAGATTCGTTCGTACGGTGCCTCTAAATTGTAAACTGTTCGAGGTAGTAAATGATAGAGAGTTACTAAGTACTTAGTAGAAAGTGTAGAGGGTAAGCAAAGTTCATCTTAAATTACTTACCAGCACAAACACATAATGTCTCTTCCTATTTGAAATTTGTTCAACTTGTTAATATTATGGAAGAGCTAAGTGTTCATAGTACTAACTACCTTAAAGCTATCATAGCTTTAGGGTAGTTGCAATAACTTGATTATTTCATAGTAAGCGAGACGTTGTACACCATAAGGATGTTACTCGTAGTATAGTAATATCCTAATGATCTCACGTTCACACTTTTATCCAAATTGCTACGACTAAAGTAAAGTCGTAGTAGTAGTTCAAAATTCCAACGACATACATATAGGCAGAGTAATGTTTAACCAAATATTCAATCATTCATCGATGTATTCCATTGCAAATCTCCAATTTATAACCGCAGTAAACGCCGCAAACTGACCACTAACCAGCAAACTGTAACTGCAGTATCGATTAATTTGTCAACAGATTATAACGACATCCAGTACCCGGCTGTGACGTCACACAGACACCTATTAGTGCCAGCATGGATGTTTTGATTGGAAACACTGCGGACACCGGCATGTTTTGATTGGACGAAGCGAACCGACAAACATTGTTACCCGGCTCCACGATGAACACTTTATGCAGGTGCAATGTCGAACATTGTTCAATCACTTTGAAGGTGTTTGATGAATTTTGGATGTGTTTAGATACCACTTGTACCTATTCTATACTTGTATTATTTCACTTTCATAGATGTCACCACTGAACCGATTTTATGTAACGACTTTTAGCATAGTTGAAGACTACATCAGAAGAATATTTTTTCGAAAGTCATCATCTGAAATCAGCCGCTGAAATAAGGGTAGCTCTCAGATTCAATAAATATCATCAAGGCATATTTTATTGGTGTGATTTGTTGAATAAGAATTTTAGAAATGATTCCGCAATATTAAAAATAAAGTAAATAATAAAATTGCTAAGTAAGTAGAAGGAATGAATAATTAAAACATTGATATCAGAAACTGTAAATGCCATGTAACTAAGGTTTTGCTTATTCTACGTAAAACAATATTCCAATTTATGTAATTTGCCGAACTTTTTTCTGACATTAATATGCAAATTAAACTGTACCTGAACAGTAAACGTCATTAGTCATGATGATTTGTCTATCTCTCAAACCAAATCTATCTACAGAAATATAAAAAAGCTACGCCAGTACCTCTAAACAAAAACCATCACCAAACTAACAACTCGCAAAAAAGAAATCCGCAAACGCGTAAATCGTCACTCTATCTTACCCATCGTCACGTTATAAATTAAGTGGAGTAACCCTAGGCAATATGAATGGGCATCAATCGAAGCGTGAACGACACGTAGTAGGCACGTAGGCAGATAACTCCGCGCTCGGGGAGACAGGGTGACAGGTGGTAAATCACGAACTGCGACGATTTTTACCCTGCTTGCCCTCCGAGTAGTGTCTCGAGAGATATGGAAGTAGTGTCAGCAGATTAATTCAAAGTCAGTTTGGTTATTTTTCTTTTTGAAATATTGATAAAAAGTGATAATCGATGTGTGTTTTTGAGAAAAATATATGGTTTAAGGCACAAGGTGAACTTTAATGCTAAATGCAAAAACGTCCCCTAATTTTTAGCAACTCTTATCGAATCATGCTGTCTTTGTCACTTCAACGTGTATTGTAGAGACAGAAACACGTTTGAGCATCAATTTAATAATGTTTGCATTAGACCAGAAGGGTCGATATTTCATCTTCAAGAGGTTCAAATCAGCAATTAAGTAGGTAGGTAATTTTTTTTTATTAACAATGCTTATATTCACTTGCATTGTAGCCAGGTACAAAACACGTTATGAGCTATTTGAACTTGAATATTGTCTAAGCAAACCGTTTACACAACGTTTACCGCATTTAGCGAATAACCGGCAATTAATTCATCAGTTCAACGTTCGTACGTATGTTTGCCAATGAATCGCCACTTTAAGAACAAACTTCAACTTCCGGGGCAATTAGCCAATTAGCGGCTGGATCTAGGACGTAGATACGAATGATGTAAGAATTTTGAACTGGAGTATTGCAATTTACAGACTATGAATACTCGTGTGAAAGAAATTTTGCATGTTGCGTTTGCAACTTTGGTTTTTAAAACTGAATAAGTCGTTTTTAGTTTTATAGTTAGCAATTTGATTAGTTTAATTTATTATTTATTTCTTTATTCGACAAAGTATCTAATAAACTTTATTTTTATGTCAGTTACAGATCTAAACAAAGACTTGATTTTTTTTACTTAGTCGAAGTTCTTATGCAGACTTAATCTTCAGTTACTGCACAATAATACTTTAAATGTAACTCAATAGATTAGATATCCAGTAGTCGTATTAGTCCAAAAAGACAAAAACCAAGATTCCTAATACACCTAAACTAGACACGAAAAAGAAAACCATTGAAAAATAAAATGCTGGAAAAAATATTTTTTCTGCAATCAGTAGTATAGTGAGGGCGTGGCGTCGGCCTCATTATTTAGATATTAATCCGGACTCTCCCTCTATCCGACGTGAGGGGTAACCGGGGGTGCAGCGGGGGGTGCGGGGGTGAAACGTCGTCTGATTTTAATTAATATACGACACTTGTGGGACACGGCTGTTCCGCTAGTGTTCAGCTTTGTTTGTTTCCAACTTTTCTGATATGATGTGCAAGTTTTGAAGGGTTGTGGATTTATAAAAGCGTTTTGATGCTTTGTGGGCTGTTAGTGGTGGAGCTACGGAGTCGGAATATTTATGCAGTATTTGAGAAAAGTTTTTGTTTGTTTGAACTGACGCTAACTGAATGAATTAATAAACTTTGAACAGGATCTAAGTAATAGAATATAAGCATTACGTTTTCGACCGATACTTGGACAGAGCAGTCACATCGGAGGAGTTACTGCGCAGGAGTTGTGTGACATTAGGACTGGCAGAGCTTTTATTATTAATTTCCATACTCTAAGTTGCCACTGCTAGTTTCTCGGCATAAAAAACTCATACTATATTACCCAATTTGTTCGAAACGGAGCTCTCTGTTACTACCGTCGCTAAAAGCAATAAAAAAACAAAATACCACTTACAAAACCATAAACCAATTTCCCTCAGCATCAAGTCATTCAAGTTTATAAGGCGTGTTAAGTACATGCGTATAAAGTGGCAGTCATTACGCTATCAGTGTCGTAAACAGTAGCTGTTTATTACGAGTATCATAATACTGTTGTAAAGACATGTGTGTGACCGGCTTTGAGATACGGTGGATATATTATGGTTTAGGGATTAGAAGATAAAATATGAGTATAGATAGCTGTTTTAAGTTTTGTATATTACTATTTTAACTTACTAGCTCAGAACCAGCAATGTTCAATTTTAAACGATAAATAGTACTAAAATACGACCATACAATTTGCACAAAATATCTATAAAACATACCGCTAGGCACGGGTACAATTTCAACGGACAAATTGCGGTTAATTTAGTATTATAAGTATAAAGTATTTCTTCGTCGTAAAACACGTGATTATTAATTTGCAAAACTACTTGTACGCCTTAGTTGCATCCTCCACTCTGGTACCACCACATTTACGCAGTATGGCAATCCTTTTTACTTGCGTACAAAAATAATCGAACTAACAAGTATACTAGGTAGGTACTAAATAATCAATGTTTAGAAAAGTATGACAGAAAGCAGTCTCACAAAACAACTTAAATTTGGCTGCCACAACATCCCAAGGGGCATCCTACGCGTATATTTATTGGTCATTTAATTGGTCACTTTACCGCGACCCATTTGATTTGTCCCGGCTCCCTTTGTCCCGAGATAAAGCCGGGATGGCCGGGATACAGTGCGGGAATGCTACACCGGGACTATTGTTCGAAGGTGTTGGGGGAGATAGGTGGGATGAAGTGGACCGCAACACAATGCCATGGTTTTGTTTCCTTAATTAAGTTTCATATGATGTTTGTCTATTGAATTCGATAAAATTTTACCGGCAAATGAAGTTTTTGAGACGTTTATTATCTATACTAATATTATAAAGCTGAAGAGTTTGTTTGTTTGATTGTTTGTTTGTTTGTTTGAACGCGCTAATCTAAGAAACTACTGGTCCGATTTGAAAAATTCTTTCAGTGTTAGATAGCCCGTTTATCGAGGAAGGCTATAGGCTATATATCATCAGGCTACGACCAATAGGAGCAGAGCAGCAGTAAAAAATGTTACAAAAACGGGGAAAATTTTGACCCATTCTCTCTTATGTGACGCAAGCGAAGTTGCGCGGGTCAGCTAGTTTTAAAATATAGCTATTGAAGTATCGAATGCGATTATATTTATGTGTAAACAGCAGTAAGAAATGATTTTATAGACTTGTTCTATACATACCTATCCTATATATAGTACCTATAATAGGGATTTTCCCGGGGTAATAAATAAAAAAAAAACTGGCCAGTCAAATAAATGTCTTTTTTTTCACACAATAGTTCACACAGTTAAAAGCATGAGAGTTACGGAGCGGAGAGTAATGACGTCACGGTGTCGTACATTTTGTAGGACACCGTGACGTCATGCGGCTTTTCTACTCAATGTATCGCCGTTATTATTTGATTTATTATGTACAAAGGAAGAAATACATGTCTTATATTTATCACAATCTACCAGACTAATCCCCGGTTTCTGAAGTACATTTAGCGATAGTTTATCTATTCGATAGCGTTTAAACTCATATAAAAAAACGCTATTGTAAATGTACTCAGACACCGGGCATAAGAGATTAGAAATAGTCAACATCCCTATTGTTTATCAATGTCTGAATGAATACGAGAACTGTCAACTGTAATTTTGATCAATGTTTGCTTAATTAATCCTGAGAAGTAAGCATTATTTCTAGGACAAATAGGTGTTTATGTGTCATTTGTACTAACGGTAATTCACATGATTACATGCTAAGAGGTAAACATATTTGACGCAGTTACTCTTTCCATTTTTAGACCTTTTTACCACAAAATTGAAGCAGAAACTTTCTGTTTTATTACTTGGTAAACAGTAAAGATCTTTAAATACAGTTTTATTGGCTTCCATAGAACTCGATACTCAATAATTTAGTCTGTTTGAGTGTGCATACTGTGCGTGTATACGCGGTATACGACGGAACCACAGGGGGTCATTAGTTAGAAAATTATAATCCTCTTATATGAAACGAGATAAGACCCCAATATCATAGTGATGAATCAGACAGCTGATTGAAGCGAATATTTATCAGGAATATGTATATTTTACAAAAATAATAATAGTCATATTTTGCAACGATGGAGGAAAGTGATGATAGAACCATGCGTAGCACCTGACAGCTCTTGAAGGACTTCAAAGTTCCAACTTGTACTTTTTTCCTAGTAAGGCACTGTCAAGATCTAAAGTGTCTATCATTCTGCTCTTCTGGGAGAAGATCGTAGTCCAGCAGTGGGGTAGTAATGGGTTAAACTGTCTCTGTTTCTTTTAAATGACACAACACATTATTATGAAATGTTAAATTCTGGATGTAAATTTACATAATTACAAATGCTTTAAATAGATTTCTTGAAATCCCTTCAAGGAATTAATATTTACATAACTCCATAAAAAAAAATCAAATGTTACAGTTAAAATATCTCTTTGTACCTACAATTAAAATGTTTCCAGACTTTTTATAGTGCGTGGAACTTTATTCTTATTTCAGCGGCGTAGAATAATAGATCTGTTCGCTTTTAGCTGATTGATCTGAATGTCAACATTTTATGAGCTCAGGATCTATATTGAATATGTTTCTATTCCAGAATCAAATATATTATTTGATTTGAGATATTTTCTTATAGAAATATCTATCTTAGAAATTTCTTGGCTGCAAAGAATCTTTGGATCAAATATCTCGTATGATTTTTACTTGTTTTACGTTTGTAGACGAAATTGAGTGCTTTGTTAGTGTCGGGAGACGCATCGCGGACACGCGTCGTTGTTCGTTGTGACGATGTTATGCTATAAACAGGACACGATTTACGACCAGCTCTGATCGTTCTGTACACGTGCGACGCGTTTAATCTTTATTTCACGCCTCGTAGCAACTAGGTACGACTCATTGACGTTGTTTAAACTTAGGTACTATCCATCATCTGTTTTACACATATAGCTGCTTCATTATTTCTAGTTAGGTGTATTGTATTAACACTAAGTCCCCTAACGCACGTCTCCGTTTCATGCGATTGCCGTTTCGCGCTTTCACTTTTTGATCGCAGTGTATTACCGTGTATCTAGGGTCATTTCGCCTGTTCGCGTCCATTTAGTGCAGTTAGCAAGTTTGAGGGAGAAAACAAAAATGTTGCAGCACTAGTTTCAATTAAAAAAATTATGTAATGTGGTGACTATATAGTCTAGTTTAATATTAACTTTCAATTTCGTTTGTAACATCATGAGTTTTTTTTAAGAAAAGGCAAACCACAGAATTAGGCTTTTCACCTACTTTGCGTCCACAAAATCCAAATTGCGTCCACCCTGGGACTATTTCGCGTCCACCAGCTAAGAAAAGGTATGAGGGGGTGATATTATTAAAGAAATGTAAAGAAACACTAGATCTTATTAATTTATTTATTTAAGAATATACCTAATTATTAAAAAAATCTCTTGGACCTAAAACTTTTCCTGTTTTTGGACAGAAAGCAAAACCGCTTTCGTCTCCATTGAAAATTCATTTTGGATCACTTAAAATATCTTTCTGATTCATACTTTCCAAATATTATTCAAGTTCTCTAAACCACAATCTGATTGATTCTTCTGTTACTAGGGCTCTAGCTTTATTAATGCCCTCCGCATTCTTAAGCGATTATTCTTTATTTCTGGCCAAAAAAATTTCAATCCACTTTGACCTGGACGGTCATCTTTGAATTTATTTTTAATCTCCCCGTCTCGAATGATTTTCTGAACAGTATCCAATAATTCCTGTTTTTTCACTGGGAATCCACATTTGGATGTGTTGAGAAGCCATTCAACTACCTTTTTTTCACCATCTACACTTAGCGTTGGTTCTGGTCCCGGTTTCTTTACTCCATCTGGTCAGCGGCCACTGATTTTATCCAATATTGTGGTCTTGGGAATTCCATAATCTTTACATACTTGACTTACAGATTTCTTTTTCTCTCGAATATCGCTTAGAGCTTTCTTCAAATCTTCTTCTGTATAAGTTTCCTTTTCCTTCTTCTTGTTTGACTCTAAAGAACTCATCTTAAACAGAAAAAAGAATTATAGAAAACATTTAATGGACCTACTAGATTTAAAATACTGAATAAAATAAAATATTAATATTCATCCTATTATCAGTATTTTACAAAAAATAAAGCGATTATTTAATAAAGACGGACGCGATTTGTTACAAGATTATAGCCTATAGGAATAGTGTGCGTCCACGTTTCGATCTATCTTTGTTACTTTTTCTACAATCGTAATAATGTGGACGCAAATTGGGTATTACAATTGTGTAACTTTAATGACAAAATGAACGAAAACCCAATTTGTTTTAATATTTTAATCACTTAAAAATAAATAACTAACTAAAACGTAAATGGATGAGTTCGCGTCCATCGTGGACGCAAAGTGGTAGTTTAATAAATTCAGTGTAGCACTTCGCGTCCACCCTGTTTTAACTATTTAATAGATAAAAAAAAGCAAATTAGTAATTAATATAATTAGTTTATGTTATGATTCATGTCTCGAAACATCTATGTGTCCTCAAGTTCACATAAAACATAAAGAGACTTACCGCCAAACGCACCGTTGCACACTATTTTTTTTACTAAAATCCCACACGTCCGCACTCCGTTGTTTAACAACCAAAATTAACTTTTTTTTTACAGAGATTAATTAGGCACTCGGAGCTTTTGTCTATATGTGCGTGCTTCGTACAAATTGAGCTATTGACAGTTATAACATTCACGTTCATCAGTGTGATATTACATTTATTTTCAAGTATTTTTATAGGCAGGTTCGAAAAATGGACGCGATTTGGGTGATGGACGCGATAGGGCGAACTTACCCTACTTAGCCCACTTTCAACGACGCCGGCTTAAGCCCAACAAAACTTCCTTTGTTAATACAGCCGACGCTAATAGTCACTAATATGGTTATATGGTTCAACTCTTTAGCCTTTTTAGCGCCTCTAAGTTAGCGCAATGCAACGCGAGCGAGTGCACGCGCTATCGTGCAGAGCGGCAACGTCGCGCTACGCGGCTATTATTACGTAAGCGAGGTTGCCGCTCCGCCAGACACCGGTCTCGCCGCTCTCGCCCTGCCCCTCAGTCTCGCTAGAGCGCTTTCGATATTACAACGTCAATTTCGACATAATGGATTCTAATTCGAATTCGTGCGATATGTTTTCGCCTAAAATAGAGATAGATTCGGAGAGTGAGAGGGAGTACTCTAGGCGCGAGTCGAGCGGCTCTAAGCAGTACTGGAATTCGGAGAACACGATGAAGTTGATCGAGACGATGGAGAAGGAATGTAAGGAGTTGTGGGATCCGAAGAATCCGTTGAATAAGGATAGGAATGTGAGGCACGGGAGGTTTGAGTATTTGGCGGAGATGTTTGGTACGACACCGGAGGAGATCAGCAGGAAGGTGCACAACCTGCGGACACAGTTCAACAACGAGCTGCGCAAGATAAAGCGGCGGCAGGTGACTCGCAGTGGGTGGGAGTACTTCGACGCGCTGTCGTTCCTGATGCGCACGCCCGTCGCCGACCCCCTCGACACCGTCGACGCTGTCAACCTTGAGGTACAACAACACAACACACACACGTGCCCACAACTGTCACGCTTTGTTTGTTTTGATTACGCCTCTCTGTTATTATGACATCTAGTTGTTTCGGGCAACTATAATTTAAGTTACGCTACGTTACATAAAAAGGAATAATGGATATGGGTAATTACACAGAGAATAAAAAAGTCCCAATAAATTTTGGTTAATTATTATTATTTTCATGTTTGACAGCTCACATTTTCACAAGCACTACCCATCTAAGTAACAATAAATTGTGTCTAAATTAAATAAACGACACTGTGTGTGGTTCAGACCTTGCGGTCACAGATAAAATAAATCTAAACAAACGTATAAAAACAAATATTTAATCATGGCATGCGTAATTACTTATGAATTTATGAATAAATATTTGGCTCATTCGAACACATTCGGACTAATCACCGACCCAACCATTATAAAAGGAAACAATAAAATCACTTAATAATAAACTTTAGCACTTCAATATAACGTTCAAATTAGCCTAGCGCCAACTTCATTATCACACCTTCGAATTGACAGCGTCGCTGAGCATTCTGGTCATAGAAATTTGAACCCTTTGTGACGAGCAATAGTGTCTAATTTCGTGTTGTTGTTTACTGTCTTGTCCTGACGATCTAATAGATCCGACTTGACACTTGTATTATTAATTCAATAATTTGTTATATTTCGTGATTGTATGTTTAATCCGAATAGAAGACATTAATATTCACTAATGGTGATAACTAATATTTTGTACTGCACGGAAACATTACTTGTTTAATGAATAGATTGGCTAATAAAGTACTTTATTCACTCATAAATGAATGTTCTTTGTTCACTGTATACCTATTCCGCATTTACAAATTTGAAGACCATAACGTTTCCTTACTTTTCGATTTGCAAACCGATACAACATTTTCCTCTTTCTTCAAATTCGTGACGTAGGTACTTTTATAAGAACGAAGCCTGGAATAATGTCATTTATACACAACATGTTTTTACTATTATATAATTATGTACAGAATCTACAGCAATCATATTTACACACTTACTTGAAATTTTAGGACAGGATCGTGGCCGCGTGGACACAACCTGTCAAATAATCCAACAAGCGCCAACAACATCAAAAAAATACTATTTTTCCATACAGTTAGCAGAATTTCAAGCAGATGAAGAAGAGGAATTCGGAGCAGCGGCTCGAGCCCACGTAAACCTGATCGCACAGAACAATGCTGGTGGTAGTCCGAGTAGACCGAGGCCGAAGCAGTCTATTAGAGTAGCGGCCTCCGCTCCGCCGCCTTTGCCGCCCAGCGCTCACCCACTCATGTGGCCAGAAGAACCAGTGCCTAGAATCAGACCAGGGTTGAATGCTGATGAATGTCAAGTAAGTTAATTGAGGAATTTGTTGCCTTCTGATTGATCCTAAAACCATATTACAGCCATGAACTTATGTGAAATTTTGTAGATTATTTTAGAGATTTTTCAATGAATACGCGATCTTCCCCACATTTTCTTGTTACAGAAAATGTATATTCATATTCAATTTTAAGATAGGCTTTCCTGTAAGAGTATCTGAAAAAAATAATTATAATTATAAAACAACCTTTACCTGAATCGATCAAAATTTGATAACTTATGAAAAGGAAACATAAATATGTAAATGTGATTCACGAGTACATAATTAAAGCACGCAAAATTTCATACCTCGCAGTCCTATAAAACCGCACGGGTGGAATTCACAGCATTGAATTCATTTCAATTAGTCAGATACAATTGTTGAATGTTGTATCCAATTACAGTCCGTTCAATCGAATAGTTTTTGTTCTCCTTCCATTTGAAATGAACCAGCATTGTTCGAAACATTTGCCTGGTTTAACAGAGCTAAGTTAATATAGGAAAATGTTATACGCGGCAAATAACTATGTGCGTCGGAATATAACAGCAAGCTTGCAAGTCAGCAAAAACGGACAGGAATGTAGGAAGAGTGTGGGTGACGGAAAGGCTGAACGTCTTCATTGATAAGTCACTTCTCTCCTGCGACTCTTGTTAGGTTTCCGTAGCCAAGCGGCATAAACGGGATCTATTGCTGAGACTTTGCTGTCTGTCGGTCACAAGGCAGTATAAACCGAGATATTTAGACACTTGAAATTTTCACAGATGATGTCATTGTGTTTGTGTTACTGATAAAACAACAAACAGAATAATATAAAATCGATATAAAGGTGGACTCCCATACGATAAACTTTTTTTGCTTATTTTTATTTAAACGCACAATTTATTTAAAGCGTACTCTCGTGAACAATTTTTATTTTTATCATAGTAATATTCTCTTTCAACTTTGATGGACGTACTTTTTAATGGAAAAGTCAGCTTTCATTTGTTTAGTTATTCCCTTTTCTACTGCCTTTGACTTTGTTCTGCGTTTAAATGAGACTCGCAGTAAAAAGTACTGAAAAAACATTTTTTATATTTAACGTTCTCTTTACTATCACGAAGCTAATAAAGCTGCAAAAAATACAATTTTAATATACGAAATGTATACACAGTCCCCAACCCGCGCTTGGCTAGCGTGGTGGATTCAATCAAGGCCTGACCCCTCCCTCATTACGGCAGGAGACCCTTGCCCAGCAGTGGGACATTAATAGATTTTATTCATTTTATCTATTTAATAAACAAGATAATTTTACGTATTTGGGATCATTACAAAATATACCTCTTACATACCTTCCAAGTTCCAACCAATAAGGCCGTGAAAATTGCTTTGGTTAAGCATTCCTTTGTCTCCAGATCTTCGGCGACTTCGTAGCCTCAGAGCTCCGTACCCTCCGCAGCAATGAATCCCGTAAAAAGCTGAAGAGGATGATCCAGAAAGCCATCCTGCAGGTCGGCGAGGAAGAGGACGTGAACATCATCAGTGGATGACAGCGACGCCTCTCGCTCGATTCTACCGAGTAAAATGAGACAATTAGACATAAGTGCAATATTTAACAAACGTTGGTTCCAATGTTCGTGATCTGTGATGTTTGTGTTGGTGATATTGGACTAATTCGGTTATGTGGATAAAGTGACAATATTTTGAACTAGTGATCTGATGAAATGTGTTTGTTGTGACTTTACAGGATGACTTTCCAAGTTTCACTTTGTATACGGATTCATATTGTGTATACAGATACAGTGCAAGATATTACTGTGACGATGTATTGTAAAATACACTTTATGGAATAGGAAATAGGGTTGATTTTAGCTTCTCAGATAGATCTGTCTGAACTAATTAGAGCATAGCTGATACTCCGTTGTCGGTCAACTAATCACAATCGGTACCTATGTTTGTATGTCAGATAGGACATTTGCAATTGATTCTCTTGTTTGAAGTAATAAATACATACATAATATCAAGCGGTAAGCAGAGACCAAAGTACGCCAATTGGAACAATCCTTAGATACTTCCCTTGCCTCATTCACATCCATAGATCTTCTTTTGAAGAAAAAATATTATAATTAAATGAGTATAAAGGTTAGTCTCACCGCTTAAGAATAAGTAATTTATCTGCTTGATAAACTGACAGTAAATGTATGAAAACGGCTGTCAAAAATCCGTCTGATAACCTATCCGATCGGTATCCAAAAGTGGATACCGGATCTTAATCTTTACTTAAAAGTATTTATTGTGAGTTGGTATAAGAGATACAATATTCCGTGCATTTATTTAATACTTGTCTGTTACAGTACCTAATTATTATATTTATAAGTTTGTAATTAACCGTGATTATTCTAGGTTAAGTAAGTTAGTTAACATTAGGTTCATATTAACTTGGAAACATGCTTATAAGTACCCATTTGTAACACTTTTTATACGGAACTTAGTTTATAATTATTATTCTCTACACTATACCCACAAGATTTTCCGCTAGAACATTTTCTTTAGGTTCATTATACTAATATAAAATAAGCAGTCTACAGTCTATATAGCTGATTAGGACATTTTCCTTATATACATTTAAAATCTGGTATGCAATAGCAGATTTCAAGGGTTAGTTTACATTCGTTGACAGTGACCTTTAGCAGGAAAACCGTATTGTTTGTTTACATCGTAGCGCTCCAATTTGAATCTAGGTTACCTATATAACTGACCGTGAACCTATGAGTAAAGGCTTGATAATCAATATTGTAACCTGTACCTATGGTTGTAGGTAATGCTGGTTACCGTGTAATTAATGCTATCTGTTTCCAGTTGATGTTCTCATGATTAGCTTTTGGCAACCTGTTGCATTAAGTATACTATCGATGGACGTAAATTGTACGTGTTTTTTTTCTATTTGGGTGTTTGCTAGTTCGTGTAATATTTTTTTCTTGTAATGGAGACGTTTGTTTTCGAAATTACGTTGATTAGTCTCGGTGTAGATTATTTGTGTGAAAATTTAATTTGATATAATCGTAAGAAAAAAATGTGATGTTAGATGGCTAAAGATTTGTTTTATATACTATCTAGTTTAATGTGTATCTAACTTTTTTATTCTAATATCGTATTTCTTTAATACCATTAAATACCACATAGATTTAGTGAATGTTTAATCATTTAGAAAACACAAATTAAAATGTATAACACGTTATCAATAATACACTAATATACTTACTCGAACAAGATACCCATAAAATACAAATACTTTTTCATGGTAAAATACAAAACACGTGTTTGATTAATTTAATTAAATATCCGTAGAAAATAAAACCTTTTTATTTATTTAAGCCTTAATACGTACCTTCCTACTCCTTAACATAAGTATTACTATAATTATTAAACATAGTTTACTTTCATGATTAATGATTAATAAAAATACAACAGAAAAACTTTCTGTTTGTTATGAAAAATCTTAGGAAGAAAAATGTTAACGACATTTTGAAGAAATAAAAATTTAATTCCAATGATTAAAAGTTTTTTTCTGAACCTTACCTCCACTCGTTTTATTTTGCCAGTGCCTAAGTAGATCAGAAGCCTATTAATCTGATAGTTTAGTCTATCTGCTGCATCTATAACTAACTGAAAGTGTTACAACCTTTCAAGTAATTATTACCATATCTAAAAACACAACGTCACATGGTATTTCGTATAGTCTGAATTTGGTCTTTATATAAGAAAACTAAAATACATTCATCATCGAGTAATTAACTGTGGGTAATTCTATTGGATAGTTTTTCCATAAGTATTCAAACCGGCTCATAATGTTTAGAAATACTTCACTGAAAACAATGACTGATTGTTATACAAGCGTGAATATGAATACATACGTAGGTACGTACGTATAAAATATGTATATTTGTGCAGACATACATTATGTCATACTAGTTATATATAGGTACTAGGAAACGAGGCTCTTGCCATATACCGGACACAATGCATAGATCTAAATCTATTGAAAAATCTTCTAATATAAATTAGAAAAGGCTAACATATCACTTTGCTCAACCCGGGCGTAGAACCCGGACCTCATGATTTGCTGTCGGATACACTACCGACCTCACCCCAGACTGCCTTAAACGCAATATTTTCATACATATTTTGTTTATTAATGACTTTCGTTTTATTAATAACTAATGAATTCCCTTTACAAAATTATAATATGAGTAATATAGTTAATTTATGCCGTGGTTTTTGCATGAATTATAATTATACCTACATATATTATGTTACTTAAATTCATAATTATGCATAATAACTTCGCATAAAAAGCGTAATTTAATACACAGTGTGATCTCAATGTATAATTTATTCCAATTCGAATATTCATGGAAATCGAACCTGTATAGTTATGGTATTTATAATATTTTTTATTAGTCATAGGCCATATTTCTAATGAGTGATATTATGATTTTTAATATGTTTGGGCCATAGAATTTTTGTTTATTAGGCAGTATATTAAATGTTGTGAAGTTTTCTTAATTAAACATTTAAATTATAAAATTATGGAACCAATATAAAAGTTTAATAATTAGGGCTTTTAATGTCTTTAATTTTGTATTGAGACACTGTTTGACAGCGACAAAGAATTAGGCCCTTAACTATACGAGTAAAATGATAAACATTTTTCTAATAAGTATGTATCTTTTACAACATTTTCAAGACTTTATCTGTTTTCTTTTGTCCCATTTTTATGATATTTATTCGTTGGATATGCTATCCGGCACGTATTCGTAAGTTATCGTAAGCCCCTTCAATTTCAACAGGCCTCATAAGTTTTAACTACCGTAAAGTTAATTAACTTTAGGAACTTTCGTGTTAGAATCCAGGTTTTAATCTGCTAAAACTGTGGAATAAAGGAAAAGGATCGAATAAAAAGTAGTACTTATTGTCTCTTTCAGTTTTCATATACTTTCCTACTCATAGTAATTGACGGGAATTTTGTACGCTTCTCTCACCAGCCCCTGTGGCCTAATGGATAAGGCATCGGCCTCCTAAGCCGGGGATTGTGGGTTCGAGTCCCACCAGGGGTACAAATTCTCTTTTTCCCATTTGTTTTCTTTATAAGTCTTAAGAAAGTTGTGAAATTATTTTGAATTGAAAGATTAAACAAAATTATCTCAAAAATATTTTTAGAAATGTTTATTTTAGAAGTTTTCCCGTTTCGCGATGAATTTTGAGCAATATCACGGGCCCGCACAGCATTGGAACTGGGTAGTATTAAAGTTAATTTTTACTTTCAAGTACTTTGTTATTTCACTACTTCATCCGTGCTACGCTCGTCAAAAACTTAGAACTTTTTTCAGATTCTTAAGGGTTCGTTTTTGCAAAGGGTTGCCTATGTTTAAGTAGTCTTCAACTATCTGCATGTAAACTTTGACCGACGTCGGTTCAGATATTTGGCAGACAAAGCGCAATAGACAGACAGACGGGCACTTACAATATTAAGTGTGAATTCAACTAAAACAACTTTCGGCTTCGAGGTGCAATATTGCAAAACCTTTCAGACATGGCTTTAGGAAAGTTAGCGAGAGTTTGCCCACAAACTGAATAAACGCGGTAAGTTTCTCTTTGTACTGGTTAATAGAAAATAAAATACATTGGAAAATAAGACTTTCAAAGTTTGTTTTTGCCAGGCAATGTTAGTTGTGAATGTGTTAGACTGATCTTATGCACATACCTATGTACCTACTTGTACTTAGGTGTAACTATAGATTATTATAGTTTGTATTGGCCGATTTAGATTGAGCCTTTTGTAGTTACTTATTCAGATTCGTTACATCAATATTCAATATAAGCTGCGTAATAGACGGTGAAAAACCTACTTATTGTTACATTGTTATGTTTGTTTTAAACAATAAAAGGCTAGATATGGCGTAGCCATATAAATAGAATTAAGAACAAGATAATTTAGGGGTGCGTCATCATAATATAGAAGATTGTTAAAGGATATTACTTTGCTACTATTTTAAACAAGACAATAAAAGAAAAATGCTTTTTATTTAGTACTAAAAATGCTTGCTTAGTTTTATTGGTACCAAAATTATTATTATATTTTTAGTACTTATTATTAAAACATACAATAATATAATCATACGGTAACTAATCATTACCCAGTTAAAAATCCATAAACCAAATTTTGCTATCTCACCGCCTCTAACAACAGTAAGTATAGTACAAATATCAAACAAATTATTTCCGCTACTTATCGACTGATTAATTTTGTAGCATTTTAGGGTTTTCGGGGTACCCGGGGTATTACGAGGTACCCCGATTGCCCTCAGAAGTTCAATCGATGTCAACCCGTGTCCGTATTGATTGTACCCTCATATTGTTAATCACGTCAATTGGACATTTTGTCAGTAAGGGTTGAATGTCAATTGGTACTTTTTTGTCATTTTTTATTGTCGTAATGGCTTACCGAAGGGGGCCGTTTTTGCCGTCGTGTTGCTACGATCAATGTTATGTTGCTAAGTTATTTTAAAATTAATTTTGATTGTATTTGCGTGTCTTTTTTCAGTGGACAGGAATATCAAAGTAAACAATTAATTTATGTAAGTACTTACACTTGAAAAAAAAATGAGATAGTTATAAAAAAGTTATAAAAAATATAAGAAAGTAGTTATAAAAAAGTTGGGAGAGAGATCTCCCAACTTTTTTATAACCACTTTTCGAGTAAAAATTAAATCTAAGTACTTACTACAAATTTTCAATATGTTTACATAAACTTCAACGATGGATTTATTTTAAAATCAAATCATTACGTTATTAACGCTAATGTTGACACCACTATGATAGCCGATACGGCCGTTCTTTAAGCGTTCAACAAATACTAAACTTAAATAATGTTTAAAATGTATGTAGAACATTATATAGCCATACAATTCTTCAGTTCAAACAAAACGTCAGTCATTGTAAAGTTGTTATATTAATGATGGAGCGGTTCTGTAGGTGCCAAGCGCAGGTGAAGAGAGTTGTTCGGGGCAAGTAGACCTACCCCTAATTGTGCTGTCTCGCCGGGACAACGTCACGCGGCTAATTTATTACACCTCAAATAAAATATTAGAATCCTGGACTTTGTTTACGTAATTCTAACCCTCTTATTTATAAACACACTATAAACCTATTTTCTCTTTTTCATTTCGCTAAGGAGTGAGAGAAACAAAACACTATATAAGCCTTTCATAACTTCATATATTTTTATGAATAAGAGAGTTAGTATTTTGCTTTAACCGTGGGTTTAGGTTGACATTTGTGTTGCGGGAAACGGAGATTCATTAAATTTAATACATTTAAATACAATGCTCTCTCTTTCTCTCTTCTGAGAGAGAAAACCTAACATAGTAAGTAATAATAAATAGCGCCATTCTGTCCAGTACAGGCCATTTTTGATTATATGTAGAAGCGAAGTTGCGCGGGACAGCTAGTATTAATTATTTCTTATACCACTCATTCAGTTTATAGTGATAGTTCCTCAGTATATTCCAAGTGAATTATTAGTGTATAGCACGCTAGTCTCTAAGTCTCATTATAAACTTTCGTTAATGACAGTTGTTGTATGGGACACGCACGCGATTGATTTATGAGTGTCATTTCAGAGGTATTCGGAATCAAGATACAATCGTGAATATTAAATATTCGTCGTTTTGAAATTAATTAATTATTAATTTCAAACCATTAACATTTTGATGATTATATTATAGTATTTAGAAAGGTGATATAGGCACTATTATTCTGTAGTTTAATAATTTTATTTCACTACTAAATATGTACGTAAAAAAACTAAATATGATGCTGTATGCAGTACATTGGCATACGAGTAAAAATCATCTGGACATTAGTGTCAGAAAGAAATAAAAATAAGAGATATAGAAATGTAGAGTATAGTACGAGAGAGGGATATATAACAATGACGCGACGCCATCATTCTGTTCCATTAGCTTCGAAATAACGATAAACTTGTTAATTAAAGTATGATTTGATTTGACAAAATACAACCAATATTTGTAACAGTAATGAACACGGAAAAAGTTAACAAAGAAAACAGATTCACAATTTCCTAAACTATTCGTATAAACAATTCATAAGTAACCCGCGACACGTTTACTCATACCTTAAACATTCTAACCAAATTCAAACACCAATCCAAAACTTTCAATAGTTTACTCACTTTAGCTCAATCAATATCAACTAGGTATTACATTTAAACCTATAAATAATCGTGATCAGAGAAAATCTGTCGACTGTTAGTAATCCTCTTTGTGCCTTCATCCTCGTAATAGGCTTATTCGCGGATCAATTTGTGTTCCATACAGTCCCTATTGTCCTCTGTTTGCTATCAAACTGTCATAAGTGGTATACTGTATTGCTATTGTTTATTATTGAAAGTAATTTACTTCTACGCTTTGTAGAAAATTCAGTTATTTACATATCGGTTGTGTTAACCACTTTTTATACGTTTTTAAGGCTACGCCCAAATATTAATCAAAGTGGATCTCGGAAAATTTTTATCTAGTGATGCCAATTAAACATTTCTTTGATAGTTATGTAAATCCTAGCCTAAAAGAAACTAAACCCTCATCTACCCTAGTCACTAAATATATTTACATGTTTAAATGGATAATATAAAAAAGTTACATCATTGACATGAATTTCATATAATAAAGTATCCCGTATTAAAAATTGGTCTATTTATAGACGGGTTGCCTAAATAGGGTTCACTCTATTCTACTCGTAATCAAAAGTTGCTCAATAATTAGAATTTTGATTATTTTAATATTTACTTAAACTAAGAGATACTATTCTCCATTTAATTAATTTCTAGTAAATTAAATGAAAATGTTCAAATAGATTTAAAATATTAACGGAAACTGGGTTCGACATATCCATTGAATTATGAAACTGTAAAACTGACAACGCTGCGCTTTCATACTGTTAATTCAATTTCCTCTGTTATTGAATTATTTACTGCTAGCCGCTGGCTTACCGAGTACAATCATAAACTTGGTACGACCGCGAAATGAAATGTTAATTATTATTTTATGCAATAACTACTAACTCCATTTTGACAATGACTAGCGCAAATATAGGGTGAGAAAACCAGATTTTCTTTTCGAGCGGATAGTAAAAAAATATCCTTACTTACATACACTCCCATTACATAGACATATTGTTAATGCAATCAAATTTTGCTTGACTTAAGGTTATCGGACCCCTTCTGACTGATACCGTTAATAATGTCTTAATAAGCATTAATGCAATATTGTATGTTATTCGTCAAACTTTAAAAGATAACAATCCGAACCGAACAAAATATTACACGAACTCGTTAATCTTTTCGAATCACTAAATACATACCTACTAACTTCACATGTTATTTACAAAGTAGTAGGTTTAACCACAAAGGCTGTCCGTCAATACCAGAGTTGAAACTAGGTGCAGTAGTTAAGTTAGGCGCTACCTGTAGATGGCATCGCGCCGCCCTGCCCTTTGTTTACCCACTGAAGCCATTAGGTGGACAGGGTAATTACACAACTGTAAAGATATGCGTTGGGAACGTTTGTGCAGAAATTAGCGCGTGTTATGTGTGTTGTTTTGAGAGGTATGGATGTACTATTAGGTAGTTTTATTTTAATTTGTAAATTAGTTATATTGTTGTAAGCTTGCTAGTTGAGTATCAAAAACTTAAATGTGTGTGTGAAGTACAAACTTTTACCTAAAAACCTTTATTTACGATAATTTGCAGACAAGTAACTACATGTTGATGATTTATCGAGCGAATGTAGGTAAAAGTGTGAAAAACAACTTAAAATTAAGCAGAACAGGGGTCAGATAATAGGATTAAAGGAGAATGGGCAAAATAGTATGGAGCCTGGGCGATCCGCGGCCAAACTTGATTTTTTGTTTTTTTAATGTAGTTTAGTCCTATAATTACCGTGTAGAAGTTTTATTGCCGCGACGCACTTATATGACGAACAAAATACATTTTTGTTTTTGAGCACTTTTAATAGTATAAATACATATTTTTGGCTTATATTCGGAGATTAAATAAAAAGTACTATTCATATTATTGCATACCAATATAGACATTATTAATATTCGAACAATCATAACATGTAAATATATAAATATCGTAACAAGTAAACATCTTGCTCTTCTATAATATATTCACTGAGACGACTTATCTGTCTTGAATGCTCAGCTTAAAAACGAGGCGTTCATAGCCAGTTGCGCTCACAGGTCGGTAAACGATCTGTTGGTTAAGCAACCGTTGGCGCGGTCATTCTATAGATGGGTGACCGCATTGTGGTATTTGAACTGAGCTTCTCCGTGCTTCCGAGGGCACGTAAAAAGTCGGTCCCGGTTGTTGTCAACTAAGATAACATTCGGGCGGCTTGAACAACTTTGAAACTAGGTGAACCATATGATAGATAGATACGAGTTACGATTATTGTTCATTTTGATGGCATTGCAATCGTTATAAGAAGATGTAATGTTATTACACAACATTCAATGCATTACAGACACGAAATAATTGTATTTGTTCTATGAAATTCCATTATATTTACATGTCAATATATTGTTTCCTGAAAGGATTGCAGCGAAACGTTCTTAGTAAAAGTTGTTCCTAGTTATCATTACTTTAATTTGACACTACTTTCATTAATGGCCGCCGACCGCCCAGGAGTGCCCATTCTCCTTTACAGTCTAAAAAAACTTATCATTATATCAGGAATTTGTCACATTTTATTCATAAAAGTGGTTTATTGATGAGAAAATTCAGTTGAAAATGGCTTTAATGAAATTAAGCGTTCAGTATGGAACTATCGCAGATCGATTTTCCATGAAATTATCGCAAGCGAAACCACAGTGTCAGTTACTATACCTGTAATTATGCTTCTTAGCTATTAATAGCTATTAATATTCCTAATTACAAATCAATTGCTGCATCGCTTTGATTACATCGGATCCTTTGACCCGTTGAGATGTCACATCTCACGTTGACGCGTGTCACAATGGTCTCTCATCTCAAAGCGCATTTGCGTCTGTAATAGATCTTGTATCATTGATATGTGGAATTGACATCAAAGTCCTGGTACCTAGACAAGTATCGTCATCAGAATTGAATAGTATTAAGTATTTAATATTGAATCTAGTGTTTGATTATATTGAAACCAGCTTTAACATATTATGATTCCACTTTTGAGATTTTCTTCTATTACAAAAGGTAATCATTATTACTTTTGTCCTGTCCTACACAGAGTCGGGTGGTATAAGATCTTCTTCCTATTAATTCTGTAAGCTGTCTTTACCCCTGTCATTTTCCTCACTTTAAGGTCCCTTATATGCCGTAATACTCTGAATAGAACATTTAAAAATACGTTTCTTACCATCTTACGTCAGTTAACTAACCGCAATTTTACTCTGAAAAGAGTATATTATTGTCTAAGTAGAATAACAACGCACTCCTACCTAGTATTATTCTTTGTAGAATTGATTTACTGCTTTAAGAAAAAGTAACCTTTTAACGCTTCACAGTAGGTAGATTGATTTAGGGTGATTATTTTAATTCAATTAAATAAATTAATTTTCCTTTTTTATTATAAATTTAATTATACATATAAATAAGCGTTTAATAACAATAACTAAACATAAATTGCAGTTAACTGTAATGTAATGGTTTAATTAATATTTTTTACACTCTGAGAAAAAGTTAACACTTTACACGCTATCATTAGACTCTCATTTACATGTAAAAGATGAAACGCACGCGATTTCGTTGTTTTTAAATGTTGAAATACGACTGTAGATACAAGTATCCGTTTTCGATTTCTTGTTTAGTATTGTTAGATTATTTTCTGATAGCTCTTTTTCTAGTATTACAGAGTTTTGTAGCGTGGTGAATGAAAATAGACTTTTTGTAGACTCATCTACTTTTTATTCATAAATAGGTTTGAAGAAATATGGATTACTTAGATTTCTATGTAGGTACTTATATTGATAAATAAATGATTGTACAAACGTACTTTTGTTTCGAAAAACAAGGATATGTGGCAGCGTCGTCTTACTAATTGATAGGTAGGTAGGTGCTAGGCAGTGGAGAATCATGGATTTTTGGTTATCTGCTCTAGGAATATCTGAGCGGGAGAAATTTGAAGTGCTTCGGTCTCCAAGTTTGCAGCTTTACCTGAGTAAAGAATAAAGTTGCTTACGAGCATCCTTATAGTATTGCTAGTGGCAATAGGGTTGTTTCACACACCGCGGCTTTGGGCTTCCGACTTCCCACTTAAGTTGATTACAGATAGTATTGAGTGAGAAGTGATGAAAGCAGCTACTTTTGTGCGTCACAATTTTGCGGCCCCATACTGGCAATATGGATATTTCATATATCTCTATAAAAAATAATAGGTATGAATCAATGCGATTATCTTCGAAAGTCGTACAAGAGCATATTTTCTATAGATACTTAGTTGAATGGTACAGTTATATACCACAGCAATTGCTTACAATGACTTGTGTTGTGGACGCTGCGGTTTACCTTTTGTGGCCAACAAAAGCACTTTAGCATGTAGGTGGAGGATTATAACGGTGACTATTATAGAGTACCTTACTATGTATGGATTTGTTATCTTCAATAAAGAACTTTGCTTGATATTATTGATTCCGCTCTAAAACGCCATTGGTTTCTTTGATCACTAGTGATTTACTTTGATTTTCTAGTGTTTCAAAAAAAGCTGATATAGTAACAGGATGGCAGGAGCTTGGATTATAAGTAGCCATATCATATACGTTACTTTACAATGAACTGTAATACCTGTAATCAAAATAATATGAAGGCCAGTGATACAAACATACGAATTCATGACACGCGTTAGGCTTCCTTTTTCCCAAATGGGAAGCCGGAAACAAAGAATAACAAAGACCCTAAACTCTCACTCTCCATGTCCTTCGTTACCTACTTTGGTCAATCGATAATGCCGAAAATTTGTAAAGAGAATGTTCCCACTAATTTTCGGCCTACACTCGTATTCCCAAGCAACTTCTAAGTTAAATCGAACAAAAAGCACAATCCGTGTTTTACTTTACGACCGTATTTGCCAGCACTTCTCGTCTTGCTCTCTCGCTCTAACCAACATTTTTATGTATTGGTGTCCTTGTCGCACGGCCGTCGACCCGCCACGGCACCATTAGCCCGCACGGTAAAAGTACATACAATCATACAGAGATTGGATTTTATTATTGGACACGTTTCATTGGACATGATGCAGTTTCCGTCGTTTGTACTGTCTTCCTATTGAGTTTTTGTTCCTATTGACTATAACCATACCTTGGCTGTAAAATTATAGTTTTTATTGAAACTGGTAGTTTAAAATAAATTGGCAATATCTTTGCCGTTATTAATTGAACAGTGGGTTTAATTTCACACGCTTAATAATTGGACACCCAGGTAGTTTCATTCAGCATTAAAACCGAAAACATTTATCTTTAAAACAAAATTGCAATTAACTCATGAATGAAGAAGCAACAAAGCGTTAAACTTAGAATTCTAAGAATCAAAAGCAGTAGCAACAAAGAGGCCATGAATGATGTTCTGTATCCGTCATGAATTCGAGCAGGCACTCTAGTTTATGACCAGGAGCACATAAGTGTGGTGGAGCCGGCGGTTCCTGCAAGGACTCGATGACAGATAGACATGATAATTGCGGCCGGCTGTCGTTCCCGCTATAAATATTTAGCAGACACTTAAAATGTGACGCACTAAGCAAGATCGCTCTCTGATGAAGTGCCGAATGATAAGCTTGAGTAAATGTAGCTGTTGTGACTGGTAATGCAAGTTAGTATCAAAATAGCCGTATTAGGTGCCGCAGCTCACTCGCCTGGAATGACAAAATTAAAGCGACGATGTTTCACTTACAAGGAATTAAAATACATGTTTAATACGTTTTCTCTTTTACTGTTGCAGGTTCAAATTGCAATTAACAGCCATGGTTTTTACTCAGGTTTTAAGAGATTGAAACTCCAGATTTTTTTATAATAAAGTAACATTGAATACATGTGCGTATAAACGAAAAAATGAAATGGAATGTAAGATAGGGGACTATCTTACATTTAAAAAACTGCTTACTATAGGCCGAATTCTCCATCTTCCTACTTGTATTCAACAGATATTTTTTATGCTTTTGACCAATATTCTATTAGAATTTCACAAAGAAGTAAAGATCATTGATATCCCTACATCAAAGACATCTGACGAAGAAAAAATTGATGCATATAGGATCTCTTTTATGTTCGTGACTGTATCAGCCTAGCCTTTCTTCCAACTATGTTGAAGTCGGCTTCCAGTCTTGCCGGATACAGCTGCATGCCAGTATTTTACATGGAGTGACTGCCTATTGGACCTCCACAGCCCAGTTAACTGGGTTACAAAACTATACTCCTTAGTAAGACTGGTTGTCAGACTTTCAAGCTTCTTACTACTGGTAACGACTGTCAAAGATCTTAGAATAGTCACAGCCGTCCACAATTAAACGTGTTTTCTGCAACACGGAGAAACGCGGTCAGTAAAATATGGTTACCCATCAACAGACCCGCTTCGGCAAGCATAGCTTAACCTGAACCGCGCGGCTGTTAGTACTTTAGTCACAAACTCTTTAACGTTCGTGACTGTACAAGTCCTTAAACCGCCGCCACTTACGAATGGAGTAAATTAATATATTCATCACATTCAAGTCTGCAATTACATTAACTACTGCAATAACTGGTGGCGCAGTCGCTAGATAAAGTGTCTGCGATAATCACTGATGAAATGAGTACTTGACCACTTATTATACCGGCTACTTCATTACACTCTGTCTATATATAGGCGTGAGACTGACTTGATTTTTACTGCATTCTTATTCGAATGCAGAAATAATAAAGAAAATGTTAAGCACATTTTCTTTTTGTTTACGATTCTGTACTTTCGAGCATCGAGAGTTTGATATTCAAAATGTACTGCATAAAAAGTTTCTACGACGCCCGCTAGAGGCGCTGAACCGATTGTAATTCGCAATTTTTCGACAGCGAGCCGGTTGTCGATAGTGGTAGAGAATTGCATACTAATGACAATACACGACAAATACATGTAGAGCTGAAGAAATACCTTGAAAGACTAAATTAACTTAGTCTTCTACAAACTGTTTATTGTTTGCATAATAATAATGTCTGTGACTATGTGAAATCTATAGGCTGATATCCTAAAGGCGAAATTCTGCAGTGAAATGCAAACCGTAAACGCACTGTCAGTCGCAGTTGTAACAGAAAACAGAGAAGGCTTTAGAGATGAGACACAGGTGAAGAAGGCACAGCTGCCGTCTTTATCACCATCTGCAAGTCTTCGAAATCTTTCGCTTAAATTTAAATTGTTGTTAGTAGATATCTACTAACACAGATTGACATATGTTAATCTTACTAAAATTTGCAGGTTTTCCAATTGTAGTCTTGCTTTCTAACCTTTTTAGTAACCCCCCTAATCATAAAAGTAGTTCCTCCATAACATATTATTAGATGATTGCAACATATGTAACTTAATCAAACCATCAACGGAAGTAGGTTATTGCGAACATCCGCTTAAAACTTAGATCAAATAAAAATTTAGGTAGTTTTTTCACCTAAACACTAGCGAATTGCTGATAAACAAACTAACATTCATCGTCTCTTATATACGATAAATAATATTGTTGCTAGTAAATTATTTGCAGGTCAGTATTATAAATTAAAACTAAAGAAAGAGGGATGCAGAAATGCTCAAGGCTATTTAGAAGAGAAGTGTCTCCGTACTACAGTCGGTACTGTCGAGTATCGAACGTTTGACATTTAAAATATACTGCCAATATACATAGTTCCTATCGCCCGTTAGAGGCGCTGATCAGAATTTCATACAAAATTTCTCCAAAGCCGGCCGGTTGTCGAAAGTCGATAGTGGTAGAGAATCGAGCTACAGGAACTAACCCTTAATTAGCCACTACACGAGTCTACTCTCGAAGCCCATTGTTACCAAACTGTTGTAATAATTTCTCATTGGCATCCAAAGTTTTAATCCTGGATGCACCAACAATAAGCACTAAGTTACCGCAAAGTTCTGGATCCGTGCAGCTCGTTACGGATAGTTTAACAACTAGAGCATGTGGCAAAACTATGCAGATCGTTTCTCCCTTAATACGTTCCTTTGTTCACGATTAACATCTATATACATAAATTGCAATTAAACAACTGAAACTGTTAAATTCTGCTCGCGATCACATTCGCATGGTTCATGTAATCTACGCTTAGAAAATTGGCATTTAATTTTAATTCCGGTAGAGGAGGTTAGGTTCCTTAAAAACTGCTTTTTGAAAGGGCCACGGGGAATTTTAGTCTTCATAATTTTTTGGCAATTTAAGCAATTTCGAAGCCCGTATTTCGCAACACCACGAGACACATGGTGCTCGCTGACTAAGTACATCATTATCATTATTCTTACTTCCCACTAGCCTCATGTTACGCAATTATAGCTTTTTTTATTATTTTCATTCATTCCGATGTTACGGCGCATTTTAATCCGTTGCCGCAGCCATTCATTTTGTTCGGGACCCGTCAACCGAGACGGGCTTGTGTAATGTTCCGGTCTTCAGCCCTCTCTGTCGCTCCTGGGGTTTGATGTATGATGTTGTCCTTGTCCCCGCACCGCATGGTTCCTTTGTACCTTCAAAGGCGATCAGGGGGACTTGGCACGTTCCTGAGAAAACGGCAGATGTTGTAAGTTTGTTTGCTTCGACGACACAAACTTTTGATAATGTAGGCCCCGGATTAGAAGTTTTGAAGGCTTAATAAAGTTTTTGTGAAGATCCTGTGATAATAACGTAGCGGGAAAAAGGCTTTGTGTCCTTGTTGTGTAACTTCCTCTCAACCGGAAAGTAAAACGAATCTGTTGCATCCATTGTTAGTGGGCAATTGAATGGAAATTGCCTGTAATAAGACTTTATTAAAGGTGCTTCTTACTCGTAAGCACGTTTGTTGTATAATTTAATACGTTGCACATTTACTTAAATATTCACCCAGCACAGTCACTTTAATTATCTTGGTAGTTTAACTAAATAGGAACTAAATGATCCCTTGATATTGTTGACAGAAAATCATCTCTACTGCCCACGACGTAGGACATAACAGAGAGCATTGTTTCCACTTAAAACGAAATACAGCTTATTTCATTTCTATTTATTCTAAGAAAGTATATTTTGAAATCTCAGCTTAAGTAACTAATCCTAAACGTATCAGCAATCAGTGTACCAGGCCAGGAGCTGTTTGTAGCGTAGGTAACTAAAGTCACTCGGCACTACAAACTTTAGAACCACTTATCTATTAGACAAATTTATTTACCTAGATTTACATAGGCTTTACATACCTACGGAATGAAATAAGCAATCAAAATGATTCGTAATAAATAAAGCTAAATGCCACGATAATAAATTAACGCCTCCCATTCACAATGATGGCACACCGCCCACACGCTGCCGATCCCCTCTCTGCAATTTTACGGGATTCCAAGAAGTCCAATTCGTAATATGACTAATCACTTGGTAGGTAAAAATGCGTAGGTAACCTAAACCTACATGCATGCCGCCATTGTTACTTGCACGAGCAAAAAAGACAAAAAAAAATATTAAAAAGGTTAATAAGGACGGGAGCTGTTTTTCAATAATTTAATAATAATAAAAAAAACAATTACTTTCTTATTTACAACCTTACTTACAACTAATAAAAAATCAACTTTTGAATTTCGATAAAAAAAACTGAGTTTGAAAACAGAATTTCATTCAACGCTATCATTTATATTGCAGCGGCAACAGATAACTTTACTGGCGGAATGAACTCGGCTATCTGCAGTATTGTCGCGCGCGCGTGTGTGCCACCAATATTCGAGAGACATTTCCCGGCTTCCGTCGGCCCCCGATAAACTTCCTTGTGCGTTATGCGGCTCTGGTACTTGTCACCAGTTCCGATTGAGCATTTAACGCGTCGCTCTCATTAACTAGCGCCGAAAAAAATACAAAACATTGTTAGTGTGCTTTGTTTTAACATTATCTTCTATTGTAATGTTAATGTCGACATTAGTTTTTTAAAACTTATGTTTTAAGAGCCAAAGTGTATTTGTCACACAGATCACGGGCGCAAAGTTTGTTGTAACTTTTATGTCAATCTTTTTTTATTTTTCTTTGAAAAGAGGTCGGCCTCGGAAGCCTTATTGACTTACTAAGAAGGGACACTCCTACTTTTTGCTGCTATTTTTTCAGGTTGTATTGTTACTTTGAAACCTTTGACTTTGTGTTTTAAGAACTAGGAATAATATTATGCTTTTTATGCTAGCTGATGTATTTTCTTGAGATACTTGTAAAAAAAAAACGACTTTACGCAACGATATTTATTTATTTTATGTAAATATTCGATAGAGCGTATACAAATTAGGTATTCAAGATACAATTTCTTAAGCCGTAACTATTGTTGCTTGTAGAGTAAAGAATACGACTCTTTAATCTGCTAAAGGCTAGATATACAGTTACCTAGCAATTTATCACACTGTTATGGTTCTACTTTTCATACACACAGAAACAAAGCAATAAGAGCGAATAACCAATAAGCCTAAGGCCCTGAATGAATCCATATTTAATGCGCAAGAAGACAAGTTTTCAAAATGGAACCACATTCTCACATTTCCATGCTCAGAAACAAGACTAATTAAATTTTCATCCTGGCAATCAAAATGCAAAGTACGTTTTATTAACTGGGCAAGTTTGCGCACCAACTCTACGTCGCGAAGTGGCAAACACAATAAATTGCCGTCTAGAACTTTGCAGACTTCCCATAGCCAAGCAATAAAGTATGGAGTTTTGTTGGCGACGGCCATTACGTAGTCCCCGTTCCGCATTCGGTACTTATTTTAGTTCCCGTAATGGGCCTCAGAACGGAAGTTTTTTCCGTAGAGGCTCTTTTAATTGCTTTTAAAGCTTTTCTGCATTTATTTTACTGGTACGAATTTTGTTGTTGAAATGGTTTTACAGCTATAAAACGTTTGGTCTATTTATCCGATAAAAACAAATAGCTTTACAACCCCTAACATAACAAGTACAGATACTTTGAAACAATGAGTAAGTACTGAAATACCATACTCGGTCTATTTAGATGCTAAACCAGAATCGAAAATATCCAGAGATTGGACACCTTCCAAAAACAACTCTTAACACTAACGTTTGCCGGCTTCCCTATCTAAAACCATGTTCTAAACTACTCCTCGTAAAATATCCAAATAGGAATGTGGATATATTCCGTGGAATCAAGCAGCGGTATGTTGTCCCGTAAACGACGACAGATAAAGACGGTAATTGACGTCCACGGGTGCTCGCTGCCAGACATTTAGCTCACTCGTCCACTTCTGTTACTCTATAAAGCTTATAACACCCGAAAATACACCCAACCGGTATGTTAATAAGTCTGAAAATCGCTTGCTGGTGATTACTTTCGTCATTACGCGCCTCAGAAGTAATTTGAAGCCGTATGGTTAGGAGCGGACAACATATGATTTATGTCAGTATAGGCTCGTGTGCGTCGGATACGTGCACGTGTGCGTGCGTTCAATAATGTGACGCATGCGCGGTGTATAGCAGTGCCATCTGTCGAGAGCCACGTGGTTGTGAGCTCGGTGCGATTGCGCGACCTCATCGATCCTCACCTTGACTGTTTAATAAATTCATGTACACGAACCCACGTTTTGTTCATAAGTATCGAGAGTTTACGGGCCGGGTGACGTTTGGATCGGGAGTTTGCGTCATTGATGGATTTGCTCTGAGCTAGTATTTGCCGATGCGGCGTTTTGAATGATCGTACTGCTGGTTTTACTCGATGCGGCCAACGTTTGTTTACTTTATTCAC
Source organism: Anticarsia gemmatalis (assembly GCF_050436995.1). Lineage (NCBI taxonomy): Eukaryota > Metazoa > Arthropoda > Insecta > Lepidoptera > Erebidae > Anticarsia > Anticarsia gemmatalis. The sequence continues at coordinate 4,838,500 of NC_134748.1, read as the reverse complement.
AGTTTTGCAGATTTTTGTCGGTAGAGTAAAAAGTAAATGACATTGAAGTTTGCGAATAGAATTCGCTTTTGATCCTGAACTGCGAGTACATTAAAAAAAATCAAAAGGTAAAGAATTTTTGAGGGCTGAAAATTTCAGCATAGTTTTATAATGTTCTGAGGCAAGAGAAGGCATTTTACATCTAAGCGTTGGTAATTTAATTAATTTCTAGCGATCGAAAACCAAAGCAATTGCTGAAAATATTTTTGGGTCTGCGTAAAATTCTGTTTTGGGCACATGAATGTCTTTTCATCAGATTTGTAAAGACATTTATCGCTTTTACAATTATGAAATATATTATAATAAAATCACTCTATCGTAATACTACATTCGTACTTACAATATTTTTCGTGTATCAGATATTAAGAATTCTGCTTTACTAATAAAAAATGAATTCAAGATAGGCCTGAAAATACAAACTCAAAGAATGTCCTTAGGCATGATTGATTGTTTGAATACTTATTTATACATAGGTATGTATCGAGGAATTAAGGATTAAAGATAAGGTAAACATTTGAAACAATAGCATGATTAATTAATGGGAGACTTTTACTCATTTTGATAGAGACGTTTCAAGACGCTCGCTGTAATTATAATTGAAAAGAAACCGCTCTTGAGATAGATAGATAAATTCCTTATTTACTTACTGAGTTTAAAATAACAATGGGTAACAATAATAGGTAGAAGTACTGATAGTAAGAAATATATGAAAATGTAGTCCTACTAAAATTATCATTTTGATCAGTGAAAGCTTAATGACTTAACCAAAAAATATTTTGACGGTAGATATTATTTAGTACCCTAAGTTATATAAGTATCTATCATCATTCTGAATGTATCATTACATTTTTTGTTCAAATAAAGTTATCTCGCGATTGAAAAGTCGGTCAATGAAGCAGTTTTTCCGAAGGATGAAATATTGTTAAATAAAAAAAAGAACGGATACATAGAAAATATTAATAGATAAGATATCGAAAACGTTTTACTCTACATTAAAGAACAAACCAAAAAACAAAAACACAAGTCGTCCCATCCGTTTCCGCGCGTTTCTCCCGCAGGTAAAAGTGACGTCATGGTACCAGGAGAACATAAACGCACAGTGGTGTACACCACTTGTGGCTGGGCACAGAGCGCAGTGGGCACGCCCACGAAGCTCCCCTCTACTCGTGAAAGGGCGATGTGGGACCGCCACGTGGGACGGAGAATGTTTTTGAACTGTATTTTTAGAATCGTTTGGAAATAGAACGGCTTGGCTGAATGAATGCTGTTGACAAAGCTTCGGTGAGATAAAAAGTTTTTGACATTAGTGATGTTGTAACTATGTCATGAAATTTTGATATTTACGGCGTTTTCTTATTAGTTCATTAATAAACGCTAGCCGAATAACAGTGAAAGCTTTGATGAATTAAAATAAGTTGACGATTAGGCATATTTTTTACTAGCTGACCCGCGCAACTTAGCTTGCGTCACTTTTCTGATGGTGTTCTGGCTAGCTTTACCTATGAATATTCTGCGAAGAAAGATGTTTTACTCTCTGCGGAGTAAATATATAATAATCATGAACAATCTGTGTACTCAATGAAATCCGTTCTGTAGTTGGATTCCGCACGTCGTGTTTCGTGTTTTTCATTCGAATATCATGGAAGTATCTTGCAATGCAATCTTGCAAAGGTACACGTGTTGCCACATGATTTTCACTCTATAAGATAAGGAAAAGCAGATCAAAAGAGGATCTAGAAATACCCAGATCTAGAGGGTACGTGCCCGCGAACTGATATTGTCACTAAAATCGAACTAATATTGGCTAATTTGGTTCGTAGATCGCCTGAAACTCATTAAGGTTGTTTTACGTATCAGGTACTCTATGTGCCAGATAAGTAACTTATGATGTGATGATTTACTTTGCAACCGACCCCTGCTTCAAGCTTAATACGCGTGAAGATATAAAAATACACATTTCTGTAAATGGAAACACGATGTTATTTAAATATTGTATTGAAGTAGGAGTATTAATAGTAGGTACGATACGAGTGTATCGATAAAGGCCATTATGGTTAAATGCGTTTATCAGTACACTGTAATAACATTACTGATAGTGGTGCTAGTTTACGTTTTTAATAGGTAAGTATTGTGTTCAATTTAAATGTGTTACTATGTTCATAAGTTTATACTTTCGCGTTTCATAAGTATTTAGTTACTGTTATCTATCGTTTGACTTTTGATAGATCAACGATATATCTGTACCCCTTACCCCCGGTTTCTGAGGTACATTTAGCGGTGGTTTATCAATTCAATATCGTTTTTTTTATATGAGTTTAAGCGCTACTGAATAGATAAACCACCGCTAAATGTACACAGAAACCGGGGCTTAGAGGCGCGGTCAGTCATGTGTGCGACTGCCGCACAAAGATCTCGGGTTCGAATCCCGGGTCGGGTTAAAAAGTTATTTCTGCGAGTAATCGTTAGTTTTTGGTGTTATTGCAGGGTTTAGGAAGATAAGGTTGCAGACCTTTTCATCTCGCAGGGCACGTAAAGCCCTCTCACTGATTGTGTCAGTTATCCGTCCCACTGAACTGTGGCAGTTATTTAAAACAGAGAGATTAGATGCTTGTGTACACGCATCGTATTATGCACTGTTGGCTGGTTTCAATGAAATTGGCCGCCGGTATATCGGATAGGGAAATTATTTTTATCACTAATCAACTCATATAAGGCCTTATATGAGGGTCTGATAAACGGAGACTTGTCACCATTGAGATAGCTAGCGGCCACTTTTTTTAGCGGCGGCTTTGTTTGCACCAAATACCATTGTGTATCTGAGAGAATGTTTGTTTGTTTGTCGTATGGTTAGCAGTATCGTATATCTATAAGTGTAGAAGTTGTTCAAGCCGCCGGAGAGGCCTTTGACATGGCTTAACGACTGTTATCTTAGTAGACAACAGCCGGGACCGACTTTTTACGTGCCCTCCGAAGCACGGAGACGCCTAGCTCAATTACCACTATGCGGTCACCCATCTATGGAATGACTGCCTCTGTGGCGCGGTTGGTAGTGTATGCGGCTGCCGAGCGAGAGGTCTCGGGTTCGAATCCTGGGTCGGGCCAAAAAGTCTTTTCTGAGATTTTCTGTTAAGAATTTCTTGGAGATTGCCCGGAGTTGGGAAGTTGAGGTCGAAGACCTCCGTGCCTCGGAGAGCACGTAAAGCCGTCGGTCCTGCGCCTGACCTCTCACTGGTCGTGTCGGTTATCCGTCCCACCGGGCTATGAGAGTGATGGAATAGAGAGTGTACCTGTGTATCTATTGTGCACACACTTGGACACTATAAACAAAGTCCTGCATAGATGGCCAGTTTCAATGAAACTGACCGCCGTAACCGTATATCGGCTAGGAGGACATTATGGAATGACCGCGCCAGGGGTAGCTAATCGTTTACCGACCTGTGAGCACCACTAGCTATGAGAGATAGGTACTACTACTACCATATACCTAGTTACAATATATAGCAACCCGTTGCGTTAAAGGCAAAGATGATAGATGAGTGCAGGTGACCAAACGGATTCAAGCCGTGTACGAGAAAAGCGGGATTCCAGACCCTCTATAGGTACCTTAAAATGCAGGTCGACTTTAGGTAAGAAGATGCAACCTAAGTCTCATATAAAAGCGGGCGTGCCCAATACCGTCATATACCGGGCGAGGCACCTTGATTTGGAAAAAACCCAACCGCACTTCTGTCAATTCACAAATTCAACGTCGGACCATTGTCGACCACCGATAACAGCACAGAGTGAACAAAAAAGAGTATTTTTAATATGACTACGTATGACTTCCCTGTAGATATAAATATAGCTACAAAGCGCTTTAATACGAGAAACACATAGCGACAGTCACACAGGTCGATATGACATAGTATGCAAAAGATAAGCTAATGGCTTATTAGCACAATAGGTACGACATTGTTACAAAAAAACCGTATCTACATTTCAACGTGTAGAATTCAACGCTGCATATCCTTGGCGCATGCCGTATTCTTTGAAAGTACCCACCAAATTCGGATGTAGGTACTTTTATAGGTACCTGCATAGGTAAGTTTCCTTAGATTTCGCAACCAACATCGAACTTCAGAAGTACAGTAGTAGTTCCACAATCAGCATTTTTGTTAGTACTGCAACTACCTGAGAAGATTCATCGCTTATTACTATTTGGCGGTCAGGCACTAGCACTACACAAACTCCAAGTCAGGCTCAAAGCATTTAAAATTTCAGTTCTACCCTATTCCTCTTCCCATAACATCCCGTGACTCAAATCAAAACTCTAGACCCGAAACTGTTAACAACAAGCCCCCGAACGGCCTTAAATGATATTGGAGTTTTTACTTTTGCCGCCTCTCGTAGATAAGTAATACGGCCGTAACTTCTTACCGCAGCAAGAGTTTCTTTTCAGTACTTAACTAAACTTTAAATATATGTAATGTGAAATAGATATATTTCAAATGTCTATCTGTAAATATACAGGACTTACAAAAGAAAGGATTTCGTTCAAATGATTCACAAACACTAACAAAAAGTTTGTCTATTGCCGTACAGCGCCATCTACTTGTCCAAATCAAACAACTCGAAACGAAAGGAGGGTTGGTACATTTCTAGCTCCAACGATAACACAAAAGCAAAGTTTCGAAAAAAATATGTATTTTTTTGTGTGTGACACTATTTAGTTTTTTTTTTATTTCTACTTTCTAGTTGCAAATATAATTAACTAAGGTTTAGGTAAGACATATTATTTACATCGTACCTACTTCTGATCGGTACCTAGTCAAAAAAAGGGATCAAGCTTCTACCTACGTCTAAACTTAACTACATAGTTGTCTTAATTAATTGTCCTTATTAGGGAAATCCTAATGAGAATAGCTCTATCGTAAACTTTAAACATAGGATAACATCATTTTTATTATCGCATACCTTCCTCCTTACATATAAAAGTTCTCATGACAACATTACCCAAACCGAAGTCCTTGAAATAAAATCAATAGAACGGACGCAGACGGTAAACTATATTTTTCCCAAAAGCCCCATTCATTACAAAGCTCTCTAGCCGGTGCCTACCTACTAACTAAAACTCACACAAAATCGCACATTCAACTCAACCACAAAACTCAAATCATTCAAAATCAAACTTCCAAATTCCATACATTTATCAAATCATTCACATTACAAATTAATCATACGTTCAAAACCTGACCACGTCAGGCCCTACAGGTACTTGATCGAAGGGCTGGGGGGCGGGGCGCAAGGGGCGTGGCGCTCCGCCTCCGGGAGTGGCCCTGCGCAAGCGCGCACGCCCGCGCACCGGCCTTGCTCCACGACAACTCACACTGAACAATATTAACCAGTATTTTAATTGATATTAAGGAAAAATGTATTTTAATACGGATAAGGAAATATTGGACACGAATTGTTAGCACATTTGGGAATTTTGTTACTTAAATGATTTTTTTGTTCAGTGTGCGTTTAAGGTCAGAGGCGGTAAAAATTGGATGACAGACCGGTACTTCTTCAGTCGTAAACGCAGTAAGTAAAAATACCATGTTAATTAGCACCTATAACTTGAGGTACGTACAGTGTAGTCTGCTTGGACATAAAATAAGAATAGATGTAAGTAAAAACCAGGGTGAATTTACTATAATGAAGAATTAAGTTTTATAAAAGTATGGATCATGTTGCGGTACAGTCTAGAATCCTAAAAGCTTTCTTTTGCGGCGTTACGTTAATAGACAGATAGATAAATAATAAAGTTTCGTTCAAAGGTATGGATAGAGTAATGACATTAACAAAGTAAAATATTTAGTTTTGGCGCTTTTTTCTGATTGAGTTGTTATAATTTCTTTTTTAAGGTTTATGCGGTCGTGTCATCCCCCGATATATTATTTTCATTACGGATGGGCTATTCTTTGAGTTCGTTATCTACATACCTATCTGATTGCAGATAAAATGTTTCACAACATCAAATATTTTTTCGGGATTTGACTTATAGCTAGGCACACTTGGGTGGGTAGTAGGTAGTATACGTATTTGTGTGTCTGTGTGTGATATTGCTATAGTAAATAATGGCTACAGAAGACATTAGGTACCTATGTAGGTACCTAATGTCTTCTGTAGCCATTAGAAACGGATTGTAATTGTGGCAACTCGATCTATTGAACGTCTCGACTAAAATCTTCACTTATCTATCAGAAATATAGAAATCGTGGCGCGAACGATTCGTTTTGGGAACGATACTTCGATCGCGATACGGTGACAATCACTTACCGAGTTAATATGTGTGCTGCGATGCGAAGGCAATTCTCGCCCAAAGCAACGAGCGAGGAGAGCGAATGTTTAGACGAAAACAATGTTTTATATTCCTTCGATAATCGTATCTTCGAGACGAGAAACTCTCTTCGTCTAAATAGGCCTTTACCCTCATTGCAATGCGCAGTCGGGTAAAAGGGGTTAGAATTGATTGCGTATTATTGATCGACGGAACTATGATTAATTCCATAATAAGTATACTTAATACTTATACATGAATAGGTAGGTACTGTATAGATACAGTGTATACCATAAATGGCGACGAGGAAAAATATTCCCGTAGGTAGAAACCACCATCACAATTATGTTTAAGGAAATATAATTTAGCGATAAAATAACGGCTCAAAATTATTTATAAGCAAAATGATTTCAGTCATTACCAACATGTTAAGAATATTCGTCATTTTAATATAGTTTTACTCGTGTGGGGTGATATGCAAAGAAGTACGGCGACGCATAGCGCACTCACACATTCTTTTTATTTTATATTTATGTTCTTCTAAATATTTTGCAAAAATTAATGCCTATAGTTTAGCTTAGTCCTAATATCTTTTGTAAATTTTCATGTGTAAATAAATAAATCGTAGATGTCCGAGAGGGGACGCCCTAGAAAGACATACCTACAAACTACTACACAGATCATACTGGTGATGTTTTGCAAAAAGGTCAGGTGCGTAACCGCATCCAAAGCGGAACGTCAACCGTTGGGACGCGGAGTATTCGATTGGAGGTACCGCGTCCTGGCCACATTACGGTGACTGTTGAAGGAACACCGCCAGGTTTATTTATTCGTTATGCCCAAATTTAAAGCCGGAACGCCTAGCCGGCGGGAGAGCCCGACAGACCTCTAAAGACCTCTTAAGCCCGCAGAAATCTAATAAAAACTACTACATACTTACTTTATATTAATTCTATAATCTCACTAGCGCCATCTGTTGAGCACATTACTTCTAAAACAACGTTCATGACTTTCTTGACATTTCGTCTCACAAGCAAGCTGTATTTCTGAAACGATATATTTTAATTGTTTTGGATACCTCTTTTATCTTAAAAATAATAGAATTTAACGTGATCATGAATTTACTTTAAAGATTTACTTGATACCACGGCTAGTATAAACTGCGCCGCAAAATCAAGCAATCAAAGTTATCAGATACTTATTCAACAAAAATATCTTATACATAGTATATGTATATAAATGCATGTTGGGTGCAATGGTTAAAGTGGTCACCTCGCGCAAATAACAGTAGCTCCGCGTGTGATGAGTTCGAATCCCACCCGGGACAAATATTTGTGTTTTAAGCACGAGTTTTTTAGTTATTTGGTGTCTATAGTACAAAGCTTTGCTTAGTTTGGAATCAAATGACCGTGGGTGAGTGAGATTCTTCTTATCGTAAGATTAGTGGTCAACCTAGTGTCAAAGTTGTTCAAGTCGCCCGAAGACCTTTAACGTGACTTAACGACTGTTATCTTAATAGACAACAGTCGGGACCGACGTTTTACGTGCCTTTCGAAGCATGGAGACGCCCAGTTCAAATACCACTATGCGGTCACCCATCTATACCATGACCGCGTGCTTAGCCGACGTTATCCGACCGGTGAGCGCATCTGGCTATTTATTATATATATTTTAAACATCAATGATTACGATATTCTACTTTTGCAATTCATAGAAAATCGTCACTCGCAATTCGGTAAAGTTAGCTATGAATTGTTAGAAACACCCACGGCTAATCGCTCACGTACCTACAATGTTAATCGAAGGGTAGAGGGTTGCGAGGGTGGGGGAGTATCGACCCGCATTACCACCCGCTGGGGAGGGTGGGTGTAGTGACTTTTATACTGCACGGGAGAATATCGGGTGCATGTCGTGACGACATCGGATTGTTGTCGTGGAGAGATAAAATTCATTGTTTTTAACCTAGCAGGTAGAATTTTAACAGATTTTTTATAAAAATACACGGATAAATGATAGTCATCTTACGAAAATGCAATTCTTTGAACCTTTTAAACCCCCCAATTAGGTACTTGGTTTTGTAAACAGTGATTGTCAAGTCAAGGCGTAGATAGTAGGTAAGACGTTCAATATTCTCTAAGCGTAACTCTATTATACTTAACTCAATAAAAAACTGAGGTTGAGGTAAGGTCGCTATTCACCGAGCATTATATTACCACGTCTAAAGAATTTTGCGCAATCACGAGCGAAAAAAAAATGCAAACTAATTTTTGCGTACTGAAAATTTAAAATTTTTTTGCGTAAATACTTAGTTATCTATGCAGTATAATATGTTTCTCGAAAAATTAAATAAATGTTTTAAACAAAGTCGTTCTTGATATCGTGCAGTCTAAAAGAGAGCCACAATTTAAAATTATGTTATGAATCTGCAAATTTTCTTTTCAACTAACTTATACAATTTTGATGTATAAATTGAAGTCATTAAGAATTCAAGTTTAATTTTTTATTAAATTAGATTTTAATTTTTGCAACAAATACCTAGCAGATTTGATAAAAAACACATAATTACTTTTTTTACCGTAATAATGCTAAGGGCCTGTCTCACGACTTACGGATAGCTCTCAGCTAGCCTACCTTACAGACAAAAGTGACCACAAATGTATGAAAATAATTTTCAATATACCTACTCCTTGCTACGCAAACCGATACTTACTTAGGAGAGTGAGATAAAGACTGATACGGTTTTCAATTTCATTGTGCAATATTATGGACCGTCTAAAGGCTAATCATCTTAGGCATTATATTAAAGGCTAGATTTTTATCGCTAACGTCACATTATAATGTACCTGCACTATTATATTGGGGTAAACCTGTAAAAATAATTATAAGTATGAATAAATAAATAAAAAAATAGTAACATAAATATATGTTCACTTGTTCCAACCGACTCTACTTGTTAGAAGAACGGCTTTATATAATTGAAGTTTCAAACACTGAACAACAAAAACCTAATATTTTTTCATCAATAACTAGTTAGATCAATTATCACATCAACCACTTCATGCATAAAGATGAACCAATAAATTAAAATGTAAACATGATTGTATGGACATTTTAAAGCAAGTATGATAAATGACCCTAAGGCATGCTTCAATTTCTGCTGTAATTAATAACAGCTATAATCAAACCTGTTATACCCGAGAGTTTAGACAGAAGCGTATGAAATATTTACACCCACTTTTCGCATTTTACAAATTTGTATGTTGTCTACATGTTATAAGCCACATACCGGGCTCTTCCCCAATCTTAGACCTTACTGACGAAAAATATTTAAATAAGTATAAAAGATAATCAAAAGCGATCAATTTGCTCTACCAGGACATCGAACCCGTGACCACTGGTGGTTGATCAGCAGTGGGGTACACTACTAATAATAGAGTTGAAAATAAGAAAAAATATAATGCTAATATTATTAGATAGGTTTTGAAAAAAAATTAGCCCTGTTTAAAACTGGGTCTTCAACCTCTTCAGTGCTTTTCTTTACTCATCGCAACACACAGCAAATAATCGTACTCGACCTAATAGGATTTTTATAACATAATATCATAATAATATCTATAAGACGACCGGCATGGCCTCATTCACGTTTTTGAAACCGTAACCCAGCTCCTAGAAGTCGCCGATGTTATGACACCCAAAAATAATGCGATGATCAAATATATGATGCAAACATTTAGGGCATCTAAACAAACCAAATCTTAGCTTTATGTTATTTGCTTAGATATAAATAAATATAAAATTAATTGCAATACTAAACATAACACTTAAACTTACAACCATTAAAGTAATAAATAAAAACAACAACATTTTTTTATTGACTTATCCTTTATTAATTTAGGTGAAATTATTATTTACATAAGAATATTTACAAATTACTATTATATACATAATATACATACACAAAATCTAAAACAAAAAAAAGAAGGAAAAGAAAGGGAGAGTGCTCTATGCGTCGAAGTAGATACTCCTCCGCATCGCTGTCTACCGGGAACGTTCCCAGAATGCTAGCAGCATTACCACGTTGTATGACAAGGCGATCCCTCAAAAATAAATCCTCCCGAAAAAATAACATCTAAACCTAGCCTCATAAAGCGTAGGTTTCCAAAAGGACCTTTAATATATCACAAAAGACGTAATAGAAAAGAAAAAAATACAACAACAGGCAAATAATACTATAAGTCATATCTACAACACAAGAGATGAAGCCGTGTGCAACAAACTTTTACGCGATCATCCCATTCAACCCCATGAGGGGTGAATATAATAACGGTTGGGTAATGTTCTAATTAATATTTACGAACTTCTGTTTGGACAGTATTAACATGAGGAAAGCATGTTTGATTTAATTTATTAATAAGATTGCCAACGTTTATGTAATTTGTTAGATTTTTTTGTTTGGATTTTTTTCCTGTATGGAGTAAATGTAAAAAGTCGTACTAGAGAACTATCGAATGAGTTTCCCTTTTTTTTTCAAGTAGGTATAATGTAGGTAAGTATATTGTGCCCATTAAAAAAATAGTAATGAGCATTTATATTTTCGTTGTATTTTTGTAGCACCTAAGTTCTTTACCTATGTTTGGAAGCACTCTTGATTGTAAATAGACCGCTGATTGATCAAGTTATTACGTAATCTTGCAAAAACATAAAATTCGAATTTAAGTTTTAATTGTAGTTAAAATCAAAAGTATTTGGAAACCTTACACCTTACCCTCGTAAATTCTAATCCCGGCAGTTGCCTTTTTTAAAAGGAAAAAAGTAAGAGTTAGTACGTGAATGAAGTTTAATCTTTTATTACATAGGTATCTATTTATTGTATTTCAGTGCAGGTTATTCCCATTCCCGCGATGGCCGTCACTAAACAAGCGTTTGTATGCATCCACTGTATATTAATTAATGTACATCAGTACGCATGCATACGTGTTGTAAAATTAATTCAACTGACGAGAGCATTTTATTATGTAAATTGCCAGTAACTTGCAGTGTTTATTGAAAAATTATCAAGTTAGTATCACGATACACTTATATACAATACATACTAATGTTATAAATGCAAGTCTGTCTGTTTGTTACGATTACACGGCTAAACTGTTCGACCGGATTTCATGATGTTTGGCTTAAAGATATGTGAGGACCACTTTTGTAAACCCATCATGTAATGTTTTCTTCAATCGAGGGTGCTTTTTTTTTCTTGACAGCGGTTTCGTTATTTTAATACATATTATTATATCAGTGAGGCGTATTGACCCATCTGTCGAAGCGTCGAAAAAAAGAAAAATGGAAAAGATTTTGTCAGTTTTCTTTTTCATTATTGTTTATCACTTTCCGGGCGTCGGAAATTGGAATACCGTTGTAAAATTATGTATCGACACATAATCTTAAACAATAAAAAATCTTAATAAATATCGTGAAAATCTTTTTCATATTTCTCTACGCGGCTGTGCCCGCTATGTTATATTTGTTTAAATTAGAACGTGTATCTATCCCCGGAATATAATCTCTACTGTACTACTACGTCAGGGAAGGACATGCAAACAAACAAACACACTTGCATTGCACATTTATACCGAAATGTCAACCGCACGGGTGGTACGCATAAAATAATTACTAAATAACAATGTTACATTTAACATTAATTGACATTTCATAACGTTATACCTATACATGCTTTGTTATTTTCTACTCATGTTTATCTATACTAATATTATATAGCTGAAGAGTTTGTTTGTTTGTTTGAAAGCGCTAATCTCAGGATCAACTGGTCTGATTTGAAAAATTCTATCAGTGTTAGATCCGTTTATCGAGGAAGGCTATATATCATCACGCTACGACCAATAGGGGCAGAGTACCAGTAAAAAATGTTACAAAAACGGGGAACATTTTGACCCATTCTCTCTTATGTGACGCAAGCGAAGTTGCGCGGGTCAGCTAGTACTTACATATAGATATAAAATCACATCTTCCCGTAGGGATTGGCAAAGACCAGAGAACGCCACTTGGTACGATCCTTACAAACTTCCCTTGTTTCCTTCACATCCATACATCTTATCATACAGGTATGCTTTTTATATCTTTTATAAACCAACAACGCTAATAGGTATTTTTATGTCAACACAAACCGGTTTGAAACAGGTGGCATCATTTTTTAATTCCAAACACGTAACTTCGATATAATAATTAATTGTAATGGATATTGTTTTATCAGACACCTGTTACTTGCAGTACTTTAACGCGGTAAATACCACCTTATAAATAAAGACGTAATATACATCGCGATGGATTCACGGGGCTATTAAAGTCATTTCCAATGATAATAAAATATTAAGATGTGATAGTAATGCCCTCCTAATGCCAGCTGGTCACAATGGTCAGTTTCCTTGAAACAAGCCAACGGTGTGGGACTTTATTTATAGTGTTCAAGTAGTTCAAAATACACAGGTACATACTCTATTCCCTTACTATCATAGTCCGGTGGGACGGATAGCTGGCACGATCAGTAAAAAGTCAGGCGCAGAACCGACGGCTTTTCGTGGTCTCCGAGGCACGGAGGTCTACAACTTCCTCAACTTCATAATTCCTGACAAATTCGGAAAAAAGATTGTTTGGCATGAGGATTAAAATTCAACACCTTTTCCCGGCAATCGCATTCACTACCGATCGCGGAACGGAGTCAGAAATTTAAGATTAAATATCATACAGTCAGTATAGTAGATGAGATATGGATAGAAAGATCTTTAAATTGATTTTGAACCCGTGAATAAAATCTAGTTATTTACATATATTGGTTAAGTACATTTATTATTTAACCCTTCATATTCTTATTAAAGATCTTGATAACAAAGAATAATTTCCATTATTATACACAGCGGTGTACTCTGTGTATTAACATTAAATGGATAATTTATTTAAAATTGCACATTAAATAAAAGTACCGTATTTATTAAGTTAAGTTAAGTACTTATTATTAAAAGCATTCGAACAGACAATCCGTAAAAAAAATGTAATTGCCGTGTTTAACAAAAATACTGCTATACATAAAAATATTTATAATTAATTAAACAATATACCTATACGAAAACCTAGGAATAAGAAATGTCATAATAAGTAATAATAGTAAAAACATAAAGATCAAAAGATACTTACTCCCGTCTGTTTTTATTATTCTTCCCTTACATATTACTAGAATAACTGCTTTTAAAATGTATAAAAATTAACCTATTCACGCTTTGCTGTAACACATTTCACTATTTAACTTTCTTGGCATTAATCCAAAACTACCCCGTAACCACTAACTGCACTAGTATTCTAATAAAACTTCGTGAAACTTTATTAGCTCTATCTCGAATAATACGCCACATTACTCCAATATTACATTACAGTAATATCAAAAGAACCCTTAAAAATAATAAAACTGTATTATTATAATAAAATACTAACAAAATATTATTATTTTTACAACATTTCAAAGTCAAGTCTTCCCCTGTCACGGCACGCGGAGTGCGCGAGTTGGAATATTTAGGCCTAAACGAACGGCGTCCACGATATGCGCGCTTCTCTGCTGGCCTGGTACTTATTGTTATAATTATTGCTTCATTATACCCGTAATAACACTATAATAACGGATTATTATTAATAATTACTATTATTTATATTAAATTAATAATATTGCTGGAATAATACCACGAGATTCGCGAAAATACAGTATTTAGGTTTCTTACAGTTCTCTCTCGCTGAGTATTTAATAGAGAAAATTACTATTGTGTTGCTTCTTAAATTAATAGATTAATCAAAGCATTTTAATGGTTTTAAAGATGATTTATAGGATATGTTAAAAATCTTAACTTGTTTAACCATCATATTTTTGTTTGACGGTAGGTACATTTGTTGAATATTGCCGAAATAAACTAACTTTAACACATGAGCAGTAGCAGTTTATTACGATGATTAAAAACTATAAATAAACTATAAATTATATTAAAAACTATAAATAGCTATATGAAGATCTTATGATATATAGGTACTTCGAGTTGCCCTTCAAAGTCTGACAGCAATATAGAGGTAAGAAACTGAAAATTAAATCATTTAAACGTAAGCGTTAAAGAGAGGGTCTCTTAATAAGTACTTGGTTGGTTAATTAATATATTACTTACGTTTTTTGTCGAAATTGTCCTTAATAGTCCTTGAAGTGAACTAAAAACTCGCATGTACCTTTCTAATTTATTCATAAAAATTCAGTTGTATCGGTCGCTTTCTCGCGGGTCACGACTGCACAACATCCGTTCTCTTCTGAATGCACAATAGAAAACGTGACATCTCTTTCTAACACACATGATTGCATTATACCTGTCTCGCTCTATCCGTCACGCGACGTTGTCAATCCTCTGTGCCGTACGTAATGACCTTGTAGCGACGTTTTACGGTACAAAGTTAGGTATAATTTATTGAACAATTATAGTCGAATTTTTCAAGTTATTTTTCTTAAAATGATAAAATCCTGTTGATTATATTTGAATTTTTAACGTAAATGGGTAATTAGTCATGATTCTTATCTTGTTTTTAAAGTTATGTAAGTATATTTGATTGGATAATTAATTGGTCGTTATGATCTTTATCTGTTACTGACGCTAAGTGCAGATTAAAATATAAAAATATATTTTTGTGGTTAATTATTATCGTGTGCTCACATATCAGACGTTTTCAGACATAATTCAAGCTTTTTTAAGACTCAGTATGAAATAAATTACCAATAATACTTCATTAAAATGCTTCAGTTACTAGGAGTCTCTAATAAACTCTACTATAACCTATATATGTATAACCACTTATCAAACAAACAACTCGGATAATATAAGGTACCTATTTGGTGCGGTCTACAATATCTTACATACTTGGTCAGTATCTTACAATATATTTTATTGACAGTGTTTGAAAGGGATGCGGAATCATAATTGCGGGTACTGTTCGTTACTTAGCGTTGCTGACCATACTACTCTCTTTCGGCAGAAGACAAGTTCTCAGTATTTGGACAGTAAAATGAACATGTTAAATATTTTACTTATCGTTACTTAAAATGTTATAGAAGTCTATAAACTCTACCAAACAAACGGGAGTTAAAATATCAGTAAGATACATACAGAGCCATCTAGTGAGCTTCAACAAGCGACAGTCACACCTTATTTCAGAATCAAGTTACAGCTTGTCACTATTTTTAGTTAGCACCCTTACCAAATATAGATAGGGGAGGTTTTTCAATTTATTATACTCACGAATCGAGCAAAAAGTTTGAAAACTGTAATAGAGTTAAAGATTGATGAACTGTAATAGAGTTGAAGATGCAATGTGGCATCTTAATGGTATCTACTGATTTCTGCTCATTTCCAAAGGTTATTCTCGATAAGCTATCACCTGTAAGATGTTCCTTGAAAAAGTTATGTATAAAGCGATATTATTTATTAACTGAGCCGTTTTGTGATAGGTGAGCCGAGCGTACTTCGTAGGGCACGTTAAAAGATTGTCTTGGTGGCAAACTTTAGGGGAGTTAAGTAACTTTAACATTTATCAAATTAAACAAAAGATAATTTAGATATAAAAAAGAGACAGACCTACTCGTATTACAGTTCGATTGCCTAGATCTGCTCGTTATTTAAAGGACGATGTTATCGCAATAGTGGCAGTATCACACAGCCGTCACTAGTAAGGGTCCTGAAAGAAAGCGCAATTAAAATTCTTGCCGTAGCATTACCTATAAAAAATAATACCAGCAGTATGTAATAGTTTTCATTTACAAAGTAGGTAGTACTTTTTACGTTGCACCTCTTGCAAATGTTATTTCATCTTCACTATTAAAATGAATGTGCTCTTGTACAACAATGCACTACCTACTTCTCTCAGTTTTAGATCACAAGTTATTTGGCAACGAGAGACCTGGAACTCCAAAAACGGCACTTTTCTTCGCCAAGTTTTCAAAATATTCTTTATCATTTTGCATTCTTTACGGTGTATAAATTCGACAAACTTTAGAATTGCACTGCGATATTTGCAATGGTAAATTATAAAGTTTTGGCAGCGGTACGCGAGGATTCATGCGATTGTGTACCTTTTATAATTCAATTTGATTAACTCTAAGTTGTAGCATTTCACATTGCTAACTAAGAATTGAAACTCAAACTAATTTAGCTTTTATAATTCTAACTACCTAAGTAATTTTGTTGCAGACAAAAACACAATTTTCATTTCGTTAGCTGCAAAATAACAAAAAATCGAGCAACTCTTATTAATCTAAGCTCAAAAACCTGCTAACTTTCAACTCTTCCTTAAAATCCCATATCAAAGTCGAACTTTAATAAACCCCTCATTCAAATTCATGGAGTGAAACCCAAGCGGCGTCGTATTATCATTACTGGCCGAAAAATATCGCGTGTGCCACGTTACTTAAAACCTTCAGTCGCACACGTCCAGGGAAGCATTTCTTATGCCAATGTGTAAACACGGATTCCATGGAACATTCTATACCATAAAAACTTAAGTCTCATGTACTGGTAGGTGAAATACTACTCTGTAGCAGTGTATTTAGAGTTGATTTTTATTTGCGTGTGTTTGGTTTTTGTTGTCTTGGTACACGTGTGACTTGATGTTTGTTCTTGGTCTATTTTTGGCTGCGGTAGGCGGTCGCTCGAATGCATCTTGATTTTTTATATCTTTTTAAGAGCCTTTTTGTAGCCCGAGGCTATGTCTGGATTTAGTCCGTGTTTCCGGCTATTGTGAATGCGTAATTTTTCAATTAAAATCCAAGTTTTCGGACCGTTGGACGTTATGGGTATCGGTTCTGTGAATCAATGTCGGAAGAAATATTTCTGTGGAAGTCGTTAGTCGGAAAAAGTTGTAAAGTAAAATAAAGTTTGGTAACAAACCGTACATCGAAAGATCCTACGTCTTTCGGGATATGTGTTATTATTATACTGAATAAATAATATATACCTAATTTATGATCGTAATAGTAGGTAATCCCTTAGTCCCTTAGTAAGTAAAATCCCTTTTATCCCTATTTCTACTTCACACTAAGTGCTTACCGATCCACGAAAACTATTTTCAGAACACTCAGGTAGGCAGGATTTCTAGTGGCATTTTCTTACACTTCGATAACCCTCCATTCAAGTAAACATGCTATCTTTCCAGTGCTAATTGTATTCTTTTCAGATATCTTTCAAAAGGGTACTTTCTCTAAAACCTTTTCGTTGTATTCCTACAAATAAAAGGAAGGTATAAAGGTACATGCCAGGTGCTGTGTGAACAGATTTTCACATTCTTGTTTCCAATAGCGGCCTCCCGCGACTTCGTCCGTTTTCCCAAAATTTTTTGTTTGTAGCGTGATGATAAAAGATCTATAGCTTTCTTCAAAAACTGGACTATTTAACACAATAATTAATATTCAGATCGAACCAGTACTTCCAGAGATAATCGCGTTTAAACAAACAAACTCTCCAGCTTTATATTATTACTAGCAGCCGCCCGCGACTTCGCCCGCGAATACTACTGTTTTCAGTGTTTCCACTAGGATCGTGTCTTAATGCTGCTCTACAACTATTAGTCATAGCGTATTGCTACTTACGATTTAATAAAACAAAAATATTTCTTTAGTTCGAAGTTCGAAGCAGTATTTTCTGAGACTTGCGCGTTAAACAAGCGAACTCTTCGGCCTTATATTATTAGTATAGATTTTCAAAGGGACAGATGTCTTCGCCTGAGGTGGATGCACTCACTGTTTGATCCTGGCTCAAGGGCTTGCGTCTAGACTTATTTAGCGACATCGATCTTTTCAACAAACTTATTTAAGTATTTAAAAGGTTCATTTTGTTTAAACTGATAAATTCAATTTCTTATTTTACTTAACCTTCATTCTCGTTGTTTTTTTATAGTTCTGTACCTAGAAGGTAAAAACGGAACACTATTAGATACTAAGCCTTCGTCTGTCCGCCTATCACCAGACTGTATCTTATAATTGTAACTACATACCTATCTGGGGGCACGGAAGTGCCCCCGCAAGTCGAGCAAAAAAAAAGCGGCACGGCCGTAACATCCTTTTCTCGAAGCAATTCGGGCTATTTTTGACCCCCCCATAATTTCGTTGTGGATAAAACAAGAAGCCTGGATTTTCAGCAACTAATCAGTCATTGTATAAACACGGTATATTTAAAATTTCAGTCAATTCGAACCAGTAGTTTAAGAATGACAACTTGTTAAAATTTTGGATTTTGTCACTCACTGATTCACTGACTCACTGACTCACCGATCATCAAAAGTCTAAGGTACTTCTAGCAGACTTAGAAGCTTAAAATTTAGAATACAAATAGGGTTTAGTGTCTTAATCATGGGAAAAATTTGATATTTTCTAATTTCGGTCCAGTTTTCTAAATACACCAACTGCAACAATAACTTTGTAATCCCATATAAATGTATAAGATTACAAGGTTACATTTGCAGTTAATTAATTATTATTACTGTAGAAAATAAAATAAAAATAAATAGGTGTAAATAGGTACCTACTATATGAGGCATAACGGGAGGTGTATAGGGTGGGTAAGGGTGTTTAGCCCATGAAACTGAACAACATTCCCATAGGAAAATATGTTGAATTATGAAAAAAAAACGTCTTTCCATACAAATTGGACTTATGTTCGCTCTACAAAAAGAAGTGAGATGCCATCAAAAACATTCTGTAAAAAACCTCAAGTCTCGCCGTAAAAAGTTGTGAGATCTATATAATACCAAGTCGATTAATCTATTTAGTCTCTACTTAAAGGACCTTCTGTCTTAAGTTATTACGTATGTTATTATCATGCCAATTTAAAAAAAAATACCTTTAAAACAAATAGATCGACTTGGTCATCGCAAGAAAATACGAATTCGCCATTAACATTTCGGGAGCATTAACTTCTCGTCGTGCTGTGTAGTGTGATACATGCTAATAATCAAATCATGCGATGGCCAGGTCGGTCTATTAGTTTTAAAGGTATTTTTTTTAAAATTGGCATGATAATAACATACATAATAACTTAAGACAGAAGGTCCTTTAAGTAGAGACTAAATAGATTAATCGACTTGGTATTATATAGATCTCACAACTTTTTACGGCGAGACTTGAGGTTTTTTACAGAATGTTTTTGATGGCATTACTATTTTGACGAGAAAAGTACTCCGAGTACTATGCCTTTTTTAGCTGCCTGTATCCTTGTTGGAACTTGATAATGATCCTCCTTACTTGTCTGGAAAGAGATAGAGCGTTACTCAAACCGCTCTTAGACTACGGCAACGCATATTGTATATGTTACTGTAAAAGCCCAAACGGTGGTAAATCCTAAGATTTTCCGGAATAACCTAAGATTTACCAACTCACAATGGTAAAAGTCCGAACAATTCTTTTCTTTCGAACTTTTACCTATATTCAATTGATGATGTCGAGATGTCGCCGGAGCCCCGCTTCGCGGGCCTCCTCCTACTGGGTGGTAAAAAAAATAACCACGGAGGCTAAGGTGGGCCTTAGCCTTCTAACCTAACCTACCCATGTCGCTGTGCCCAAAACTCCTTCTTTATAACTATGTCACAGTATATAATTATACCGTGAAATAGTTATAAACATAGTTATGAAGGAGGATTTTTTTATATATCGTAACATAGTTTTTAAACTCTGGCTTGTTCGGACTTTTACCATTGAGAGTTGGTAAATCTTAGGTTTTACCGGAAAATCTTAGGATTTACCACAGTTCGGGCTTTTACAGTAACATATACATATAATAATGTGTATTCCTTCAAAATATCTGCGAGAAGGAAATTCAAAACTATACTAAAACATCTATGAAAATACAAGAATTATATCTTCTTTATACTTGCAATAATATTTTACCGATCTCTATAAAACACGGTACAGACGCTCTCCCGGTTATTGGCTCCACTCCATTTCTACTTACTACCGCACTTACTGTTACTGTCCATAGCTATGGAGGGTACCTATATCACCTTTTTATATTCACAAGAGGTTATATTTTTACAACCCTCTTGACGCTACTAATTTGACAGTTGAAGACAGTGCGACGGCGTTTTTTTCGCCCGTAAAAGGCTTTTTCATCTGATTCTTAAGTAAATGAAAACGCAACATTGAGCAATAGGTGAATATATTGGCGTTGATCACGAACCGCTATTGTAGAAAACGTACTGATCGTGAATCGTGATTCTGATCATGGAAATAACAGAAATTAGTAAGTAAACTTCTTTAACTTTCAAAAATCTGCATAATCTTTTCATTGCGCATAGTAAGACTTGTTTCAGGTGTTATCATGCTAGTTAGTACTTAAAACGTTAGATATGTCATAAATGTTCATGGGTAGTTACTTACACACAATGGTTTTTCCTATGAAATAACATTTATCCATAATCTAATATCTGATAAGTTTGGTTCTTATTCTTCTTTTAACTGAAGTCAGTTTACAACTGAATAGGCTACGTAGATGTTTTAATCTAAACTGTTTAACCGACGTAAGTTAATTGATGTTTCGTTTTTCAGCTGTAAATTGCCACTCAATACCTAGTTGTCTCAAGTATTAGAAAATTAACTAGGTATTTTTTTATGCGAAACTATACCATTACCAAGCGAATAGACTTCTTAACATAAAATTTTATCGCACACATAATAGGTATGCTACTTAAGATATCCATAACGGGAATATTGCAAAACTAATTTAAATTGCAATTTAGATTGTGAAGGTCGAGGAAGGCGGAAAATGAAACAACAAAATCAATAACGTATTTCCTGCTTTATAATTAAACACAATTTAAACCGATAGGTACAATGAAAATATCGAAAAACAATTGAACGTTTCAATACAACCAGCATGTAAATTGTAAACAAACTCAAATTCTGTTTCACACCGACTACTAACGCCATCTATTACAATATATGCGTACTACCAAGGCAGCGTTGAACGCTTTTCATTGGCCGAGAGTGACGTCGACATCGCCTTGACAGGTGAGACAGAGCTATCGTAGTTACATGGAGTTGGAGAGGGACAAAACAATAACAAAGAACCATCGATTCGGAGGTCAGGCGCGCATGTCAAGTGCATTTCGATAAAAATAAATTGAGTCGCGAATGGCTGAACGCATGGTTCAAGTAAGATAAGATAGCAATATGTAAGTGCTGGTATGTCAGGACGTGTTGATATCGTACTTAGGGGGATCAAATTGTAATAATAAATTCACGTGGGATTAGGGGGACTAGGTAATTTAAGATGCATTTCGGCTGTCCAAAACAAAAACCTAGCAACGGACATTTTTTTAGAAATACAGTTGTTTTTGGCATAGACGGAGCAAGCAATTTTAGGATTATTGGTTTATGAAAAATGTCCCCTGCTAGATTTTGGTTTTGGACAACCGATTTTCGAAACTAAATATTCAGTATAATATAATGATCTAATAAACTATCTCTGTAAAAATCTCAAAAAGTATAAATTACGAAAAAAAAATTATCCGTAAATGTAATCAGAACATCATCTAAGTAAAGCCAGATTACTGTAATAAAATCATTCCGTATCTAATCGGATTGGGAGAAAATAAAAAGGCAATTTGGCATTTGGCAGACAAAAACCTAATCATGTCTCACACATTCACGTCTAATAAAACGCACATCTACAAAATAATGGTTCCTTAACGTGAAACGTGTTTGATTGTATAAATAAAGATAAGTCACGTACTCCTACAACACACAAAATATCTTATCACGCTGCTTATATTGCTCTCTCATTTTCTCTCACGAACATATCGTATTCGCATCCCACTCGCACGTTTTTCACTCATCCTTTTAATTAACAAAATTTACTAAAGACAGTGTCATTGTATTATGAGCCCTATCGCTATGACAATAAAGAATTTTTTGTTGGGAAAATTTGTAGGGATAGATATATTATTGTGAAGTTTATTTCTGTGTGTGAGTGTTCGATTCACTTGCACAAATGAAAAAAGGAAATTACTAATGATAGGTTACTCGTTAATACGAGTATTGTTGGTTTGACACCGACGACCTCTCTTTCCAACTACGGGTGTGAGACAAGGTAAGCAATAGGTGGAAACGAGTGAGTATTGAACGAGTTCCTATGGTAAGGTTCACCCTTAAGCACTGGGATCGATCTGTTTCCAGGGCAGGGTATACATGAGATTATGCTTTCGCGACGGGGATTAAAAAACCTAAGAGGACTTTTTAAACAATATTTATTTTCCCTGTTACTTGTTTTAATTTTTTAAGTTACAGATGAACTATGTCTCATATTCTTATGAAATTTTAATATTATGATAAGTTTAGCTATACAGTTTCTATTACAGGCACTTATCACCTTACTACTACAGTTTCGGGATAATTTATAAACATTCGCCTAACTTAGGACGATCACAAGTACTAACCTCTAAAATGTCTAGATTCCATCACGCCGTTCAGGAAATACATCCACAAATACATACTTTTTTAAGCAACCAACGTTAACTATTTGTGTTTTTCATGAAGTAAGACGAATGTATTTCATCGTATAAATGGTTAAAGGTTCAACACACGTTACACACTCCGTGTTAAAGAATAATCAACATGAAATATATTTACATTAAGAAAAGTCGCTCAGCTGAAGATAAAAAAAGAAAACCCTGAAAAAAATATCTCGGAAAACTTCACACCGTGTGTACCAGTATCCACTCACACACGCTCAAATATTTTCACAGTACACGCACAACTACATACACGCAACGCATACCAACAGGCACACATAGACACAATTAAACGACACACACACATACAAAACGACATGCAACTCTCGCCCTTACGGACACAGGCTTACTCTCAATGTGTCCTACATTTACCGATCCCCAAGTTAACCTCAAAATTTGAGTTTTTGACCTGAACAAATCATGCTATCGGTTGTGCAGTTATCTTCGAAGTTAAAACGTTATTGCAGCTAAAATCCCTTGGAGTTTAGTCGTTATTGTGTGTGTGTGCGAGTGACAGCGGTGTGTCTACAAATTGGGACATTTTTCGGGCAATATTCGGTTGTGTCTGGATCGTGGCAGTTGTAGGATGTGGTGTGGAGTGCTAGCGTTATCTAACGGTTTATGATAGTGTTGTTCCTAACAAGTAGATGACTTGCAACGATACACTCAGAAGAGAATGAGCGTAAGTACCACCACTTAACACTCACCTAGTAATTTGTTTGAAGTTAAATAACATCTACATAAGTTTACAGAATTTTTTCTAACTTTTCAACTTATTTCACAATAATTTCGTTACATTTAACGTATTGTTATACTTTGCTATTTTTTTATTACCCAGAAAGTGTACCTAAAATAATATTTTCCTGATAATTTTGTATCAAGTTATATTGTTTTCTATATTTATCCGTACTTTAAGTAGGTATAGTTTTTGTATTATATTCAGCAGACAGTGACGAACGATATCAACATAAAGCATTATCTAATAGTTCAAGGCAATCTTATCAGTTCATCACGAAATATGAATACATACTCGCCATATGGATTCAATACACAGCAGTATTTTCACAACTACTTAACATCTATAAATACATTAATTGTTCAAAGAAAAACATGTACAGAACTAATAAAATATCTAGAATAATTATTTTAAAAGACTCGCGAAGAAACCTTGTAGGCCTAAATGGTTTATAAATTTCTTGAGAACATACAAACTCCAGACCCGCACTTGCCAGCGTGATGGACTCAAGGCTTAACCCCTCCCAAGTTCGAGAGGAAATCTTTGCCCAGCAGTGGGACAGGAATGGGTAAAAAAAATTAATTTAGTGTTGTACCTAAAAATAACTTATTCCTAAACTACCAAACTGTTATTCGTAATAACTAAAAACATAGCTATATTAAATTAGCAACCTGTTGCCGTTTTCTCAGAGTGTCATTGACGAAAATTCCATGTTCCTGAACGTTTTCAGTCGCTGCATTATACATTATACAACGCCCAGCCGGGACTGTGGGAGTCCCTTTTCACAGCTGAAAACCGCAAAGCCTTTAATGATTCAGCCAAATGTATTACGATATAAACGTGAATGTGTATTTTTCGTAGAGGCATTTTTCCTTTTTTGTATCTCTCTTACTAATGTAGAAAGGGTTTAGTTTATTTACGAACTAATATTTTTATTGGCATGGCAATGTTGTTGTTTTCTAATGTACTAAATAGTTTTTAACGCATTATAAAAATGATTTTTAAACTTAATTAATGCGGTTATCTTTTCTAATACACTATTTTGTACGGTAAGCAAATCTTCTATAGCTTAAAACTCGGCAAACATCCTTTTCATCTGTCTACCAACAGTTAAAAGTTTTAACAGCTGCTGAAAACTGTGGGAATGCAATTTAATAGTGATTAACGTTGTGCATTACAGTTTTTTCCTCTGTAACTAATCCCACTGCTGGGCAAAAACCTTCCAACGAGGAGGATCGAGGGAATAGTTAGGTCTCGAGTCCCCAAAAGTCTCCCACCCGCATTTCGCCAGCATTCCACTAAGTAACAAAATTAAAACATACATTTACTATTTTATTACGTCACTACATTATCATATGACGATAGTTCTACTTAATTAGCATACATTATACCGTCACGTATAACACAACACTCGGCCAACTCCCATGGGTCTTCATACAAGCTTATCCCATTCCATTTCACACTAAAATTAGATACGCGAGACAATTTTGTAACCACCTACTATTTCTCAAGGGACAAGGAACGTACCTATGTCTTTGTCTTCATGTTTATTTTATTTTTTCTTTCTTTAACAAATTAAAATTCATCTCGTTACACTCGCCAGCCAAATACCTACCCACACTAATAAATATAATACGAGTTTTTCTTCTTTCAAAATACATAATGAAGGGTCATTTTATGACATTCCTCGGCCAATAAACAACTTTATTAGTATCTATCTATCATGAAGTAGCAAAATTTAGTAAGGTATTTGCGTATTCATCTTCAAACCGGGAATTTCAAATCAATATTGTCAATGAATTGCAATCGTTAAGGTAATTAAAGGATGTCGAGGGGCTCGGCACCCGGCGCCTTGATTAACTTTGACATTGAGAATAAAAAGAAAGGCAACGTAATTTACTGTCTCCCATTTTTCTATTTTCTATTGAGGGAGACAGACGTCATCATCTAATCAACCCATCAGTACAACTTTGAAAAAGGCCTGATAAATAGACGTTTATAAAATCACTCTTTTTTCCCATTAAGTCAGGCAGAGACCAAATATAAATATAGTCCATAAAAAATCCCCTTTTCACGCCTACCGACATTCCAATCTAAATATTTAACTGAACCAACAACAGTGTACTTATTTCATTAACTCTTCAACGTTAAATATTCGTAAATATTAACAAACTCGTTGAACTTACTTCAGAACTTAATCTTCTCGTGAAAATAATTTCCAGTTTCGTAATCTTTCAAACAAAATTACGTGAAGGCATGTGATTTCTTATTCAGAGGAGACGCCACAAAGGCCCGTAATCCAAAAAAGATGGCAGAACTTATATTTTATCCATACGTTTTGAATACATAAGCTTTTATTGACAGGTAAAGTATTCGGTAGAATGCTTTATAAAGGTATTTCAAGGGTTTTTTGTATAAAATTGTGGTTTGAAATCGTTTTGCTTAGCGAGCAATTTAGTATAGCCGAGCATGTGACGATGTAATTGCTTAGGGTTAAGGGAAAACCTATTAAAAAACTCAAATGCTTTTGAATGCATTTAGGGCTCTTTCAATTTAGCCGTATCGTGTCGGACCGCAGCAGTGCCGAAACGGTGCGTTTGTCGTACGGTGCACGGACGGTCATTTGTTTTCATACAAATCGCTCGGTGCGGCAACAGTGCGGTGTCGGTACCGAGAACGCACGACGACAGGACGGCAACGTCGCAAGCTCCACGTGTTCATTTCGCTGTTGAATAGTGCGGTGACTAAACGTGACAGCTAATTTCATAGAATTTTCATGTTTATTATTTGCTTAAAATGGATGATATAGACGTGGAAGAATTTATAAATGAAATTGAATTATTGAGTAATTCGTAGAAACATTCTCTTGACATTCTTAAGTAATTAAAAAATTTGCTTGGGTCTTGTTTTAACCTAGGATAAAGAATATGGAAATCACCAAAATTACATGTTAATGAAAACATCGGTAGTGTTCTTTTACGGGCGCGGCGTTTTTGTTTCTGTTTGATATTTTTTAACAGGAGCACTAACAGTAATGTTTCTTCGTCAGAGTCCATGGCTACACTGCTGTCACATGAATTTAAAACAACACTAACATACAAACGCACGGCAGTCAGATACGCTTTCAATTTAGGCGTTTGGTGTCGGACGGCTAACGTACCGCAGCGGTACGGCAGCGGGCTATAACCAGCGGCACGGTTAACGTGCGGCAGCCGTACGACACGAAACGTCTAAATTGAAAGAGCCCTTATACAATGCGTGATGGTTCACCATGTCTATTATTCATAGTACAATTAAAAAATATCTTATAGGATTACTCTACAAAATATTACGAGATAATAAATTTTAATTAAAATTTTATCCAATTACCTATCCTCAATTTACTTTTCCTTAAAATATTTTAACTGTTAAAATGCTGACAAACTTAATGTTATAAAAATTACAGTTTCCGTTCTTACTTCTTATTTTAAAAAAAATGGCTATAATGTCATTAGACTTCATAATCGGTAATATTCATATTAAAAATACATTTATTGGTATCAAAACGCAACATAATCGTATATGTTTCGTTGGTTGAAGCCGATACTAAAATATCACGAATTATTTGCTCTCGTAATCGTAAAACACTGAAACTACTGACAACGGATGTCAGATATTGATAGCAATATATTAATAACGTTTTTATGTTTTTGAACTGAATTGATCAAACAATATTCAGATCATCATATTTTGTTGTTGAGCAAATGAAAGTCGCAAAAATAGTTGTTATCCAAATGTCTGTTTTTGTGTTTGTATTTATTTACTTGTATTAATATATTTAAATCTTTTAACATAATATACATTTCTATTTAAAATTGTTCAAATTATACAAAAATATAAGAACAAAAAAGTGATTGAACGAGTACCGCGCCTTCGTATTACAATAATGAATGAGTAACTCGACTGTATATTTTCCATTTCTAAAGAAAATCCGAAATCTTACAAAATACATTAAATATATTATCCCCAGCGTATTTTTAGACAGAGATGGAATGACGAAACCGCGGATAAAAGCTTTCTCGGGTGTCATTATGTACACATGATATACATACTTACTTTTACCAGGTATATCGTTTCCCCGCCGACATCGTTAAACGCTGGTACAAATCGTAAAACGCGCGATAACATCGGTTACCCCACGTTACATTGCGTATTTATTACTACAAAGCACTTACAACGGTGTTATTGGACACACAATGTATACGTAAACGGTTTTGTTTTAATATAACCGCTTGTGGGGACGATCAACTTAGTCCGGCAATAATTGTCTCGGGAGGCCCATTGTCTATTTATTAGAGGCCCTGTTTTTCCTGGGTGATCATTTATTAAATACTCACTGTTGCTCCTAATGTTTTGTAAATGGCTGGCGGGTATTTTAATTTGGATAAATGTTGTCCCTTTTGCGTTACCTTTGAACGAAAAGGCAAAGTTATTAAAATGAGATATTATTTCGACGCCGTTTTAATGAGGGGGCGTTCGGATGTGAGTGAATCATATTTAATACGGCTGTAATGATAATGTTGTCGGAAATGATAAGCTGTAGCTGACATATTGAGAGAAATCTGTACAGTTTCACATTATGTAACATCCACGGGATGGGATTGTTTGGAATGTCACCATTGTTACGGGTCGGAGCTTACAACTAATTGCGGTTGAAAGACAATCATTGACAGAGAAGATACACTATGACAAATATTACCGTATTATATTAAGTATTATTTTGATTACGAGATTGAGGTTTAGTTATTACAAATGCTTGTTAAAGCCAGGTTAAGAATTTACTAATTTAATCAACAATAATATGATAGCAATATATCAAAAGTAACGTTATTTTAAGGCAAAGAATGAAAAAGCTAGTAAAATACCCAATCCTTCAGTGTTCTATTACTCTAACCTTTATATTGATTTTCGTAAACTTTTCTATATTCAGTGAATGTCGAAACAAATCGTTTATAAATCCAATAACGACAAGCGATCCACGTGTTTCACTGAAGCGTACATTGTTCTCAATTGCACGAGTTATTCTATCTAAGGACTATCTGAAGTTTCTTGCAAGTTTTTCGTATCAATAATTTCGAAAAAGGCACGTGTCTTTTACATAGATAATGTTAGTTATATGCACTTTTCGGACAGCGTATAAACAAACAGTCCGTCTGTCCTGTAGGTGTTGGTGGGAAGGGCATGAATTACACCCTCCTATTGCCATATCGAGGCACCAAACTTTGAACAACTATTGAGAATAGACAATCTTATATACCTACCTAGTATCTTATATACATAGTTTAGAAAAGCCCAATAGTATGCTCCTTCCGGGAATAGACAGGAAAATCGCGTGATTAGCAGTTGGACCGACCGCATGTATCAATAATATCAAAAAAGGCAGAAATATTTCACTTTGTGACGTTAGATATGCCCTTTTCGAACTGCATATTCTAGTACTATCGATTTTAAAGAACACGTGTAAGCAATCGATCATGTAGAATGAAAGGACAGTTTTAGTACAACTCTGTCCCCAATATCTAGGAAAGGACCTACGAAATTGTATTTGGCGATTCTATTAGCGCCCGTGATTTTCTTGCCAGTTCTACTCTTCTCGTAAATGTATTTATCAGAACCTTTCGAGTATCTCGCTGTTGTAATTCTAATAAATAAAAGTTATGTTACAGTTTGAATGAGAATTTTGAAACTATAACTTTTTAATATATTGTTTAATCGAAAGAATGTGATGTTTCAAAACAGGCTTTGTTTTATTTAAACAAAAATAGTATATAGAGACATTTGTTTTATTTCCAAATAGGTATAATATATCAATAATAATAAGCTAGGGTTAGCCTTATCATCGTAATATTTATCATAACTTATATTTTGGGATATCTCTACTTGGTCCGAAACACTGCTTGAAACTTATCTCATACCCTAAAACTTAGCTTAATTCTATATCTTAAGCCAGTCATTGTTATAACAAACTTGGCCAAACCACCCACAAGTATTTACGAAGCCTTTTAAAGCAACCCTTTGTAACAAAATAAACAGTAAATAATTCAAGTAGTCAGCCGCAATTTGAGCACCTTTATCAATAAGGAAATAAGGTGTTTTAAAAATAATTATTTATAAATAGAGTGGTTTAAATACCCACCTCCTACGCAAGTGGTCGAAGGGTTCGAATCCAAGGCACCAAAGAGTTTTTAAAGTAATAGGTATATAAGAAATAGTTATCACTTTAAGATATGATCGAACGCCTGCCTGACAGATCTTGCAGATATGCAAAGGCCCTGATTCAGAGCTTGTCTCTCGTTGATAAGGTAGATGACTACCAATAAAATCAACTTCTCTTTATGAGATGTCAAAAATATATTTTAGTAGGTATATGAATACGTAATAGTGACGTCACTGTTTCGTATTTTTGTTGGTATCAAATGAGTGCCTAATAAAATGTTTCAGTCAGTAGTAAAAATTACCAGCAAAATTACATAGCCTGGGTATTTCATATGAAACTTTTACGAATACCAGTTAAATAATTTTTAGTTTACCCAGTCAACTAGCCAGTTACTGGAAGGCTTTGCCCAACAGTGAGATATTAAAGAGTTCATCTATACTTATAATAAATCTGTAGAGAGGTCAATTCTGTACATTGAATATATTAAAAAAAAAACCAATGGGGGATGTTTAGTAACGGATACTGATACCGAATCTGCAATTTATAATTTTCTTTTCTGTCTGTCTGTCTGTCTGTCTGTCTGTCCTCCGTCTGTATGTTACGCTATCACGTAAAAACTACCGGATAGAATGCACTGACATTTGTTATATGCATAGAATAAGTAGTGGAGCAAGTATTGGGATACTTTTTATCGCATAAAATTTCATAGATTTTTAGAAAATTGAATAAAATACGTAGAAATCGTTTGAACCTGCGTTTCCCTAAAGAGACCATAGATGGCATTGCAATTCATTTCACAACATTCGCATATGGTTAACGCGGTGCCTGCCGTATCGATACCTGTTGTTAGCACCAACCAATAGATGGCGTTATGGTCAGCAACACAGCATGTTTTTCCTAATTAATTTATTTTGATTGCTTTATAGTAAAAAAAAATACCTTTAAAACAGGCTATACATTTATAAGATTTTCAAACATAAATGTTGTATGATATATTACACAAAAATGTTGGTTTACGTGGTTCCGGTGCGGTCGGGATATCCTAGATGGCAAACCGAGTAATTTCGTTTGTTGTCGTTGTTCGCCGCAACTAACAGATGACGTTGTAGTTCGTAACACGTAACCAAATTAATTGGTTGCATTAAGGAAATAAATTGGATAGCTATGAAACAGACTATGTGGTAAGTTTTAAAAAATAAACGACGGATGATAGATAAAAAATAATTACGGGTTACGCGGTTTCGGACGTATCAACGCAAGTATACCTACATTATTACGCGTGTGAAGAGCTGCGGCACAGATAGGTCTGTCTGTACCTATAATAATATTCTGAATCCGGACGGGTAAGCAATGGTCAGTCTATAATAAGGTATTATATTTTACACTGTAAACTGGTACGGATACAGACGAGAGCGGAAAAGAAGGTAACCACAGGAAATCAGGCCTGCCTGAGCCTGTGTCACATTGTGTGCTCTTCGGGTCCCTTTCGTAAATAACCATTAGACGACAAAAGAGTTGTTAGCATTTTTATGTGTAGGTGTGTAGGTAGTGCTTCGCAATTCGTGTGCTCAAACGAATAAGCAACAGTACGAAATTCACGCGAGCAGAGCCGCACGGGTCAGCTAGTAAATAATAATATATAAATATCTTTCCTTCCTTATTAGATATTCTGTGGAGCAACTTCAATACACGTCCGTAAGGTCTGACCCGAAGTGAAAACAATTTGAAAGGTCAGAGCCTCGGAGGCCGAAACTTGCGAGGGAAGCACAGCATGATAAATGACAGTATGCTTGGCAGTCTGACATGTTTCCTTTGCTGTTGAATAGAGGAAAATATTGATTTATGAATTCAGGGTTTTAAGATTCATGACTATTATTTTCGTGTTTGTTTTTAAGATAATAGTTTTAAGTTTTATATATGACGTCAGTTATTTCTATTTCAGTATTTACCTAATTCAGAAGTTGCGTTTTGTTTCACAAGTAAAGTTGAAACCGTTGAAAGTCCGTAAGTAAGAATCAAACAGAAAGTTTGTTACTGAAATACCTATTTGTGTGTACAATCGTGTAACAAGCACCTATATTCACCGGTATATTTTGTATAATACTTACTTTGTACTTAGTTTATGATTATTTAACGTAAAGGTCGGTTTCATGACTTAAAATAAGCATCTCCTTTCCCATCCCTCGGATAGACTGAACAGGCTAATGAAACCAGTTTGTATTTTTTTTATGCAACTCCTGCACTAATTATTGCCCTTGTGTCGCGGGAACTTTTACAAACATACAAACAACTGACACAAAGTACATCCAGAACCGAAACAATTATTTGTGATACGACCTCCCGACGCAATGGTAGCGGCGTGGCGACCTAAACCCTTGCGCCACGGAGGCAGTCAAACTTCATATTTATACAACTTGTATCAGTTTGAAGTCTACATACAAGTTATTATTTATTATATAATACTATTGCCTACCGACTGCTATTACGAGTACGAGTGTAATCGATCAGATATTTACGGTTCATGTAAATTGTAATTTCTATCAATATCGACAGCAACTACGCATAAGGTCGTATACAAAATAAGGCAAGTTTACAGTACGGGCGTTTAAAGTTTACTTTTGTCATAATCTAAAAAAGTGAAAGAAATTTTCATTATAATGACGCTTATAATTAGTGATACCCACATATCATCTTTATACAAACAACATTGATAGAAAATGAATTGTAATTAATGTAAAAATACTGAAATTTTATACTTACGACTATATGCGTAGGGATGCAAGTATTATATTATAGAGTTACGACGAGTTACGACGATATGCGTAGACCAAAATTGTCTTACCTTCAAGTTACGTCGGGTTACTACCTTATGCGTGGCTAGAAATTTACATACCGGAAAGATGCAAATTTTTACGACGTTAGTCGTGGTACTTAAACATATTAAAAAAAAACATTTTTTTATTGTTTCAAATCAACTTTATTATTAATTCACAATTACCAACCGAAATTTGAGGGTAAGTCATAATATTAAGTTTTAGACCTGAGTTATAATTTGAGGTAGATAACTTTAACATTGAATAAAATAAACAGCCAAAGGAATCCTAAGTATTATTATATTATATCAGACAATAAATCACGGACGACAACTTTAAGCAATTTTCCACTAACATAAAAATAACAGTTTTGCTTAAAATATAATCAGTCTTTAATTATTATTTAGTTTGGACTTATCGAATAATCAGTCAAAATTATGCCTTCAGCTTTATTTGCACTCAGTGCTTTACAATGAAAATTCAAAAAAATTTAATTATGTTAACGTTACCAGGGTATAGATTTATATGATCTTCTAAAGATCGTTATAACCTCAAAAGATATGTTTACCAAATGCTGTAATGGCTTCTCGATCAAGCAGCACTCAGAGTTGGTTACATCTGCTCTAGCGGCTTAAGCTGTACAAAGGCTCTAGTGTTTGCTGTTGTAGACTTCAAGGTTTTGCAGTTGTGGCATAGGAGTGCTTCAATATAACTGTTTTGGTCGCATCCTAGCGTTTTACTTGTAATTTTAGGGGTCAGTCGTTGATATTAAAATAGTTTGATAGTCAATTCATAGTATGATTGAAAACAGTTGACAGACTGAACCACCACTTCACCTAATGTAAATATTAAATATAATAACTTTGAGCTCTATTATAAAGGTATATTACTCGGTTATAGATGTATAGTTACAAGAGCGATAGTTCATGCTATTAAAACGCTTTGGGTGCTTTAACATAGTTCTGTAATCCCCATGGCTGTAAAAATGTTTCGAATGATACCTTCTACATTTATTTGCCGTACAAAAGCCATATAAATATCTGATATAACGCTCAAGGCGCTATTAAAGACCTACGTAACTCTTTTATAAATGAGTAATACACTAGCCCTGAAAAAATCTGTTATATAACCCAGGGCATTACAAAAAGCTTAGTTACGCTCTTGAGCGCTATAGAAGCAACGCATAACTCCGTTTAAACTCCTTTATCTCCTAAAGTACCCTTATACATTTAACGGTGTTATAGAAGACTCCATTAACTCTATTATACTTCCCTAGGCTGTCTAGCGACGCATGTTACATACTCATATATCACTATAAGTCATCTGGTTCCTACTAAACGGCTACTGTCCCGCTTAGCTGTTAAAGGGTTTTTTTAAATAGCTACCATACAATTTATAGAAAATTGTACAGCATTTGAACGACTCTTATGTAACTATCAGGCTGTATAACGACTGTATAAGCAGCTTGTGTGCTAGTTGGGTTGTATTACATCTTGAACTGAGCGAGTATTATGTAAATCATTTAATGCCAATTGTACCTCTTGAGAACTTTTCCTGGCATCATTACAATTACCGCTCCTTCTTAGCGATATCTCGACCATTGACTTGTACAAATTCCAATTATGACCGGATTCACCTTAGACAGGTTCTAAAAAATAATAATAACAATTCAATAACCACTACAGCAAATAAAAATGGTTCAAAATTTTAAATTTATTCATAATTTTAGCAAATACATAATGTCATAAAGTCTTATTTAATATATAGTTCGATTCATAACGTCGTATGTTCTAGATACGACTATTGTTACTGAGATTTGGTTATTTCATAACGACGCATACAGAGGTAAGTATTAGTTACGACCCCTAACTTTCAGAAATGAACAACGCATAACGTCGTAACTATAATGTTACGACGTTATGCGTGGGACTAGCTTAAAATTATAAATATTAAAAGAACTACTTAAACGTAAGAAAATATCTAATTTAACAACTTTGTATTGCGTTATCATTTAGAGTGTTTCATAATTAAACAATCAAATATCAACCAAAACTTACCGATTCGACGGGATTCATTGGAGGTTATGTTATTATTGTCATTAAGCGCTAATTTAAAAATTCTTGATGATCGTAGGTTGTTCATTTTGATTATATATAATAATAATAGATATTACAACATAAATCACATCAAAGTTCTTATTGTTTACTTATTTACTTAAAATACTTTATCGCACGCGCTGTCAGTGACATACGACCGCGGTAACTGACTGTGATTGGTCAGGCGCGAACCAATAGCGTAACGCATATGGTCGTATATCGATATGCTACCGTATGCGTGGTAACTTTCAAAATATACGACCATATGCGTTAATGAAACTCGTTAATTAAAAGTAATTTTACTATTCTGATTTCAGGAATCTATTAAACTCATACCCGTAATTACAATAGTATAAAAATTGGATTTTCGATGAAAATAGTGTTCCGACCTTATGCGTGGTTGCTGTCGATATTGTCGCCGCTCGCGCGTAAATTGAGGGGAAAATTACACACGCGATATACGTAGGGTCCGATTCCATGTTGTTACTCGACAATTACTGTGTTATTAGGTGTAGGTAAATCATGTTTGACGTTTAAAGCCATAATTTTATGACCCTAAGGTTAGGCTATAGACAAACAGGGAATCCTGATTAAATACAAATTTTATAATAGATGCAACATTGATGATAGACTGTTTTATTATTCATTTTATATCAGAAAGAGCATTGCATTACCTCGAATTTTCGATATTAGTTATTTTTTCTTTTTATTTTATTAAAATGGTACTTATACTAAGGAATATTAAGTGTATTTATTTCTGATCTCAAACTATAACTAAGCATTTTCCAACTAACCCTACCCCATTTTCCTTGACGCAGGAATTAACCTCGGGGCTTCGCGATTTATTCTCTCACACATTATCGGTTGCATCCCAGAAGCAATCTTATTATTATTGTATAACAAATTTTAAATTGCTAAAAGATTTTATAAAATTACCTACATACTAATGGCTCTCAGAAAGAAAAGAACTTTACGTACCTTCATACTAGTTCCAACCTACTAACAATCCTTTCGCATTAACAAAATTAGTAAATTATGTAAAACGAGTTTAGTACCTACGGGAGTATGAAAAACGACTTAATCTAATTCTAATTTTAGATTTTAATATATAAACATAGAAGAAAGTTTTCAGCTTCTCTTATAATCCCGATAAGATTAACACGTAGGTGTATATAACGGGTAAACTTCAAAGGTGTTTAATGTGTTTATCCCAATAAGGTGAAAGTCCTTTAACACCCAGAGGCAATGTATAGATGAAACATCTTTATAAATGAGTAAATATAACGCGATGATGAGATACCTTCTATACCAAATTAGTTAATTAACTAAACATATAAGTTGTGTATTTTCTAGTGAATTATATATGTTCCCTAAAGTTATACTGCTGTGAAGTATGTTACTTCTGAGGGCCTACCATTGCAATAGAAAACGAAATTGCGTTAAATATTGAAGGCTGTTTATGCCATTTCGTATTCAATTTTGATACGGAGTAACTATACAATATCGGAAAAGCATGCCTTATATTAATTATATTATGAAAAATCAGTGCGAAAATTTTGCCAATATTCAAATCGCTCGCAAGAATCGTAATTTTTCTTTAGGTTTATTTTTATTCTTAGCACCTTACGTGTCCACCAACTACTCAAGTTGGTAGTATAACTGAGATAACATACAATATCTGATTAATGTTCACCATTACCTACACACATAACTCACCAACTAACAAAACATCCTCCTTTCATACATAACTATCTAATAAATAAACTCCGAGACAAAAAGATCGTCTCAATAAGAGTACATTACATTAATAATCCCTTTTTTATCCGTCTCATAATGACGCCCACGCGAAATATGTTCTCATTCACAAATATATATGAAGGAAAATATCATACATTTGATATAAATAACATGCCTTGTTCCCTTGGGCAACTGTGCGACATTTATTCATAAGCAAAACTGTATTACTTAGTACAAAACTTGAATAAGAAAACGGTCCTAAATGTTATTAAATTCCAACTATGAGATTAGAAGTATTATTAGATTACCAACTCCTAAATTTCAAGCTACAGAAAACGAAGGCTTTTCATTACTAAAATAACCAATACTTGATTGATATTTATTCTTCATTTTAATTCGAGTAAGTCTCTCGATTAAAAAAAGTATTACGTAAAGGTTAAAAAAGGCGATCTAATTTTAAAATAGATTGAATTTTCTAAAGATAAGCCGTTTAAAATTAAGGTCCTTGCCCACACAAATTCGAGCACGCCAACTAGACGGTCGTAAAGCTATTTAAAATTTTCAATAAATCAAATAAGCGATCCCAAATCAATACAATGTAAACAGACAATTACTTTGCCGACGTACCCTTATCACCCTGAGTCCCCGACCCTTCCCGAACTTGTCCGAACTCATCCGATCTTAGCCGAAATCACACGACCTCACCAGTTGAATGCGACATTGACCTACATCAAAGATAGAAGGGGAGCCCCGAAAAATAAAATTTTATGTAAATTGCTAATGCGATTTCTTTTCACTTTGCATTCATATTGAGTAGAGCCGTCCCCTCTCATAATTCTACTTTGATGACAAACTATTAGAATACCAAATTTTGGGTTTGATTTGAAAACAATCCCTTTTTTTATAATATTACGTCAGTTACTTCGAAGCGCAGATGTTTTTTTTTATATATGTACTAGATAGGTCCCAGATAGTATCAACAATGACAGATGATGATGATTTAAGACCTAGTTTAAGATAATAAGTAGGGATAGCTAGACAGTAACTAGAACAGTGGACACATAATATCCAAACAACGACATGAAGGCTACTGCCATTTTATTTTCAAGAAAATTGTTACGATAAGAAGTATCCTAAATAATTAGTGATATAAAATATGATACTTAATATGTATGGATTAATCCAATTATTAAACCAAAAACACAATTTTCTGTAGTCATCACCGAGGCGTTTTCGTCATCGTCAATATTTTGGGCTACATTTGAATATAGGTAAACTCCAACATTTTCAATATCAATCCTTGTGAAGCGATGCGTATAAATACAGCTATGGAACTGTTTCAATTTCCGCTGATTTTAATGAACGGTGGAATATTCATCAATGGAAGGAAATAAAAGCTACAGCGAAATGTTATGAAGTCAAAATAATGAATGAGGACGTCGTGATTTTGTTTTCTAAATATTGACAGAACAAATTGAAGGTGTTTTCTCTTATTTTATGACAAGACAATAACTTTACGACAACAATTTTTTTACACAAATATTCTTACTCAGAATATGGACACAATTACAACTAGACGTAATACTGTAACCCATGCAGTATTTTTTTTATTTATCCGTAACAAAATAATATCCTCCATTTCATTTTAAATACACATAGAGCATTAAATTTTTTGTACATAATAGGGAGTAAAAAACAAGTTACTCGTCAATTCTGAAAAAAATGTATTTTGAGTTGCCACGCTACTGTGTTTAGTTTATTAGTGCTATTATATTAGTGCGATATATAAGTGGGATTTAGTATATAAACTTACTCTTTACTAATTAAAGTCGTGTAAGCTCTCATTCGTTATGCAGTGTTTTGTCACTTTCAACCAATTTTGAACGTGTAAATTAATGAAAACGACAAAACACTGTATAACTTTTGTATCTAATCAGTACTTTCAAGACGTTTAATATAGCCTCTTGTAAGCTACGTAAGTGAAAGTATTTAGAAAAGGTCCCTTACGTGTATTCGGAAAATCAAAATGACTGACTTTTTCAAGAAACTCTCTTCTCTTAATAGAATCACGAGGGAAATAAATTTCTAAAAACCCTTTGTTACTACGTTACATTATTTAATTATAGGAAAAAACTTTGTACAAAGTTAAGTAAGGTTAAGATCGCAATTTAAGCAGTGTGTATATCTGCTCGGACTAAAGAATATAGCCACTATTATACTTATTTACTTTAGTATGATATAAAACTGAAACATGTAACGTTCTATGGCCTGAAACCGTCTACCAAAAAAAAATCGTACTAAATTATTTTCCTTCTAACCTCACTCGTGCCATCTCCGAAAAATCTTCGGAACTAAAAAAGAAAATTCTCGGATACGAGCGTCCGACGGCGTCCCTGAAATTCACGAGACGGTCGTATTCCTGAAACTTTCATCTCGTTCCGGACGCTACCAATAGGTGGCGTTAGAATATAATCTTCACAACATAACATACATAGCTCTCTATGGAATTTCTGCAAACTGCCTGAGGCATCGTCAATATTCGTAGGCAAAGTAAATAAAAATGCTGCCATATTGTTTCGATAACAATTACGCGTATTATTTTGTTGTTATAGGCATGTTTGGCAATAGCCCAAAGTATGATTTATAATTTCTGAGAAACGGAAAGGGGTTATTTACTGTGTTTTTCCATCATAAGTTGTAGATTTCTACGTATTTATTGCTGATGGCAATAAAATATACATTTAGATTATCCAGATTTCAAAGTTGTAGGTTACTTTAGAGTAAAATTTGCCACTGATCTGAGCCACGATAACAGCATTCTTTAATATATTTTATTCTTCAAAAATATTTTAACACAGACACTTAATAAACCGTCACAGTAATTCACAATTTTAATGAACAACATTTCATATTAATAAACCAATAAAATAAAGATACGAGACAGTTTTACCGACATGTTCGCAAATATAAAATCACATTTCCATTGAGCGACTGGAGGTAAATTGAGTACCGGCCGTTAATGATGAAGCCGCAGTCCACGAGTAATTGGATTATACTCTCTTAAAAGGTCATGTACATACATTCAGTTGCATAACCCTACAAAAAGGTTAAAAGCCTATTAAAATGTGCACTTATTATTACTTCGGCGAACTGGAAAATCGTGATGTCCATTAAATCGATATTATAAATATAAATAACGTGATAGTTAATTTTATTAAAATTAGCAACGCACGTGGATAACCTTTCTATCTATCGGAGAAAACCGCACGAAAATCTGTTTAGTAGATTTTGAATTTATGGTAAGACGAAAAGACAGACGCCGCAAGGGGACTTTATTTTAATAGAACTTTCGTATGTAGAATTCCAGTACAGCAGGCTCTGTCAAAACGCAAGGCTAAGTTGAGGCATAGTTAATTCAATTCCTTCTACTTATTTTCCACAAATGATAAGTAGAACAGTAATTTAATCTAGTCAATCACTCTCTACATTTCAAAATATAACTCAATCAAAACATTAATGCATTCCTCTTCATTAACGGATAAACTCACAGGGTATGTTTTATAAACGGTAATAGAGGTAAATATGAGTAACCCTATTCCCCCACTCAGCCCGGAGCGTCGCCATCAAAGTGTTATTTTTCAAAGAAAAATCTCGCGATGTACCACTCTCATATGCAAAGCTTATTTTATTTGCTTTACGTGAACCATACATAGCCATTAGTTACTTTACTCGCGCAAGTGATGAAACGGTTTGAGGTTTTTAGTATTTTTGTAAACGTGAATTATTTTGATGTTATTATCATAAGTAAGGGATGTCAATGTGGTGCGTGTTTTTGGCTCGATGGCAATTTTGTTGTGATTACGCCAATTATAAAGTTTATAAACACAGACAATTTACCGAGTCGATATAAACTACTTACTTTAAAAATGCTGTGAAAATCGGTCTTGTCAACCATGTTGGTAAAAAATGGAGCAGGCCTTTTTCCAGTATTGACCTAGTATAAGCTAACCTTAATACTATCTTAATAGGAAAACTTAAACCGTTTATATTGCAATAACACGAAAAATTTTTAGTTACAGTTTACGTAACTAAACATTTTCGTGTAGAATATGTTTGTCTTTAATTTGGGTACAAATAACTGAATATTAATATATGCACCTAAAATAATAAACAGCAAGATAGCCAGTCATAACATAAACACAACGTCTAATATACATTTTATTAAACAAGTAGGTGCCGTACAAGGCGAAGTTTCGCGACGACCACCTCGGAGTCGGGACGAACAATATGTATCTTGTAGGTACTTTATATGTATGTATGTATGTATATGTTTGTACAAATAGCACAATACACGTTTACGTTGCTTCAAATCTCGAGTTACGACTATTTAGTTAGGTTTGTTTCACACTGGAGTTTTGAACGTGTAAAAGTTATTAATATGTGTATTATGTGTGTTTTAAATGAATAACAGTTACGCTAAAATATATGCTGCACTATAGCAACTTATAAGTTGGACTGTATTGTTTATCTTTACCAATATACTAACGTGAAAAACCGTGCCCTCTTCATTGAAATTAAGAAGATGTTGGCAACTTGTAAGCAAAGAAGACAAAGAAATTATTTTTTTCTCATAGAATATAGTGACTAACACGTTACATCAAAGCAACAATGTACTAAATATTGACCATCACAAATACGTGCAAAGCCCGAAAGTTTGACCTTTGTTACATAACATAAAAACTAACTTGATAAGGGAAGAAAAAGGGGTGTATTTTCTGAGCTACAAACCACAGCACCACATGCGTAGGTCACGTGTGTAGTCCATTTATCTTATGCCTAATGTCACGCGCTACCCTTTTTAAATGTCTTTCGTCCCCGTAATACAATTGGGTGCTTTTCTGTCGTAAACACCGACTGTTGCTGAAATTACATTAAAGCTAAATGTCAAATCTTCCCACTTAGACGTAGGCGAATCTAATAACATAAATATATAAGTACAAAAGATTTCGCAACACAAATTCGAAGTACAACTGACCAATTTATAACTGTGACCTATCGCCCACTCTCACACTCTCTCGCACGCTGTACCTGATGAGTCCACCTACATTTCTGTTGTACAGTGCGTAAAAAAATACAACACGAACTTTATTGTAAGAAACATATAAAAGTACCCAATATTTATATCTGAAAACGTCTAGAATCCTGGTCAAGTTCCATCGTTGCCAGTACTACAGCACGATTCCGTACAGTCGCAGTCGGTACTTTCGAATACCGTGAGTTTCAAATTTCAAAATATATTATGAACTGCCAAAATTGTTTCTACGAGGCCCGCTGAGGCGCTGAACCGAATGTCATACAAAACTTTTCG
Organism: Anticarsia gemmatalis; assembly: GCF_050436995.1. Lineage (NCBI taxonomy): Eukaryota > Metazoa > Arthropoda > Insecta > Lepidoptera > Erebidae > Anticarsia > Anticarsia gemmatalis. The sequence continues at coordinate 4,796,639 of NC_134748.1, read as the reverse complement.
ACAGCTAGCCGGTTGTCGGTGGTCGATAGTAGTACTTAGTAGAAAATCGTGCTACTGATCACCATACCAAACGTTTTAATTATTTCGAAAACAGGTGGCGCAATAATATATTAGTTCCTATTTAGAATACAGTCTGCCTCATTTTACCTTCATCCGCGATAGCGTAACAGAATAAATTTTTGTATTCATTACAAAATTTACAAGTCTCAGTGTGCACACACCCTACTCGTCCTATTAAAGTTCGTAGGGCCGTACAGATAGTCGGTCCCAATTGTAACTCGACACGGTGGGACATCAGATAACACGTACGCACCTACAGTGTGTCCCCTCCCTACAGGGTGAAATAACACCTGTTTCACCCCTCTAAAGGTTTTCTACTAAAACAATTTGTTTTACGGAATTAAGATTGACTTGCCTTGTTTGGCAGCTGATTCAATTAAGGTTTGTTAAGATTTTTTGGGAAATAGGATAAGCGTCTAGCTATAACAATCCCGGCATTATAACGAAAAGTGCAATAACTAGCTGAAAACTTATTATAATAAGGACCTAAGGAATAAAATACAGCTCTATGATTTTGGTTCGATTTCTGGCTGAACAGAACATGTCTACCAAAGTTCTTTTACATTAGTCTAAACACTATTTTGATTTCCATAGTTACAATGTAGGTTGGCATAAAGCTAGAGGTAATATCGTGTAATAATAGCCCAGGTTACTGAGTTGTGAAGGTCCAAAAGGGAGTTGTTCAATGTAAAATAACGGTAATCAGTTGCATCCGGTAACTGGAAGCCGACTCCAACAACGTTGAAAGGAGTGCTAGGCTGGCAGATGTTTACAAATGTAAATTTCATGTAAAATTTTCCACAACCGATGCTATATCGTAGGTACTGTGAGGTCCATTGTCATAATGATGTTCATTAGGCAATGCTCCTAATGACGTCGTAATTACAGGAGGCGTCCCAATTACAACGGTGTTTGTTTACAAAGTGAATCGCTTGCAATCGGAGCGTGTGATGTAAACATGAATACGTGATTAACGTACTGAGTTATTGATTTTATACTGGATAATGTGTCGTTTGAATGGATCTATTTAGATATACAGTAAGGACAGAATGATGAAAAATATAAATTCTATAGTCATAAGTTGGTAGACTGTAACGCCTTTACCTTAACTGCTGAGCAAATGTTGATGAAGTTTATAAGGCCAACTGTGAACTGTGACTGAAAAGACAGAAGCAAGGTTGGCAAAATACATAAAACAAGCAACCATTTACATCGAAATATTATAAATCAGAGTAATAAATACAATAATCCTTCCTCCGTAACTGAAATCAATTAAAAACTATAACGACATAAACGTAGACCTGCTTTACGCAAGAAATAAACTTTTCGCTAATGCTTTACGCACGCAATAATATTATGTCAGGGGAAAGGTCTTTTCGCAGTATGTATCTATGTATGAACTTGTAATAAAATCTCTTTGGCTTCAAGAATCACAAATGAATACACGGTCCATTAGGTTTCTTTCAGTGACCTCGTGAGGTAACCAAATATCGAACTTTTTTGTGTAGAGAAAAGATTGTATTACAAGTTCATACATACTATAACGCGAAAAGACTTTCACCGACCTAATATATTGACATCTAAATACATTTAATACATTAACTCCAATGTAACAAAATATCGTATTGGTTCAATTTATGCAAGAACCACACGTTTACCTCCCTTTCCGAGTTTCAATGTAAGTAAACAAATAGTACAAACAAAATCTTGCTTCAGCTGAATCTCATTAATATCTGGGTTCTGAATGTATGCATGCAAATAACGAACGGCTATGATAATTGATCGATAGGTTGCTAGCCTTAAGGCATTGTAAAGCAAGTGGAAAGTCGGAATTTCAGTGATGTGGGAAAGGTTAAAAATTGTGGATAAAGAAGGATATAAATTAATAATTAAATGTTGTGTGAGTGTGTTTTGGTGAAAAAAAAATGGTTTAGAATCTTATATAATATTTATTTTAGAGTCAAATTATGTAAAGTTCTTAATTATGTAAAGGAAAACAGATTTTAACCATCACGCTATGCGACCAACGTTTTTTTAACTTGGCCTTATGACTTCGACGAAGGTTAAACTGAGAAAATTCTAAAGTAACAAACTGTTCCAAAACGCACCTTTTTTATGACACATTGTGTCAATTTTACTAGCCAATTTCTCGGCAAAAAATTATGATTGTGAAAAAGGGTAATTTAGCTTAAAAAAACAGTTTTTCAGATTATATCATAAAAGCTCAAATAAAATATAACTCATTTAATATATACAGTACATACACGATCAGAAATTTAAATAAAATCAAGTACATAAATCCACGAACGTAACAGTTGAGACTTAACCTTACTCAAGTCTGAGAGCGTCGACTAAGAGACGACAGCCAGTCCTTTGATGTTGTCAAGCGCAGAACAGCTCATATAAGCCCATACACTGTAAACTGGAATCTTACCTAAGTCACCTGTTGTATACGATTTACAACATTTACATGATTAGGTCTTTGAAAAACATGTTTTCTTAATAGTAGATGTACTATAACAACACACTTACTTTGATGTATAGAATTATAAAAAAGTGTGAAATGGAACGCACAGAATAATTAAAAAAAAATTGTTTATTTTTTTATAGATAGTTGCAACTCAGACAAACTATTTGGTTACTCTCGTTCAAACGCAGATATTATACTGGCCATTTTCGTTGAAGAAAAAGTTGAGATGCCGTTAAAGTTTATTTTTAAAATATTTTTCTTTATATACAAATGGCTGGTTGTCATTTTTTTCACCTACATTCACCAGTTATTTAACATAAAATAATTTTATTTTTATAATAAAACTTTTTCGTGTTCGTTTTATTCACGCAATTAAATAATTTAATTAATGCCTTCAAGGTATGTAATGTGTCATGTTTTTTTGTAACGGAATCGAATGTTATCTTTTTTAATTGACTGCAGTTATTATTTAAAACATTATTTACCATGTCAGGGTTGTTTTATGCGGTGGCATCAAACATGCAACCCATGATTATTGACTCTATAATTATATCGAAACATATTAATGCACACGGTTGACGTAAATATATTGACTGAATGTAATTACAATCTGTATGTTAACTATGTACTATTGCATTTTATAGTTTTTTTTATTTTAAACTAGGGATAAAATAAAACGCGAAAATTCACAAGCTTCATTAAAAAATTCCGAAATTCGTAGCAGCTACCATTTTGAAGACCCGTGTCCGAGAGGACCCATTACGAGAGGGTTTTTATCAAAGTGATGATATTTCATACTCTATTCATTTATCTTTGATGTAGAAAATATTTGATGAGAGACATGTGACGCATTCAGACTGTTAAGAGTAATATCCATACTACTACATACTAAATGCGAAAGTAACTCTGTCTGTCTGTCTGTCTGTCTGTCTGTCTGTCTGTCTGTCTGTCTGTCTGTCTGTCTGCTACTCAATCACGTCTAAACTACTAAACCAATTTGCATGAAATTTGGTATGGAGATACTTTGATACCCGAGAAAGGACATAGGCTACTTTTTACCCCGGGAAAATGACGCATTTCCCGGGAAAATTCAGAAAATTCAACGAAGTCGCAAAAAAATAATATTATAATGACATTGAATTAACAAAATTCCGTTGCTATGGCAACTGTTTTAATGGCGGATATGCCTTAGCGCGACTTCGTTATACTAAGAGATATAAATAATTTTGAGAATATTTTTCGTGAAAAAAAGCATATTTTATATCATCACGCTACGACCAATAGGAGCAGAGTAGGTAACAGTAAAAAGTGTTACAAAAACATGGAAAATTCTGACCCATTCTCTCTTATGTGACGCAAGCGAAGCTGCGCGGGTCAGCTAGTTGAATCATATTTAGGACAGCCAATAACTACGTAAATTATTTTTCTAATTAAAAAATATTATTATTATAAATACTAAAGTTTGTAGGAATCTAGGCATGTATGTATGTCTGTATATTTATTCTTACACGAGTAAAACGATAACTACTAACAAGATTTTATAAAATGTTGAACGCAACACATTCACGCAAATCTTTTAACAGGAAAGTCACTGGCAAAACAAAGTCAGAAGTAAATATAGGAGGGATTTTGTTAGTCTCTCTAACGCGATGAAAACGAACCGATACGCTCCACGCTTAATATCGAGATGTAAAGCTGACTCAGTAGAAAATATAAATTTTTCGTTGTTTATATCACCAGCATACTAATGGAATAATATTTGATCAAGTGTAGAGACGACGTCCTCGTCTGAGTATTATGGTACTTCATTTCAATCAGCGATAGTTGAAAATAAGTTCCATATTTTTTTATATTGTAGTATTTTATATAGTATTAGCTGACCCGCGCAACTTCGCTTGCGTCACATAAGAGAGTCATAATTTTCCCCGTTGTTGTAACATTTTTCACTGGTACTCTGCTCCTATTGGTCGTAGCGTGATGATATATAGCCTATGTCCTTTCTCGGGTATCAAAATATCTTCATACCAAATTTCATGCAAATTGGTTCAGTAGATTAGGCGTGATTGAGTAGCAGACAGACAGACAGACAGACAGAGTTACTTTCGCATTTATAATATTAGTATGGATACTTATTGACCTGTTATGCGATAATGCGATCATAATTTTTGTGAGCATTTGCCAACATCTAATATATATACTCTAATATATATACATCTAATATATAATAAGGTTAAATATTTTATCGCATTTAGTTCCATATCATATCAGATAACATTCTATGTATAAGCGCGTTTTTCTACGGTCATGCCTCACCTGTTCCTTCTTTTCCAGCAAATGGCAACAGACGACAGCATGAGTGACGACGTGTTTGAAGACGACTCCCTGCGAGCGCCGGCGCAGCGCAGCACCCCCTCCCCCACGGGGTACAGGGACTACCATCCCCCCGCTGAGACCCCCGCACGATCCCAGCCTGATGACGATGTTCCTATACATAAGGTAAGGTTTTAGAATAAGTTTAATACTAATAAGATTACTATGCAATTTCGGATAATGAAAAGAAGAGAACATATCATAACTTTTAAACTCTCGCGTTGCATGTTTAATGTATAATAGAATACGGGAATTAACGCGAACACGCATTTTACCTTAAAATGCCTAATGTTTCGGCGCAGGTTGCACTCGCCGTGGTCGCAGGCTGACTAGAAACGTTAGGCATTTTAAGGTAAAATGCGTGTTCGCGTTAATTCCCGTATTCTATTATACATTAAACAAGAACAAATCAGCCGAAAATCCTCTAAAATGAGATAAAAAATTGTAGGGCAATTTTATTACTCCACGTTTTGACCAATTTTCAAAGGTCTTGGTCGATCACAATAAAGTTTCAGTCATCATATATTTCTAGAAGGAAAGTGTACATTTGTTTATAGGTACTTTTTGTCTGAAATTAACGAATGCACTAGTCTGTCTATTTTACGCAAATTACTTTGAAAAACCATTTAGGCGTAGGCATAAATTTTATTACTAATATAGTTTTATATTAAGTATATTAAATGTTGATTATTAAAGGTAGGCACGTGTAAATATTTAAGTAGCTGCTTACGTCGATTTCCAACCCTTATCTACATTATTTATTAAGCTTTTGTCCTCCGTCAATAGGCCTAAAGCTTCTTAAAATCCTTAATGTTATTTATTAAACACACACAATGTACTTAATAAGTAAGTCTAACATAATCTTTTTGAAGTATCTCTACATACTTATTATAAAACTATCCCTCGCCGCGTCTGTCCGCTTATCTTTTCATCATGAACTGATCATAAACCGAACGGATTCCCATGCGGTTTTCACTAATAAATAGAGCGATTGACGTGGAAGGTTTTAGTATACAATTTTTTAAAGTTCAATCGTTACAAGCCGAGCAAAACCTAGACGGGCCGCTAGTAAAATATAATTTTAAAAGATTAAGCCCTTAATTGATACTTAAAACAGAACATCGTAAGCCTTAATTCTATTCTTTAAAGGTGTTCTTCAAAGACATTTCGTGCTAAAGATCTTCTCCTGCCTTTAGGGTCAAATCAAGCTGTCAAAACGTCCGACAAATAGAGCCCTTTGTGTTCAACATTGCTTTATTGATTTCACAAGTGCGGGGTTACAACTTGTTAACGTTTAAATTGGTTTATAAATTGAGAGTTGCTTCTACAACTAACTTGGACGGCAAATTGAGGTGAATAAAAAGGTGTACTGCAATTTTAGTGCTTATGTTAGTATATACTTAATATTGCAGAACAAATTAACTTTTGTATCTTGAGAGTAAATTGCATTTATATAAAAGGCGAACTTTTGGCGAGTCACTTTTTTGTGGAGAGGTTCAATTATAAAAAAAGTGTCCAAATCGTGACGCGAATGGTTTCCTGGCCTACTGTGTCGCCATTCTACCTTCAGACTTTCAGTGTGTAACGATACTTCCCACCTATCTATCGTCTTCAACATCCGAACAACATGTCCTGCGTAATCCCACTTAAGTTTTATGCAGCTTTATGGAGGAGTCTACCCATCAAAGAGACACAAAAAAAATCGATCTTAAGCCTTCAAATGGCATTAACATTTACAACTTTAAATTGACACGAAAGAAGAAACCAAGCAAATATTTGCAAGATTCAACACAAACATAAACAGTAGGTACTTCTAACACGCATCTAATTGCACGGTTCAATGACCTGTGTTGACTTTGGTCAGCGTCACACCGTCATCGGGATGAGATCATTCGTTTGTTTAGGTCGTATACCTGATATTTAGTCCGTATACAGACAGGCGATGTAAAGGCATGTACTGACAGATCTTGATGTTCGTGCTCAGTGGAAATGCAAGCATGTGTTTGATAAATCCACCCAGTTACAATATTAAGGCTTCACCACTTCCAAATACCTGTCAGATTCAGCTTATCAGATGGGATTTTGACTCATTCATTTAGCAGATAGGTTATCTGACACTTATCCATACAAAAACAGTGAAATAGCCCCCAATTCGCCTAAATTGGCCGCGCTATCTGCATATTTTTGGTTACGGTATTAAGTCTAGTTTGCAGTAATTGAATGATCATATGAATATGCTTGCGACGAACTTAACGAAACCTCCGATTAGTAAATAATTATTTTATATATTTTTTTGAAAAGCTATAGTTTAAGTTCTTTTTATTGAAAAGTACACTTTGCTCAATGTTCAGTCGGCCATTAAAAAAAACATTACAGTGAACACATCCTTACCAAATATCATAAGTAGGTAGCGGTCAAATTATTTCACGTAATGTTTGCATAAACATACCTAAAAAAACTAACGGCCTTTAAAAAACAAACTGCTACTACATTTTTATAACCATCATAACAATAAATGAGCTAGTCTTTGTTTGTTTTTTAGCCTTCCACCGCCGACGATCATTAAAAAAATGTCACATCAGTGTAAATTAATTACGTATTTCTATTAAGTTGTTTGCACCTTTCAAAGTGTTTAGCATAAAAGGTCAGACGGTTTTATTGATAAATAATGACAAAACATTGCTTGAGGTCTTTATTAACGCGCTTGTGGATAAAAAATGAGGTGTAAGAATATCAATATTGATTTAACAAGCTATTAAAAGACCCTTGTTGAGCAGTAGGTATTAATGGGTTGATTATGAAAAAGTCTTTGACAATTTCGATCATTCGAGACATAGTACAAAGTTTAGTTCGTTATTTTTTTATGTCCACGTTTTTTTTTTTTCCACGTCCCTCTGCTAGGCAAGGTTCTCCTCCTAAACGAGGGAGGATTTAGGCCTGAAATCAACCATGCTGGCCAGGCGCGGATTGGGGTACTTACTACCTACTATTAATATTTTACAGAGGTTACATTAGTTAGTAAACAGTTACATTAGATAGTAGAAAGTTACATTAGTAACTGTTTGCTAATTTTCAAGGTTAAACTGCTCAACAGATTAAATGTGGCAAATTAGTTGCTTATACTCTGAGGAAAGATTACGACTCTACGTATTTCCAAAAAGAACTTCGCCAGCAACCTTGGACAAAATATTGAACTAGTGAATATTTTTCTAGTGAAAAAAAAAATCACTAGTGAAATAAGCGAGTAAACTCAAAACTTATTGAATCAACTCTACTAAGAGTAAAGTTTTGAAAGTCACAATGACTCTATCTATCCAATTATCCGAACTCATATCACACTATAGAGAGGCTTTGTTACCGACTCTACGCTATTGTTCACTAATCTTGTTGCAGCGCATACAAATTAATTGGACTCTACCACGCGGTAGAGCCTAATAAGGATTTATTACTTCATTGTTGAACTTTGAATGTGATTTTTTGCACGTTAGTGATGTTGTTGATAACTAATAAAGTTTGTTAGAGCAATATAGCATGTAATTTTATGTTCTGTGAAACACTTGAACATATTGTTTATTGTCCTTATGATAATTTAAGATACTCAAGGTATATTCAATCTATGTTAGTAATATTTTCATGTTTTTAAGTAGCTTTTATTAATCTCCAAACAAGAGATGATGCTTCTGAAACACCTTCAATGCTATCTACAATTGATACCTCCTAAGTATATGAAGTAATCTAAGAAATTTAGGATTGTTTTTTATTTTTATATAAACGTACCTACACAATAAACCATGATCTTAATGTTTGTGTTTTTTTTTATTACTACTGTGTCACTGACTCGTTATAATTAGGACGTATCGTAATGATGTATTGAAAAATTTATCATATATCCTTTAGTTTGATTAGCATCCATCTTGCAATTTTACACCAGGAACATGAGAAGCGATACGGAAGCATTTTAGTATGACTACATAATAATTCAAACATAAATATAATAACACCAGTCCACATTACAAATTACCCAATAGAGATTAAAAGGGCTCTACTATTCCCTTGCGTCCGTGGATTTGTGATCCTCACATACCAATCTCAAACTCCCAACCGATGACGTAAGACTTAAGCTTAATCTGTACTAATATTATAAAGCTGAAGAGTTTGTTTGTTTGAGCGCGCTAATCTCATAAATTACTGGTTCGAATGGAAAAATTATATTTGTGCTGAATAGAGTTGTTGTGTTGATTATTTATCGAGGAAGACCTTAGGCTATATAACATCACGCCACGGCCCTTAGGAGCGGAGTAGAAATGAAAAATGTTACAAAAACTGGGAAAATTATGACCAATTCTCTCTTATGTGACGCAAGCAAAGTCGCGCGGGTCAGCTAGTCTTTAAGAAAAGGAGCCTCATCTCCTCCACAGCGAGACTCGAGTATAACATCTTAAGTATAGAACATAGAACTATTATCCAACGGTATCGGTACTCCGTTGCGGATTCGTTTCCAACCACTTTGATACCTAATACTTTGATTGCAAGCTTTTAGTGCACAATGCTGTCTTGTATTGCTTCATCAGAACGTTCTTTGTTATCTATATTTTTATTTTGCAACTTGTATTCTTCAGATAGATCTAAACTAATATTATAAAGCTGAAGAGTTTGTTTGTTTGAACGCGCTAATCTCAGAAACTACTGATACGAATTGAAAAATTATTGTTGTGTTGAATAGACCATTTATCGAGGAAGACTTTAGGCTATACATACATATAACATAACGCTGCGGCCATTAGGAGCGGAGAAGCAACGATAAATGTAATAAAAAGGGGGAAAAATATGACCCATTATTTTTTAGCTCTATTTCAGCTAGTCTACTCTAGTCAGCTAGTATTTAATACACATTGCATTAGGTAAGGTTCTCAGTTCGGTGAGATCAGATGAATACACAGTGACGATTAAGGTTTAAAAGAATAACTAAAATGAACGCTGATTAATAGAGCGATTCCATTTTATCGTTTTTCCAGTTTGTGTGATTGAATAAAGCATTTGCATAGTGTGTTTCTCAAATCTTTATAACCCGAAGTTTCTTTTCTTTCGATTTAAGCTCTAATAGATATAAAATGATTGACGCTGTATACCATATACGACCTATTATTTATCTAGATACTGACTGTCAAGCGCAGATTACTTACTACCTAAAGGTGTTTGAAAGTCTACTAGAGGTTTAAAATAAAACACATAATTTTCTTTCAGTTATTTTCGTTTGATATGTTCCGTGATGTGTCAAGTTTTCAACTTATAACGTAGAGGCAAAGTTATATAGATGTTTAGATATTTTGTTACTTTTCATTGGATGAAGTTTTTAATGAGGTTTTTGAAAGAATTACATATTGGGAACATTTTAGCATTGAGTTGACATTTTGAATGTTGACTCATTTTATACTTTACTTTTTAATATTATGTCAACAAATCCATGTGGCCCCGTCACGTATATAAAATTCATCCCTAAAGTTAGCCTTCTAAAAACTTGACTTTCTGCAACAAAAAACTGGTGATTTCAGGTGTAAATTCTATTTTTACTGTCTATGTCATTATGATCCAATATAGAAAAAAAACGTAAAAAAGCAATTCCAATAAATTCGAGCATTACTTTCAATTACCCGACAATCAAATAAACAACTAACAACTAAAACTACTTTTACAATCACGGGCACGCAACGCAGCCATTAAAACCGATAAAACCTTTTGTTTTTCGATACAAACAAAATCGACTCCTTACAGTACCCACAACTTGCGAGCTAAAGCGTGTACCAAGCAGATTCGCCGTGCATAGCTAAGTTATTAAGTTATGTCACTGTAGAAGAGCCGAGCGGGCTTCACTAACACGATTTGTGCTATGAACGGACTTCAAAAAGCCGTGTAATCACCATGAACCATGTATATCGCCGTGAACATTTATCGGGAATAATGTGATTATTGACAGGATGTGGATATGTAGCACATCTTTGATCATGTTGGATAAAATATGGATTTACAAGTAGAGCATGTTGCTTGAAAATGTTGCAGTACTGCTGGTGCTTTGGACCCGCACGAGATGTTACTACGGAGCAACTGCAAAAGGCTGTTCCTCTTACTGTCAGTAGTTAATGGCGTAATGTATTTATTTTACTAAGCTACACAGAGATAATACGGCGAACTTTACCACAAAAGTTTTATCGTGTGCGAAGCAGAGTAAAATTAGCGAGTAAAATTAGTATCTACTTGGTATTATAAATTAGATAAATATTTACGCGCAGCTTATTAAATATAATGTTAAAAATTTGGTAAAGTATTTACGAAATACGTAGTCAAAGTATACTTCAGCCTTGTTTGGGCCTCAAGCTTTTTTTAGAACACAGTGTAAGTGGATTATTCTGTTAGAAAAATGTATTATCGAAGTGTACATTCTGTTCGAAAATATTCTTTTAGACCCTGTTTCGTAAAAAGGTTGTAAAGTAGAACTAGGGTTACACTTTACTATATTAGGATCTAAAATATCCTTTGCCTTTTTACTACTTTCGAAAATCTTTTGTGAGATTATTTACTTCTTCGATAAAAAAGAATCTATAAAGTACCTCGTACCTCGGACTTTATTAATCACTGTTCATAAAAAAGATTGTTAATCCCGAAACATAAACGAGAAACACAAAAATACTTTCAACTTAAAACAATGCCGTAGGAACATTTCTTTCAAACTTGAGTTTTAAAGAACATCAGCTAATTAGAATGTTGCGATTAATTAACTTTCTTCAACAAAAAACAATGGTAACAAACATTTTATAATGAAGCATTTTTTATAACAAGACAAAAGTTTATTTAGAAAATGATAGAAGTATACAAAAATCAAAAGAGAATCGCGAAAATTAGATATTATGGGTATCTGTAGAGAGTTGTCACTGCCTACAAAAAGATGCTAGGATTACGAAATATACCAGTAAAATTGCTGATACGTAGCGCGATGTCAATTATCTATTATCTATATAAAATAATAGTAACTTGTACAATTGACTGTACAGTATCTTTCCCAGTCATACATACATATAACCTTCTATCGATGTATTCGTTCAGCGAATGTCTGCGTCGGAACGAACTGTCATAAAGCCTGTTGTAGTCAATCAATTTGCTGCAAATACTGCTGACGCGAGCCGTAAAGTCGGGTCAATCCACGTGAACCGTGTGCCAATATACAAGTAGGATATACAACATACAACGGCTGTAGTAAAGAGATAGTGGGATTTTCCTTTAAACTTTATATAAGTAGACGCGTTTAGTTTTTATGAAGTTTGAAGTTAGTCATTTATGAAGATGAAATTATAATATAAAATGTACACATGTCGGTTTTATATTACTGTGAGAGCCTAAATGAGACAAACAAATTTTCACCAAGAAATAGCAAAAAGCCGTAGCTACATTTAAGCACAAAGTGCTTGCTTTCCATATTTATTTAAAAAGGAGAAAAAACCTTATTATCGCATTTGTACCCGGCAATATTGGAATGAAAGAAAAACAGGTCGGCGTTAAAGGCTTATCGTGGCAATGTGTTGTCGGCTCGATTGTACGGAACACGAAAACAAGAGAAAAAGCAATGTTTGTAGATCCACACTCGTTAACATGTAACCTCCCTCGCTTTTTGATTCTCAATTCGGGGTGATCAGGCTGCGGTACGATGGAATCGAAAATGTGATGTTTGTTTACAGTAACGCTTCGTTCATATACCAACGGTGTCAAATAATAAATGACGTTTTCATCATAGCAATTTATTGTGAATGATTACTGGTTTGATATCAACGCTATACTCGATTATTTGCTTAACACGTAAATGAGTCGTTTCGTCAATAGGTTGATTGTTAAACATTAAACGTAAAAACAACCTATTGTTCTAACGAAAATCTGCTTACTGTATGTAGTAAGCGCGTATATGCTGCAATGGCCTAGGTGATCGCATTGTCATTGTGCAATGCATCTTGTCCCACCCCCAACAAATAATTTCGATATAGTTTAAATAAATATTGGTAAAGTATGGATATTAATATAGAAAACATTATATTCGTCGTGTAAGCTGTGAATAGTTATACCTACAGTGTTTTGCCATAATCAATCAATTTTTATAATTGTATAAGAGGGAACACGATGTAAATAAGTAAGACAGTAAAGATTTAACACAATTATACCCTTTTTCTATTATTTTTCTTCCTTATATGTTAACTCTCTCATTTCTATCAACAGACAATCCTGCTCGGTGACAGCGGAGTTGGCAAGACATCTCTACTAGTACAGTTCGAGACCGGTAAATTCCAAGCAGGCAATTTCTCCGCAACCGTCGGCATCGGTTTTACGGTAAGTGAACGTTAATTTACGGTTGAGAAACCGTAATTTGTGTCGTCGTGAATTGTGTATTGTTTGATCATGAATTTGTGGGTTATATTTGTTTCAGATCTTAGATTATAATGTTTTATTAACTGTTTTAGTATAATGAAAATATGCCATTGTGTTAGGAAATAAGAAACATTAAAGATTTCATAAGTATTGTTTATACAAGTTTAAGTTAACTTGTTAGTAGCTCTACCAGTTACTTTATAATTACTTAAATACCAAATACATAGTATGTTAAAAATATCCATATTTATGCCTAATAAACACTACAAGATTTCAAATTAATTTCTACATAACTATCCCTAATAAATTCATCGAAATACTCCCTCAACCCAATAACCAATATTTCAAACTAACTAGTAAGTAACTATTACAACAAAATCAATTTCACATTCATAACATCAAAATCACTAGACTGAGAATTAAATTAGTGGCGACAAAGAAACCGGTCACCTATGAAGTAAGGGTAGCTACCCCCCGTGAGCCACGTACATTGAATATAAGCGAGCGAGCATGTCTCTTACACCCCCCGGCGACTGGACCGTCTATACGTGTAGCTTTAAGTGAAATAAATGCATGTTTTGATGCTGTGGGATGTTGAAGGTACGACTTATAATATGAATAGGTATAAAATATTGTGAAGATATGCTACTAGTTTTGGTTTCTCTGTGATCCGGAAATTAGTACAAATATCGGTTTATTTATTCAATGATTTCTTTTAAATGTTTCTGTCATATGTATTTTTAACGGCACGTTTGTTCTAAACCTGGATGTAAAAAGAAGCTATTGCTCAGAGCATGAGAACTTGGTTGATAGACCTCCATATCTATCCTGCACAGAACCGTGCTCGGCTTTAAGTGCGTGACGGTGGCTGTCTTATCAGTACCCTATCATAAACCCTAGGATGTGTACGCAGACTAGGACACTATAAACATATTCCTGCAAAATTGGCTAGTTTTAATGAAACTGTCTGAATTCATCAGCTTACACAACCTACATTTACGCTACATGAAATGATTCTTCATAATAAGTTCAAAGCTGACCACTGCGTTCTACACTATTTTGCATACTGCGAGACTCTGATTGCGCATTGTCTACTGTCATAGAATAGCAAGCCCGACTGACACACGTCACACCCACTAGTTTATATGAAACAATACGCTGTACATCGACGGCTTCACACGTGGATTTCAGCATACGTTTAGATGCCGTGACGCAATGTAGAGCGTGTAAGGTATATTAGACGTGTTCTGTTTGTGACAATCGTTCTCCGCGTGTTACATTTGTCTATAGACGATCAGTGATTGGAGCGGACAGTCTATTGATGGGTTGTTGATTAGTCGTACTAAACGAAGGACTACTGTTCTTCGGAAGGCGAGTATGGAGCGATTCTATATAGTGGTCATTAAATATATAAGTAAATTCAGTATCATTGCCATTATTACAGCTAGATGATTACGCTATTTACAATGAAAAAGCGCATACGATAGTTCCTGATCACAAATATCTAAAGCTTTCAGTAGCGCAGTCATTTAAAGTCGGTATTGCCGAGTAGATATCGAGAGTTTGAATGTCGAGTATCGAAAATGAACCGCCAAAATAGTTCTTACGGAGTTCGCTAGAGGCGTTGATAAGATTTTCGTGCAAAATTTCTCAATAGCTAGCCGGTTGCCGGTAGTCGATAGTAGTAGAGAATCGAGCTATAGAATCACACAACAAACAATGAATCATGCTCATCCCAGACATGTGCCGCCTTGCACATTCGCACACTATTTCTCACTTCGCTTGAAAACGTAGCACGTAGTAAATATCTGTGAGCCGCCACTCCGCCAGTGCTACCAGTATTTTGGTAATGTTTGTTGAATCACACTAATGGATTTTACTAGCAAATGCAAATCCTCGTGAGTCTTACAGATGAAGTCGGGTTGTACAAACATTTTTAAATAGAAAATGTTGTAGGATGTTATTTTGACAAAACATGCACGTTTCGGCGTACAAAAATTCTTTTTACTAATGAAACATTAACATAACCTCGCCTTTAATTAACATTAGATAGTTATGCTACCTTTTTTCCGAGTGTTGTGCGATCTTTCAACAAGGTTAAAGTTGTAGCCTATTTTCGTAATTCACTACAACCCTTTGACTGCCATGACTAACGCGTTGTTATCATTATACAGGGTGAAAATGACAGCCTTCTGTTACACCCGGTATAATATGGCTAATTCCTAGCACAATCCTTGTTCCGTATCTTATGTCCTTTCTCGAGCTTCAAACATTGTGTAAGTAGAAAATTTCATCCAATCGGTTCATAAAGGAGAGACAGACTAAGTTACTTTCGCATTTATGATATAAGTAGGAATTACTTAACAATAAAACGTTGTACCTAGTCAATCGACAAACAACAATGATTGCAAAAGTTAAAAAAAGTTCCGGTTCCTGTTACAAACAAGTTGTTTTCCGTCATGTCATTGATAAAAATTAAATGAGTTCGCCGGTCACGTGCTTGTTTTTGTAACAGATTCAATTTGTGACGATCATTTATTTATTTCTTGCGTTACGTAACTGCTTGATGGTAAATTAGGCTATTTTTAGCGTGACGAATCGCAGACGGTGAAAAAGCCTGCCGTTTTTAAAATGAACTGATTTAATTATTCTAAAAGGAACGGGGAAGGTTTTTTTATATAAATTGCTGTGTAATTGAATGAAAACGGCGTATTTCTTATTAGTAACATTATAAGGAAAAGATCATAAGTAAAATGAAAAGGAAACTTTCAACTTATTAAAGTTTTAAAGACATATTTATCTTATCAGCCAGCTATCTACATATTTCTCAAATCTAGAAGCTTGTTAATGACATCGATTTCTACTTACTTAACAATGAACAACAATGTACCACATTTCTTACAGAGTCCAAACAACAAGCCTCTACATTAGTAACAAATCGCATACACTGAATAATTTTGGACACGCTTATCCGTATCAAACCGCGATCAGCTGTAAAAGCCTCCGTGTGCCTTCAGCTGTGAACAAAACGTAGTCGCTATTTATAAACGACTTTAGTATGCTTAAATAAATATTCTTAAAGGCAGGGAATATTTTTACCTAGTCTATAACAGTGATAGCCAAATGGTATATGCCAGGACCTCCCACACAAGTGGTTGATAGTCGACGAGACCACACACCGGTAACTTTTCGAAGTTATGCGTGTATTAGAAAAATATAAATTGCTTTAACGGTGAAGCTAAAAATTGTGACGAAACTTTGGATACCTAAAAATGGAAAGTCCGCTACCCGCACTTGGCCAGCGTGGTGGACTTAAAACTTTTAAACCCTCTCTGGTTTGCGAAAAGACCCTTGCACAGCAGCAGGACAGTAACGGGTTAAACAAATAAATATTGCGAATCACCGTAGTATAACATTGTTACAAAATGCTCTCTTCCCCGAAGTAAATTACGAAGTAATACTAATAAGTATGATTATCTCTTATACGTGTTAATACTTCCAAGATTCTATACATATTTGACTTATTCAGAAGTTAATAACATCGTTCACTTCACAAGTCTTATCATAAATATTATATTAAAGATAACAAGAAAGATTTCTTCCCGAGCCGTGGACTTAATTAATTAAATAAATGCTCCATTCTATGTACACTTGAGAAACTTGAGATTATGAAGAAAAATTAAGATGTAAAGCTTGTAGCAGACATGATACTGTTTCACCATTAACGTAGAGCTATTAAAAGAAGAATAACTTAATGCCTGGTTTCTAAGTACATTTAACGGTAGTTTATCTATTCAATTGCGTTTTTTAATGAGTTTAAGCGCTATTGAATAGATAAACAACCACTAAATGTATCTCAGAAACCCCCCCGGTTTCTGAGGTACATTTAGCTATATTTAAGCATATTTAAGCAAGCATTTATTTAGGTATATTTAAGCAAGCATGTCTCTGTTAGAATAAATAATCTCACAAAAAACTGACTAGGATTTCAAGCATTGTAGTCTTATTTGATTTTATTACATAAAACAAATTATGGGTCTATTGGTCGACAGGGCGTGAAGGCTCTATGTAACTTGTGTTTGATTGAATCTACACTCTAATGCATCATCCGACCAAGTCTCTTTATCATAAAACTGCGAAAGAATACACTCTCCTTAATGCCCTACAGCAAAAGTAGGAATCATGTGTGCTAAGACCTTAAACGTGCATTTTATATTAGGAAACATTTATTATTGTATAAGAGTACTCGTCGAGATTTTAGGCGTGCCCCAGGGACCGATTTAAGGTCGATTTTCCTTTAACTTTGTGTATAAATTCTACCTTGGGATGTTGAACTAAGAGCTTGGTTTCTTATAGCAATTTAAAAGTATTCGATAAATGAAATTGCTGTATAGGATTACTAGTACACCGGTTTACGGTTCTATTTATTCCGTTTATAGGCACTTAGTCTTTCTTTACGATGGTTGTGTGTCGTGTCTTCGTGTGGTTTATTTCTAAAGAATGGCTGCTTTAGTCGTCTGATGTTGGGAAGTCTAACGACTTGACTTCACTATTTCTAGTTAATTAGCTTTGAAGAACACTTAACTACTTTTCGTGATCTTCGCTGTATCTTTGGAAATAACTTACGGGTTATTAAATCATTGTGATAAAACCAACCTCAAATTTTAATGCCGTAGAGTTTTTGGTACTTGGAATCTGAAAATAAAAAACCCAGAAAAATACATCGAATATTTTTCTGGATTATCCTAAATACCATCAATATAAAACACGATATGATTCCCAGGAATTTTTATTCATTTATAAATCACGATAAATTATACATAATCCGTTAAAATATGCCCGCTATTTGGCGAATATGTGTAGAAATATCATGATATTACTCGCAAATGAATATAGCTATTGTATGAAAAATATATTTGGATTCGGGGAGCGGTAATCTGTGAAAATATATGAGATTTTAAATGTTATTTATATTTCCGCTATTTGTGGTAAAATACATGTTATTTTAGGTAAAATTGCGTAAAAAGGTTCGCGTTCTACGGCCATGTTGTCGGTGAAACTCGTTTTACTTGTTACTGCTAATGTGATTGAATTTGATGGAAGTTAGATTTCAGATAACTTGAGTAGTAGTAGAACTATATACTATAAACTATATACTATAGATACGTTTACAAAGGCTAGTGTGTTCTGAGCACATAAAGTTATAAGAGATATAGGGTTTATGGTGTTAACATACAGATTGCAGTATAGAAAAAAAACCCGAAATTTCTAAAATATAATTTATAACTTATATATTAATAATAGTAATAATGTGTGTAAATATACCAATATTATTTTAGTATTTTGTGTACTTGTTACAATAAGAATCTCCAAAAAGTAATTGTAAATAAAGAATTATCATTACTATATTATTTTCCGGTATATAGTTAGGACATCTCATCAAGAGGCTCATAGCAGGGAAATCTTGGGTAAAATGGAACTGCTACTCAATGACAAAATAATGAAGGATCGACAAAATCGCTTCAATTTATGAAGGTACTACGCAAAATTTATACAGCCCTTTACGAGCCAAAGTAAATTATTAGAGAAAATATTCGATTTACCTTAGAGTTTGCAGGAAACTTGAAATTGACTGTTATTCGGAAACCTTATTAATTTTACCTGGAAAAAGTTCGCGTCGAAATTAAACGACAACTTGTGTAAAGTTCACGGATTGCGTCGGATTTTAACGATAAATTGGAAATTTTCGAAATTAAAGTTACATCTTGTTCGATGTTGTAAATAACGTGTATTACCTAATAACTTTTATTATTTTTCCTATCAACGTCGTCTTTACGTTTCTTATTTGAAATATTCAGTGGCAATAAGATACTATTTTAAGAAACTATAAATGAGTAATAACGAATAAGTTTTCAGTACAAATAAGTTTGAAAGAGTTAAAATGCAATAAGGCCATTTAACATTGCTAAAATGATAAGTTCAAAAATCGTATCAGAAAATCAACCTCGGAAAATCTTTTCACGTAAATGAAATGACACTATCGACTACTGTCCACAAACCATGGCCTAGTTTACAAACTTTACATGTCTGATTTCCATCCACCCGTCTGTATCGTAGGTATGAATTTCTATCACACACATATCGATTTAATGCGAGCAAACATTTCAAATAATTAATCTTGATAATCACAAACTGAGAGCCGTAACACACTAGTCCGTTCCGGAAAATTTAAAACGACCGTTTGCGGAATCTCAGTGAGGGTGGAAATCCGGACCGGGATATCCGCACGCGTGCGATCGGACTTTATCGTTCATAACAATCTACACTGAATTTTATTTCTACGTATATTATTTGCCTTCACATATTATTGTTTATCATATGTAGAAAATTCAAAGAAGTTTTATATTTTCATAAACCTTTGATTGGGAGAAAAGTGCTACCAAAAACATCAAAAGCAAGCAATTTACATACATAGGTCTTCATAAAGCCATATTTATGGGTCGTTAAATTGGGACCTTTGGAAGTAAAAGCCGATGTGTGAATTTAAGATTAACATCGGCTCGATATCTGAAACTGTGAACGGGTTTCATCTGTCAGCGATATAATTTTAGTTGGTGTATAGCGGTATAATTGAGGTGGAGAGGCCATAATCGAACTGTCAGACCGTTAAATTAATGGGTAATCTATAGAACGTGTGATTGTAGACTTGATTTCTATAGATTCTATAACCTAGTTCGCGCCGAGTTATATTCTATGAAATAGTTCAAAATTAGACACCTCTGTAACTTTGTTGTATATAACTAGTATGTACTAAATTGACACTTCAAGGTGTTTGCTTCTATATATTAATGTGATCGTGTTAAAATTAAAAGTAAGGACAATTTGAATTAACGTCGGTGAACTGCGACAGAGCGCTCAAAGGCTTGTCAGTCGCCGAAACAACTTTCTAATGAGAACTTTGAATGTACGAGTTTTTGGTATTTGGTTGAGATAAACATTTTACTTTTCTTAAGTTTAAATTTGTTATTAAGAAAATATTATATGCTTATTACTTACGTAAATATCAGCTGCCGGTCTTCACTTAAAAATAATGTGATTTTGAATGCATTCAGTATGCATTTTAATATGCATAATATGCATAATTTTTTTTTCTCAATTTCAAAATATTTTATTTTAATTACGAAGGTAACTTTTATTCAGACTCCGAGTCAGTGTTTTGCGACTTTTATTTAAAGATTGCTTAATTACAAACTGCCAACTTTTTCTAATTTTAGGCAATTTTCCCAGCTCTAAAATTTAAAATGTGTTCTTAAATAAAAATCTGAGCGAAACTCATTAGTCTTTATTCTTTGCAGTCTAGACACAAAACACTGATTGAAGAAAAAGTTAACGAAAAAACTTAAATAAAAAGAGATTCTCTCTACTAAATAATTCATTAACCACACGTAGTTGCCTTAACTTTATCCAATACTCATTAGTGCAACTTAACAAACATTTCAAAGTATTTTCATACTGTCACACGAACACAAACCGCATCCAATTTGCGCGGGTACAAAGGCTAGTGGCTCAATGCCGTATCCAGAGCGACAAGCGGGAAACAGCGGGAGGTAACGGGAGGCAGGGATGCGCCCGGGACTTTCATCCCGGAGAGTCGAGCAGTCGGCACGGGACGACGGGCGCGAACACTCCCAACACTGGCTGAAATTAGCGCGGGAAAATCGCGACAACTTTTCGCACGGATGATCTGGCGGTTGCGTTCGAATTTCGAGTCGGAGTTTAAAAAGTGTTGACTTTTATTGTGAGTGCCAGTATTTTTCGTGGAGTGTGTTTTTTTGTGTGTTAATTAAAATATTTTTTGAATATAAGCTAATTAAAAATATAATTTGCAGTGAAATTAATCAGAGGAGATAGATTTCAATCTATATCGTTGGACTTTAAAACCTGAGATCGATACGCATCAGTATTTAATGGAACCATGAGCAACTACAAAGGCCAATAATTGATGTTAATTACTTTTTAATTACAGTTCGTTTCGATAGTGAGATCGCTGTACCATATTATATTGGTAATGATGAGGGTTTTCTTTGATTCGGGGATTAACCGTACCAATCGGT
This sequence comes from Anticarsia gemmatalis, assembly GCF_050436995.1. NCBI lineage: Eukaryota > Metazoa > Arthropoda > Insecta > Lepidoptera > Erebidae > Anticarsia > Anticarsia gemmatalis. The sequence continues at coordinate 4,775,219 of NC_134748.1, read as the reverse complement.
AAGTGGGGTAGTGATAATTACTATGCCTGAAGCTACTATTTTTTTGCGGATTACATTCCTCAGGCGATATTTTTTTGAATTTAGGGTCTTACTTTTCGAACTTGTTCATATTTGGATTTAGTTGAGAGTTATAGAGATACAAGTAAAAAAATATACATAGGTATATTTATGTAAATGGTTTTGAATATTTTTAAACTGTTGCGACACTTTACATACGGGTTCACACAATTTTTTTGGAGCAAGTACTATAATTCTACCCACTGCGTATAGGTATGCCTACATAGAAAATGTGTGATAATTCTGTCAACTTTTGCCCGCAAGCGGAAAAAAGATGAGATTCGCGAGATAACTTTCCGTTTTATTACGTTATGCAGAATAGACGCGCGTCAAAAAATTGCGGGACACTTGATCGATGATAAAAGTATGAGAAAACATAAAAAGTATGTTTATTCTTGAACACGCAACAATCCCTATCCATCAAGCTAACACTGAAAATAACGTTCTATCTGAGATATATGATACTCATTTATTTATTTAAACTAAATATACCTACTAAGCTGTGTGCCAAAGGCATTTTCCACTAGTCCATCTGGGATGATGCAGAGAATTAATAAAGTTTGTGTTTTAACAAGAAATTAAAGCAAGATATTAATGCTGGCAAATAGTATTTTAAAGAAATAATGTCACTATAAAACAAAAATGCAAAATGGAAAAATATTTTTTGGTATCAATAAAAATGGAAGTTACTTTTAACTGGCTGAAAATATTGATGATGCGTAACTTATGAATTTTAAATGGCATGTATAATCGGAATATGAGAGTTACAAAGTAAAAATAATTTTATAAGAAAAATTACAACAGACAGAAACACGGCTTCTAACACAATTACGCCAAAGAACATTTTAAAGCGAGTATTAAATTACGTTCTAAATAGACTCAATATGGACGGCTCTCGTTACATTTAAATAAATTGCCATTTTATTCTCAATTTAATCTAATGAAATCTAAGCCCACTTTATCCTATTCCGGGATTATCCTCACGCCTCGCTCCGGGGTTAACACGTGTAAAAAATAAAACCTTTTTAAATACTAATTACTTTATAATTGTACTATACTGAATAAATAGCTAGACTGTTTGCAGAGGCGTTTAAATAGGCTCTATTTGCCGGAGCTTCGTGAAATCCCGGCCATTATACTAATTACGTGATTGCTGTTCTTAATTTTTCATATTTTACATTTAAAATGAGCGATTTTACTATGTAAATATTAAACGGCAACGACTTCTACTAGTTGTATAATTAATTGAGCTGGATTCGGATTAAGTACTAATTGGAGACATTAAAGGATGATCTTTTAAAGCTCGAATTTTGAGTTACGCCGAACTAAATTTTGATAGAACTGGAATTTTCTAATATAAAATTTACATTTGTAAATGTTCTTAGTAAAAGATATTGCTTTAAAATTAAATCTCTGGGATTATAATTGAACGTAAATTTATAAACATAGTAATTTAAAACTTTGAATTTTACAGGGGTAGGTACCTATATGAATAGTTTGTTTATATGTTCATTTTATCTTTAGGTATACATATCCTATCACAAGCATTTGTCTGCAGTGTATTTTATACAGAAGTCTTTTAAACGTACTTTGAGCGCTTTGCTGAGCGTCTCCGTGCGTCTAGAGGACATGGTAAAAGTAGTTTAAGTTAAAAATTACCTATTGTTAAGCAGTGTTAATGGAAAGCCTAATAAACTAAAATTTTGATAGTATATTGACGACTAATAAAATAATGAATTAACAAACAAATAGCTATAACCCACATTTTTCTATGTGCAACGATATCGGCATGAAACCCTAAATGACTATAAGTATTAAAATATTGTTGTAAACTTTGTTTTTATCTTTATATTTTGTAATAGGACTATGTATATGTACGGTGCGTGTTTTACTTATGACTTCATGTTCATGCCATAAAATATCTAAATAACTGAAGACAATGACGTCAACGTCTTTGTCAGTTATTCAGTATGCATATGAAAAATTCTCTCATACTTTCATAATGAAATTTAAGCCGCCATGCGCCATGACTGGAATCCCCAAAGGGATTGTGGAGGCATATATCTTGTTACTTTACACTTACAATTTGTTATGTTGAAGAAAATCTTAAAAACTTCACTTCTTCTAAATTCTTTTTTATGTAAAGTAGGTTTGCATTAGTGTAAAAATGTATTTTTCTGGTTTTTACTTTATTCGTCGCAATAAACTGTCTAATTTAAATTTTTAAACTAAAAGTGTATTGACGTGTTACGGATAAATTCTCTGTGATCAACGTTAATTGCATTGACATGACTAGCGAATAAACGAAGTTCTTATTCTTAGGATTACTCAAAGTTCAAGAAAAAATATGCAAATTATTTAGAAAAATATATAAAAACACAAAGAGTAATGGTGAAGAGCTTTGATTTTAATTGTTTAGTAAATTAACTTATGTCATTGAAATCAAACTAAATAAAGAATTAGTTTACAAAAACAGTCTCGTTTGTTGTCGTAAGTAGATAAAGAGCATTCATGATCGAATAATAAGGTCTAATTGAAAGCTTACTTTATTTCGTTGTCTGTCTGTAAGAAAATCACATTAGTGAACATTAAATATTCAAGATTTGTTTTTATAAGTCTATCAGAGAATTACCTACTGCCTAAACCTTCAGAGAATACTACCTAAATCTTATTCTTATTAAATAGGAATAAGATTTAAATCACTTTGTATGGATTAGGTACTCTATAGTGATTTCGATCTGAGTACATTTTTTTTCTACAGCTAATTAAGTCGCCATTTTTCTAAGGTATGTACAATGTATGAACCGAATACCAATACACTTTTGCGTATCTATACTAATATTATAAAGCTGAAGAGTTTGTTTGTTTGTTTGAACGCGCTAATCTCGGGAACTACTGGTCCGATTTGAAAAATTCTTTCAGTGTTAGATAGCCCATTTATCGAGGAAGGCTATAGGCTATATATCATCACGCTACGACAAATAGGAGCAGAGTACCAGTGAAAAATGTTACAAAAACGGGGAAAATTACGATTCTCTTATGTGACGCAAGCGAAGTTGCGCGGGTCAGCTAGTTCTTCATACGAATAATTTAAACTATTTTTGACGGAACAAAATCTGTGTTAAGTGCATATTACCTATGCGAGTTTAAAGAAAAACATACACGTACATATAAATAATTTACATAAAAAACCCGCACGTAACTGCTTTTATAACCATACAAAATGTCAGCTAAACTATTAAGTGATTAAAAAGCCCGCTATAACAAAACTACTGACCTACCTCAAACCCCAATAACCTACAAACGAGTATCGATTTCATTAATTTCGGCTCATTTTATTCCCGTATTTCGAGCGTCGTGCGCGCCGATGCATGCGACCATTCTTCTGGCGCAGTAGTGCGAGAAAATCGGGCGATGTCGCGCGACATTACTAGTTTTATTAAGTTGCTTATCCGCGCCGAACATTCGTGCGAGTCGGTGAACAAATGGGACACAAAATGGCGCTCATTGAGTGCACCCCTTTCACACCCTGTGACCCTGGTACACGTGTTTGTTACTCGATTTTATGGGTTGTTTATTTTTTAAGACAAAATAGATATTTTCAGCTAACCTAATAATTTGTGATTTACCTGTAGTAGTACTTAATAAGCAATTAAAGATTTGTATGAATTCTGAAAAACATAGTTATTCGAAACTGAAAAAACAACTAATTTTGTAAGTAAGTAGAGATTACTTTTAAGTAAAATTAAAAATAAAACATCTTTATTAATTTTACTGCTTGAAAAACTAACCAATGTACAGAATTCATTTCACGCATATGAACTTTATGTTCATTACTAGCTGACCCGTGCGGCTCCGCTCGCGTGAGTTTCGTACTGTTGCTTATTCGTTTGAGCACGCGAATTGCGAAGCACTCGATACACATAAAAATGCTAACAACTCTTTTGTCATCTAATGGTTATTTACGAAAGGGACCCGAAGGGCACACAATGTGACACAGGCTCAGGCAGGCCTGATTTCCTGTGGTTACCTTCTTTTCCGCTCTCGTCTGTATCCGTACCAGTTTACAGTGTAAAATATAATACCTTATTATAGACTGACCATTGCTTACCCGTCTGGATTCAGAATATTATAATAGGTACAGACAGACCTATCTGCGCCGGAGCTCTTCACACGCGTAATAATGTTTACTTGCGATGATACGTCCGAAACCGCGTAACCCGTAATTATTTTTTATATATCATCCGTTGTTTATTTTTTAAAACTTACCACGTAGTCTGTTTCATAGCTATACAATTTATTTCCTTAATGCAACCAATTAATTTGTATTATAGACTGACCATTGCTTACCCGTCTGGATTCAGAATATTATAATAGGTACAGACAGACCTATCTGCGCCGGAGCTCTTCACACGCGTAATAATGTTTACTTGCGATGATACGTCCGAAACCGCGTAACCCGTAATTATTTTTTATATATCATCCGTTGTTTATTTTTTAAAACTTACCACGTAGTCTGTTTCATAGCTATACAATTTATTTCCTTAATGCAACCAATTAATTTGGTTATGTGTTTCGAACAACAACGCCATCTGTTAGTTGCGGCGAACAACAAACGAAATTACTCGGTTGCCATCTAGGATATCCCGACCGCACCGGACCCACGTAAACCAACATTTTTGTGTAATATATCATACAACATTTATGTTTAAAAATCTTATAAATGTATAGCATGTTTCAAAGGTATTTTTTTACAATAAAGCCATCAAAACAAATTAATTAGAAAAAACATGCTTTGTTGCGAGCTATAACGCCATCTATTGGTTGGTGCGAACAACAGGTATCGATACGGCAGGCGCCGCGTTAACTTTATGCGAATGTTGTGAAATGGATTGTAACGCCATCTATGGTCTCTATAGGGAAACGCAGGTTCAAACGATTTCTACGTATATTTTTCAATTTTCTAAATTTTTTTGAAATTTTATGCTATAAAAAGTATCCTAGAAACTGCTCCACTACTTAATCTATGCATATACCAAATTTCAGTGCATTCTATCCGGTAGTTTTTACGTGATAGCGTCACATACAGACGGAGGACAGACAGACAGACAGACAGACAGAAAAGAAAATTATAAATTGCAGATTCGGTATCAGTATCCGTTACTAAACATCCCCCATTGGTTTTTTTTTAAATATATTCAATGTACAGAATTGACCTCTCTACAGATTTATTATAAGTATAGATTAACACGATCCAATCGTTACCTGCACAAAAACACCTTGCTACAAAACGGACTACTAACGCCATCTAGCGGCAATCCCAACAACTAACCTCTTTTCACCAATGTAAAGTAGTACCTAGTACGTATAACCGAATTAAACATTCTGTGCTCATTGGTATCGAATTATCGGTACAATATCATAGCCGATAGACCGATATCGGTTAATTAGTGGTTTGTACAAAGTAAAGAGCCTGTTTACGACCCCAATCGGCTCGAATTTCGTTAATTGATAAGCTTTGTAAAACCTTTTCTATGTACTTCGAGTTGAGAGCTCTCAAAGGCGTGCAGTTCTCAAAGAGTATCGTATTTATTTGGTTCTAGCGATCCGATGTAGCAGTATTTAATTTTAATTTGCTGCCCTTTTGCTGCGATACTAATGGAGTTTGTGATGAGTTTTTGTACGATTATGATTTGGTTTACTGAAATATTGTAGGTAAAAATTATATGATGTGGCTATTACTTTAATTAACTGAAATAAAAAAAATATGTACTTATAAGGAATTTTCTGCACATTATTAGGTAACATTGAAAACATTTTTATCGGAAATTTATTGGAATTTCCAATAAAACAATAACTCATGGCAAGAAATTATTTCTTTAACATTTCTTAACTAATGCACCAACCGACATTTTATTCCTCGAATAAAATATGAGCCGAGCTGAGCCGCGCAGGTCAGCTAGTTATACACTATCTAACGTTTATTTAGTTTCAACACAAACCTTCTTTCATCCATCTGCAGCAGACAAATAAATAATAATATTATTCGCTAACTAAACATTTTCATTTGAGTACACTTATACAGCATGTTCTCATTATTATTACTATTTTACATAAACAGTACAGCAACGATATGAAAGTGCAATGTTCGTTAATACCCCTCATGAATACGTTGAACGCTCTATTCGGACGGAAAGATTCAATTTCCGCCCGTATTTTACTCGCCATGTATCGGTAATTAAAAGGCAAGTCTACTTATACTGTTTATACGTACAGATTTACCTTACTAAATATATGAACTAGCTTCTGCCCGACTTTTCCTGCAGATATCCCTAAAGGCTGTTTATATTAATCCGTTAATCTCGGCAACCACCGACCCCGGTTTCTGAGGTACATTTAGCGGTAGTTTATCTATTCAATAGTGTTTTTACACTATTTAATAGATAAACTCATATAAAAAAACGCTATTGAATAGATAAACTACCGTTAAATTTACTCAGAAACCGGGGGTAAGTCTATTAGAAAAACCTTTTACCGATTGATAACTGCCTTGCAATATCGCTAAGTGCAATGCCCATATAGAATTTTTTTACCAATGTTTTTACGCGAACAAAGCCCCGCTGGACAATCAATCCAAAACAAAATCCGTTGTTGCGTTTGTCTGCAAGTTGGTGATAAACTCAAAAACTACTGAATCGTTTTTTTAGTATGTATGTACGGATAGTTCTTTAGGACTTTAAGTGAATTAATTTATTAATTGACATAAATATAATAGTGTTTGGTACAAATGTCGAAAAAAAGTTGTACCGCGATCGATCTTTGCATTTGGGGAGCCCATGACTGGCAGGTCGGCTACTAACTCATAAAATCACAGCATACGCTGTAAAACGCTCCCGTTTCCCTTATTCAGAACAGTTTGCACAGAGAAGAAGCGAGCAAACAAAGCTAGCTAATAAAGCTGAAAGAGCGACGACGTAACCTGATATACTTCTGTAATACCATTTACTTGAGAACCCTAAGGTAATCTGTATATTTAAATCCAACGCCAAACTTCAACTGTCTTAGTTTAATGGGATATAAAAAAATGTTTATCTAAACGGATTAGGTTCAGGTTACATGACTCTTTTACAAAACCGTATAAGAACTAGATATAAGAAATGTGGCAGAGTAGAGTAAGATCCGTTCTTGCATCAAGACTTTGATAAGATTGGCAGGATGATAGCTCACTTAAAAAATCAATATAAAAAACATTTACGTAACATATATTTATGATTTTTACGCAAAGTTGCATACTATAGTTATATCTTATCATATAAAAGCTACATATTAAACCAACCCTACTACAAAAAGCAGAAGTAAATCAAACCCAATACAAAAAACACTGTAAATAAATCGAGTAAACATCGGCATCATAAAGAACACAGTCGCAGTTCCGTTACAAGTCGCCAGATTAATTAGTTTTTAGTTTCACACCGACACCTGTCCTTTGAAAACGTAAAGTAATTGCTTCAACAAACCAGCCATTTCAAACTGACCGTTGCAATACTACACTCTAACTTTATTCCAAGTAAATTGAAAATTCTTTTTGCGATTTTCTCTAATGTTGCAACTTCTTCGTGACTTTGCCCGCGTGAAGACTTTGGTAAAAAAAACTTCAGTCTGAATCCGTTCTGAACTATCTGCCTGTTGCCACATTGTAGAGAAGACGGGTCGTGGAGAGAAATTATTTTAGATATTGAAAATATAAAAGCAATCATGCTTTTATATGTATTTAAACTAAAGAGCCTCTTGTTTTATAACCCCAGGCATAGATTCCAGACTTCTCCTATGGAGAATATCGAAACTTCATGTACGGGAATTGGACAAACTCAGTCGTTTAAAACTGTTAAAAACTGTATATAGTTCAGAGAAGCTTTCAACTTTCTACGTGTAGTGTAGTAGTTTTAAGGTAAAATTAGACCACGGAACAAGAACAAAATACTTTGGAAAGTTCCTGACTGCTTCGGTAGTTCTTAACAAGGAAAACTGTCTAGCGCATCTCTACATGCCCACATCATATTTTTATTACAAATTATTACTTCTAATGCAGATAAACTATCAAATCACATTCACTAGACATGACAAGTTAAAGATATAATTATAATGATTAGATATCTGTATTTAAATATATGTCTATCACAGCGAAAACTATCCGACGGTGTCTACATTGACGTCTCTATCGTTCAGATACTATATACCTACATACCTCTACGTAAGGACTCTAACGTGAAAATCTTCGATGTTCAATCAATACTTTATATTTTACGACTTATGAATTTTCTTTACATACTTTATCAAGATTTCTCTGAAAATTTAAACAATTTTTGAAGCTTATTTTTTCAACTAAACTCGTCAAAAACTTCGTGGAAGCACCTCAATCTGCATTTTTAACCCTTCCGCCGCCGCATTATTTACATTTTTATTCGTAATTCAAAGGATTTTGTCACATCATAAATTCAAATGTATTTAAAATCTAAATTGAGTTTTTCACCGCTGGTAACCCTTTGGTTGTCGTTATATTCTGTTGGTTTGCAGTACCTACGTTCGATGTCAACGACGTTTCTTGTTTATTTGCGTTGGCTGAGAGCGTAAGCTAGGGGCTGGGGAGGGTACAGCAAATATCAATCTCGGTCACGAGCTGTTGTTTTTTCGTTTTAAATAGGTCAGACCTGTTTTGGATAGAGAATTGTGCTGATATAGATCATTTATATAATATTTTTTTGTTGAATAAACTCAGAAACAAAAGTTTTGCGGTTATTATTTTGAGGTATAATGAGGCCTACACCTCTATTAAATCACGTCTAGTGGTACCTTATGAATAGGTATGGTAGGTACCAAGGAGTGATACATCGAGATTTTTAAACTTTAAACAATAAATTACTAAAAAATTTTAGTACCAAATTATGTCTTCTAATTGTATAGAAACTTTATTATCAAACTTAATAGGATCCAATTAAATAGAGTACTTTGTAATAGGTATACGCAAACGGAACATAAAGTAGATAGCAAGAATCACTTGGGAAGTTGGAACTCTTGACAAGAACTCAGAATACGAGCCTTTTATTTCATTCTTACAAGCGTTCTTTGATGTGGACCCTTTTAAGGCTTACGTGGAGTTTATAGACAATACGCACTTAGGTTATGATCGGAGGAACAAATAAAATACATCTGCTAAACGGAGATGTAAGTACCTACTGATTAAAGAGAAATTGGGCCAAGAAAGAAACTACTTTAAATATTATTTGTGCTGTTGATGGGAATTAATTACGAAAAAAAAATCTACATTTTTCAAAACTAAAAATAATATACATCGTCACTTTTAGACTAATAATTTCTAACCATCGAGTAATATAAACCGTCGACAAGACGCTGCGCTATTGAAAGATTGTGACGTTTTTGAAATTTCGATGTCTGGTATATGATCGAATTTGGCAAAAATCTTTTAAATCTGTTATTTTTTTAAGAGATAATGCGTGTTTTCTTTAAGGATTAAAGAATATCTTCTATAATATGTACATAAATATAAAATTGCTTCCCTTTTTTCATTTTATCCACTCTGTATATGTACCTATATAGAGGTAGTACAGTCTAAGATAGTCGAATGTTTGGCCTCCCACGCAAGTGGTTCGGATTCAAACCCACGCAGCTTTCTTTGACTTTAGATAAATTGTGTGTGTATTTAGGTATTGGAAATCAAATGTCATTTGGTTATACGTTGAGAAAAACATCCCACATATCTCGAGTTCTTAAGTCAAGTTTTTCGTGTTGACACGATTAATCAATACATGCCTACGTACATAAAATCACGCCTTCTCCCCATCAAGGTAGGCAGTGGCCACAGAAGGTCAGAGATTAAAGACTATGCCTCTCTTTTTATTATTTTGCTATTAAACGCTAAAAATAAGTTTTTTTACCAATTTTCTGCAATTTCAGTAAGGATTAGTAAAAGAAGCATGCCAAAATACGCACTTTTTCGTATCGAATTAATGATTTATTACCTGAGTTACGAGCGAGAATTGGTAGAAAATGTATGTAGGTATTTTAAAACGAATTTATCCAAGATGTATGGTTTAAACCTATTATTTTCAAAATGGAAACTAAAATTCATGGAAAAGCGATCCTAAATAAAGTCGTGTGACGTGTCACTATCACGAGTGGATAAACACAAACCCTTTGAAGCTTGAACCAATAGTTTGAACAGTGCCAGTAATTTACATAAAAAATCAATGAATCGCTTCAAAAAGCGTTTGTTTTTAAAAACTGTTTTAGGCGTAAAAGTAAGCACGTATGGCCCGGTTTTTGTTTATAGCAATACATTAAGGTCCAATTTTATCACTTTTCAATAAGCTGGATGCTGGACTGTTGATCAGGTAACAACCTTAAAGTTTTTTTTTTGAATTTGCGGTTACACTTATCAGTCAGATTAATTATCTGACACCTACTAAATAAGTTAACTAACTGTCGTATAGTGTTGTAAGAATAACTTGCTTTCAAAATATTGTTTATACAAAACAAATTTTAAAATATTCGAAATTAATATTGACGATAAGGTTGCTTAACAATTATCAGGCAGAAATAGCACCTTATATTTTCCATCAAGATTATATCGGGAATTTTATATTTTAAAATAACACCCACCTATAAGATCGGAATTAAATAAAGTAGATAGTACAATATTTTTGGACCGTTGTAAAAGATAGCTCTATTTTTCAAACCCTTATCTCGTATTCAAACAAGAAGGACCTAAATCGGAACTTTGTACGCTTATCTTTGGACATTCAAAGCTAAAGATTGCGATAAACGTTTATAAAGTTAAAAGAAAATAAATATTTTTCTTAAATAATACCTTTTCAACGTCTGTAAAGGATTAGCACAGAAATAATATTACAATATGTATAAACCAACATCATCAAAACATTGTAAAACGTTAAGAAATAAAATAATAACAAAACAAAGTTGTATGGATTTACGACTTACATGTTCAAATAAAAAAAAACACTGAAATATTTTTCAGAAAACATTCATGCCTATCGAATCTATGAAACTATAGGTACTTAAAATAAACCACACCTACATCATATTCAGTGAGTCTCAAACGTAGAAACAATTTCTGTTTTCAAAAGCGGTTCGAACAGCTTCATATTTCTAAAGGCTTAGTCGATCGACTCAGCATCTTCATATCAAAGCGTTGGAAAGTGGAGTCAACACAAGTCCCAGTGCAACGTTTCAGAGAACCTGAACGTTCGCCGTTAATTACACAAGTTGGTAACCCTTTGTGTGTATTTAGAACTTCAAACTTTGATAATTGTTTGTTGTATACACTGTAATTAAAAATATAGCAGCACAAGCAAAAATAATTTTAAACTAGTCGTGATACTAATGAAGTCCCCTACTCGACTAGTGTGGTGGACTCATAGTCTAACCCCAGGCTCATTTCGGGAGGAGGCCCAGCAGTGGAAAGTTATTGAGCTAAATAATTAAATTTTACCAATAAATTTATTGATTAAAAACATAATGATACATATCAAAGCTACCTCATTGATAACTAAGTGCTTAATGAGGCACAGAAGTGTCAACTTTCTAACTCCGGGCACTAATTCTTGAATCAAAAACCCCGATATTTGAGTCCAAATCTTCTGCGCGGCGGTCTTATACACTTATCCTCATTTATTGATACGTCAAAGCGGCCAATCATCCCCAATAATAACCTATAATGACGTACGAAGTGTACTCCCAGCATCATATTATGTAAATGTCTTTACATATTCATGATACGATAATATGTAGGTGAAAGGGTTCTCTATCATTATCGATATTGAATGCAATACTCGCTCATCTCACCTCCTAAGGCGTTAGAAAGACATAATAACTTCTTTAGTAAGTGCGGTTACGGTCGATTAGTTTATATTTATGAAGCTTTTTCTGAAATACTTACATTCGATGTCAATTTCGATTCGCCTGAAATTAGACCGGAGTCGCATACTCATTCGGCTGCACAATGGTTCCATACTAGTTACATACAAACTTTTATTACCTACTTAAAAAACTAAACTGAGGAATGAAAGTTCGTACGCGGGTCAGTTAGAAAAACATACTTTCTATAGTTTTTGTGCGTTTCATCAATATTGCTTTCCACAGTAGCGTTTTTCATCGGTGTTATCGGCTTAACAATAAAAGTGAGGTTGGTCGCGGCCAAATACTGTTTCTTTGATGTTTGGATACGACCCAGCTGTTGTTTTCTACCCTCGCTGTTTTTATTCAGCATAAATTGATGTATCCACTGACTTTTTCAAGTAATATTGGGAAAATGTTGAAGTTTGTGAATGAAGAAATTAAAATCGTGTTATTTGAGCGGTACGATATTTACGAATACCTTAAAGCTGAAGCTACCTTAAAGGTTTAGCCGAGGAAGCGGCACAGATAAAGTTTTATTTGTATGATATTAGGTACTAGTTTCTGCCGGTGATTTTGTTTGACACGCAATGATGATAGTAATGATGGAAATATCCGAATTTTCGCATCTATAATATTAGTATAGATTACTAGGGTACTAGGATTACTGAGAATTTACGGAACTAACAATTTTCAAAACAATCCAAAAAACACAGGGAAGTCCCGCTAACTAAAAATGCTTTTTCAATAGGTAAATGTCAGACGGTTGTTATCAAAGGCCATTGTACAAAGCGTCGATAGAGCGATGTTGACTTTTTTCAAAGTTGATTGAAAAATTCTAACCTACGGAATGTTCGCGAATTTTTTTCAAGCTGAATTTGCTTTTTACATTCTCTGCCTTTTTGCTAGTGAAAAATCCAATCCCGTGGCCAAAAACTTTGAATGCGTTTTAGTTATTTAGGAATAACATCTAGTTTACTTTTGCGAACATTCATTTGAGGTATCGGCCAAACTAGAAATATCTTATTTCCACTAACTAGTCGGAGGCATTAACAGCGATCGGCGAGAGCAACTAGCGCTAACCGGTCGATTGAGGATCATTGAGTTAAACAACCTCAGCGCTGACATCAATAGATGGGTGGCCGCATAGTGGTATCAAGGCTGAGTGGCTCCATGCTTTGGAAGGCACGTAAAGAGTAGGTCCCGGCTAACATTGACATTAGATTGACCACTAACTGAAATATAAAACAATAATTAACTAGCTTCTTCGTTCTGACTCCGGTAAAAAAAATAATCCAAATGTTTCTCATAATGTATCATACCTAAACCAACATTGGCAAAACGGGTCTAATAAATTATAGCAAAATAATTCACAAAATGTCAAAACGGGGTCGCTATGAAAAATATGTTTTTCAACAATTCCAACATTTTATCCGGAGAATTTGTTAAAATACACACCGTGTTCACGTAGAGGCAAACGATCACTTCATCTGATTTATATGTCTGAATGTTTTTAATTTTAAAATTTGTTTGTTATTTGCGTCTGTAAATACCTATATAGGTACCTACTTAAAATATATACTATACTATTCATACCTTCATGCTAAATGCTACATTCATGCTACAGTTAGATGCGAAAGTCTGTCTGCCTTTTCCGCTTTTTGAGCAAAACTGCTGAATCGATCTTAATGATAGGTAGAAGAGACTTATAGACAAAATCCTAATTAAATATTAGACGGAACATGGGCGAAATTATCTTCTTTAAATTGGTGTTGACGCAGCATTCATTTTCGTCACCTTATACCACGTTAAAGAGAGTCGGTTCATCATGTTTTCTTTCTCTATTCATCTATATTATACGTCAATTCTGTCTTAAGCCATATTTTATCCATGTCCTCTTCCATATACTCGTAATGTATTTTTTTACCGTTATAATGTATTCAAGGCTAATTAATATTATTAGAAATTGCCTTCGTTCGTCTATTTTGCTAAAACCTGACTCATATTCGTCAAGACACCTAATTAATATGTGAACAGTATCAAAAAGCCAAAATTCTGAGAAATATGTATCTAAAATATTTGATATTTGCTATTTCGTTGAGTAACTTTGCTAATTAGATAAGTTCTCGGATTACTTGAGTGAAGTTTGTAAATAAGTTGTCGACATTTAACATAATACATTCGCGTCGAATTCGAAACGGCTCGCCCACACCTCAAACTGTTTTCATAATATTGCATTGACATTTAGAAGGAGAAACCCTCTTTAAACTTTACTTTATTCTTGTCTTTCGCTTGTCTTATAAGTAATCAATTCACTACTAAAATAAACCTCGTTTCTTTTGTACTACAATATTAATCATAATTTATGGTGCTCGCGGAACTAAAGCGTTTTGCTCAATTAAAATAACCTATGTTTTATCTCAGGCCTCCAACTAATACCGTGCAACATCAGAATAAGTTCAGCTAGAATGCAGTGAACGCGTAACGGGCATACCGAATTCCTCATTTATAAAATTCGTCTAGTATGGGTGCCTAAATGTCCAGTGCAGTCTTCTTCGACAGATATCGTAAAAGCGACTTCAAATCACATTCGCGTGCACGCGCTGACAACTAAATTGAATCGCATAGTGCTTCTAAAACAAAGAATATATTCCATTGAATCTGTTATTTGTTGTACAAACAGCAATTGTGTAAATATCATGAAAATGTTCGAGATAAACTAACGTACGAATACACTAGTGGACGGTGAGTAAATATCAATATGATACGCTAGTTCCAGAGGGAATGTTAGTCTAATACGGATAATGGATGTTAGGGGAACTGGAAATGTAAGGATTTACTAGTGCAAGTTTAGATTTGTAGTTTGCACAAACATGCATAACGACATGTAATGCGACTTACTAAATTCAGTGCCTGTGGCCATCGGCTAGCCATTGACCGTATAGAGAACTAATCAGTGTCTGTCACATGAACTTTTTAGCGTATGTCATTTGTAATATCAAGCACTCGCAAGTCGATAGTACTACGTCGACGTAGTACGACTATCGACAACCGGCTAGCTATCGAGAAATCTTGGATAAAAATCTGATCAGCGCCTCTATCGGTCGTAGTAAGAACTATTTTGACAGTGTATTTTAAATGTCAAACTTTCGATCCTCGGCAGAATTGTCTGTAGAGATTCGCGCTACAGAATACAAGCAGGGTATTCTTTGGAAACCAGTCCACATAGAAACATAATAATCAATGGTTGCTATGTCGAATAAATGAATATAAGCAATAAATACAGCCTTCATCGTTTCATACAAATAGATCGCAACGGGGCGCCGGTGTGCTCGAAGTGAGTTATCGTGTTCAGTTAGTAACTAACTATGTTAAGGCCTTTTATGATAAGTGGAAAAATTAAAACATTACCATTGTCTTAATATGAGGCGTAGAAATTTGTAATGATACAGTTGTATAGCTAGGTCAAAAAAATTGCTAACACAACTAAGTCAAAGGAACCTATTTATTAATTTTTTCAAACGGATCTCCTACCTTACAAAGGAGTCCTTGAGTCCGTCAAGCTGTGATTGTTGGAAACTTTTGCATAGCTTTAAGAAATGTGTTAAACAATAAAAAAAATCATTTAGTAACCATTTTTTCATTTAACATTACGCCACTATGAAATGAATAATCATTCAATATTCATCGAAATCGATATCAATATCAAACTCATTCACAAATAGATTGACTTTAAAATTCAAATCAAACAACACAATAGCAACATGCAATCTATAATCTGGGAGGCGTCGTAAAATCGATTGATTTATATCGTTAAAGTATCGATCAAATCGAATCTTTATTCAACTTTAGCTGTTAATATAAAGTTAAGAGCTTTTATATGACTTATTAAATTTTCTATGTCTTATATTCAAAGTACCTGACCCGACAAACATTGTTTTGCCATAAAAATTTAATAAAAAAACATTGTCCAGCGGACAAAATTGTGAATCTAAACCATTCTCAGATCCCCTTGAACACACACAAAAAATTTCATCAAAATCGGTCCAGTCGTTTAAGAGAAGTTCAGTGACACACTTACAGAAGAATTATATATATAAAGATAAGGTTAAATGCCTTAATTAGATTTTAGTCTAGTAATTTTTTTGTACAAAAACATGCAAGCAAGATTTAATTTAACCATCTTTAGATGATCATAAACTCCTGACGCTTAACTTTAAAAATAGGATATCCTTGATCATGTAATTATTTACGCGACAAACTTAATTAATTTATTATTTTAATCGTTAATAATCGCAACCAAATTTCAGCAGACCTTCCGAAGCACACACCCACACATATGCTTAACTTAAATAATTAGCGACTACCCATCGGTGATATGTGTGCGCCGAATGCTGGTTAACGTTTTGATCACTTAGCTGTGAGCGTAACGAGCTTTAGTTAATTCGTAGCCTTACTTACCCGTATATTACATTTCATCATACGTACATAACGTACCAATTCTAAGTATTATGTACGCCCTTAATTATTAAGAAGCCATCAAGTAAAGCCATCTGTCAAATTACATTTTACATTAAAGTTAATGAAGAAATCTTATTCGTGTGCTCTAACTAACTAACTTTTCTGAGATTAACCAAATTAATGTCATATTTGAAAGTCAAATCATCGCGGCCTTTCTTCCAACTATGTTGGTGTCAGCTTCCAGTTTTACCGGATGCAGCTGTATTTTATATAGAGCTACTGCCTATCAGACCTTCACAACCTGCGTTATAAAACGATACCCCTCGATAAGACTGGTTATCAGACTTTCAAGTTTCTGACCAAAGATCTTTGCAAATTACAGCCGGGACCCACGATTTAACGTGCTTTCCGCAACACGTAGGAACTTGGTATGTTTAATATGATCACCCATCCACTGACCAACCTCGGCAAGCGAAGCTTAACTTGAGAGATGAATCCGCGCGGCTGTTGTTACTTAGCATATATTAAAGTCAAATGTAGGAAAATATTACCTCGAAGATTTAGTTAGCTATGCAAATAATATTACATTATTAATCAACGTCTACATTTAATATACATTACCTATTATATAAAATGGGTTTATTAAAGCCCCTACTTAATATTTAAATGATCCAAAATATCAAATGTTTAAAACGAGGACAACCACTAATATTTGAATAAATCATTCAATGTATTTATTATTCACTCTGCGCTTAGAAAAAAACTAGCATTGTGTCCTTCCTCGCGATTAAAAATACTTAACAAAATCGGTTCAGTTGTTTTTCCCGTCAGTAATTGTAGCATGAGTTTATTATGCGAAGCAAGAAAAGGTATTATTTGAAATTGAATTTAGAATTTTGCTTTTGACTAATCTTCAATAAATATATTTGAATTTGACTAATTACCAATACAACCCGAGACGTTTCATAAAAAATACTACCTTTACCTTTTACTACGCAAATATTTTAATAATCTTTAAATTGTCAACCTTAGTTCTAAAAATCAGTACAGCAAGTTCACAAGTTATTTCAACAAGCTTATTTTAAGCATGACAATAAAAGCTGAACTAACTTTTCGTCATTTAATCGCCGAAAGTGATTTGTATACAATATACCCAACATAATTAATAAAAATGTATAATATTTGATCTTATAACTGTAGTTTGAGAAGGAAAACTTTATTTTGGAAGTGAAGTCTTTACCTTCTACTGCGAAGGCAAGTCGCTCGAGGGCTTTTTGACTCAATTACCTCCGTGTCGCATAGTTTCATAGGATCGCGATTCTGGATAGTTGGGAACTTTTGACATGATATCAGAACCCCTTGCTGTAACTGATTGACCCATATTCAACACGACTCGATAATGTTTTTACCGGGGACTTTTTCTGGAAATGTATTTTAGGAAGTAATAGAGATACTAAAACTAGAATAGGAACTTTCGTAAGTTAGCTATAATTAAATTCATATCCCACTAACGTTATAATTTTGTCTGTTTGATACGCTTTCACGACTTAACCGCTGAGCTGATTTTGCCCTGATGAAATTTTCCCTGCATAATACGAAGACCGAAATCGAAGTCGAATGTAAGCAAAAATTTTACACTTTTTTTAGGTGACTTTAGGTCAAACAAACTTTCTTCGCGTGAACGCAGCCGCACTGGTCGCTATTTCACTTTCATACTCTTTAAAAAGTTTTAAAACATGCAATCTAAATAAGTTTGAACAAGACTAACCTCGGCACAAAGAAAGAATGAACTTTGATAGCTTTTCAACTTGCACTAAGTTACAAAACTTTCTCGTTCATCTAGGTAGTTAATAAACCGCTTGTTTTCCGTACTTGCTCTAACTCTTGCTTAGGAATATAACTTTCCTCGCATCCTTATACTTTGGCATAAGATTTTAATAGAATATGAGAACTTGGATACTATTAAAACTGTACTGTATTGAAAACCTAGGCAACCTCACCCTCAATTTACTGCTTCGGGTACCGAATTTGATTTATGGTAGAGAAAACTTTGTTAATCTTTCTATGGAAGTTTCACTGGTTAACAGATTACGATATTCTAAGGAATAAATATTTTATATCCTCCTTAATCAAAATAATATTTTTAGTACAAATAATGCGTTTTCTTTTAATTAAGATAGATAACTCACAACCACATATTACAACACGTTATTTGCACACCCACCAATTCAGTATCCCTGTATTTAAAGTATTCTGTTAAACAAGCCCACATTCAATTGAATTACTTCAACAGTAAATCACAGCGGACAAGTAATTTTCCCGCCTCAAACAAATCCATCGGGTCCGATAAAAACAATTACGAAGCAAATAGAATAAAAGCTTATGAAGTGAAAGCTATTAGAGTCTATTATTAATTCCATTCTCGTCCACACGGGGACACCAGTCAGCTAAAGCGGGTAGAAATCTTCCCTTTCCGTAGGGGAACCATACTTTATAGTAAAACAGGATAGGTCGATTATTGAACTGTCGTATTTTCTTATAATTTTTACTTCTTATTTGTCATATTTTGTATCTATAAAATACATTTCGAATTGCTTTTTTTTGTCAACATTCTTGTCGAGTTTGTTTTTTCTACTACGTATATAATTCAAACGTTTATAAATGTGTCGACATTTTGCTAAAGATCTGCTAATCCGAGCTAACGGAAGCTATCCGACCAGTCACATTTATAAACCCTTTAAAACTTAACAAGAATACCAAAACGCATTGTAAGACCAAAAAAACAGTAGTCACACAGACTACTGTTCGACGACGAGGCCATTCTTGTATCAATAAATTCATTAATTGG
Source organism: Anticarsia gemmatalis (assembly GCF_050436995.1). Taxonomy (NCBI): domain Eukaryota; kingdom Metazoa; phylum Arthropoda; class Insecta; order Lepidoptera; family Erebidae; genus Anticarsia; species Anticarsia gemmatalis. Next base: position 4,755,922 of record NC_134748.1, on the reverse strand, counting down.
TAATTTCATCGACACGTGCCATAAAAATACGACTAAAAAGCAAAACAAATCAACACAGAACACTTACACGTTCTCAAATGTCACAGAAACCGGTCGGGATGAGCCGATGAGGTCGTAAAACAACTTTGACTATCAACGTCGCGCGCCCGTAGCCAGTTGCGCTCACCGGTCTGACATAGATCTGTGAGTGAAGCAACCGTTGGCGCGGTCATTCTATAGATGGGTGACCGCATAGTGGTATTTGAGCTGGGCGTCTCCGTGCTTCGGAGGGCACGTAAAAAGTCGGTCCCGGTTGTTGTCTACTAAGATAACAGTCGTTAAGCCATGTCAAAGGCCTATGGGCGGCTTGAACAACTTTGACACTAGGTTGACCACTAACCATACGATATGATGATATGATGAACGTCGCGCAATGTTTACCAATAACCTCCGATCGGCTTTAAACTGATTAAACTGTGAAAGGCAAGCCGAGAAGTTTATGACGAAGATTTTATATTAGATATTAGTTTAACTTTTGCGAGAATAAAGTAAAATTTGGAATAACAATAACAATAAAGTTTCAGAATAAACTTTTAGAGAAACAAATTAGAAATTTATTGTTTTAGTTTCGACAAAGATCATAAATTAGATAGTAAGAAAATTGTGACGTTTCTTTTCTGTAGAGAGCGCTTAGTTTATTATGAACATTATCACATATACATTATACAGGCTTCATTTTATATCATATTCACAAATTTTCCTTAACACAAAACCAAAAATATTTACCCTCTACCCAATAACCTCAATAATAGCCACGACATATTGACGGAAAACTAACACAAACACCGAAAAGTCTCTCCAATATCGTGGACCCTAAACAAAACCGATGCCTAAACAAACACATGTCGATGTAGAAATAAGCAAATTGTCTCATCTCGTTCACAACCCGTGCACCCCCCACTTAACCCTTGTCGAACTAAAAATAGCTACATCACATGTATTCATTGAACCAATTCATGTGGACTTAATTCAACTGCTTGTAAGCTTTCATCGTCACAACACCGTGTATAAATGCTTTATTTATGTATTTTAAAATTAATATGAGAATGCTGAGATATTATTTTTAAAAATAAATACAGGTTTATAAAAATCTGTTGAGAAAAATCATACCTACGTTGGATATTAAAAATGTTGGTTTAAATAAATTGTAGCCTATTACTGTCCTATTATGGGGCAAAGGAATGGGGGAAGAATCAGGCCTGAAGTCCACCACGCTTGTCAAGTGCAGGTTGGGAGGTTTACATACCTTCACGAACTGTGTTAAAAACTCTCAGGCATACAAGTTTTCATGATGTTTCCTTTACAATTGATAATTGAACAACTTCAAGAAGTCACTGGTTTGTTGCCTCGACTTCGAACCATTGACCATTTGATCACACAAAATTTTCTAAGAAATACTGAAGATTCTATGAAAAGTGAATAAATCGGCAGTTGCTACCGTCCTTCAGGCTGCTCAAACAATATTAAACTAGTAACAGAATATTTTCAAAATTATTTACATATTTCAAGCGTAATATTAATCTCAATTCATGTTTGAGACTTCTTCAAACTTCAAAAGAGTGATTCTGCGAAATAATTATTAACTTTTCAGTCAGACGTATGCTCGTTTAACAGGTTTGAGTGAATTTTAAGAGATACGAAATGTACGTTTCGTCAAATTTTATAGACGCGAAATATGAGATTTATAGTCTTTTACTATTTATCGCGTGATAAAAAATAACCTTTGTGCTGTTTATATAATCTGTGTATGGCCAGAATCTTTTTTGTGAAAAAATAACAAATACCATCCACATCCACACAAACTTCCCTTTTATAATATTGGAAGGATTATGACTATAACTGCTGCTCATCAAAATCGGCAACTTTTATTATTTTAGAAAATCCCATAATTCAATTGACCTAATAAAGAGGGGTTTTCGAAAAATGTCTAAACTTTTCTGGACAGGTTGTGAAAATTCCGTCGAGTAGGTCCCTCGAATGTCCTTTATCCGCAAATTGGATTAATTATCACTTTGCACCGACACAACAATAGGGATCACCCATTGTGTACGAAGAGTACCGGTTTATCGTTTTTGTTATCGGTTTTTGGACCGCTTGACAATTCTGTGTATTTCATTGTTATGTAGAATGGATTTACAATCAGCGTTATTGTTATATGATAATAAAAATAATGCTTTTGTATTGCGACTCTGTCGTCGAAAACATGTCCTAGGAAAACGCCAAAAGAGCGGAGAGCTCTCCAGTTGGTATTCAATGTTGAACAATATTAGGTACTTCATTATATATATATATATATATATAGAGATAAGAGAATAACCTATGTACTTATTATAAAATCATCTGTATTTACGCACAAGTATAGTTTACTTACACGTGAATAACATCTCCTGTATTGTATACAGTATGGTGTATAATCACTGACACCCACACCAGATAAGGATTAAACAACGTATAACTAATATCTGTACATCGTATCCACCGTGTATCGTCCACATCAATGCGCGTTGATATTAACTTTGCTTCCTCTAAACTGCATAACCAAAACTTAATCCCTGAATTAAGAATGGCACTCGCACTTCATAGTGCTTGGTGACGATGGCGCGAAAAGGACATGATCTGGTGGCATCAATCAGTATTAAATTTTCTTGATTTTAACATGGCATGACTATTACTTGATCGAGAGTGTACTCCGCGGCAAAGGCGAATGAAGTTAGCCAAAAAGTTAGGCATTAAGAAAAATACCTCCATTAAGTATGTATCGCGTTTGAGAACCCTGAACGTAAGGTAAGCAAGATGAACGTAATATAGCGTATAAACGCATTGGTGTGGCATCGCTATTGGGAGATTACGTTGTATTTATAGGACAATGTCCACCTGCTTCCTTCTCAACCCTTCATTTCGTATTCACTAGCGGTTTGGACGTAAGATCCTTTTGTTACCTTCTTACGTGCGGTTGGTACGCATTTGGCCATTATACTGACGAGAGCCGTAGGAGATATTGATAACCGTCAAGAAAATCAATTTTTCGACTTATGTTAATGTATCAAAAATATTGTATGAAAATGTTTAAATGTTTGAGATTGAAAGAGTTATCTACATAATTGTGTTCCTAATTCTAGACATTGGACTTGTTATAATGCAACGGGTCTTATACGCGATTGAAAATTTAAAGGTTAGGATACCTTATTTGCTGCCCGACGTTTCGATCGCATTACAACGACCGTGGTCACGAGCTGAAGGTATCCTAACCTTTAAATTTTCAATCGCGTATAAGACCTGTTGCATTATAATATTATGTGTACTAGTCGCGAGAGTTTAAAAACATTAATTGGACTTGTTTTCAGGAAGAGTTAGAATTAAGTGCTAGAATATTGAATAATGTCTGGGCTAATTACAAGCAAGGATAAGTTTTCGTATAAAATTACTCATTATTTTTGTGCTCAGTTGTTTTTCTAAATAACAAGTAGAACTTTTCTTTAACAAAAATAAGGTACAATAAGTTTGCATAAACAATTATTCTGTTAGACAAAATAAAATTGCCTAACTAGGTTTATAAATCGAGGCTACTAAACAACTTTGGCGACGAAGAGTGTAAAATCTAATACTTTTTATACAAATTGAATTTTCTATAATCATCTTATTCGCGTGGGTTTACGTCAACTTCTTATCTACTTTCCGATGTAGTCAACAAAAAAATTAAGATTGTGTCGGAGGTGACCTTGAAGCGAGATAAAAACTGTAGGAATAATAAAATTCATACTTCGTAAATAGTAACTCTTGACAACAAAAGAAAAGATAGAAGTAATTTCAGCAGTCTAGAATTTAGAACGTCGAAAACTATAACCTGAAAATTGCCTTATCGAAAACTATAACCTGAAAATTGCCTTAACCGTATTCCATTAATGGATTATGCATGTTTAAGTCACTGCTATGTCCTCAACAGTATGACAACAAAATGATATACAGTAATTCGTCGATAACGGAATCGTAATAAGACTAACATACATACATACATAATATACGTACATAACATCACACTCGTTACATCCAAAGGAGTATGAAATACACCCACATTTAGTAAAGTAAAGTTAGTCCCATGTAATAAGGGGTCTATTGCCTTTTACCAGGCACACTTAAAAAACCTAAATGTGTCTAAATATCCCATCAATCGTAAACCTCAAATAATATTTTGCTAAATACATTTTTTTCCTTATTATTCTCAAATGAAGCAATAAATCGGCTAGCTCAATAAACGGAAGTTTTGAGGAGATCATTTTATATGGCGTCGGTATGTCAGACATTTGATATCTATTGAACAGAAGAATATTCCGCTTGACCTGGTTCTACTTGTTTTAAGGCTTGTTTCCACTGTATAATAGAATACGGGAATTAACGTTAGGCATTTTAAGATAAAATGCGTGTTCACGTTAGCCCGTATTCTATTATACATTAAACATGCAACGCGAGAGTTTAAAAGTTATGATTGTTTCCACTGTGCAAAGTGATGAGAAATTAGTGAAGCGAAAATAATTTTAATAACTTACTACTAATTTCCTGAATTATATGAAAGATTTCAAGCACAAGAAAGCATTTCCACCGATCTTCTTGCTTGAGGAAGCAGACCGAGTAACTCAAGTAACAGTTTACGGAAATTCGCATTATTTTTCACATCTATTAATCTTGTAGGTATCAGTAAGAACTTTTAATAATGTAAAAATATGTAAGTACAAACTTTATAGTTAGCAGATGCAGTTTATAGATTCATAAAGACCCCAAGTTAAGTAATGTTAAGCCCGTAAGTCATACGAAATTGTGAGTTTTAAAGTACTTACAACGATTTGATTTGTGTGCCATAATTCGTCAGTCAGTAGAGAGTTTTAAACTAAATTCTTTAGGTTTTAATATTTACGAACAGTAAGCTCAATGAGAACGTATCCTTATATTTCACAAACGAGAGAACATTTTATTTGACAATCATATCATCCACATTCAGTTGTTTGTTCAACGTGAAAAATGATGCCTCAATTGACCATTGTTTTGTGCTTCCAATTGTTTTTCGTCGCTTTTATCTTGGTTTTACTGAATATTTCAGTAAATAATTTCTAATATTATCTACATTATATAGTGCTAATGAATTAATGAATTAGCGTTTACCTATTTTTATAGTTTGAATATTAAAGGTACTTAGGCAGCGAGTATAATAGGTATTAGAGGTACTTAGACATACACAAGGCTAATTACATAGATTTCCTCAGTGCGTAATAATCAGATGATCTACATCTAGATGTGACCGCAAATCTCATTAGGATGTTTACTACCGTGATAATTACAAATAATCATCAACATACCTTATTATTATTGATTATATACAAACACGTGTTATGTATAAACGAGTCTGTAAATATACAATTGTGACGTCACAATTTTATTACTCTACAACTAAACATAAATACTACCCAACGGAGAGAAATCCATACGTGGTGAAATACAGTTTATTTTCATAACTAGACGTAGAATAATTAAGGCCGTACGCTATTCTCTAATCAATTATTTCGTACGGCAACAAAACCACGAATTTATTAACAAATAAAACAGTGTGTATACAGGCGCGTCAAAATTCTATACGAATGTTTATTAAAAGTTCGTCAAAGCTGTATTCAATTTCAACTGAGTTTTGTACACAAACTGTTGCTGATTGTTTCTCTCGGAACGCTATGAAATATCGAGCCTTTTGAAACAGGACCTGCGAAATGAAGTTAATGCTTCGCTTAACGCGGATGCAATAATAACCTGTCCTAATTTCCTTTTATTGGCTACTTTCTTGATATAAGAAGAAGTATAGTTTGATGAACAGAGCGGTGATAAACAGCTGCCAAACTTCGAATATATAGTTCGACAGTAATGTATTTACCTACGTAAATACTTAGTTATGAATAATTGTATGCGTTTTCAGGGTTAAGTTTCCATATTGTCATGTATGTATTGCAGTGCCCCCAATGTCTTTCCCATATTCAAGTAAACCAAAACGAGCGAGCAACTTAACTAAACAACGCGCCCATTCATCTGGACTTGCCGAAATGAACAACGGACAAAAGATGTCCACTAAGGAATATCATCGTCCAACAAAGAGAACATAAATATTTATTTCTCTAATAACGAATATGATACTAAAGTTATGTTCCAAAGTTCGCGTTTAAACAAGGGACCTTGCAAAGTTATTTACTTTATACAGCATACTTCAAGGGGACAGATATACAAAAAGAAAATAAAACATGATACGACCTTCCCGTAGTTATTGAGATAACTTCGAGAACGCAGCTCGTTAGATTCAAAGACGGCTAGGAAATGATAAAATAAATCTCGTTGCTTTTAAATGTCGGTACTATGAAATTTGCTCCGGGCGCTTTTCAGTGAAAATTTTCCTTGAATTTTTATTTTTTAAACGGACTTTGTATTTAAAATAGGCTCTAGACTCGATACACATTATTTTAATATCTACGCGTACTTTAGCCTCATTTCTGACAGGCATGAAGTCTAGAAGGATAATGTCAAACATCTTTTCTATTATACCCGTGGTTTTTACTTTGAAATCTTACAGGGATTGTCGGAATCATGCAAGGTTGTTGCATTAGTCAAAGGTAATTAGGTAACATTAATTAAAGCAGAACATGAACTTTGTTTAACGTTTCACAAAAATGCATATTCTGCTTCAAAGCCAACTTTTAAGTTACAATTACAATATAATATAATATATCACTTATAATATTACAGTGCATTTACCTTAAAACCTTCTTAGAAAGTTTACAAAACAAAACAAGACAGAGACGTACATAGAACCAACACACACCAATACTAAAAGTTACAAAGCTTCAGACCGCAACAGAAAACATAATATCTTACATAGTAACAATACACACAATAGCAGATCAATCATCAAAATACCCCATAACATCATTAATACTAAGTGGCAGCTGTTATAACGGGGTTAGCCGTCAACTCGTCGCCAAATGGACTGAGAACGACGTCTATTTAACTCTATTACGTTTACTCCGCCATTACTTTACGTTTTCACCCTCTTTGTCTCGGAGATGAGGGGTTGATCGAGCCCCGAGTTCTTAATCAACAGGTTTTATCGCTTTTTCACCCTAAGGCTGTACTCTAGAGAGAAGCGATGAAGTGATACAGTTTTGAACGGTACTTTTGAATTAATAGGACCCTTCGCGCTTTTTTTGAGTAGATTATAAAAAGGATATAACTGTCTCGCCACTGAGCAATGGTTTGCTCTCGGATTATGAAAGGAATTTGGCGTTGAATATTGAGTAAAGTCTTGAATTATGTTTTGTATGAATAATGTCAATTTATATTAGAAGCTGACCCGCGCAACTTCGCTTGCGTCACATAGGAGAAAATGGGTCATACCTAATTAACCCCGTTTTTGTAACATTTTTTACTGTTACTCTGCTCCTATTGGTCGTAGCGTGATGTACATAGCCTATAGCCTTCCATGATAATTGGACTATCTAACACTGAAAGAATTTTTCAAATCAGACCAGTAGTTCCTGAGATTAGCGCGTTCAAACAAACAAACTCTTCAGCTTTATAATATTAGTATAGAAGTACCAATTTAGTTTCACAATAAAAAAGCCTTTGCCTACAGGCAGAAAAATGTGCTGAACAGTGTGTCAGTAGCACAAAACATTTTATGAAATAAACAATGAACATAATTAACAGAATATTAATAAACTAAAAGACTTTAGTACACCGAAAACGCAATGTTGTTGTTTTAACTCTAGTGTATTTTATTCATAGAGTAAAGATATACCTACTTATTACTGCAAATGTTTTACTCTGAAAAACATAAAACTCATTAACAGTATCTTTTTAACAAACACAGAGATTTTTGTACAATAACATTACTATTACGGAGAAGAGGCGGACTTAATATTAAGGTACTACAAAAACAACAAAATGAGTGAATATGTTGAAACATTTTATATAAGTCGTAGCACTCGTAACTTTAGCGGTTAACGGTATTAACGGTTTTAAACTTTTCTCCATAGAATTTACCATAATTGACAACATTTCATTTTTTTAAGTAACATATATTATCATTTTATTCTAAACTAGATGTGAAATAAAGGGACCCATATTTTTTATTTTTGTGATATTTAGTTATTTTCATTCATGATTTTCACTTTGAAAATTGTTTCATTCTAAACAGACGTAAGTGCCAAATGACGTCACATATACGGCGGAATAGCATAATGCCTTTGCCTCACAAGTCACATCATTTAGAAAAAAAAATATATAAATGTCAGTGTCTTGTCAACCTGGCGCGTCTATCGTATTATTGTTTGCTTACAAATACATTAATTGTTTTATAAGTTATTATTTTCCGTTCTCCGTTATTTATAAGTCATGAAGGTATCTGAAGGACTCCAAGTTGCTGATAGTGGGAACCTGCCCATAGTAAATAACTTAATGCTTTTGGAATATATGCACGAAAACATACTTACTTATGCATTACTTTGTCCATATTTTCTGAAGAATGTGAGAAGCGTAAAATAGCCTCAGGACTAATCCTGAATAATTGTGGTAAACATCAGCCTACTTTAAATGATCACAGCATATTTAATTTAATGCTCCAGTATATACACCAGCAGCAAGACCATAGCTATAGGGATTTTAATCACTTCTGTCAAGATACTCAAAGTGAAAAGGTGATTGACAGTGTGGCTGAAGCAACAAAAGATCAAGCAGATTCAAAGCTGTGGCATTCCATGTGTCAGGGAAGAGTCACTGGTTCTAGGCTCTATGAAGCAGTACATTGTCAAACAGGAAATGATGTTTTGGTGCAAAGTATCTTAGGTGGCTATAAGGTGCCTGAATTTAAAGCCATATGACGAAGTAAAACATTATAAAAACAATTAATTAAAATATTCGAAAATGATTTTGGAGTAATTCTAAGTTCAGGCCTAATTCTAATTTCCCCTGTTACTGGTGTTCCACCAGATAGGATTTCTGCGAAATTTGTTCTGGAGATAAAATGCCCAATAAGTGGAAAAACAATCAAGAATTATGTTAAAAATGGCAAACTCCAAGGATAATGTAAGGCCCAAATAATGGTTCAGATGCATGCTGAAAGATCTGTTTTGTATTGCTGATCCAACTTTTGAACAGACAAAATTAATACACAAATTAAGTATGATGCAAATTACACTACAAAGATTTTAGAAGACGCTGAACCATTCTGGAAGCAATATATTGTTAAGACTATTTTAGAAAGTGTTAAATAAAACAAATTGAAATTAGTTTACGTCTTTTTATTCATTTTTTATTATAGGACTATGGAGATTTATTGACCCACATGTTACTGTGACTTTTTCATCTGAATTAGTTTCTTATATATAACAGTGTGGCTTGAGTATCTTAAACACGGTCACACAACACCCACAGCATTACACTATTCTTGCTTGTTTGAGTTAGGCGCAGCAAAAAATTGTTTTCGATCGTCTCCAGAACTGTTTTCGTAAGATGGCACAAAACAATATTTGAGATTGTAGTGAATCTCCTCTATTTGTTTATCAACGTAACCGGCACGCGGGTACATCTCTATTGTTTCTCAACGTAACCGGCGTGCCGGTACATCTCTAGTTCTCACTCACTCACTCTCACTCTCCCACGCCGCGCGCGCTTTGTTAGTTTTAGAGGTTATATGTGATACGAATAAGAGAGTCAGATTACTCAGATTGTCGCCTCACTCAACTAGTCATATTAAATAAATATAATTGGACAACTCATTAGTTTATGTGTATTGTGTATTGTCCTCCTCTTCAAGATCCTTCATAACCCTATACTGTTAACTAGGATTCATTTCGAGAAATCTATAATGTTTAAAGTTCATAAATGATGCTAAATACTTCAGTAACCTATTTATTGTGGTATTTTCGTGTTTGTTTACTTTAAAACATTAATGACATTTCAAATGTCAATCTACATAACTTTTATTCAAATTGCAAAGGCAAAGATAAGACGTTATTCTTCCGTATATGTGACGTCACAGCGTAATTTTTGGTTTTTATTTTATTTCTCCCGAAATATTGAGCCAAAAAATATAAAAAAATATGTTTTGTATTCAGGATGAGAAAATGAAGAAATGGTATTTTTATTTTAGGTACTTTAAAATTTTGAAATGTTGTCAATTACTCCTATTAAATTCTAATGTATTTATTTACTTATCATACGTCGAAATCGTATTTCTTTGATAAAAACATTGTATTTTCTTTCGTAAATCCATTCTTATATAGGCTTTTCGTAAAGTTAAGAGGCTACATTCCGTTAACGTATATCTTCATAGATTACAAGCAAATAAAAAAATAATTTAAAAAATACCTAAATTTGAATTCTTATTTCCCCAAATGTATTAAGTAAGTACTTAGGTAAAATTCGCATTTTTCCTCCAATTTTTTCTACATTTACCTTATCTGTAAGAACCGATAATCCCGTCGGAAATATTCGATCATTATTTCCAAATTAGGCATTTTTCCCTTGTAAAATAGTACCGTTCCGACGTAAAAACCGTAAGAATTTTTTGCTTGTTACTCGAATCTACCTCTACATCTAGAATGAAAAAACAACTACATTTAATTATACCCTGCGACTTATGAATTTCAAAGTACAGCGAGCCTTTGCGGTTTCACTTGAAATTCGGGATAAAGAGTAGCCCCAAGCGCTCAGACACATATCCAGAGTAGATGTAACTTCCTAGAATAAATCCCAATCCGACCGTACAGACTAATGGTCAGATGTAGATCACAGGATTCCGGTGCGTTCAAAACGTTCTTCTTAATTGTATTATACAAAGAACCTTCTAATTATTTGTATGTAGATTGTGTATTAAAATTGATTTTACTGCGACAGAAAAAGGCCGATAAAATTACGATTATAGAGAGGTATTAACATGGCAGCGGTGATGAAATGATGCATTCTAACAGCAAAAGGGGAACAAATAAATTCCAGAATTATCCAACAATCAAATGAAGCCAGTACCAAGAAATATTGGCTTATTGGTGAGAAGCCCAATCAAACTTTTCAATACCAAGAAGCAAGAGATCAATTCTTACAATGTCAGATAATAACTTAACTCTTTTTGACATGAAAATCGATTAAAAGATTGAAACATTGTTTGTTTGCAAAACTTTGCTGGAATACTAAAGTTCAGAGCTGATTGAAGCTTACTGGGAGCTCACCTTTAATTGATTAAAAAATGCTGTATCTACAGAATAATATTTGAAGTGGTTTGTGTTGTTTCATCGAAAATCAACTCGGCTCGTATGAATATTGCCGAAAAAACAATCGCGTTACGTAAAATTTAATACCCGTTCAGTTCTGTACAGAATTTTATTGAATAATTTTCCTTTTAGATTATATGGTTTAGAATATTTATTCTTATAATCAGTTTGAAAAAGGGATTATTTATAACAACCCAATTGAGAGAAACAATAAATACAAGTTTAATACTGCTATAATTTTTTTTCTCTTGTGTAAGGTATATAATTATGATTACGATTTAAAATAGCGGAATCTGTACCTCGATTCTCTACCACTATCGACTACCGACAACCGGCTAGCTATCGACATTTGACATTTAGAATGTACTGCCAAAATTTTTACTACGACACCCGTCAGGGGCGCTGATCAGTACCTCGATTCTGTACCACTATCGACTACCGACAACCGGCTAGCTATCGAAATTTTGACATTTAGAATGTACTGCCAAAATGTTTCCTACGACATCCGCCAGAGGCGCTGATCAGATTTTCATACAAAATTTCTCGATGACAGGTCGGTTGTCGGTAGTCGATAGTAGTATAGAATCGAGCCACAGATTTTAATACAAAATTTCTCGATGACAGTTCGGTAGTGGTAGTCGGTAGTGGTAGAGAATCCAGGTACTGTATTAAAGCTGTAATATAACATCGCCATCAAATATTTAACTTATCTATTTCCGTCTATTACAAGTATTGCTAAATATGCTACAGAAATAGCTGACGTTAGAACACATTTAGCTCGATAATTAGAGAGTTCTACGAAGCACAAACTTTAATATAATCCATAATGATTCTTTCAAGGAAATATAATTTGGAAAATTTCAGAGAAGTATTCATAAAAATTACATTTTCATGTACATACCAAGTTCGGGGAATTTAGCTGAAAGCTAGCGGTGATGGTGGACGTGGGGTCAAGAAAACACATTTTAAATTTAGCACGTAACGTTTTACGTAGCAAAACCAGTATGCTTATTACGTATCCCAGTTGACCACGCGTGTACGTGAATTTGATAGTCACTAATCAGTACATTGCTGTTTTGACGTAATAGCTATAATCTAGGTGAGAAAACAATGTAGGTACAACATAGTCGCTTTTAAATTGTTATTAACTGAGATACGTAATAGCCCACAGAACGGCCAAAAATAATTAAATACCCCAATACTGCTTATGAGCAAACCGCGCCTTTTACTTAACAATTTACATAAGCAAATCTCCTTTGAAGATATCTCCTACCCTAATCTAATTAGTATAACCTCAAAAACATATTATTGTACAAAACAGATCAAAGTAAACAATATAGGTAGAACGCGAGCCTACTGCAATTTATTCGTTACCTTCAACGCTCGTTGGTGTTGACACACTACCCGGAAAACGTTTAATTAAAGGCCAAATTGAGCTTTTAACGTAATTGTTTTCATATAATACATGTTACTAGAGTATACGATATTTGTGTATTGGGATCGATTCATATTGAAGAGCTGGCCATTGTGATGGAGTAGTCACGCCAAGTTAACAGTTCGGAAAGGAGTATAATTTATAATAGGCACTAATTTTAGTAATAAGTAATACGGTCTACGTGGATATTTTGATTAAGTTGCCCGTGACAAAATTAACTACTATGGTGTCGTGCTTTTTCAAATCATAATGAAGATTTTAAATACTATGCTGTAAGTAAAAGCAACATAATCGTCGAGTAATGTGTTATTTTAATACGGAAACAACAAAAATACAAATCCTAAAATCTATTAATCGTGAATTTCCCATTTTCAACTAATAATTCTATGAATGATTCTTTATTGTGCCAAGTGCTATTGATTAGTTTCTACCCTGGCTACTTGAAGTACTAGAAACTATGAGAAAACTCATTTTAAGTAATTCTAGCGAACTAATAAAGCCAGAGTGGCGAATGCAATCAAGGCTGTTGGCGGCTTTTTTCTTGATTTGTTTGTTCGCAACTTTTCCCATCATTTATATTGAGTTTACGTTCAGTTCAGCCATAATTATACCTCTTACCACTTGCAAATTGCTGACGAGTAATGGTTGCAAGATCGAGTGAGTTTCTTTTCTCTCTATGTAAAAAATTACAATTAATAAGACTTTATGTATCAACACAAAAAAAAAATTCAGTTCAATATTTGCTCTATAATAATCTCTTATTTTAATAAAGGTTATTTCTCAAAGCAAATTATTTTCTTTTTTGTCTTACGAAACCTAAATCCTAATTGCTTTTGGAATTAGAAATTTCGTACCAACGTTTCCATTTCGAAGCTTATTGTGAAAAACAATTTAATTGTGTTTGCGGTACAAATTCACATGTCTGTGCTATTTCTAAGGTTTTGTTACGATAGCCATTATGATCGTCTACCAACAATTTCTTAAGCAAACACAATTACTTGCTAATTATAGAAACTTGCTAAGGTCAAGGCACGATTGTCAAATATTTGAGGATGTTTAAAAATAGCGGGTGATACACAGTTGATAAACTATTGCTCGAAGATCCAATAAATATGTTCTTGTAGACGCCCCTTTTTTTAATAATTAGCTGCAAGACCTATCCTGCACTATCCAGATTTAGTGTGAGTAAAAACGTTATAGTACGGTATTGATAAAATCCCTTTCAGTAAGTAACTAAGCTACGTATGTACGACGTTGTGAACTTGAACGAAAAAGTATTTCATAAATCTGTTGACAACATGATATTTTGCTAAAATATTACGACAGAGAAAAAACAAATAAAGCCTTATTATAGCTCACACCAAAGGGGAAAGGCGATACATAGGTATAATATAATTACAAAATCCCGACAGCGATATTCCGTAAATTCAACTCATATTAAATTACACCATACTTTCACATACTCGCAATTTACTCTGAAAGCTTTGATAGAAAGCTTTGATAAAAATGAACGATACAAAAGGAATTTCTAAATAATTTTAGCCCGAGCTCGGCAACGGAGGCGACGAAATATGTACGTTGTAATCAGCTGATCCTAAAATTGGGATAACAAGCGCGAAATTAAATATGCAGATTGGAGAATTCAATAATTTATTCTGTAATCCATTCAGATTCCGCACGTCTTTTGGAAGTCTGTTGCAGAGTATTGAGTAATGAGTTGGTTATGTATTTGTTTATATTATGTACTTAATGAATTTGGTGAGGGGTGACTGACGGTGGTTCAGTGATAATTTTAATATAACTGAGCGTTTCAAAGAATACCTACGTGTGCGTGGTAAACCATAAAAGGTACACTTTTTATATACCGAATGTTTCCGTATGCTTCCACGATGAATTCAATTTTAATTAATCAGTTTTCGAGAAGTATACGAAAATGTATGAAACATTCGATTAGGTACATTATTTACTTATAATACCCAATATTCTCCAAACTAGACTTAAGCTCGTGGAAGAAATATTTCCTTTTGTTTTACGTTAGGTAAATACCTCCTCTACTTTAAAATTGTACAATACAGTCACAGCGATTTGCCAGGATTTCTATGAAAACATTATAGACAAGCTTTCTAGAAGGTACCATTTAACTTTGTTGACATCTTGCTGCGAAGTTTTCTCAGAAACGAAGCGCAGTGTCCCTTAACGTTGCATCTCAGAAGAATATTATAGCGTATTTTTACAGAACACGTTTACATTTTATAACATTGTTATAAAGGTAAACAACTTATTGGTATTTATTTTATGTATTTGTAAGGCACGTATGATAAATATGAAGAATTAGAAATTATAATCATAAATTATATTATATTAAACAATAAAAATAAGATAAAATATTGGCGGATAGATTAATGTTACAATGGCAGCCCCGTGTAATAAGGTATCAAATTACTGCCATACACTGGCAAGTTTATATGACTATACCAGAATAACACTTTGCCCTTCCTAGAAATCCAACCCGAGACCTCGTGAGTGAGTGACTGTGAGATCGACTCACGCCATAGAGGCATTCGGTTCATACTTATAATAAAAGATAAAGTAGAGACATGCAGTACTAAAACGTATTTCAATATGAACTTGAACATCTATAGACTAAAGTTATTGATGTACCTGAAGCTTTATGCTTGCAATATATTAGTTACCTAGGCGAGCGAGCCAGCGATCTAGTGCTTACAGCTGATCCCTTTCAATATCGCGACAAATTGGCTACAACCTTTATCCCATATTGATTCTGCATACCTGCAATATAACAATAGGTATTAGGTATACTACTACTTGCATACTATCGATAGCTCACTGAGTCTTAAAGAATCACGAATGTTTGATATAATTAAATTATTTTAAGAATATAGTTCGAATAATGCGCCCATAGCCAGTTGCGCTCACCGTTCGTTAAACGATCAGTGGGTTAAGCGAACGTTGGAATGGTGATTCCATAGATGGATGACCGCATAGTATATTTGAACTGGGCGTCTCCGTGCTTTGGAGTACACGTAATAGATAGGTCCCGGTTGTTGTCAATTAAGATAACAGTCGTTAAGCCACGTCAAAAGCCTTCGGGCGGCTTGAACAACTTTGACACTAGGTTGACTACTAACCATACAATGAGAGTGAGAGAGATAGTTCGAATATAGTGCGAACTAATTATGAAGTAGAGTTTTAAACGTCAAACTCTAAACGTTTAAACGTTTAAACATAATCACGCGACTGATCTTTTTATACAAAGTACACCAAATACATAGCTCGGTTGTCGATAGTTAATAATGGTAGAAAATCGTCATTTTATTTTGTAGATAAATACGCACAGTGAATTCCGATCGAGATTAAAATGTGGGAAGGTATTTTAGTGGGTAGTATATTTGTATAGAGTTGTTATTAATGCAATGTTAATATTAATATTTACATTCCTTTAATTAAAATGCCTTGTTAGCTTAAATTGCTACGAATAATTAAATAATATTGTTATTTTTCATGATATCTACGTGTTTGATTAAAATGTATGAATGGAATGCGTGTGGTTAATCAGTCCATTGTTATATTTTATGCTATTTTATTTTATTCGAATACATGCTATAGGTACCTCAGTTCTGATAAGTTCGTAATTTTCGGCTAAATTTTGGCAATTTAAATGTGAAAAGATCCATAGTCCATATATAATTATTAGATACTAAATACTTACAACTAATAATGTATTTTTATAAAATGTCTACCGGTGCACAGGTGAACGTGTGACCATTTTCACGGAATCCATCGTTAGCATAGAAAGCAAGTATCTTCAACCTCAGCATATATCTTTATTTCACGTCATTATGTTCCGTAGCCTTGTGCAAATACTATATCATTTTATAAAACGAGAACAGACGGGATATGATTGATTATAGGGGCGTTATCTAGACACACTAGCTAAATTGTACACAGTTCGGGGTTCCACCAACATAAAAATGAAAAATAGATAAACAAGAGTAAATTTTCGGAAAGTTTTGTTTGTAGCGTTTATTGAGGGGGGTCGCACTAGGCCATTGTGGTGGACTCAAGGCCTAACCCCTCCCTCGTCCAGGAATACAAGCAATGAGACAGGTACTAGAAAAAAACTCGCATTAATTTGTAGAGCCTGAAATAAAGGTCACATGTTCGTAATTCTCATTGTTCTAATAGATTGTCCACGCTATTTTGAAAATGTCTTATTGACTCCTTTGGCTTCCCTATTAATGATATTTTTCTCGCACCTCACTGCCACCTTGCACGTTTATTTATACCTTACACTATAGTATAATCTCTCTCTACATACAAAGTCACGTAACTGGTATATTGATGCATGTTACAAAATACAAGCTCTCTCCCGAGGGCAGAATACCACCTACAGTTTATTACCTACATCTACATTATGATAATGCAGTACTACCGTTAATTCTCATTATACGTACTAGGATCTCTCACTTCGCTCATGCGATTACCTATTCAATTATCTTCGATGTAATCGATCCAGGTAATAGTTAACCTTCATCAAGTAGTATGACGCACTTAAGTATCTGCTAACTATAGGTAACTGAACTGAAAACTCGTAATGAAGTTATCGAATGAGACATTTAAAGAAAAGGTGTTCACCACGTCGTCATTGCCTCGCCGCGTCGGGAGGTCGTGGGTTCGATTCCCACACGGAGCAATTATTGGTTCCACAAATTGTTGTTTCGTGTTTGGTTGTACTTTGTGGCCGTTTTTTGTATGTTTGTATAAGTCCCGGCGACGCAAGAGTAATTCTAAAAAAAATCATTTTTAATCGGATACGTATTTCGTAAGATTACCCCCTAATCCCAATTTCTTTGTTACAACTATGTTTTATTGCAGAACTTACTGGATAGAAAATTACAAATCAATCATAACATGTATTATCATTTATCCGTCATACATAATCAAACCAAAATAACTAATACAGAATTCAAATGTGAATCGTATCGTGAATATAATCGCATTTGTAACGACTCAGAAATTCCTACGATATCCCAAATAAATATTAGTCTTACATATTTCGGTAGAGAATTAAATTCGATCGTATATTATTTTTGGTTGAAATCATTTTCAGACGAGAGCCCGAGGCGCTCTGTCCGCGTATGGAATAAATATCGCTGCTATATTTTCTATCTTCTCATAAATATGTTTTTGTTAGCGTATGTTAGAATTTAATACACGAACCCGTTCTCCTCTCATCTTTACCCACGCATTGTGTTTTTAATACTAGATTATAATAATATTAAGTACTACCATTTAATAATTGTTTATTACAAATAGGAAAGTATTTTCAAAAACCATACTGCAATCAGAAGCAGATCGTAAGTCACTCTATCAGAGTCCTGCCAGTTATTATAAAACGGTCCAATATTCGATTCGGTAAATAAATTCAATCGATTCCATACTTAAAAACTAAAAATTTCGGCAGTTTTAGGGTGGTATGGTAATCACAGTAATAACTAAACGAACTTAGGTGATAGTTATCGGCAGTGTGTTATATTTGTGGTTAATAAATAGAAGCCTCTAGTACCTACCAGAGCCTGCAATGAACAAACATAAGAGAAAAAACAATAATTGTAACATAGTACTCCTTACTCCGAAACCGATAAAAAATTGAGCAAGCATTTACCCATTTGAAATTAGTCTATATTAGATTTATATACTCGTTTTAAAATGTTAAATCTACATTGCATTGCAAATTTAACATTTTATATCAACAAGTAAAATTCTATTACAGCTAATATTGTAAATGTACCTATAACCGAGCGCAGGTTAATCCCCCCGTACATCGCCTCACATAATGGACCACAATCAATAGTTGTACAACACTGTACCATGTAGATAAAGGCTTCACAATCCTGTGTTAAACCGTTAAACATGTTTATGACTAACTAGAATTATAACGTAGGGCCTACAATACTCGTACATTCCTATATTATTCTTATTCCCTTCATAATAAACATTCTGGAATCAGATTGATACAAATAATTAATTGGTCCGAGTGTGGTTGTGGTTAATATCTCTTGTTTGTATGTTTGTAGACCTCCTCCTGAAATATGTAATAACATAATGTGGAAACTTGTGTAAAACTAAAAATTAAAGAATTATAATTGTGGATACTTATGTAAAACTTAAAACTAAAGAAGTTCAAAAATAACACATTGATTGTCTTTAGAAAAATGGACTAGGTAGGTATAATAACTACCGTTCTTACTAATAAAAGCAAAAAACCTAGCGTTAGCTTGTTATTGCCAACTTTTATTTAGTTTCATGTGTCCCAATATTTTTGGTGTAACGAGCTTCAACTTTTTCACACACAAAAAGTTTGAAAATGTAGGTACACTAATTTACGTAAAATGTAAAATAATGTAAAACCACAGATTCACAAACATGAATACGAAATAATTTAATTACACACCGTTTCTCCGTAATTATAGGTTTGCCTAATTAGTTTATTTTCATCTAATTGATACCAGGTATCAATTTTCGATCATAATTTAATTTACTTGCTAACCTGTACGCGAATTATACGAGTACTATAACAACTACGAACTACGAGTCGTGTCCGTGCATCAAATCAAAATACCTACTTAATTAAAATTCAGCCGCAAATCGTGCCTAAACACTAGATTCAGTTGATTACAAACCTATATTTGCAGATAGGAAAGCCATACTATCCAAAACCTACCTCACTGAGTATTATAAGTACAATGCGTACATATTATGTATAATATGTCCCGCCCAAGACTCAAAAAGATTATAGATGTTTCATTTAAGGAAGTATGGGAACTCCTTTATAATTGACTGTAGTTGTAAAGCAACGAAACTGGTAACGTTCTCCAAAAAAAAAACCTTAAGATGCCATTAGATTTTTTTTCTTAATTTTATTTTCCTTTTAATAAATGGCTTATGTTACGATTTTTTTACCGAAGATGGACAGTTCTTTTCATTTTACTTACATTATTTATAAACTTTTTACTATATTTTTTATTAATAGAACCTATTATCATTTCCAAAATAAATTCCAGATTTTATAATTAATATACCGACCCATGGAAAATGTATTAAACGGCACATCCCGATCTTTTTCGAACTACCACGAGCTTATAAGCTTAGGTTCGCCTAATCCATTCGTTTGACTAGGGTAGGTTTCATTAGTCTTTGATATCTTCCCTGTAATCTAGTGAACATGAATATGTTTACACATGCATACTCTTGCATGCTCGAGCTTACACGCTGGTATCATTATGCTATAACGTAATTATTATGGAAAATAGATATATGCATGCAGTTTTTCTTCGTACCAAGCCGCTTTTCTTCAACCTTAAAGCTAAAGTTAATGAGGTGAAGGATCTTTAAGACAAAAAAGTAGTAGTAGTATTCACTTTTTTTTTCTTTATATACGTAAAGGAAAAAATAACTTTTCAGCAGGCCACTAAACGAGAATCCTTAGAAATACTTCTATGTGCATTTTACTTACCTATACATAATATGTAATCACCACCTACTCCCTTTTGCACCTTTTATACGCATTTAGTTATAACTTAACAGTATTTTTAAGTCCGTTTTTACTATTACTACGCCTATAATTAGCACAGCAACAAAACAACAGCCATAAAAGTCCAACAAAAAGCAAAATAGTTTTCCTAACCAACCGAAATCAATCAATCAATTTAAACGGGCCGTAAACGCGTCAGTAACGGACCTTTCCCTCCCACAAGTAAAATGAGTCGCTTCAGAAGGATATTGCTTCGTATTCATCTTACTTATACCCTTGACACGCAGATTGATGGTACTGACTAACTGGCAGGTGACGTCGACTAATTTTGACAGGTATTATGAAATTCGCGCAATTTAATTTTGTGCTATCGTTCATTGTAAAGTTTATAGAGAGCTGTACCTCGATTCTCTAACACTATCGACTACCGACAACCGGCTAGCTATCGACATTTGACATTTAGAATGTACTGCCAAAATGTTTCCTACGACACCCGTCAGAGGCGCTGATCAGATTTTCATACAAAATTTCTCGATGACAGTTTGGTTGTCGGTAGACGATAGTAGTAGAGAATCGAGTTACAGTTTCACGATTCTGTACAATCGGAACCATCGAGTGTCGTGAGTTTGACATTTAAAGTGTACTGTCAAACTAGTCTCTACGAGGCTCGTTAGAGTCGCTGCACCGATTGTCATAAAAAAAAATGATACGATAGCCAGCCGGTTGTCAGTGGTCGAAAGTGGTAGAGAATCGCGGTATAGTCGTATGTTATGTTAATCCGAAGTTTCGTTACAAATTAGACGCTCGATAACAATCGTGTGCTTTAATAGATTTTTGCATTTGAAATATGAGTCAATGATCAAATCTCATCAAATTTTACTTGACGTGTCTTGAGAACGTAATAGATATTATGATACTATTTCTACATACCCACAACAACATGTACAGTACTTTACTAGCAAATAGCGGTTCCCAGATGTGAAAGTCATAAAGGCTTTTCATATGGATATCAGAAGCTTTGAGAATCCCATTACACGCGTATTTGAGCAGCGCCACACACGTTGCGCTCCCCTGGCGGTCCATTCAGTTCTCTTTGATAGCCTCAATCAGTGCATCCCGAGAATCGCTGACTAGTTTCCAACTAGTCTACAATTCGCTTGGCAAGAACTTCAGATTTCCACGTAACATGAACGTCCAATTATATTCTGTACTAGCTGACCCGCGCAACTTCGTTTGCGTGTATCCCGCTACTTCGACAAATACAGTCAACGCACCAACACATATTGGATACTAATTTTCAATTCACAATAACTTCTCTTTCCCTTAACCGCGTTTAAAATATTAAAATGTTTTTTGGTTTCTGTGACTCTTCTTTGATCGCCCCCCTATCAGTTTTTGGAAAAAATATTTAAGTAATGTACAGATTTTTTTTTGTCTTATATGTATAGATCAAAGTCGTAGTACGTACTTTTTAATATTATTTATTTTTTATGTACCGTTTTTTTATATTTTTTGTTTTTTTTTTTATGTACTTACCTACTTTATAGGGACGCTGCCCCCGCCGCCGCGGCCGGCCCGTACCGTGCCGCAATACTAATATCGTGATATCTCCTAAACTATATGTCTAAATAACACACTGTAAACTGCAAAAATAATCTAAATTAAATGCTCGTGATGATGAACTTACTTATTTGGATAAGGATATATGTATTATTGGTTATATTACCAGTTAAACATCACCCAACGAATTAAATGTTTTTTTAATACAGAAAAGTAGTTTTTGTGACTTAAATAAAAAAGCTGGATATATGTCATCGCGGACTTTTTTGTAGAACTAATAAAGACCAATGTTTTTGCTATACATTGTTCTTACTTGTATCCAACGGTATAAGCGGCGCACGCACAAATGCAATCTTCAATTAGATTTTTTTTCTGACTTCTTGGACATAAATCGCTATAACTCAGCTAATATAGTTTCAATGTATTTCAATTATATATAAAAACCTGTCGGAGAAAATACTCTTTCTATTAGTGAAAACCGCATCAAAATCCGTTGCGTAGTTTTAAAGTTTTATGCATACGAAGGGACTACAGACAAAATGGGCGACTTTGTTTTATACTATGTAGTGATGAACGGGGTATTAAGACATTTGAGTACCTGACTACAGACTTATACCTTGTCTAGAGTACAGTAGGTAACTAAGTAATAGTACGCCTAATGAAAATAGCACAAGTTTTAGGTACCTAATTGTAAAGTAGGTAGGTTCGCTTTTATTCTCTGCTTATGAATGTCACTACTAAGATGGAAAAAAAGCCCGGAGGTTTTTGCTGTCACTTCTCACGAGCAACCAACCTTCTTCCGAAACGGTCAAAAACTATGTATATGACTACTTAAAATACTGTGTACGAAATTTAAGTAAAATATACAATTTTGAATTGGTGAAAGGATAGCGTATTTAAAATAGAAATTTGAATCCGACTACTTTTTACTAAATAGTCAGGCACCTGATAGTAACTGGCAATTATTCTTTTGTAAAATATTAAAAAATTACATCCCACATCACGTCAAGTTTCGCCTTTTTCATAAAATAATGAAGAAATACCTAGATATGTGAACCCCGGAGGCAGGATGTTGTTGTATAGCATACTATATATAATAAATATATTAAAAGCTATGTTGCTTTAGCCGGAGCGCCTTCGCCCGGGTGGAAGCGGAAATGCACTCATACTCGGTATACCTATCTATTACTTATAGAATTCTGCACGTGTAGCCTTTGCGATATTTAATACTAGCTGACCCGCGCAACTTCGCTTGCGTCACATAAGAGAGAATGGGTCAGAATTTTCCATGTTTTTGTAACTTTTCACTGTTACCTACTCTGCTCCTATTGGTCGTAGCGTGATGCTAAAATATAAAATATGCTTTTTATTCACAAAAAAATATTCTCAAAATTATTTATATCTCTTAGTATAACGAAGTCGCGCTAAGGCATATCCGCCATTAAAACAGTTGCCATGGCAACAGAATTTTGTTAATTCAATGTCATTATAATATTGATTTTTCGCGACTTGAATTTTCTGAATTTTCCCGGGAAATGCGTCATTTTCCCGGGGTTAAAAGTAGCCTATGTCCTTTCTCGGGTATCAAAATATCTCCATACAGACAGAAATTTCATGCAAATTGGTTCAGTAGTTTAGGCGTGATTAAGTAGCAGACAGACAGACAGACAAACAGACAGAGTTACTTTCGCATTTATAATATTAGTATGGATTAAGTATTAAGTATGGAGTATGGATACCTAACTACAGTTAGGATTTCTAAGTCTTTATTCGAACGCTCCCTTATCTACGAATTTGTGCCGATTGGAAAATAATCTTTAGACGTACACCGAAGGCGGTGCAAGTTGCATATAATTCACGTCACATTTGGATATACTTAGATATCTTGGCATTGAATTTATCGTAAATCATACTGCAATTACAAGGACCATTACAATGACCTTTTGGGCTGCTTAACAGCGTTTAAGAGACCACAAGAGATACGAAACAACATTTAGAACCGTTTTGTTTATACCTATAATTTTTATGTTTTAATCAGATTCTCCATTTTAAATATAGCTACATATCTAGAGATATAGTGGATGTAAACAATCTTTGTTTATTTTCTGAAAAAGATCCCAATAATACAAAGCCACGGAATACTAAAAGCTTGCAAGGGACAAGTAAAAGTCTTATGAATATAAACATCTTAGTGGTCCCTCGGATAGCAGACAGTGGTTTATAGATTCATGACACAACCTTTTAGCGAAGCATCGAGAGTATTCTATTTGAACTTACAGATTTTATTGAAACTTGAAAGATAAAACGTCCATTTCTGTAATAATACTATGTTTTAGTGGTTTACTTTTGACGTATGGTTATGAATTTGTAATGATGAAGAGGGTTCTCGGTCGCAGAATAAAGAAGTATAACAAAGATTTTTTTTTAATCCCTCCGTACTTTAGCATTATCAGGCTGTGGGAGTCGCATAAGTCAGGTAGATATCCTACTAATATTATAAAGCTAAAGTTTATGAGGATGTATATTTGTTAGGCTTTCAGGAAAAACTTGGGAACGAATTTTAATTAGATTTGATACACAGAATGATAGTTTATAACCAAGATTGACTCATGGAATACTTCTTACCACCGGAAATCTTTACATGAGGACAATGCCGCGTAAGTCGAGTAATAAATAAAACAGAAAAGATTTTTAGTAACTTGTTGCTGTTAGTATGTTTATATATCATTTTTATACTCTACTTAAACAAAAACTCGCCGATTGCCAGGATCTTTTGATAGCTAAAAGTGAAATTCAAATCCCGTATATTTATTGACGTAAACAAAAAAGATATATTAAAAAGAACCCCTGGATGATAAAAAAACATCTTAATTGGCTTCTCTTAAGTTCCCCGAAAAATATATTACAAGTAGGTAAATACATCATATTTACGAATAACTCAAACACGCGTGGAAGGAAGCCATATTTACCAATCATCGGTAATATTGATATTTGGAGTTTAGAACATTCTACGAGTATATAAAGCTTGCTTCACACATATTCTGTTCGTCTTTAATTGGCTTAGCCGGGCGGCTAAACTAAATATATGTATATGTCTAGCCTCCGGTTTTTGAGTACATTTAAGCGGTAGTTTATCTATTCAATAGCGTTTAATCTCGTACAAAAAAACGCTATTGAATAGATAAACTACCGCTTAAATGTACTCAGAAACCGGGAATAGATGAATCCGATCGGCACAACCCGAACAAGTGTGTCGAATCGGTTTTGCTATTCGATACATATTGCCGAACCGAATATGTGTGAAGCAAGCTTTACAGATCTTAAAAGCTTAAAGGACATCTAAAGGGAATAATTTGAGGATATCATAACTGTAACTTTGTCAATGCAAATAGGACCTTTTTTTTTTTTTTTTTTTTTTTTTTTTCGTCAGGAAAATGCATTGCTGCATGTCCCGCCCCAGGGAGGAAAGCGGGGGTCTGTCGGGCTCTCCCGCCGGCAAGGCGTTCCGGCTGACTTGGGCATACCGACTAAAAACCTGACGGTGTTCCTTCTGCGGTCACCATAACGTGGCCAGGACGCGGTACCTCCGATCGGATACTCCGCGTCCCAGCCGGTGACGGCCCGCTTTGTATGCAGGCCCTACTTCGAGCGGGGGCAGGCACGAGGATTGCCCCCCCCCCTAGCTCTCCACTTCAAGGGGGTGTGCCAGGAACACACAGCGCACTCCCCACCTCTCGGACCTGTTCCCTGTCCAGGCGACGGAGCGTTCCGCCTCCGCCGCCCACAGGTCCGCGTCACGGGGGCCGGAGATCATCCCGGCGCCTACGACGCCCAGTGCGTCTTGCGCGGGAAGGGAGGGGAGCGTTGATTTCCCGCTCCCGTTCCGCCGCCTCTTTTGCGGATATAACTTCCTCGCAGAACGAGGCGACGGCCGACCACGCTGCCTCGCTCCCGACCATGGACAGAACCACGGCCGAGAGCGAGAGGTCGCTCCCGACTACCCCGGTCAATTGACGGCGCTGCGACGACCACGCCTGGCAGTGTGCCAGCGTATGCAGCGCCGTATCGGGGCAGTCACCACAATGGTGGCACCTGGGCGTCTGCTCACGGCCTATGCGACACAGGTACTTGCCGAAACAACCGTGTCCGGTCAAGACCTGCGTCAGCCGATAAGTGAGCGCGCCGTGCCCTCTCTCCAGCCACTCCGTGACCGCCGGCCGCACGGCCTCGATGGTAACTAGGCCGGCGCTGGGGTTCTCCAGTCGCCGCTTCCACGCCGCCAGGACATCTTGGCGGAGCTCTGCTCTCCGCGCCTCCACTTCTTGAGGCGCTGGCAGTGAGCCCCCGCCTTTGGCCTCCTCGCGCCATGTATAGAGTGACGCGAGGGCCTTCGCGTCCAGGTCCCACGGCGGCGTTCCGGCCAGTAGGCACGCCGCTTCGAATGAGATCGTGCGGTAGCCTCTCACGGCCCTGACAGCCATCACGCGCTGCGGACGTCGCAGCGCGGCGATGTTTTTGGCCGACAGGGCATTGGCCCAAATGGGTGAGCCATATAGGGCCATTGACCGCACGATCCCGGCGTACAGCCGTCGACAGGTGTTGTTTGGCCCCCCGAGGTTCGGCAGCAGGCGTGAAAGAGCGCCCGCCGCACCTACCAGTCTGGGGGCCAGCCGACTGAAATGGGCTGTGAAGTCCCATCGGCCGTCGAGAGTTAGACCAAGGTACTTCATCGACGATGCAATGCCGATGTGGACTCCGCCTACGATGATGCTGGATCCTGGAGGCGGGCGGCGTCGGGGCCCATGGAAAAATAGGGCCTCCGACTTTTCAAGTGCCACCTCCAGACCCAGCCGCCGGATGCGAGCGACGACCTGTGCGACCCCAGCTGTGGCCAGCACCTCCGCGTCGCGGTGCGTCTTCCCCCGGGCTGTAACCAGTGTGTCGTCGGCATAGCAGAATACGCCGACGCCCGGCGGGAGCGCACCGCGCAGAACGTAATTATAACCAATGTTCCACAGGAGAGGGCCTAGAACCGACCCCTGTGGAACCCCACAACACACCATTTGGCGTGACCAGCCATTTTGACCCGGGTAGATAATCGATCTTTCCTCCAAATAAGCCCCGATGATACGGCGGAGGTAGGGTGGCACTCGGTGATATTCGAGTGCCACTCGTATGCTGTTCCAGGGGAGGGTGTTGAAGGCGTTGGCGATGTCGAGTGACACCGCCAAGACGACCTCTCCCTGGGCTACTGCGTCCTCCGCCAGGGCCCTAACGCAATGCAAATAGGACCTAAGCTAACATAACAGTGAACCGACAAAGAGTATCTAAATATCAAATTAGATGTAATAGTACGATTTGCTTATTAACTAATATGTTATCTATAGTTGGCACTTGCATAGAAGGAGAGAATTTGGGTAGTCCCAACAAATGGACAGGTTTAAAAAATATATTTCGGAATTCGAAGTTAATAAGCATATTGACACTAAATTCATTATTTATTATTTATTGTTTTAACCTAGAACATTTATTTTTTTTTTTTTTTTTCGCATACATCAAAATTTAATTTATATACCATGGGGAAGGTCCGAATACCTAAGCATTTAACTATACTCGTATGCATATTATCGCCATCGATAAAAACATTTGCCGTCTTTTTAAATACCAATTTGAAACGTTAGTAAGAAAACAACAGTGATTATTACCGACCTAAAGTCCTTCCACCGTTTCGAAGAATACCCAACAACTGCAAACTCTCGCTCGCCAAGTTAAAAACAAAATGACTTCAAAAAGTTTAATTAACCTTGACTACAAGGAAAGACTTTTACGAACTCCGTAGAAAAACATCCATTCAATATTTCTTCAATTGCCAACAGCAATTAAATCGTCGTTACAAAGTATTGCGAAGTACGATTCTATTGTAAAGTTTGAGCAAACTCTTATTCTGTAGACAGTAACAAAATAAAATTATATGAACGCCTCTATGACGCTGTCGGTAGAGTTTACAACTGATCAGATTCGGTTGTCGGGTCGGGCAAAGTATCTTTTCTTATTCTAAGATCTAAGATTTCTAATTCTAAATTCTAAGATCTTTTCTAATTTATGTTAGAATATTTCTCAGTAGTAGCCAGGGATTCGGTAAATGCCAATAAGCTTACCCTTATTGCACGGGACTAACATTGTTAGTGGCGGAACGCGGGTGTATTTCAAACACTTTTGCCTACACCTCGGGGTATAACGAACATAAATTAAGTATCTTCTGATAAAATTCTAGTTCTCAAACTACGTTTGTGAAAGTTAGCCCGTTACGTAATCAAGGATTGTTATTTTGTCTCTCTGTATTATGTACTACAAACTTAATTAATTTGGTTCTAAGCCAATTTAAGTTTGTTTGAAATCCTCCTCTGATTACTTGATCACTGCAAAGACATTTAAACAAAGGGAATACAATAACTGTTTTCTTGTTTTATAATCTACTTTTTGTTTGTTAACGATTTTAAACTCTCGCGACTAACACATAATATTATAATACAACGGGTCTCATACGCGATTGATAATTAAAAGTTAGGATACTTTATTATGACCGTGGTGAGCCCGTGACTACGGTTGATACAATTCGATCGAAACGTCAAGCAATCGAATATGGTATCCTAACCTTTAATTCCGAATCGCGTTTAGGACCCGTTGCATTATAACATTATAGTTTTTGTTGATCTTTTAAAAGAGTGACATCCTTTGATTTGAGGTCGTAAACTGAGAAATCTTGTGAGTTATTACCTAAGGCGTGTGACGAAAATAGGACTTTCAGCCTTGAGACGAAGTGACGACTCAAAACAGTGTTAAGAAAAAACAAATAAAAAGATGGACAATACGGTTCTTTCGTAAAGTTTCGAAGCTCTTCGGTATTAAAGTGATGGTATAAAGTTCTGTTCAAAATGTGGAATCCAAATACGATGGACAATAACAGGCAGATGGAGAAACGCGTGGTGGTGGGTCGTGTGAGGCCGACGTGGGCCAGGAACCTGCCTGAAGCGAGAGACGATGATGACAAGAGTGAACATGAAGTGGGCGTGATGCCTCACAGTGAACCACCTTCCCCTACGGAGACATGGGAACAGCACTCGAAGCAGGAAGACAAATATGATGTTTTTGGAAAAGTGAGTATGACGTTTTGTTAATGTTTGTATCGTTATTAACAAAGACAACATAAATTTTGCACAGTTCTTAAAAGTTATTTTATTGATGTACCTATTGGCACCTAGGTAGGGATTAGTTTAAAGAACAGGAGTAAGGTTTTTTGCGTGGTATCAGCATTCAAAGCCAAATAATAAGCAAGCAAAAAAGACGTATTGATTAATATGTGACACAACGGCAATATTTAAATAAATAGACACGTCTCTTTCGGTTGCTTATTGTTTGCTTTACTTAATAATAAAATATATGCCGGTAAAACCAGTCTTAATAATAAACAAGAGACAAACTTAACTTACGAATTCAATATATAATAATCAATGAACATTCTAAGACAATACACAACAGTCACAGTTGCCAATACAGAAAATTAATTTACGACAAATATCGGATCTTTGATGTTTGATATTGAACTCGGTATTACGAGGAAGGCCTAATTAAACACGTCTACAAACATTCCAAGGAACCTTACTTAATTAGTAAAACCTTGTGGACACCACGGTAACTTAAAGCCTCGTTCACACTGACTGGACTTACATGAGACAGTAGTTTCTTCTGTTCTGTTCGGTTTGATAACTATGAAATAGACTAGAAAGATTTTCTATCTTAATCTTGTCTAGACTTTTTTGTTGCTTGCTCAATGTGTATGCAACTTTACTCTTGACATTCTATTCTTTAGAGCCGTAGTTTATAATATAAAGGTGTATTTGAAGCCCCCAATTACCCTCTTCTGGCTATCATCACAATACAAAACCCTTTTTATCTTCATAATATATGTTTTGTGTAGAGCTTTTGCATTGTAGTTCTACAGTCATCCTCCTGGTATATAATTTTAATGAGCTCATATTCCATTGATATGAATATTAATATAATCAACTATAGTTATTCAATTATATATGTTTTTATCTGGGCCTTAAACAACGAACGAATGCTTTCAGCTTTTTAACACAAAAATATTATTAGAATCGTTATCTATTTACTAAACTAAATAGGATTTTCCTCAATGTTCGCAGGTAATGCTTCTTGGCGACAGCGGCGTCGGCAAGACTTGCATGTTAGTGCGCTTCCGGGACGGCACATTCCTGGCGGGAAACTACATATCTACTGTCGGCATCGACTTCCGGGTACACTCACTCACAATGCACCGGCACACGTGTCGACCGCAATCTCATTATTTTATTTACCTGGCTTCCCTTACCCATACATTTCAAACAAGATAGATTAAATGTTGTTTTCTGTCTTGCTTGAAAAACTAAATAACAATACTTACCTACCTATCCCATTTTTTTAGAAATTTACCTACTAAAAATTAAAAGCTACGATAACGTTAATTTAATCTTTACCAAAAACTTTTCAATCTTATATTTTTACCCTGTGATTTTACAAGATAATAAAATAAAAACGAAACTACGTAACAAAAAGGTTTAATCTAATATCGTTCAACGAAGTGAAACGCAAAAAGTTCCGATTGGTAAAAAAACCATAATACCATTATCATTTTTAATTCTTGCAAAAAAGGTAATAATTAATGACCGTCAAGGGTTCCAAGTTCAAATGGGCCAGTGAATGGCTGCACGCGGTTCGCTCCCCACACGCTATTGGTGTTCGAAGTTTGGCGCGCTTTTTCCGTACCCGCCCCTTGCCCATGACAGCTGTGATTGAATCGACTGCTCGCCTGAGTGATTTATTGTTGTAAATGTTTTTTTTACATGTTCGGTTTTTGCAGTTTGATTTATTGCAGCTGTTATTGTGGCCTAGAAAAAAATGCATTACATAATAATAGTAATGAGCTTTTACGTACTTGTTATTCTATATCTGTTTCATTTTTATAGAAGTTTTTGACCAAGTAGGTAATAGTTAAAACTATAATTAGGGAATAAAATATTTTGAAAAAATTGTAACTAAACGTAAGAATTTAATAAGGATTGTTTATAACCATCTTCGAGAAGCATAAACAAAATTTATACCTACCTTTGTTCATTTTAGACCCTTATCTTTAAAATAACTTGTTTTCTATGTTAATGTTACTTATCTTTTATATTTCAATGGCATATTTTCATTATTTTACTTCATGTCCAATTTCAGACTTCTATCGAGTAATTTCAGTTCTACTTGTATTCATAATTTTATACAACTAGCGCCATCTGTTTGCAGAATAAGGTAGTAACTGTAGACGGCGTGAAGGTGAAACTTCAGATTTGGGACACCGCCGGGCAAGAGCGCTTTCGTAGCGTAACACACGCATACTACAGGGATGCACATGGTAAAAGATTTTATTATATTAAAAAAACGAACAAAATTATAGTTGTTTTAATGTTATTAAAGTTATAAATTTATTTATTTAAAGTCCATTAGATTTTTTTATTACTTCGTATGTGGTTAGTAGCGCCATCTATTGAGCGATGTTGTACTTCATTCCTCTTATTTTTTATATTTTGCAGTTGTCCTTTCGTCTAGCACGAAATAATTATTACTAAATCTATTTTTAAATTTAAACCCGATTTTTACTTCAGACCAAATCGTTGATTGAACATAAAACTAACCACGTACCTACTTATGTACTTTCACGAATAAGAACAATAGAGACGACGATTTATCATTATAATTTGCCTTCTGGTAGAATCGGAAAGAAATAGGCAAGCTTATAACAGCAATTACATGGTAATCTATAGGCAGAGCAATTAGATCCTTATTCCTTAATTTTATAAAGTTTTATCCAGTCAACTTATTAATTAGAAAGGCAAAAAACAAATAGATAGACCTACCTACCTACTCATTTATTTTTTTAGTACCGGACAGGCGGACTAATTAGAATATTTATTTCGCTACCCTATCAACATACGCGTATTTAAAATTTAAAACACGTCCCGTGGTAATTGGTCTCATGCAAGTCTCATGGCTGGATAAGAACAGAGTCTTGGCCTCGACCTGTTTCCGACTGAACGTCAAACCGGCTCACACATTCGCACACGTGTAAAACTAGATTGGGCCATACTTGACCAGCCACATCATGCCATTAACTTGGTGTCTAGTGTCCATAAGTGGTTTGATCTTAATTGATTCGGGGTATGATAGATGGTACTATTTTTATGTGACTTCCGTCTGTCCGACCCTCACAAAACCCAACGAATAACATTACATAGAGTCCCTGTTGCTACTGACACATACAATTTAATATAAGTAGGTACGTAGATGTCTACTCATTTACACATGCGTGAACAGAATTTTACCATCTATACCAGAAGTATGGTGACCTATTTACAAGCCCATTCTGTGGCGCAGTAATCATTCCCAGACTAAGATGAAAAAGACAAATATTGCAACAGCAAACACGCTTCTAATTCTCTAATCTCGATGTATCTATAAGCTTTATCCAGAAGGGGTATGGCGAGTTACATTGTTCATTATACCTACCTACTTACTTTTTTTATATTCGTCTGAATACAGAAGTTCACTGTTCGCAACGGTCTATTACCTTGGTAACACAATAAGTCGAATAATCTGCCGTCTTACAAAATAATACAATAGAATCCATCGAATACGACACGGGTCTGCTTTGTACATTGCCCCTGGACGCTTTATTCAATATGCTGTGCAACATGTGAGCGTGGTGCGCTTGCGCCGATGTGATACGTCATGTGCCCGTCTGGAACCAAGCGCTTTGTATCGCGAAGTTGCTTGTTGTCAAGTGCCACACGCCGCCAATCTCATTTGTATTGTGGCGAATCTATTTGTCGTCCAACACTCCCCCTCTCTTAGATGGACTATGTTTATGGCCAGCTAAATGACCGTCGTTATTAAGTGTAAAAGATTTATTATTACAGTAAGAGTAAAGATCATTGAATAACACAAGCTTTTAGTGCTATCACACTGGTATGAAAAATAACGCACTTCCTGGTGTACAAAAAAGTGCCTAACCGATGATTAAACACAGGAAACTCTCACACTTGGACTTCTGAGTCATCAAGTCACGCGATTGACTATGACACTTGTTTTGATGTTAACAAAGTTCATTTTTCACCAGCTCTGCTACTCCTATACGACGTGACGAACAAGATCAGCTTCGACAACATTCGGGCGTGGCTCGGAGAGATACGAGAGTACGCTCAAGACGACGTTGTCATCATGCTCCTAGGTAAAACTAGCTTTATAACCTGTACTGCAGCGTACATCCAGTAGGTTCACTTCTCAAGTTTTCGTTATGCACCTGCTAGTACCTACCCAATATTAGCACCTGTCGTCTCTGACGACAGCGGCTGATGTAAGTCAATGTAGATATATAATTTTGTCCAGTACCTATGCTTTGCATTGTGGAAGTCATTAATTTCCCACCTTAAGATTTCAAAAAGATTAAACTAAACTCATGCAATATATGTACTGGTATTTGGTATAGGTATCAGATTGCAAGAATTTAAATCAAAATCAATTTGAAACTACAGTAGCTCTCCACTCTTTGAAACAGGGTCATGCAAACGGAGATTGTGTAATGCTTGCAGGTAACAAATCCGACAGCGGTCTAGAGAGGGCGGTGAGGCGGGAGGAGGGGCAGCGCTTAGCGAGAGAATACCAAGTCGCGTTTATGGAGACATCAGCCAAAACCGGACTGAATGTCGAAGCTGCCTTTGCTCATGTGGCACGCTCTCTAGTAGCGAAAGCGAACCCTGTCGACCCCTCGAGGCTGGCGGTGCGCGCGCAGCCATCTCAGGAACAACGATCTTCGTGCCCGCCGTGTTCGTAAATTCTATTCCGTGCTGTAATCCATTTGAATTGAGAACATTTTTCTTTTTCGAAGTGGACCAAATTTGAACTTTCGTGAACTTATAAGTTGAGTTGACGTGTGTTGGAGAGAAGACCTAAATGTGTTGGTGGAATGAGGCTTTTACAAAAGCGAATAAATATTTGCACAAGTTGATGGACAAAATGTTATTATGGAGTAGTAAAAGTACCGATTTCTATTGTAATTGTGATAAGGTACTACGTTCATGTTTATAGTAATAAAGGTTTCTACCTGACTTAGGTACTGTATCTTCCTTTCCCAGATAGTTCACAATCGATAAATGTACCTACCTACTTATCTATAAATAAATCTTGACATGATGATATGAATGCTTTATTTACCTAGGTCAATGACCATAGTATTCATTCTTATAAGATCATATCCAAAAAGTTATAGAATTATTTTATAAAATATAATGCTTGTAAAAATGTACTTTTATAACGTAGCTAATGGAAAATGTTTACAGTTATAGATTTGTAAAACTGTACTTATTATATTATTATTAATAACGATATTGTATGCAACTGATAAAAAGAAGTGGTATTGCCATATTTCGAAAAAAAATCGTTTTGTAGGCAGCGGTCTTTGTACCTACCCTTAATTATAGAGATGCTGTAACTGATCGAATAATTTAATATGACAATCTGATCCTAGAACCTACTGCTCCAATAAAAAGGACGGTTAAAAGAAGTCGATGTTCTAGTCTAGAGTGCTCTCTGACTGAATAAAGTATATTATTATGCTGCTCAAAATTCGTAAAGTTTTATCAATGGCTTAAATAAGTCAACGATTTTAAAGATAATAAAACGAAGACGCACATCTTTAAATACTATTGTTTTAAATGGTCACGAATATTATTATTTACTTACGGCGTAAATGGACTTATTATTATTATTATTATCAGCCCATATTGTCCCACTGCAGGGCAAAGGCCTCCCTTCCCTCTTTCCATCTATCTCTGTCTAAAGCTATTTGATGCCAATCTTTAGTATGAGAGTCCAACTCATCTCGCCATCTCTTTCTGGGCCTACCGCGTTGTCGTTTTCTGTCAACTGGGACCCAGACTTATGTTATAATTAATACATTCCATAAAAATTAAGATATCTTTAAACCTACAAAAAATATGTTGCTTTTGTATTTTAATTTAATTTCGTTTATCTTTAAGTAGTGTGTAAGAGAAAACATATAACTAAACTAAAGTAGGTTTAAGAGACAACCCTTATCCCTGTGATAACGATATAATGTATGTATGTCATATAATATCATAGATATTTAATTACTACACTACATATCGAAGAATGTATCCCGATTCTAGCACTGTTTTATAATGATGTCGGTACCTTCCTATCGCACGAAAATTTGGCCAGGACTTTGTACTTTTGACAATATTAAACCTATATTATTGTAATCACTATGACATTATAATTCCACAAAATAAGTATGTTGCAAATTAATAACTACCTACCGAAATAGTTTTTTTTAACAGAAAACTATTTTTAAGTATAACACGGGATTATGTACTATACGGGATTCATTTTAGCTAATATATATAGAACTAAACCCTTCCTCGTTTGGGAGGTGACTCTTGCCCTGCAGTGGGGCAGTAGTCGGTTAAAAAGGAAGGTTATGAAGTTATAAAAAATGTGTTACAAATATTATTGCCTATGTATTTTTTTATAAAAGTATTCCCATTTTATTGATTTATTGTTTTGTCAAAGTTTTACCATTGTTACCTAAAAGGTTATTGTTCTTTGATATTTTCCACTGACAGTTAAATGTTAATATCTGAAATATAATAATGAAATAAAACGTAATAATAAAATGTACTAACTTGTATACCTATTTATAGTATTGTACTATCACCTATTGTCGTTGCATTATTTTTATTTTAAATGATTAAATGTTGTGTGGCGTTGAATGATGCTTGTGCAAAAAATAAATAAATACAATGAGTTACAAGTGTACTTTGCGCTTTATTTTTGTCTTACCTTCTCCCTTTTTTAATTCTGACAATTTTATGGCGCGAATTGCCGTGACCAAACATTAAAATTGTCCAAAGCTTAAACACGAACTAGCTCCCGTGGAAGTAGACAGGTACCTTATTCGGAGAAGCATACAAATATTTTAATAGCGTTTGCGAGTCGAAGACGCTCTGGAACTAGAAATCGTATTTAATCTTCAGGACAATGAGAGTCTGTACCAGAAAAGGCACAAGGTACAATCAACAAATAAAAATTCATTAAAATTCGTGACCTCAGTGTAGTTTAATTAGTTATTGTGTCAATAACCAATAAAAGCCATCGATTGGCAATTCTCAGAAATCAATTAGAATAGTACTGAAAAACTGACTGCTGCCGAAATAGTTGCTATTTAATATGCTACCGGTATAAACCAGTAATCAAGTTTTAACGAACCTACGGTGCTGCGGACAGTCTTGAGATGGGTGTCCGCTTAACGACATTTGAGAAGAGCATTCTGCCATTCTATCTGCTTAATAGAGCTATTGTAGGTAGGTAGGTAGGTATGCGTTTTAGTATGCTCTAGCTTAAATTTAAGCTTACCTATTTGGAATCCGAGTGGATAGAATTATATAACTAGCTTCACTACCTACAAAGGTACTTTTTTATGATAGGATTTTAAGTGATTTTAGTTGGTAGTTACGCATTTAATGTCAAAATCGAGTTATTGCGAGACTCCTGCCCGCCACTGTAGATAGGTATGCATATATTATATTAAGTACCATTTGTGGGACCCTTTTTATACCTATTATGCATCAAGGGTTGAATAGATAAAGCGGTAAGTATCTATTGTAAGTGTAACTATTTATGAACCCGAACCCAAAAAGAACCCGTTAGCGATATCCTTCTTTCATTCATTTCGGTAAAAGTATTGACGAGATGTGATGAACAGACTTACCGACTTCATAAAATGTAAGTAATCAAGCTGGTTTGATTGTAGTTAGGTATGCATTCATTATTATTATTATTGGTGCCTGGGATATAGATAGCTACCTACCATATTATCTAAATATCTAATCAACACAATTTAATAATAACATTTTACATTGTTTACTTAAAGGCAACTAGAGGTAGGTAGATCCCGTTTGAAAGATGAAGCGTAAAAGCACGGGTCATTGACCGTATTTTCTTTTAGTTTTTTCAAGCGTATAGTAAATTGCAGTCGGTCCTCCATTCATAAGTTTTTCTCCCCACCTTTCCATGAATGAACCAAACTAATTTCTTTCTATTCTGTTTGTTATTAAGACGTGCCTAAAGTTGGCACTACCACATTTTTACGATTCTTGAGTTTTTATTTTCTCCTGGCTTAAGGCCCATTTAGACGAGGAGAGTTTCTCGTCTCGAAGATACGATTATCGAAAGAATATAAAACATTTTTTTCGTCTAAACATTCGCTCTCCTCGCTCGTTGCTTTGGGCGAGAATTGCCTTCCAATGGAATATTGTTATGTCCGTGTAAACATAATTTCAAAGCAATAATCGTATTTCGAGATTTTATGCCACTTGCTACCATGAGTGCAGTGCGCAAGGGTGTTTTAATTATGTCTGCTCTTCTAAGGCAAGAATTAGTTAAACGGAAAAATAAGAAAAGGTGTTGGGTTAAAAAATGGATAGCTAGAAGAAATGATTTGGGAGTATCTAACACGTTGTGCCTTGAATTACAATTGGAAGATGAAGAGACATTCAAAAATATTTTTCGGGTTACGAAAACTCAACTCATACATTTACTTCAAGAAATTGGACCATCTATACAAAAAGGTGATACAAATATGCGTCAAGCTATACCCGCTCGTACAAAATTGGAAATAACTTTAAAATATTTAGCTACAGGAAATTCATTTTAAACATTATCAGAAATATTTAGAGTACCTAGGTGTACCATAAGTTACTTTTTGGTAGAAGTTCTGCAAGCTATTTACACAGCATTGGGGGATTCCATTAAGGTTTGAATAAAAATCGATCAATTTCAAAATCACTTAACTATCAAAAGATTATCTACTTAAATATTTTATTCAAAATCAGTCTTGCTTTAATAAGGTAGATTACGAAACAAATAAATGGCAATTAGCTTATAATAAATCAACTTAATATAGAGATATGTATTTGGAAAAAAATAATTATTGTGCATTCGATGAATCTTTTGGAAAGTCATCTTGCAATTCCACCACTGTGTGTCGCTATCAGTTCTCGAAAATGGAGAATCGGGCATCAGAGTTCACATCGGAGTTCATCGGATCATTTAACTCGAATGACAAATCTCGCACTAAAATCGATTCAAACTGATTTGTACGATACTCGTATCAACTTGAAAATATGTCCCGCGAGATCGTGTTTATACAAGTTGAGATTTTCGTAAGCAACAATCTGCTTACTATACCTTCGTCGTGTAAACAAACATAGGCAATTATCGCCTAGCGATAAGTCATAAGCGAATCTCGTATGACATAATCGTAGGCGAGATTTTAGTTCTTGCCTGTATGTAAACATTTTGATACGATTGTGTTATGGCGATTATTGCTTGTGATAGTAGCGTGTAGTTTCTCGCTCGGAACCGTACGAGAAACTCTCCCCGTCTAAATGGGCCTTTATGCTTCAAATGTTTTAAGTCATGGATGAGTACATTATTGTTTATTAATTAATAATTGATGATTTCCAACCATAAAACAAGTCAATAGTTTATTATTTTAGTAAGAAATAAAACAAAATAACAAATGTCAGAGTTTTGTAATCTCCCGCCGCTACAAATTGAGATCGAAGTTATCCGAAGTTCAAATCTGCCGCCTTTGCTTTACTGGTTTAGAGCGAGACAGAATGTGTTTTATTACTCAATCCAGGGACTACAAACAATTTTTCGGATTATTATGCCCAGTTTACTAATTTTGTTATTCTTAGTTTGAATGTACTATGTAAATGTAAATGTTATGTCAAAATAAGAAGATGTTGTTTATGGCCTTAACTGGCATTAGTTTAATTGCATTCTTAAAAAATAATAAAAATAATCAAATGTAATTAATTTAAAAATAAGTAACGATTCTTTTGTATGTTTTAAGTACCTTTATATATTATTTTAATATCATTGTTGGCTAAAGTTATGATAGACGTAAACATACACGTATACACGTCACATTCACTTCTTGGAACTTGGAATTTAAAAAAAAACCTTTGTATAATAACAATAATCTAATCTAATTTCTTGTTAATAACAAGATATTTGTTGCAATTGTAAACATGGAAATATAATTAACACAATAAATGAGTTTCGGCGAAATAACTAATCATTTTGCATTAAATAACTAAGACAGAATAAAATTAATCGTGTCACAGTAAATATTTTCAAAAACAAAGGTTTGTGATATATGACATAAACTACGTTTTCTGTTTCTGATGTTGGCCACCCTGACGCAATTTTACGCGCACATGCGCAGAACGACAGGTGGTCGCCGACTCGAACCAGCCGTCCCCCGACCGAACCTATCGACTTCTCATCCTCATCATCAGCCGCTTTCGTGCTCTAGCAAGAACGATATGCAGTGCTTTGTGTTGAAGTGCTCGTGGTGACATGGCGTCCCTTTTTTAAAGATAGTGGATGGTGATAAATACGTTCCAAATATCGTTTATTTACAATGAATGTGAACTATGATCGTGTTTGTAGACTGTGCTTGTCATCTCGAGGCGAATTACTGCCCATTTTTCCTACCACCAGTTCGGATGACTCGGAAACTCCCGTCCTCGCTTCGAAAATCAAGGATTGTGTGTCCGTTCAGGTAAGTAGTGTGTAAAATAAGTGAAATAGTGAAGTTTTTAGTGAAAGTAGACCCTTGGCATACGTGAGAACTCGTCATCCGCCTCGTTTCGAGCAATGACAGGCAGCGCATTTAGGTGGAGATGTCGTAAGATCGTCCACCATTTTGTAATGTTCCACGGCTATCGTTCGCTCGTGGCCGCGTCGCGTCGCATTCCGTGCAGCCGGCGAGGAATGGCGCGTATCATGAGGGTCGGGTTGGCATTATTCCCGGGGGTCAGGTCGGGAGGGGGCCGCGTTTCGCTAGGTATGGCCCGGTTGGACATCGGTCGTATTGATTTATCGGACGAGACCAGCCTGCAGCTCGTCCCTCGGACGGGTCGAGCGTCGGTGTCGGCGTGAGTGCGCTTTACGTGTGTGCGTATATCGAGCGCTAACCCTCGAGGGGCTCGCTGGCTGCCACTCGACTCGCTTCTACTTATTCGGTCGAGGAGCAGCCGCTCGCCGCCGTTCGACTATACCTACGCCTACCTACTTAGTTTCTCCTCGCGTATCTATCTATACACGAGGCGCGGTTTCGCCTCGTTCGTTCTGATGAAACGGCCGCGTCGTGGAGAGCGCCTATTTGCCCACCGTACGATGATTACGTATGATTATTTTTCAGATAAACGAAAATGACGACCTGCCCACCAATGTCTGCAGGAAATGCATGGACAATGTCAATAACTGGCATATATTTAAAAATGTATGTGAAAGGACTCAAAACAAACTACAGTCTCTGATTAGTAAAGATGGCAGCCAACTAGAAGAGGTGGGTTTGTCTTTCTGGATATTTGAGCTTGGAACTGTCAGTTATCATAGTTAGAATCTATTGTTTACATATGGAAATATGCATTTTCAGGTACAAATAAAGAGTGAGCCATTGTCTGATGAAGCCTATGATGATGGAGTTGTTATTGATGGCTCATATCCTGATGGAGAGGTATGTATGAGTCACACTCATTGTTTTTGTGGTGCTAAGTGTGTTATCTGCCAAGTTTTGTGCTATCACTCTTCGACAGTACTGAGAACATTGGTTAATACCCAGTACTTGTTTTGGTGTCAAGGACATGTGAACTTGTGTGAAATGATATTGAAGTAGCTGTGCACACTGCCAGCCTGATAACTTCAGAATAAAGTTGTGTTATTGTGGGTGTTTTCCTGTATGTATGTACATTCAATTGTATGGTATTAATATCATGTTCCTCTAGGAAAGTTACTCTGGGTTTTACGCTGTACTCCCATATTTTCATTGAACAAAGCTACTGTTTAAATTGTCATTCAAATGTATAAATGGAAACAGATATTTCACTCACATATTCTGTTTAAAAAACAAGTTCTTGGTATGTGCTACTTTATTCTGTCATCACATTTTAACATTTTACAGCACTTTATTCCATTTAGATTATTTATAGAATGCTTTCTTTTCTGTTCTTAATATAAGTTAGTGATGTATTACTTTATATTTTTCAGAATGCCAATGCGGCAAACAAAGTTCAGCCTGAAGGTCCCCCAATCTTGGCATCATTGGGGCTCACACCAAGAAGTGATAAGGTAGAGAT
Organism: Anticarsia gemmatalis; assembly: GCF_050436995.1. Lineage (NCBI taxonomy): Eukaryota > Metazoa > Arthropoda > Insecta > Lepidoptera > Erebidae > Anticarsia > Anticarsia gemmatalis. The sequence goes on along the minus strand of NC_134748.1, from coordinate 4,714,714 downwards.
TACATGCTCAATATAGTTTATCATATTATAAAGCAGTTGTTGTTGTGAGCCAAACATTTCCATTTATTATGACACTTCAACTTTTGTTAACTTTTATATTTAATATTACGCAGTAATATAATATATTAAGACTTAAATTTAATTTATTACAATATTTTTATACAAGTGATTTCAATCATTGCATAATAGTGGCAAATAATACATGTGAAGAGAATCAGTGTGAGAATAGTTCAACTGAATTAATTTCATCCACAGAATTGTGTGGATCCTCGAATGGATTGGCACCGAGTCCATGCAATCTTGGACATGGTTCAAGACAATGAGGTGATTGACTCTCTACAATCGAAAGAAGAGAGTGATGTTTTACAACACTCTGATCACGACTCTGACACTGACACCGAACTTCAGCCAGACATTCAGGATGAATATGTTAATTGTAGGGGTGGCTACTTATGCAAAAATAACCAAGTTATATCCAAAATTCCGAAATTATCTTCATCTATGAATTCTATCAAAATCAGAGAAGCACTGCAGCTGAGAAAACGTAAATCAAATATTCCTAAACAAGATTGCCCACAACCTAAAAATGCTTGGCAATTGTTATTCACTGATGACCTACTAGAATTGATTGTCAGTTCCACTAATGAAAATATTGTAAGGAATGGTAAAAGTTACTCAGTTGCAACAAGCGTCAGCGAAATAAAAACGCTTATCGGCATTTTGTACTTGCATGGCATAATGCGGCCGACGCATCAAAAATATGGTGACCTTTGGAGCAGTGAATGTGGTATACCTTGTGTTAGAAATTCCATGAAACACGAAAGGTTTAAATTCCTCCTACAAAACATGAGTTTCGATAAAGAGGACGACGATAGCATTATTCAGTTTGACATTATGAAACGTATGCGTAAGGTATTCGAAATCTTCGCGATGAATTGCAGAACAGCTCATGAGATCGAGAATATTGCGGTTATTGATGAGATCATCGTGCCAGTTTACGGACCTTGCCCATTTCGATATGATATTGATAAGAAACCACTGAAGCGCGGCATAAAAATGGTATTGCTCGTCGACTCATCTACATTCTATATAAGCAATTTAGATGTCATTACTGACCCCTACTTTGGCGCCGAGGAGATAACGAAAAAGTTAGTGCAGCATTTAGCTGGTACGGGCAGAACCATTGTTATGGATAGTTGGTATACATCTTCGTCGTTGATGGAACGCCTCAGAAATGAATATCAGCTGTTTACTATAGCAGCTTTAAATCCAAACAATGACTGGATTCCACCATTGTTTCTTTCTCAATATAGAAAATGCAGAACATTTATGTCTGGTTTTATAAATCATGAAGTGTCACTGACATCTTATGTGAATGCTGAATCAAAATCAATAAATGTAACTATATACCAATGAACCCAGGTTTTATAGAAAAGGTCATGTAAACCAAACAACAGTTGTGTCTGTGTACAAGAGAAATCAGTCAGCTGTAGAAGTTATTGATGTTCTCATGAATTATTACACAACTATGCAGCATACTAATGATTGGACACTGTCACTGTTCTTCATGTTATTAAATATTGCCTCTGTTAATGCTCAAGTGTTGTGGAGTTCTCAGAACAACAATGTGGGACAACGGCGCATATTTATAAAAAATTTGGCTTTGAGCTTATTAGTACCAGAAGAGAGAATATCAATATCTCCAATAAATGGTTTGAAGGAAAGAAGGGAAAAGATGTCTCTGTTGCAAGAATTTGTGCAGCCATATTACAAGAACAGGAAGCGCTGTAGAATATGTGTGAAGACCACAAAACGAGATCGAAGAACGAAACAGTACTGTGTCAAGTGCGGAACACCCATCTGTAAAGAGCATTCCGTCAATATTTGTACTGTGTGTGCCAGTTAGACAACTTTAAATGTTATTTAAAAGTCAAAACAGATTTATTTATATTCATAGTTATTGTTTTATTTGTACTAAGTACTTAAGTTTAGAATTTTAATATTTTCGGTGACTTTGGTATTACAAATTAATGTTGTCACACAAGTGCAATACAAGGAACATATCTAGCATTTTTGACGCTATTTAATTGAAGGTCATTGACCTACTTATAAAACCATTTGCTATGGTTCTTAATATTAATAATATTATATTTATAAGTAATTGAATTACATACTTAAATTATTTTCAAAATAATGAAATACTTTATAACAAGTGCAATATTTGAGACTGCAATCTCATCTGGTAGGAATGTCCAAAACTTTGTAGCCTCTACTAATTAAATGCTCTTCAATGTCAAATTTATTCTTTAATTTGCTTTCATAATCAGCTTGAATTAATATTAAATTATTTATGTAACTTTCTAGCTGCATTATTCAAGATATTGTATTTTGTTAAATAATTATCTTGGAACTGATTATGGAATAGTTGTGTGATAACCCAGTAGCAAGATAAGTTGACGTGTTTGAAAATCATTAAAATGGAAGATTGTTATGAACATTCAGCATTTTGTTAGAAACTAGCTGACCCTGTGAACTTAGTATCGCCTTGTAGTCGATTCTTTATTTTTGAAATTTGTTTTAACCTTTGTATTTTTTTATTGTTCTCTCCTTAAAACCATCCTCATACGTCAAGGAAGACTTTTGAATTATAAACAAGATATTAGCGAAATCGGTTCAATGCTTCCGAGATTTGCGCTTAGCAACAAATGTTGCGATTCAATTTTATATTATAGATTCTGATGGCTTACTAGGATGCTTTTTAATTTAATTTTCTGTTACAAATTGTTTGAAGTGTCATATTAATTATTCATATTAAATAATTGATCAAGTTGTTCTAAACATTTTCAAGTAAAGATATTGTAATATTTAAAATTTGTCTTCCTTCCCAAATAAAAGTTGAATTGAATAATATTTTAAAATCGCACTTTGTGTATTATTTGGAACTTCGTTGCAAATTACAGGGAGTGGAGAGTGAAAAAGACGAGGAAGAAGAGGAGGACGAAGAGATGAACGAACCTCCTCAACCATTCCCAAAGATGCCTCACATGCCGGAAGTGTCTATAACTGTAATGCGTCCCACGGGTGAGACGCTACACGCTCGCCAAGGTATTCATCAGCTCGCGTCCAAAGACTGCCTCGTCTGCGGCAGAACATACAGATACTCACACAATGCCCGTCGACACGAGCTCACGGCTCATAGTTTCGACAGGTACACCAACAAAATTACTCCCAAAAAATCACTCACTCATCTTCAACCCAAATTAAGGCCGAACCCTTTCAACCCCAAAGCACGGTTGATGCCCAATCCTATTAGCCATAAGATGCAATTTATGTCCAAAAATATCCCAGCTAAAATAGTTCCCGTTAACAAAGTTATAACACCACAAAAACCTATTCCAATAAAATCATCAAAAACGCCGCAAAATAATTTACCGTACCCGCTTCGTATCAAAGCACTTAAAGATTTACAAATTAAGAAAAAGGAACCTCAAATTCTAAAGACTTTGTTGACCTCTAAACCTGAAGTGTTAGTTTCTGAACCTGAAATAATTAATTCGGGACCTGAAAGTCCTGAGACACTCATATCTGAGCCAGAAATAGCATCTTTCCAAGTAGAAGCTATATTGTCGGAGCCTGATGGTGATGGCTACGATCAAGACATGCAAAACCAAGGGGATGAGGAAGTGGACGGAGAAGCGCACAATAGCCAAAGTCAAAATTACGATACTGTTGATATGAATTCGGAAAGTGAAATTGAGATAGCGCGGCAACAAAATAATGAACATGAAGCCGAAGAACAAGGCGACGGTGACGAAAATATGGATCAGGATGATGACAATATGGAGGGACAAAGTGATAACGATCAGGATGGCGTTGATGATACCGCCGATAGCCAAGAAAACATGGATATGGAAGATGGTCTCGATATTAAGCCTGAACACGAGATGAAGGATGGTCAGGAAGACAGAGAACATGAAGAAAATGAAATGAATCATGACGAGAATGAGGACGATGACGAAGATGATGACCTCACGATTTCGTTACAGCCGGTTGTAGAGATCAATGAAGACTTGCAAGTCAACTCTTTTAATAGCGAAGCAGCTGACGATGACGATGATCTTGACGATACCGCTGATCCTAACGAGACCGTCGATGAAGAGGAGGTCAAGGAACTCGACCCTGACAAAACATACGTCACAAAGACACAACGAGACTTTATTCAGAAATACCGCGACGTTATACAACAAATCAATACGAAACGTTGCCTTTGTTGCGACAAAGAACATCCGAGAAGGAAAGCTGTTATACAGCACCTGCAGAAAAATGGACACAAGGTCCCCAAACACACGTGCTACAATTGCGTAATCACGTTTGGACATATTGGCGCCTTGCTCAGTCATATGAGGTCCAACTCTTGTACTAACTTGTGGAAGATTATATATAATGAAAATGGAATTACTGATGATTTAGTGCTGGAAGATGAACCGAAGGAGATCAAAGTGCAGTATAAAGACATTTTCAATGCTCGGTCCTATGCATGCAAACTGTGTCCAGCAAAATTCCAGTTGAAACAGTTTATAATGAAACACGTATTAGACACACATGAAGATGGTCAATCTAGAGTACCACTGTGCTGTGTTCACTGCCGAGCTAGATTCAAAGATAAGAGTTTACTCAAAAAACATATTCGCAAAGGTGACTGTACTGTTTATGTAGCCTGTGACTTGTGTCCAGAGAAATTCGCGAACATGCAAGACTTCAATGATCATGCTTTAGCGGTTCACGCTGGTAGTTTTGAATCAGATAGTCAAAGCAAATGTGTCGATGGTCGGCCAACTGACTGTCCATTGTGTGGAAAGAAAAACAGCAGCTATCCGAATTTAGTAAAACATTTAAAAATCATACACAACGAAGAGAAACCCCATTACTGTCAGCATTGCGACTCTAAATACGAACAAGCTGCTGATCTTAACAAGCACATTTACATGGAACATTCTGACAGAACACTAGGCATGCCAAACAATGAACCGGACATGTCAATTGTAAAGGAAGAGGCTGAGGAGTACCACTATTCTTGTACTGAATGCAATGCCATATTCGAGACTGTCGACGCGTGGACGGACCACCAAGTAGCTGAACACAATCAAGTTGCACACCACTGCGATCAGTGCGACAAGAAATTCTTGCGTCCTTCAGAACTTGCCGAACATAAGAACACTCATTTGAGGGTTAAATTTTACCCGTGTAGTGTTTGTGCGAATTCATACAGCACACCTCAAAAACTGTCAGAGCATGTACAACAAGCCCATCCTGGCGTTGGCGCGCTAGCTGCTGCTGATTCAGAATTTTTCTGCGACATCTGTATCAGATCATTCAAAAGTCGCCAAGCATATTCAAATCACATGCGTATACACGCTAAAGTACCTACTACTAACAGAAAACCTGGTGAAACTACATCTACTACTAAAGGATTCTCTCCATCAATAATCGGAAAACCCATTAAACAAGTATATCCGATGGTCCAACTATTTAAACCCCACTACAATATTCCTAATGCTCCATATTCATGTGACATATGTGGCAAAGGATTCATGCATAAAAAGAATATTTGGAAACACAAGAAAGTTTTACACGCTGATATATTAAACGATAGAAATGATAGCGAGGAGAACACTATGCAAGCTTCTACCGAAGAGGAAGAGTTCAATCCTGATGAAAATGGCGCCGTACTTTCCACGCCTCAATTTAATAGTTTCAACTTTACCAATTTCCCTAATAATGTCCCACAGACACAACCAGATCCAATGCCTTTCTCGTGTGAATTATGTTTCAAAAGATTCCCGCTCAGAACTAGTTTGTGGAAACACAAACGTGCAAAGCACGGTATCGTTAATCCTAACTCAGGTAGTAACGAGACACAAACCCCGTCGGCGAGCGGTGAAAGTAGCAGTAGATCAAGTTGCACTATATGTAGAATTACATTCTCAGATAAAAAATCATATTACCGTCACCGAAAGAATGTCCATAAATCTACAGTTCAAATGTGCAAAATCTGCGGCAAACCTCTTAATTCAACTTTGGAGCTTTATGAACATTTGAAGGCTGCTCACGCGAGAGAGCTGTTAGGTTACAATGCTAACCAAGGTTCGAGTAAATCTCAGGAACCTGCACCAGAGATGGAAGCCGATTATGAGAATGAGGAGTCGGCCGATCCTAGCGTCGATTATCAGGCACGTTATCCTTGTGACACTTGTGGCAAACAATTCGTCGGCTTGTTAGCTTTACAGAATCACCAGTGCATAAATCAAGCACCACCCCAACCACAAACTTTTGACTGCGAGATCTGTCACAAAAGTTACACGTCAATATCGGCTCTAAAGAGCCACCGTGGATGGCATTTAAGATCACCCGATGGCAAAGCAGCCGCTAACAATAGCGGGCTATGGATGCCTCAGCACAAAGTTACTAGTAAAATAAGTAAACATGAAGTTGTTGATCCATCACAACTTGCTAAGGTCAGTCACTCGAGTCCGGCTGCTGCTGTAGCAGCTAAAAGGAGACTACCACCGGAGGTTGAGGTCACAGTTGTTAATCCTAATAAGAAAATGCGCTCTGACGACTCGGTCGAGCTGGAACAACATAATTCCAGTTCTGCCGAAGACAGATATTGCACAATTTGTGATAAGGAGTTTACTAAAAGGGCGGCGTATCAGCGCCACATGGACGAAGTCCATCAACCTAACTCAGTTTTTTGTCCGGTTTGTGATAAGAGTTTCACAAGAAAATCAACTTTACTCATACACATGAAGAAACATTATGAAAGTGGTGAAGGCAGTTCAACCACGGGCGGTCAAGGGGAAGAGGATACGTATTCATGTGACTTGTGCGGAGCTCAATATGATGACGAGCAAGCTCTCAGGGCGCATCGAGTGAGGCATCACGGTGAGGAGGAGTCGGAGGAAGAGGAAGACGACAATGATGGCAATGTGCCAATCGCGCCTCCCGGAGAGTTCACGTGTGCTCAATGTGGAGATGGTGTAGCAACACCTAGGGACTTGATAGCTCACCGCACAATGCACGCGACGCCTACTAAATTCTTCTGTAATATTTGCAAAGTATACTTTGCAAGAGCGCTGGATCTGTCGTCCCACACGAGGGCAAGGCACGCCGACAACGACAAGGTTTTTTTTCCCTGTGCCATGTGCGATAGGTTTTACATGAACAAGAAAAGTTTACAGCGGCACATTGAGATGGCTCACTGATCATTACCTGATACGGTTATTAATCTACCTAGTAATAAATGAAAATGTATAAAAGCGAATGCGAAGCGCGATTCGACTCGTATTTTTAATTAATTACTTAATCCGTACTGGTGCCAGAATACTGGCATTATCGGATTCACTGTACATAGCAATCACCACAGCTCGGCTGTGTTCAAAAATGATATTGTTTTATATCGTTATGTCGTCATTCCTTGACTTTTGATTTTAATGAGAATCAAGTTTTAATTTTATTTCATTATTGTTTGTCAAGTAAGCTTTTGCTCACGAATTGTGTTATTTATTATATTCTGTCCATAGTGATATGAAGACTGTTGCAATTTCAATTCGACGTAATGGTTTATGTGGACTCACTTTGGATACTTATGTCTGTAGATGTGTAAGTAATTATCGTGATTTACTAAATGAATTATGATAATTAAGTAAGTAAATATTGATAGCAAACTATTCTATTTTTGAATATTGGAATCACGGGCCAAAATTGTGAAACATAGTCAAAATCAGTCATAACCAGTTTAAATTGTAAGTATCCTTTTTAAAATATTTGATTTTATTTTAAATCGACGAATGCTATGGTCTTAGGCGTTGTTCATTAAGTATCGTATGTTTAGTTTACTATGTACTGTAAATATTTAGTGATAATTTTATTTGTAATTTGGGATTCAATTAGTTATCGATTTGGTTTAAAAATGGTAAGGTCATTTGTGTTACACTAAAATGTACTGATTATTTTTAGTAATTTTAAATATATATTCTATGTGAACCACTAAGGGCATATCTCCTCATCTATGGTTACAAATAAGTTAAATTTGTAAAAGTTATAGATGTAAAGGCCTAAAAAATCTGGAAATATTGTATGTTAAATATATTATTAAGATATATTCTAAGATTTTGGATACTGTTAAATCTTTATACTTTTACAAATAAAATTCTTCTCTTATTTCAGCTGACGAACAGTGCCAAAAATACGTTGAGTTTTCCATAACAGTAGTTAAATTATATCTCAAGTAGACATAAAATGTTCCTGTATAACATAAGTATATATTCTTCTGTACACATTGAATCTGATATTATAATATAAATACTAAAATATGCATTTTAAGAATGTTCCAAATCTGTTAGTTGATAATACATACCATAGTGTCTGAAGCAATATTGTTACCTTTCCTAACCAAAAGGGTATAAAACACGCTTGTGTTTAAAATTCGCATTTCTTTAAGAGTAATGTACAAATTAATTGATATGGACGGTTGTATAGATATTCTTCTATGCTGGGTTGTGTGCGATGGTTTATCACAGTTCATGTTTATAGATAAAATAGTTTAATATTATTGTCGATCTTTATATCAAAGCGCCATTCAGTACTCATATGGTAACAATTTGTTGATATTTTGGAGTTTATATTACTTCTGAGATAAATTGAAGATATTTGTATAGTGACTGTGATTTTAATTATGCATGAGGCATTTTTCAGTGTCATTATCCGGGTTTGTTTTAAAAATTTTAGTTCAATTAATTCTCTACAGAACTTCTTTTTATACATAATCGTACCTATTTAAAATAACTTTGCATTTTTTTTTACGATGTGAGTCTATTTTACATAAGCCATGGTTAAATAACTCAATTAATATTTATCCATTTTGATTCATATTAGTACTTGATGACGCTTTATTTTGTGAAAATTGTCCATAGATGAGGTTCACTTTTGTCATCTTTGTGGTTTCGTAATAAAGTGACTTAATGATTATAAACATTTGTTTCTTTTTTATAATTTTACCTTCCAACAGTTGGGGTATGGTCGGGGTTATATTAATACACAGTATAGATTGCACAAAACATTTTAATATAAACTTAAAAAGTCGTACAACAATATGAAAAATTATTATTGACTAATTATATTAGCGGACATGGAGAGCCGCATTTACTATATTATTATGCAAATATTATATTATCTTTAACACTTCCATCGAATATATCTTACAAAAGAAAGAAAAATAAAAAGTATCTTTATAATAAAAAATCTCATTACTCTAAGTTGTATTATTATTAAACTTACATTATAGATTTTATCTACAAAATACTGTAGCTATTCGGTCAGTTTCTCAATCGACAATCACCGATATTATTACACATTACGTAATAATTAATCATAGGGTAATAAAGTACATTTTAAAGTTGAAATCATACAACTAGGCTTAATTCTAAATCAAAATATAAAAATAGTAAAAAATAGTTGTACATATTAGTTTAGGTACAACGTTGTCAGTGTTGTGCATCGAACCCGGGCACAGGCGGCGCGTGCGCGTGCGCGTGCCCGCATCACGCATGCATGCATACATACTGGCGCGCACCTACACTACACTCTACATACGTACCTCATACTCTACACATGACCTCCATTGAAAAACTGTACCGACCGCCAAGTGAAATATAAAAAAGATAAATAACACATAGTTTTTATTTTTATGAATTTGCATGCACCCGTTATTTAATTATATGAATTGAGAAATATTTTTTCTATCATTTATTCATATTCATGTCTTTTATAACAATATAAGTATACCATACACACTAAGGCCGGCGCCGCGACGCGGACGACCGGTAATGTACACAAGGACTAATATCTTCTTAAAAAAATACTGTTAGATTGAAACGTAGCTAAACCTATAATATATTATTATGTATATTATAATTATTATTATTATAAGGGTACAATCGTACGAGTGATGATTACACTATGTGAGATCTCCGACGCCTTCGGGCGGCCCGCCGCCGTCCGACCACGTCCGACCGGATATGCAAACATTTATTACAACATACGAGTACAATACATAGGTACCAGTACACTATAATAGTAAGTATGAATTATCAATTTCAATATTAAAAATACGTAATTTCTCTATTGGCCATCATTTCCACGTGAAAAATTAGACGATTATCGCGTACGAATATATATTATGTATACATATTTAAATATCAGTATTTTCTTAGATCGGAGGACGTATGTATACAGGCTCGCTCTAGAAGGTACGTCGTCGTAAGCGCACGCGGCCGTTCGGCCATTCGCTCCCTTACACCCTACGAATATATCGATATCGAACGAAGACATCAAAAACTTGACTCAGCATTAAATATTACGAAAATAAATCGCCGGCGAGTCGCGCGGCAGATTATTGCTCCTATCGATAAATTTACACATCGACGTAACGAACGAGAATACAAAAAGTTATGGAAAATCGTACGGATATCACAAGCGGCGGGCGGCGCGGGACGCCCCCGCGGAAAATAAAAAAATAAATCGCGGCGCGCGTCTCTCTCGTAAAAAAGTAAAGACTCTATGAGCGGGTCGCGCGGTGCGGCTAGCGCGCGTGCGCGGCTCAGTTGGCGAGCAGCAGGTGCGCCGGCGCCGGCGGGTACGGGGGCGCCGCGGCCGGGGCCGGCTCGCGCCGCGCCACGAAGTACGCCGCCGGGTCCGAGGCGGGCGACAGCGCGCGCGCCGCCAGCTGCTGCTGCATCGCGCGCTGCTTGATGTAGTTGCTGAACTCGGTGGGCGACATGCGGTTCGCGCGTTTGCTGCTCGTCTTCAGCTTGGTGCTGCCGAACTTGGTCTGCGCGAACGTCGCCGTCGTGAATGTGAGGGGTTGCGCGCGGAAGGGTGGTGCGGGTGAGAAAGCGGCGGGCGCGGGGGGCGACGGCGCCGCCGCCGGCTCTACCGGCCGGAAGCACTGCGCTTCGGGGTTGAACGCTCGAGTCACCTGAAACGACAAGAATGCTCGTTATTGAATGACGCAAGTGACGCTTTGTGTACGCACGTAGTTTGGATGGATGTGACATATGAAGTATTTATCATTGATAACTGGGCTGTGCCACCTGACGATCTTTATTGCCAAAACACATAGCCAGACAACATTAATTAATTCGGCAATTGTCTTCTAAAATAATAAATTAAAGCTTTTTTGTTATTTTCACTCTAACTGATGTGTTTATATTTGTTGACATTGCTTTCACAATATTCGATCGTCTAAGCTATTTTTTAGGGAACTTGATGAGTATATTGTATGTGATTTTGAATTTGGTCCTCACCTCTCTGTCGGTCCTCTCGTCGGCAGCTCGCTCGTCGCTACTGAAGAGCACCTTGACCGCGCCCTTTTCACCGATGCGGTACGACACTTCGCCTGAAATAGGAAAAACAAATCTGGTGTTTATTCTGTTTGTCATCAAATCTATCAAAATTGTGGGAGTGTGCACTAAATGTGTGGATACGTCCAGATTATTTCCTTAGTTTCTGTTGTTGAAACAAATTAACAAACATTTCTTGTTCTTGTCTCAACTTAAGCGCATTTATGTATCGTTTAAAGTAGCGAAGTAACTCTCAACATCGATTTGTGTTAGGTGTCTGAACAATGTACGGGCTCGTCGGTCGGTAGTAACAAGAGTTGACAGTTTGTTACTAGTTCAGTGTGAAGATTACGGTCCAGTTGCAACTGACTAGCGTAGAGCGCAATCATAATTTGTTATTGTCCCCGAAGCGTTTGTGAGTCGACCTCGGCTTTTAGTCCGTTACGCAATACGCTAGCCAGAAGGCACTATTTCGTTAGCTGTAATTTTTTGCCTGACTCTTATCTAATCGAGTTGTTTGTTTATGAAAAATCCATGCCAGATCACATTATCAAAGTAAGCAAAGCCAATTAAAATACCTAGTATAACGATTCCCATTATCTGCTATTACCGCGCAAATCGTTTGTTCTTTCTGTATCTATTATCGTGAACATGACATGCGCAAATACCTAGATCAATCAGTACCATGGCGATATAATTAAAGTTATAATGGGCAACGAAGGTTAATTTTATCACAGACCCGACAAAGTTAGCCAAAGTGATAACGTTTGCTCTACATAGATTGTGTTGTGACATCACTAGTTTGGCACACGATGTAGCCAAGTGAGGCGAGAACATGCCTGAATAGCGTCAAACTAACTCCATATTTCGTGACGTGAATTAAAATTTTCCCACATCAACGAAAGGAAATGCCGCGTAGAGATTCTAACTTTAGCGGCTCATTAAGGTCTCATTAGAGATGATTGATATTGTATTTTCATCACTGTTATAATATTATTAATGGCCATGAGTTTGGTTTAGTTCACGTGCTCTGTCATCAGCAACATGTGCCAAAATGTCAGTTGTTGCGACTAAATTAGTATTTGTTCTCACCTGGATCCACCCAAACGGCGAGATCTCGCGGAAGGTGTTCGAGCACATCTCGGACGGGCACGCCTGATTCTCTCGCCGCCCGCTCCAATACTGGGTCTAAGGGGCCTCCGGTTTTGAGGCAGCGGAACGCTGACCCTCTGCATGGTCTGTCAGGGTACCAGTGACCCCGGAACTTGTCCTTGAGCGCCTTTTCTAGTTCTTCACCGAAGATGTTCACGCGCCGTCTCGGTAACTTGTTGTACAGGTACGATATGACGAAGTTTAGGGCAACTTGCACTTCAATATGCATTTTTGGTTCACTGTAAACAAAGATAAGCATATGTTAATATTATGTAAATAGTTTCTGAACTGTAATAAATATTGTTTAATTGATATATCGACCGACTAAACTACTCAACGACAATGGCGCACAGGATATTATCTAATGAACGTTTTTGTTGTGTGAGAGTATAATAACATTGAATGTTATATCATGACCGTTGCTTATGGCCCTGACAATGAGAACCGCCGAAGCGTTACAACGCAAATAATATAAAAATACGTTTCCGTAATCAATTGCTTTATTGCATCGAGTATGGTCACAAATCGATTTCGTTATGCGACGTAATCGAGACAAATCGACGAAAAGCAATCGATTCGTTACTTGGAATAGCCGATGCTCGACGATTTGCAAATCTAATATTTAAATAGCGATTAGTTTAAAGACAATTCCGTGTATTGATCGATTGTGTTTTGCATTTTTAAGGAGTTAATCTAGGAACTTTTTGTTTGTAGTTCAATTAGTGAGAGCAAACATGACCTAAATAGGAAAAATATTAGCACTATACATAAGATAGATAAGAGTGATGGAAGTATTCTATATGTCGTGCAGCGGACTGAGTGAGTACCGTCACGGTGGTTTGTTGTGATATCCGGTCGTCGCTCCCCGGTCTACGATGTTGGCTAACGTTTCCGCACAAAATTAACTTTGGCCTTCCGATGTCGACGCTCACAATTTTAGCAACGAATAACACTGTTACCACAGTCATATACTGTAGTAATAAACATTACTGGAGCGTTTTCCTAGTAACGTGACTGGGATTTGTCGATTTTTATTTCGATTTTTCCATGACGTGCATAATGGAAATCTGATGGACAGAAAGTGAGATAATAATTATGCAGATGTAATAAAGATTAACATTTCAGACCCGATGTTTCCCTGTCACGAAGTAAATATTGTAAAATATTTCGGCGAGCCGTATGTGTTGACAGTTCTCGTTAGCGGCTTGTATGAAGTTGTCTAGTTACAGTAGTAGGGGCATCCTACTTTATATTGCGTGGTACAGTCACGTGCAAGCTCGCGGTGGTTTTTTCCAACACTAAACTATATCGTGGTGAACTGTCACCTAAAAATATATCGTCATATTTTTGTACTTCATGTTTTTCGTCAGTGATTTATTTTCACGTGACAAACATTTCTAGAACTTCGACGTAGAGTCAAAGTTGCGAGTTTTGTTAGGTTGGTAACTATCTCCCAACACAAACAGATACTTAGATATTTTCATTTTTACAAGTTAGTAAATTATATTTTGACATGACAAACAACTTTGTTAGACACAAAATAGAACAAAAGAATCCAATTTGATGAACTACTCAATTTGTACTGACATTTGCCAATAAATAGAGTATCGATGTGATAGTTAACCTTCAGACTTCAGTTTTAGATTGATAGATAACTTTGACAAGCTTGAAATATAGTACGAATGAACTCATATTTTATATTTTGGCACAGCACCGCTGGCAATTAACGACTGTAAAAAACCCGTTTAAAAGAGGTATCTTTAGTAATTTCGGCAAATGGTTCATATTTTCCTGTTATCTGTCGATAAAATCCCGAACGAACGAGTGTAATCGCTGTTTTATGCAGTTTGCCGAAGGCGGTTGTTAAGTCTTACTTAACGGGGGAAGGAGAGCTTATTTCAGCTTATCGGACTTTTCGAATCAATACGGTTTCTATTAAAAGAGAAATTTAAAGTCAAGGTTGTGTTTCAGTGAATGTCTTAACATAAAGTATTTAAATATAGAGACTTGTAGTACTATTCCCGTAGAGTTGCTAAAGAATAAAATCCTAGAGGACTCATTTTCTGTCAATTAACATTTATTTGACATGTTACTTTTCTTCTAAAATAAAGCGACGTACCGTTGTAAATAGAGTAAATTTCTACGAAGCTCGGAATTGTAGAATGCTATTTTCACTATCTTTCCTATGTTTATTACGTGCTACGTTTGTTTTGTAGTAGAGTAGTATCTCGTAGTTTAGCCGACACTTGGAGAGTACTAGGAGTACATTTCTTTTCTGAGATGTCGCTAGATATTTCATCCGTACGTGATAGTTGTTCGCATGAGGTCTTGGTACTAACGTTATGCGACGCACGATACGTATATTTATTTCATAGTGTTGAATTTTATCGCACCGTTATAAAATCTCTAGAAATATAATCGATATTGGATTTGATGGCCGCGTATTTAATTTTATGACTGGCTGCCGATAGGTACTGGCAGGTTTACGCAATGTCATTAATTAGTTTTTTAATCAGCATTGTTTTATGCTTTCCTCTTAAGAGTTGAGATGAGATAATTGCTTTTTACTACGTCTTAACATTTTACATTGAAGTGTGTATTCTCAGTCGTAGTTACAAATTAACGTGAAAACAATTATTAACATATAACAAAATAACGTAACTTTGTTAATCAGTATCTACTAGAATATAGTATTCATAAAGAGGTCTGTCTCTTAATCAGCGAAAACTCGTGACACAAGTAATAAGTAAACATTAATCCATCACATGTGTAAGTTTCGTAGAAATCAAGAATGATAACTTTATTTTCTTACTCTGTGTATACGACCGTACGTTCAGATCGATAAAGATATATATGCCGTGGGATATAATAAAAATATCGTGGAGATAGATTGGGAAAACATGGCTGCTTCTAAAAAAATATTTTCTTCCCCAAGATCAATCGGCGATACGCTTTGAAGGAAAACACAAATATTTGTCTACATGACGAAGTTTCTCGTGGGTGGTTCGATAGATTTAAGTTACACCATTGTTTTTTGAGGCTACGCCACCCGTCCACATTCTTGAATAAAAATTCGTCACAATTCCTCCGAATAAAATTCCAATAGACGAGCGCTTTGCGCGTGTAACTTTCGGTTGAACGAAGCGATGAATGCTGGAAGTTGGGATGTGGAATTCGGATGCCTAACAAAGATAGTAATTAAAGTTTGGATCAATAGTACAACAGACAGACGTTGAGCGTTGTTAGGATCGCCGAATATGTTTGAATGAGTCACATGTTACATTTTGGGAGATATCAGCTGTTAGCAAACTTTCCATGTCGCAATGATTTATCTGTTGAAAGTGGGACGTAGTGAACACACTCCCTTGACCTAATCTGTAAGACGGAGTCAAGATAAGGCGCAAACAGACGGTCTCCACGGAAATAAATGAAAGGGACCCGTAGACCCTTCGAAGGACACTCTACGAACTTCAAGTACCGAGATAAGTTTGTTTGGACCGAATGACATTTGCCGAGAAAACTTTAGACGGAATAAAAACGATTTAACATTAACTTAGAAGTTAACAAGGTCCATGTTTGCTTAGGCTTAAGGTTCTAACGTTTGGCAATAAACGTAATGCCTTCGGGCGACTTTTGAAAAGGTATAAAAAGATCGTAAAACGTCAACAACACTAAAGTCGCCGAGACCAATTTCTGTTTTGAATGCCAATCAATATTATCTTACAAAATCGTTGACATTTCGCCCTTGAGCGTTTTATGTTTGAGATGACATGTTTTGTTTTTATTTCATTTTCCTGAAAGCATCTGTTCATGATCGACGTTAGTTTAAAACATTTTACAATGCTGAAGCCTTTGTAATGTAGAGTTTGTTACAGCACTTAGATTTAAATGTCATATGCATATTCACGATGTTTCAACCGATACAAAAGAGCTGCAAAAAATAAAATATACAGTATTTGACGTCAGTTTTCATAATACGAGTAAAAATATAAATGTCAGGTGCGTAGAAGTCGCTACTAGCGAACGTGACATATAAGAATATTTAAACGGGAATAAAAAGGGGTTTCAGGGAATCGCGTACTGTACTTAGTGTAACGTCCTAGAGAAAACGTGATAAGTTTTTCTTAACTTTTTCCAAGGACGATATTGAACATGATTTTACAAATGTAGGTGAAAACACTGACATAAAGTGTTCTCAGATCTGAAATAACTTTGTGAAGATTACATAAATATTATAATAATCAACCACCGCAAACCACCTTCGAGTCGAGTATTCAGCCTTAAACACGATTGTCAAAATGAGTACGGTCTTAATACAACGCCAGGGGCGCCTATCAATTTCCCATATACAATTTCTTAATTGCCACTCGTTAGTTGACTCGACAGTGGTAAGAAATAGGATAAAGACCGTAACAACTACTTAAAATACTAAAATACTATCCATTCTCTCAAATTTATTCGTAACATTACATCTATTTTCAGATGCATCATACAAGTGGTACGAACAAATATCTAGGTTACTATCCGACATAATACAGAGAGGCTTCCAGGCACATTTTCCAGCTAAATGGTTCCCACCATTATATCTCAAACAAAGCCACCCTTGTCACGAGGAAGGTCATGATGAGGAATGGCGGCCGAAATGTCTGGTACAAGTGCAAGCGGCAAGCGTGACTGGCAATTTTGGACATTATTGATCGAGTGTTTTTAAAATGTATCGATTGCTTTTTCTGTTAGATATATTTTGATATCTCTCGTTTGTAGTTAGGTATTCTATGTATGCAGGTAGAAATTATTGCCAATTTTAATCTATTATAGTGGCTCTGTGCAATCTGATTGATTTTTTAATCCCCTGGGTTTGTCAATGCAGTTCATATTCTAAAACTACGGATACTGGCTTCCGTTGTATTGCGAACGCATTCTCATCTATCTAAATCTGAGGTAAAATATTTTTTTCAGTTAGTTATTTGGTTTATATGTATATGTATATAAAAATATACTCGTGCATCTAAACTACTGACTAGTCAACAGTACTTATAAAACAAACGTGACGCAAATTAAATGCAAACACATAAATTAGGAAATCGCAGGAAAGCTCCCATTATCTAATCATGTTGATTGATAGCAATTGCTATCACGGTACAATATAACTGGTTAGACGTTTACACTACTGAATGCTGCACTGCTTCGTAGAACAAACAAACGTTTAAGTATAAAAAATATCTATTACAGCTCGAAAGGGATGGTGCCCGGGAGATAGATTACTTCTTACGATAGCTTATAGCCGGTGCGAAACTAGTAGTTAAAAGTACGGCTCTATATTTGAGTGTATATTTTAGTATACTTCTTTTAATTTATTCAACACTTTGATACATCAAAACTGTTTTCATTCGTGTGTCGTTGTTTGTTAGGCTTACCGCTTTACCAGGTTAGGTAAGCTATGAAAACCTACCTACTTGTATAAATGTATCTATAAAATATCCTAGCTTTGCTTCCACATTAATAAAGATGCTCCCTAATTACTTCCGAATTTACTTATCCCCGCGTTAGCTTGTATCTTGAAGCACAAATATCGCGGTTTCCCAAGCCACGGCAGTTTGGCTAAACATGTGAGCTGTGAGGTATGAAGGTCGGGGTAATTAATTTACCTAAGATTAATCGCATACGTGTTGCCGATTCGCGATAAAAGCCTTTTAGGAAGCGTCACTACACGGGATCAAAGGATATTGATGGGATCGACCTTTATAGGGGTGGGACATGCGGTATCGATATGTCAAGTTACGTAATAGTGGTATTTTGTATCCGGACGATATAAATAACTGTTGCTAAAGGTTTTAGTGTAATTACGGATTGATATAATAAACCTATTAGACACTGCCGATAACATCCAAATTATGATATGATGCAGATTAATAATGATTGAGTTCTTCTTCAATGAAATCAAGCTTAAGTTATCGCTTGTAAGTATAGCCTTATTCATAATTTCTATAACAACTAAAAAGTCCATTTCACCCTCGCGTTTCAGAATATAAGTAGGTTCTTTAAATCACTGTAATAAAACTGTCACATCAAATGGAAGACTGTTAAAATCAAATAATGTAGGTCAAGTATGACGGAAGCCGATTATTTAGTTGCAAGTTTCTTACTTAAAATTAACATATTGTTTTCAGTGGACGCCTTGGAAGGCTGTGTGGAAACTTGGCTACTGTTCAAGTTAAGTTTTCACACTCATTTCTTTAATAAAATAAGATACGGAGTTAAAGCAATATGCAATATTTTTGCAGAAATATTTCACTCAGATTTTTTTTAGAAAATATAATTTTTAAACGTAAAATATTAAACTTCTTCAGATATAGAATACTTAAACTACCGCTACAATTCACGTAGAGCACTTCTTCTACCTTACTAAGCACTGAATTGTATGTTAATATTATCCACACCTGTCATATTCGCTTCAACGCCAACCCGATATACTTTCATCTACGTGAATTTCTATAAATCAAATATGACTTTTAACCATTTAAATCCATTTTTAACTACATATAATGGTGACAAATTACACTATACCTATATTAGTGCCTACCCCTATGGGAAGAAGGCGTAATTATATGAATATATTCATGTATGTATATTGGTGATGTCGTTAATTGTCCCTGGTATGTTTAAAGGCTTGTACCTCCGACGTCCAATTTGCAATGAGATAATTTAAGCGCCAAGTTTGGAACGCTAGTCTTGCAATTATAATATAAATTGCTGACATAATTCAAACATGATAATTCCTCGCATCTAAAAACATTTGTGAAAATTAGCAATAAAATAAAACAGCTATCTAAATAAACAGTGAAATCAGGAAACAAAACGTATAACAGTCGTACATGTGCCATTAAAAGGTTATTTGGTACGATAGCGCGCTATCACGCTATCTCCATGTAACGCCATTAAAACTGTTTCAACATAATAGCACGCGTTTTCACGGCTATTTCTGTTAATTTGTGAACGCTAATTTGTTCACTATCTGTTTATTGTTTTGTGTTAATCATTGTATAAGAAAATCTTGAATGAGCTCGCTAATGAGCAGTAGAAACTTGATTTATTGAAATTGGATTTTTTTTGGAAACGTTGTGTCGGGTATAATAGCTTTGTAGATATTACTCATTTCGAAACAAGACCGTCTCTATGATTTTATCCTTGAGTCCTTTTCCATTTTCCAAAATATCCTTTATTAAAAAATGTAACGAGACATATCGAAGAGCCTGTAAGTCAGTTCATCTCGGCACTACGCTATTACGACAGAATCGATCCTCACGAACGAAACCGAACGTTTTGAGGACACACGGCCTTAAGTTCGCCTGTCCTATTTATATCGGTAACCCGGTATCGATCTGTCGCCCCACTAGCTGACAACCCCCTATCTAAGCACACGCAACATTATCACTTAGCTCTAAGGAACACGGTTTAAATTCCTTCAGAGAAACATTTACATTGGTTTTAAATAGTCGTCGCGGAGTTCTGTTGATTCGAGTATTATTCTTGGTGTGCCTCGTGTTTTTCTTGTTTTCAGTTGAAAAATAGTGGGCGTTGGAATTAAATCGTGACGTAAATAGATATGGTACTTTGTTGTCCTGAAACACTTAGCACGATACACTTTACTGTGATTTATACTAACGTGTTGTTGAATACAGGAAAACGTTTTTGTTTGCTAGAAGTACTTTAGGTCTCTTTATGTTTAACTACTTTCTTACAGACAGGCACTTTACTGTATCACTATTAGATTCCATTTACGCTCTAGTGCTCTAGTTTCTTTGTGCTTACTTTTATTTAAGCGATGTCGATTTACTTTTATACAAGTTGGTAACCTTCCTTTATATTAAACTTTTTTTCTGTGGAATGTAAATAAATATATTAAACTTGGCTCCACCCGTCTGGAAGACATTGCGTCGGCGTTTAATAATTTCCATTCTATTGAAAATTGAGGAATTATCGCACAAAAAATGGTTGTAAAAAGTCTTGCCTTATTCCTTGCGGATTCTTCGATTCATCCGACCGTTTTGCCTCGTTATCGGAAAAAGATTTGGGTTAGCCTAACTGTGGGTACGAAGCTCTACAAATTCGCACTTAAAGAGATTATTTTATGCTTTATTAGCTCGCCCTCGGGTCATTTAACATAGGACAAAAAGATTGAAAGAACCATTGGTTTAGTTAACTATCTATTATGTCTCACGCTTTAGTTCATTCGGATCGTTGTGAAAGGGTTTATGGTTGATTCATAAATCTACAATTATAACTTATGGATAATGGAGCAGAAAATGTAAGTTGTAGCTGATTTTATAATTCAAAATTTGTAAGTATAATATACTCAATATTTTAGTTTCTATAAAATTTTGTATACAAAGTCTCAAACAATCTCTTATTATTGTACTTTACTGCTGCTAACACCATTACAATACGAAAGTGTAATACCTAAGAATTATTTAAAAAACCAATACTTTTACAATTTAAACTAAGTATTGCCAGTGTTTCCAAACAAAACATTGTATAACAGAAACAGACTCCAGTTATCACCGGTCTGGTGGTCATAAAAATCAGTTATGGCTTGAAATGGAGTATTTACTCAAGACGTTGCAGCAAGCTATTATTATTGTTATCTGCAGCGAAAGTGTTCAGGTCATTTACGAACCGCTCCATCACTATAGGTAATAAAGATGTGGCTACGTAGAAGCGATGGCGAGAGCGGAAAATATACTGAGAAGTGATGTACTTTAAGTTGTTAAGTTCTGAAGTAATTATATGATAAACTTAAGAGAATAATAATCAAGGTATTGGTATCTGGCTATTAGGAAGGATGTTTCAGATCCAATCTGTTGTATAGTATAGATAAATAACTTATCTTTAAAAGGGACTAATGTTCACCCAACAGAATTGTATTGTGTTTAATAATATTGTCATGTTAAACGTACTTCGTAACCCGTTTAACGTAAGATACCAACAGAGTCATGGAATTCTAACCATAGAAAGCAATGAAAATAAAGTCTAATCTTAAAAAAAAACTTCCGTACATAACTCTACAAAGAAAACGTAAACACATTCGTTCAGTTTCCTCCGCCTAAGCCCACAACTCGCGCCGCTCCAAAACAAATGTGTTGCATTCATCTACGTTATACGGCTCTCTCACGTAATGGTCTGATGTATTGTTACAGCTTAATAATCTCTCGCCACCTTCAACGTGGTTATCCATCGGTATCTTCCACCATTATAAGACAAAGTAAGTTTAATGTACTTTCCCCGATCGCACTCGATTTTTCCAAGGAACCTTTTAAATTTACGATTCGGGTAAATTGATTGTAAATGTTAATGCCGGGGCTTATTGCGATGAATAAATGTATAAGGCTGAGTTATGACCGGATCGATCAGGATGCCTTCTTCAAGAATATTGGATGTAGGTGATGGATGTACTGGATTTTGAGGCGGGGAGTAATTTGTCATTATTTGGAGAGTTTAGACAGCATTTTTACTGACTTAGAATGTGTTACGTACGTTTTGATTTATGATACGCTAAATAATTTGTTTAGTTGAACATAAATCAAAATGATTACAGCTCAGCATAGCACTTTTTAGGCACAAAAACACAGAAAAGTTACACGCAGAAACTATTCTGCAATATATTTACGTAAGGTCGTCGATCTTACAGTCTATTCGTACAAAATAAACAACTTTTGTTTCGTAAGATATAAGGTCCCGCATTAAAGTTAGTGTT
The DNA here is from genome assembly GCF_050436995.1 of Anticarsia gemmatalis. Classification (NCBI taxonomy): domain Eukaryota; kingdom Metazoa; phylum Arthropoda; class Insecta; order Lepidoptera; family Erebidae; genus Anticarsia; species Anticarsia gemmatalis. The sequence goes on along the minus strand of NC_134748.1, from coordinate 4,692,409 downwards.
GTCATCGATTTCCATCGCGTCTGAAGCGAAATACCCCATAATGGTACTTGTGGGCTGTAAATATGTCAAACGTATTTATTTCACGATACGGGCGTATATTCAGTGAAATTATTTGCGTAGACATAATTATGTCTCTAGTAGAATTGTAATACGATAGTTATTATAAGTTTTAACTGCGGTAAATAAGCGCTTCATGGATAAGTTCTACTTTCAAAATTTGATACTAGACTAATTTTGTTTCCTTATTTTATACAAGTAAGGGAACAAAAAGACGGCTTTTTGCAGATTTAAATTACAAAAAAGTTTAGTTAAATTGTATTACTATCTACGTTTGTTTAAATTAACCGAAATATAATAAAAATATTCTTATGTTACAACACAAGTTCATAAAATATAAAAATACTAAAGAAAGCCCATAAAATGTTTTAATGTGAAAGAATATAATTTTGTTTAACAACTTTACATAATCGATCCTCAGGTAACAACATTCAAAGTATGGCGAAGTTTTAAATGGAAATCATGTTTATAAAGGGTCCCTTGGCACGAATTCATGTCACACTTTACATGTAAAAGCACCTAAGTCATGTAAAATGTTTGCTCTGTTTATTGTGCGGTCTCGAGTTTATTTACATATATTATGTATTGTCTCAAAATGTATGGTAAAAATAATATTTTGTTCGCTAGGCGCTAATTGAGAAAAGTTTTTCTGAAATGGTTTGGAAGGTATATTGAAGTATATAATTCAAGTATGCGGGAGGAGTAGATCTGGGCGTATCTTACTTGTCGCCTACCAGAAAAACTAAGACCTACAGTTTAGTAAAAAATGTATATATGTTTTGCAAATATGTATTTCAAAAAGTAGATTGATTCAAGGAGGATTGATTTGAGGAGATTGTATCTTACTTGAATCGGTTTTAATTATTTCTAGTTCACTGATATCAGCTCTTTGGACTTTCATTTCTGGCGTTTCTTTCACAAAAGATGGTCAGCACTAGAATTGTCTTTAAATAAAAATAAACTTAACTTCATTGATGGTTGTTTCGGGTCTGGTTGTATTTTATGTTTGTGTTTGTTGTCCCTTTGCGGCGCAGGGATTACGGTAGAGCGAAAGTCGTTAAAAAAGGCCCTGAGAAAGTTGTAAACAGTTACGGAGAAAACGATGGCAAGATTTTACAGGGCCTTGTTTTCGATAAAACTCATTGTTTTTGGCATCGCGGGCTCTTAAAAAGATTGTACGTTTCTACTGCGAATGTCTACAACATAGTATTTGCTTAAATAAGTTGACCTTTATATTGGATTACAGGATTAAACGTTATTTTATATTGTAAGTCTATAGAATGCTATTAATATACCGCTGAACAATGGCTTCCTACGGAATTCAAGGATATCAAAATATCCGATAATTGCATTAATTCGATACATTTTGGCATGATGTAACAGGCGAAATTTAATTAAAATTACGCTTTTCATGTACACCAACAAAAATATATGACAGGTATATTTTACTAAAATTTTAATGAAAATATAACAGGTGTATTAAACTCAATTAAAATAATTCTTTAGTAAGCCGAAATCGTTTAAAATGCGTGACTACGGGTGAGTGACTCCAGTCTGATAGTATTATCACAGGCAGGCACGTTCTATTGCACGTGTTCAGAAACTAAAACATTCAATAAAGACACCCAAACAACTACAGCGTGTCTTGAAGCCGATAACAGGTGCACTCACCCCATACAGTGTAATACACGGTGTTGAGTAAATCTTTAATGTCTAATGAATATGCAATAAGCCTTGATTGTAATTCTTGTGCGTAACAACGCTCACATTAATTTTGGATGATAAAACGCTTTTCCAGAGGTCGGGACCTTCGATTCGTAATCACGTAGGTATGTCAAGGGCGGTACTCGGATTATTTTTATAGGCTTTGACATGATAGGATTGGAATACGAGAATTTAGGTTACGTGGATCATATATCAGGTAGAGAACCCTCGCGATTAGTCTGAAAGATATTGATTACATTGTGCCCTATTTACATAGGGATCGAAGGCATATTTCTACGTAATATAGGCAAGATATTAATCTAATATGCTGCCTCATATTTTAGTAAGTTTGTTATGTTAATATTGTGTAATATTTCGATTGAGTTATGAGTTTAGTCTGGATAAAAATACTTTTGGCGTGTTAGGCAAGAATAATAATATTAAAATAATATATTATGTAAATTATAGTTTAAGGTCATAAGAACTTGGGAATAAACTTACAGCCTAATCAGTAGTGATCAAAATATAATAATATAGCAAAAAATAAATCGTTTACTCAATACTTATCCTAGCAATTACGATTGACAGATTACATCAATTGTTGCTCTCCGAACAATCACTTTCATAAATCTAGAGCACATTAATTTCTTCAATCAAATCAAAGTAATTGATGATTAGCAATCAGTCGTTGTTTATCTGTGACAATCATCGTTGTACTCGCAACTGATTGTCTATGTATTATTTATGAGGGGGCTTCTGAAGCGATTGACTTGATTCAGTAGGTCAATGTTTGGTTTGTGTTTTCTATGCACAGATTATTACGCGTCTGTGTATTGTGTTGCACGCAAATGAGTGTTTGAATATTAGAAAATTTGTTAATAATCTTTGATTGCACTTTAAACTTAAGCTTAAACTAATCACATTGGTAAATTTCTTGGTTAATAAAGCTGCATGTTTTTTAAACGTAGCTTATTTTAAGTCAATTTGATTAGTAAATTGTTCATTTCTGTATCCTTTTGAGCCTTACATTTGACACCGAAAGTGCCATTACTTGGTTGGTCTTGTTCAAAACATGTGTATACACGTATTGGTACATTTTTAACCTATTTCAGTGTCACGCCTTCTTTAAACAACAAATAAATTGTCTCGATAAAAACTTTACTCATTCCTTCAGCCTACGTCAACTCATATTACGTTCTTAATCCTACCTAAATTGTGCTATCAAGAAAATTTCGTCACATAGAACAGTAAAAAATACTTAACTACATCTCATATTTCCTTCTGTCAGACCTACTTTTGATTTTATCGTTTGTCTCAGCTGCGTAATAGTGATTCATAAAATCCTAAACCTAATCTAGATCTCTCAGTTTTATTCGTTCCTTTCAGAGCTTTGTTGTGACGTCAGCATTTTTTCTCTCAGTGAAATAGGTCTTGAGAAAAAACTTTCGGCCAAGTTTAATTTAAGAAGGTTGACACTCCAATCCGTTTGAAGATTGTGATAAATGTACGTTTTGTTGTTAATGCGTTTGTTAAATTGTTGAATTTGTTAGAGATCTAGAGCAATGTTGAAAATAAGTAGCATTTTTGTACGTTTTCGAGCGCTGATTACGTTATCAAAAAGTGTCAATGACTTTTAACGCTGCATTTTATTTTCGCTCTCGTTACAGTTACAGTTTTACTAATCAATTTTTGGTTTCAAGCAAGTTTAAGTTTGGATATCATTCTACCTCCAGTAGCTAGATTTCTTGACATTTTCATTTACTAGTTACCAGGACAACCACTGCAGTATTCCTCTTTATTTATTCTCATATCAAAACCCGTCTTAAAGCTTATACCCTTTGAACAAAACGTAACACTTCGATCCTCACATCGGCGATATCCCCCATTCTTCGTGATTACCTTCCGGCGAGTCTAGCTCAACACATTTACAGTGCATAGACATTGAGAGGTCATTCACAGCGATGTGTGGTGACTGCTAATTTATCGATTTATAACATTACTACATTTACTACTACGATGACGACATGAAACATTTAAAATAGGTAGGAATTTGTTTAAAATGTATTTATAGAAGCGTATTTAGTTTATTTATTAAATTATTTTTGACTTACTTTGTCATCATAATTGTTAATGACATTTCCCTGCCTAGATTACAGTGGATATGACTGCTAGTCTAACATTTCGGTGTAAAATCCGGGGTTAAGTAAAGCGTACCACTGGGCTAATTATAGTATAAGACAAAAAAGTGTAGTGTTTACACTTAACTTTTATCAAACTCATGAAAGTTTGAATGAAACCTACTCCTGTCGTAAGATAGCATTACTTTTCTATATTTATTTCTATATTATTTTTCCATATTATACGAAGGTAGTTATAGAGCAAATACTTATTTTACCAACAAAGGGATTCATGAATGGGGCTTTTGTAGTTAAGCCGAAGGTTACGTTAATATCGAATCCATTTTAGATGAAAGTTTTGTGTAGTTAAACATAGAATATGATAGTATTAATATTAATTTGAAGAATACTTGTTAATACTTGTTTAGAGAGTAGATATTAGTATAACTCATTGCAATAAGGAATTAAGATTTTGTTTGATAGTGCAATTAATAAAGTTTATATATAAAACACGCCTTCTTTCCATAGGGGTAGGCAGACACCAAAGATCGCCTCTTGCTTAGTCATAAGTCTTTACATTTTCAAAGTATAATAACAAAAGAACGAACTAAAGTTTGATAAAACCTTGGGCCTATTAACACATTCATAATTGTATTTGCTCGTTACAGAATGCGTCCTTCAACAATACCGTGGGCGTCGCAACGTCGGGAACATACTCTTATCAACACGTTATCAGTATAAATGCAAATTATGTACATACAAAACTTTCACACGTTTCGGGATAAACATTCGTATGTGGGTTATCTGGTTTTTACAGTAATTTAAACTGACTGTTTGAATTGTAGTTCGTGAAATGACAATTGCATTGAATTAACTTTTAAGTCATGGCAATAGATAAGATGGTCACATCGCACTGTGTCGTACATTCGCGTCTTGTCTAGAAGAATTTGTATTGTTATGTTTCAGTGTTATTGAATTTGTGCACACCTTTGCTAGCATCATCGGATATACCAGGCGTGATAATATGTTTGCATGTATAATCGTATTTCGATTGGATACCGTAGCTGTTGTCCCGTTATTCATGAATACAAAATCATTCGTTTTAGATTAAAAGGGAGAGATTTTTCTTTCGTTACCTCCTACAAGTGGAGAAGGTATTACATTAAGATTTTAATAACAAAGACGCCTTAAGTAAAATATTGTCGAAGGAAGCACATTAGACAACCCTGGCCTGACCTTTGGCAATAGTATTATTAAAAACAAACCACACAGAAAAAGGTTTACAACCGAAATAGGGTTGTGCGGATAAAAAGTTGCAAATAAAAATATAAAATTAACCCCGAAAAGGGTGCGGTAAGGATAAAAAGTTTTGTTTGACGATACTTTTAGGGGACAGAGTGGTATTCCGGTTATTAGTTTATAAATAGGACCTAAGCAGACGGGTGAAAAAGAAAGGCTGATTAAATAAACGAGGTTATATTTTGTAGGAATGAAATGTCCAGCCGCTGTTGTATACTTTCCTTGGGTCTTGGAATTAATTATGCAACTTTACATTCTACCATCAAAACACAAAAACGCATTGAAGACAAATGTACCAGTGTATTTACTTCTTGTTCCAGTTTATTAAGCTTAAAAGTCTACTACCATACGCTGCCCATGATTACACCCGTGGTTTCTTAAAAAAAATCGACTCTTTTCCGGACTAAAAGTGATGTTTAAACTGCAAATATGTATTTATTCAGCATGTAGTAGCTATCTAGAGATTCCTACAAGCTGGTTTGAAGGAAATTTTAACATTACTCTGCGTCAGCATTCATTTCAGTTGGTATTACACCATTAAAACCTGTGATAATGATATATCATAATACCGAGTATCCTAAAAAAACATACATTATCATAATACTGATCCATTACATATGTAATTTAGTTCCTCATATTGGATCGGATCCTAGCTTACCAAAAGTGCAACACACACAGCCCGGGAGCGTCGCCAACACCTGAGTCGCGGGGTTTGCAATTTTCTCGTAAGTTTTCTTTGCCAGTTCTAGCGGTTACTATAGCCACCAAAACCTTAGCTTTTTGTTTTGAAACGCAAAGATACGGTGGCTCTCACGCGACACCTAAGCGTTCGCTTTATATGATGTTTCTTCGTCCATACAATTACTTGGAATTACACCTGTCTTACTCCCGCGCCCGTCCCGCAAACGCGATGTGTGTGTCTTACGCATAAGGCGATAGTTAGCTATAAGACCCGTACCGAGAACTCATGCATAATAATAATGTGACACGGAGCTTATGGTAATATACCTTTGTGAATCCCATAACAGTAGGTATATGTTTATACGAGGGACCCTTCCCATGGTGATAGGAAGGGAAGAGCTTTAGTTACCTTGTTACTTGGGGATAACCCTTCTGGGATTTGCTTAAAGATAGCACTGAAAACTTGGATATTCAAATCCCCTCAAACTTTCTTATACAACTTAGTAATATTTGTTTAAAGATCACAGCAAAAGCTGTTTTTAAACAAAAACAGCAATGTTTTCGAAAAGTCTGTAGAATCAAGGTTTTCCATTATATAGTAAAAATGTATTACGTAATTATGGAAATAGAGAGTCTTAATAACTTCACAATTCTAGAAATCGTATTCAAGTAACTACGCGTAACTTTATTTGATTGAAAGAACTCTTTCCATTTATGTTACCCTAGTATTTCAAGTTACAAAGCGTGAAAACCTAATTCCTGTAAATCGATGTTATTACTCGTTTTAGTTTAAAACTCAAGTTCTTCTTTGATAAATTATTGTCTAACCATTTCTACAAAATTCTCCAGAAATAAGTAACTTTATTTTGAGTTTTGTTCCTTTGAAACGATTCTTTGATTACTTGTACAAGTTCTTGTTGCTAAATGACTTATTTATGAAGTAATCGGGCTTTTTGTTTTAGGGTTAAATATTCTAAGTAGTACTTTTATTTGAAATTTCAAAGAAGCCGCAAGTTACGAAAGTAGAAATTAAGAGCAGAATATAGACTAGAGTTGGGTTTTTGGTCGAAAGTTTAAAAAGTAAACTAGTCTAGGGTCGTCCTTATGCAAGACTATTGTAAAATAAACGATGTTAAGAAGTCACTACTCATGGTAAACTCAAGGCGAGAGATTTAAATATCTCTCATTACGAGATAGGAAAGGCCAGCAATAGGACATTATTGGGTTATATTATTTTTTTGAAGGCCATATACGGTTCGAACCGCGGTACTACTATATCTTAAAACGACCTGCAAATTTTCCCTACACACTTTTAAGTTATGTAGAACGTGTATCGTACCCGTATGTCAGGGGACTAACCACGATAAAAGCCCCGAGGCTTTTTGTCACAAAATTGTGTACAGGGAAGAGAAATGAAATTAACTTTGTACTACCTGTATGTAGATAGGATCAATATGAAAACATAGCAACAGTCGCTTCTGCTTTGTTCAATTTAAGTGATGAGGTAAAATCAAATTGAGACTGTACTACAAGTTTATTCAAGTCATTGATAAATGTTTTTTTCAACAGAAGTTACGACTATTGTCTCATTGTTATGTCGTCTCAGTTGTATTAGCAAAGAAGACAAAGACTCAAGCATAAAAACGAGCCTTATATCGTTATGTCTTTACAAACATACAATTAAGGGACACAAAGGACAACTAGACTCAAAACAACGGTGGGTTACACAAATATTTGAGAGCTCCGTTGAGACTATTAGCCAGTCACTGTCGACATCTAAGGCGTGATTCCCTGCAGTCGGCTATACTACAAAAATAGTTCCTGCGGCTGGTCAGATTTTCATACAAAATTTCGGCTGTCGACAGTCAATAGAGGTAGAGAATCGCGCTACTGGTTTGCATTGTGGCCATATTGGGTAATACACAACGGCTGCGTTGTCAAATCTATACTAGTCTATACGTACAGATTTTTCACCTACGATCCAAAACAAAACGAAATCCAAAACTTTACCGCGTTTCAAACCGTTTGTTTGTAGGGAACTAGGCGATCGCCGCGGGTGTTTTTCCTACTTCGGTATTGCACCGTATCGATTGTCTAGATTTAACGCAATTGCACTTTACTTTTATTGGAAAACTTCTAACGAGCCATGATCGGAAATAATTGGATTTTTATTTCAATCAAATCAATTATGCTTTTTGAGTTGTTGATTGAGTGTAGAGTGTGTTTGGTGTAGTGCAAATTGATTAATGCGGTAAAGTTTTGATTTGAAACTACTTCTGAGTTTTTGATATTAATTATTGTTACGTTAATTGCAATTAAAATATATTGTTACTTGTTATTGGAATTTTACGCTGTTCATCTCTTTGTGTGATAGAAAGGCTTTTGCATTGCTTAATATAAGAATATTACAGATCTACGTCTAATTTTATAATAGTCTGTTATTACTAAAAGTCAAGTTATCATATTTCTGATCTAAATACATGTTACAAAGTCACTATTTAAACTACATCTAGAATATAACCAAAGTCAATATTGTTGAAGCCTCCAAGTTACTCTACTTGCAATTATCACTTATCAATGCCGCCGTCGTTCGAGCTATTGTACGTACAATGACATAATGTTTCCACCATTAACTAGTAGGTAAGTAGGCGGATTGACGTACAACATACGTATAGCGCAATGTACGCAGAACATGTGCAAATACAAGTGCGTAAACGATATGCAAATATTTGATAAGAAATGATAAAATGCTTTAATGTTTTGTAGGCTTATGCTGCAATGATAACCCGTTGCATAACACGCGTTGGAATGTTCTAAAATGCGAGAGTTACACCCTTTTCCAGCAAATAAAATCTACGGAAATGCTAGGCTTTACGAAAATTTGTTTGGATTTGGACTTCAACTCTTCAACAACTGATAGCATAAGATCAATGGAAGTATGTGACAGATCCTAGAGTCGTAAATACATATAAAAAACATTTAATACATTATGTACACTTTTGATTGAAGTAGAAATTCTCTTATCAAGCTTTTAACTTGAGAGGTAAGCACATGTCACTCAGTCAAAATCGACGATGGTTAACTAATCAATTATTTTTTAATGAGGAATAGCACAACGTTTCTGGTGTTTATTGGAACTGATTAATTCATTTTAATTATTATATAGGTACCAAAATGTTTTACGTTTAGAACTGATCCGAAGACTGTCCAAGTTATTATTAAGTAATCTCATTAAACAAAATTGTAATTAGGATGGGTTATTTATAACTTAATTAAACTTGGAAGCTTAGAAAAGTTTTCTGGAAATGTCTTCTGAGAAATGATGTGGGTTGTTCCTATTTATAGACATAATATTTTAATATAATTAATAATTATATTTAGCTCTACTATGTCTTGATAATCAAATTGTGGTTTTGATACCTGTTTATCAGAGATCTCTTAATGAGGTAAATATAATCTGAAGGTTTGACATCCTATTAACTTAGATACAAGTATGGTGCTGAGTTCACCATAAGTCTGAAAGTCTTAAATACTGAACTATTTTGACGATATAAAGCAGAAAATCGAAACAAAGTCAATATATTACTGGTTGACATTTCTAGCAAGTAAAAAACTAGAAGAATACCGCAAGCTATTAAAACCACACACTTTCGCTCACCCTGGGAGCAAAAAGGTCATTGCACTTTATACGTCACACCACAACATTGAAAGACATATGTTTTCAAAAGCCTCTTAACCACACGACTCGGAAACACCAAAGTCTTATATTCTCCCGTGTCTTCATATTATTAGTAAGTATATTGTGATAATCATATATCGCAACTGGGAATAATGGGGTAATTTGTCAAATAGCGTATGGTATTATAGTCGTTATTATTTTCACGTAAATGCTATAATGGCTTGCGTCGTTATGAGATAGGTTGTATCTTTTTGAATAGATTTTTATAGTGTTATGTTTAAGACATATTTTATTTTTGACCTGTCAGTAATCTATCCGACTGGTAGTCAAAAGGTCAGGCAAGTCGCTATGGGTCTTTCTAAATTATATTTTAATGACTTTTAATAGTAGCCCGAAGTTTAGTATTGCGCCCGATAAATAAACAAAGGCTCTATATTACATGGGACTAACACTTCATGACTAAACGTGTTTCATACACCTCTGTACATACTCTACACCTTCGGGTATAGAAGGCGTGATATAATGTTTGTATATATTTTTCATTTGGTTTTGTAACGACCTACAAATTGTCATCACATTTGTGTAAAGGAAAAGGAAATTAGAATCTCTGCCAAATATATGAAGGAAACGATATTTTTCAGTTTGTATGTGTTATGCCTTGAAGGTTGTCGATTAACTAGCGTAGAATTATCACCACTCCATTTTAAAACAATGCTAGTCGGTCATAATTTACATACATATCTTTCTGTGTTATTTTATCTATTGCAAACGCATGCATATTGCATATATTATGTTATTTAGAGCATGAAATTAGGTACTAGTGTCCTACGATATTCTTTCTTTCTAAAGTTGTATCTACTTCCGAGTTATCTAATCGCTTTCGTCGATAATTCGGAAAATAAAGTTTTGAGATCCGACCATGAATTACATAACATTACAAGTTTATTGGGTTAACTTTACTTGTTTATACCTAGTTCCTAGTACTTAGTTCCTAGGTACAGTCACAACCTAAATGTGCACGTACTCTATCACATGATAAGGTTACGTTTATGATTAAAAACTACTGCAGTAGACAGATTTCAGTTTTATAAACAGGATTAAACTTTTATATATTTAATCCTTTGCCTTCCTAATTACTCATTATAAACATCCTGATACTAGATTACAGTAGTTTTGAAGTTTTACAGCCTATGTTTGTATAAACTACCGCATTAGTGATGCGTAGTTTTCAACACGTAACGAGAGATTACATTATTATCTCGAAATAGTAACAAACTGTTGTCATCTGTGTATTTTTGTGTTTATTTCCTCTGAACTACGCAACCGATTTTGATAAAAACTAGTGATAAAAGTTTTTACTGTGACTAAGAGCTACAATATTGGCATAAGGCTAGATAATTTTTTCACGAACGGTTTGTAAGCATGTGACTCGCATATCTATACTAATATTATAAAGCTGAAGAGTTTGTTTGTTTGAACGCGCTAATCTCAGGAACTACTGGTCCGATTTGAAAAATTCTTTCAGTGTTGGATAGTCCACTTATCGAGGAAGGCTTTAGGCTATATATCATCACGCTACAACCAATAGGAGCAGAGTACCAGTGAAAAATGTTACAAAAACGGGGAAAATTTATGTGACGCAAGCGAAGTTGCGCGGGTCAGCTAGTCAATAATATAGGTACTATTTGATTGTAATAGTTTTCCTTTAAGGGCTAATTTTGGAAATACGGCCATGATTTATTATAATGATTTACTGTGCAAATAGGTGTACTATATTTATTTAACTTTTAATTTAACGAGGTGCAGCTGGAAGATCACGTTAAATCTTTACACGTGGACAGGGACGCTGGTATAAGTTGTATGTAAAATACATAATATGCCAAGAAAACACCAATAACACGTTGAAGGTGTGATAACAAATGATTCACGTTTTCAACATAATACGTAATCATATCAATGGTAATGAGATAAAAACGTACTTTTTCGCACTTTGAAATATAAGACTTTACATTTAATGATGAAAAATATATTTTATATTGTAATTTAAGGTCATATTAGATGAAGAATGATTTCCGGTTAGAAATATTATCTTCTATATTTTTACATACTTTGGAATACGTACGTACGTAGGAATGAAAATTCCAGTTCCAAGTTATTAATAGTTCTTTGAAATAAAGTGTGAATTGTCCAATGATACTTATTATTTCCTTAGACATTCCTATTGACTTCAAACTCAAATCATTTTTATTGTTTTCGTTAGTAGAACCTTTTAGAATCCTTGCTGTCATATTCCAAAAGTGATTAATCGAGATCTAGCAATTTATAGATTTTCTCTCCACGAAATACATCAGTCGTGCTAAGTATAAACTTTTCGTCGTCATACAAGTAGTACACAAAGCACCTGTACGAACTATATTTACTCCAACTATTGACCTAAAATCGACTGCAAATTCAAAATACCGCATCCATTAATACCCGACCAACATTATTAATACTCTGTTGTAACTAAAATAAAATACTACGATAGTAATTTTACGTTTATTTTGTTATCTGATATCTTAGTAATACTCACGAGATCTCTCGTAAGTTCCAAGAAAAACGTAAGAGGCTTACCTGAAAAGGAAAAGAAAACCAATTAATATTATACACATAGATATATCAGTTATTTCTTGGTAATGGTTGTGGTTTCCTTCGAATATGTGGTGAGTACAAGGTAATATTTATTATGTTAATAAATTGGTTGAAGAATATTGAAGACCGATTAATTGACGTAATGTTTAACATCATATTTTCTAAAAGTATTGTTTCCTTATTAGGTATAATATTCTTATATTATTGTTTATGTTGTGAAGACGACGTAGCTACTCGTAACAAAGAGAGTGCCCAACAAATAAGCAAAATGTCAAATCTTTGGTAACTTATTCAATATCGTGCTATACGAATCCTAGAGTCTGCTTAGTTCCGCATTTAGCCATATCTTCTTCTTAAATAGACTAGTAATTTAGAACTACACCTGATTTTAGTTTCCAGTGACACTAAAGCAGCACAATTTTTTTTAACCAGTAAAACTCGCTTTTTATTAAGGCCTTCAGAAATAACCGAAATATTAAGTCTCTTTTATACCAGTGAAACACATGACTACTTTTACAACCAAAACAACGATACACTAAATAAATGGTGACACAGAAAAGAGTCAGTGTGCTGGATGCTTTACAACGGAAGCAGTTAGTTAGTGCACACGTGAGTCTGTAGTACGTTATAGCAACAGGACCGCAAGGCCACAGTAATGGAGCTCGTGCGTTTCCTTGTATGCACTTCTACTCATTTTATATGATTTCATGTGATAGGTTCGAATTAGGGTCTAACTATTGTATGAGTGGTTACGATCATTTGCGTTTACTTGGATGCTGTTGATTTGAGTAAGATTTCGGAATGTAATGTTAGCAAAACGTGTTTTTGGCAGGGTATCGGGTTAATGTAAAATGTAAGCCAAATTAGGAGCTCAGAAATTAACCCGTCTAGGCACGGTATAGAAAATTTTATTATTGATTAGATCTCAGAAAAATCGAATTCAACTAAAAGCTTTAATAATTTATTACGTCAGAAACACGCGTAAATCTAAATTTAAACTAAGTTCGACAATTTCACCTAACACACTATCACACATTGATGATGGATCACACCTTATCACAGCATTTCAGACAAAGATTAAGTGGATCACGATCCTCACATACAAATAGGTATATTTATTACAACTTGTTCGCAAAAGATTTGCCGATGTCACTCATCTTCTCTCGTGTCTTTAGTACCACGAGAACACTTGTGACGTCACGATTCCATCGGCAAATATTTTTCACACGAGTTATATTTGGAAGGTAAATGATTGATGAATACGATAGCTTAACGTAGTCTCTCAATCATTTATCGTGAATGTAAGAAATCGACATGTCAATATCAGATGTACTTAATATATTTTCAACTTGAGTCACCATTACTATTAATATTATTAGGTATATTCTATAACCTAATATGTAACGTCGAAATGTATTTGAAAAAGGCAAAAACACTTAAAATTCCTTAAAATCGAGATACACGTAAATTTAAAATGCGGTAGTACGAGAGTAAAGTTTAAAGAATAATACAGTTAAAGCAAAATAAACATCTTTGTGTTACAGTTTTTCTTTTAAGTTTTACATGTTTTCTTTGCACTCGTAATGTATTTATCCAAGCCTGGACAAAAGTTCTCTACCTACAAGCCCAGAGAACCTTTAAACTCATTATTCCTGAGACAACTTCAATCTATTGAAAAAACCCTAGTTTGATTGGACAAAGAGAAATAGAACACTCAATGAGATAGCAATTTAAAGGAGGAATTTTAAAATAAAAAGTACTGAAAGTGCTTTTATACAAAAGTGAATTAAAAGAAAAAGGTTTTTCGGAATGCTTTCCGTTGGTTTGCATATTCGTTTTCTATTCATTAGAATATAAATATTTAATTAAAGGGGCTCATACGTGCAGTCGACAGCAAAAGTAAATGGAGCCTGTGTTCATAAATGTCGGGATATTTTCTGTTTGATATTTGCAAAAGTACGTTTGAGTGTTGTTTTGTTTCCATTAGGTGGAGTTACAAAACGACAAGCGTTGCAACGTTCGCCGCTGGATATTTGATTAGTCCCAGCGATTTACTCCGAACACTCCAAACTACTAGTATATTTGTATTGGATATAAAAATACGTGTTCCAGGTGGGACTGTACTTTACTCTCATTGGGATAGAAATACAGATTTTTTAGTTCGACGTTATATTTGTTTCGATGTTATTCAACAGATTTCATCATATATCAATTTTCGACAGTCATTTTAATGCAGTATCTTGTCTTTTCGAAAAGGCTTTAACCAGATTCTGATCTGATAATACCTGTCACTCTGAACAGTAATTCGTTGAGTCATAGATATTTTTTATATATCTTTACTAAGTATAGTTACGTGTTGTATTATTATATCATGCTGTTTTTTATGTATTTCTATGTGTCATCGCTAGTAAACATTTTACTGTGCCTGCACGTACTCTAAATTAGGAGCTATCATCAAATTAACTAAAAGTTATTCCACTAACGTATTATCTCAACTGAGAGTAAACTTCTGGCCCTATGGTATACTACCATTCAAATGAACATTAAACTTAGACATTAGTAAAACAAAACGATCTCATTTAAGACAATAAAAAGGTTTTTAAACGTGCTCTTCTCTACCCTAATAAAGCAACGGTAATATACAAGTCACGGCCGCGACAACACACCGTGGCGTAAATTATAACAACACAATACATTGACGGCTACATTTGACAATGGTAGCACAGTCTATGGACTAACGCAACCATGTCAAGGCGTTTCCCTATTACAGTTTTGACACGGGCGAAATATCAATGGCTAATGAATTGACCTGGATAAAGGTAGGCTTTTGATGTAGTATTGTTTTGTTTGTTGTTTAGAAGAAATAGTAAAGTCACGTTTGTTGCTAACATTCAGTACGAAATTTATATGTCGTCATGTCCTGTCCAATAGACGATGTCTAAATACGGTCGGGCCTTTCGTCTTCAAAGTCTAGTATGATTTTTGAAATGATAAATTAAATACATCATAATTCCGCGGAACGAATATAGACGTATCTTTCTTATGAGGAGCTCGAAGCACTTAAAAAGAAGGTCTCAAAGAGAACTTAAATGTGATAATGAAAAGAATGTCTTAAAAACACCAATTATTTTTAAACAACAGTCAACTAAGTAGCATATTTTCCAAGCGGTCCTATAACTGTGTCGTCAATTAGCAGTAAATATATGGTTCACATTATGCATGCACTGTAATTGCACGCTTCATGTCGGTCTTGTTATGTTAATTTACGTATTAACACTGTCACTGCACCAATTGCCCTTGAGATGGGTAGGCAACACAATTATTGAGTAACATCTAAACTATAATATTATAAAGCTGAAGAGGTTGTTTGTTTGTTTGAACGCGCTAATCTCAGGAAAAACTCTTTCAGTGTTAGATAACTTATTTATCGAGGAAGGCTATAGGCTATATATCATCACGCTACAACCAATAGGAGCAGAGTAGCAATAAAAAATGTTAGAAAAGCGGGGAAAATTTTGAACCAATCTCTCTTATGTGACGTAAGCGAAGTTGCGCGGTATTTACATAAAATGATGCCTTTTACCCATAGAACACTACTCACTACTATCACTTGTAAACTGCCCTTACTTCATTCACATCCATACATCTTGCCGTCACTTATGAATACGCAATACCAAATCCTACTTTTGTTTATAAGCTAAGCTTTAATATCTCTACCAGTCGAGTGGTGATCATAAAAATATCTTGGGTTAATGAAATAGTTCTAACTTAAAATGGGACAATCTGATCCATGATAATGATAAAGTCTCTCATATTGATATCACTCTAGTGTTAAATTTCCTCTCGAAACAGATTTATATTATGTCTAAGGGCTACTTAAGAAACATGCATGAATCAAAATAAGTTTGTACGGATCGTAGCAGATTTTTTGGTACCCGTTTACCTGTATGGTAACACCACATGATAGTCATAGTAGATACGTATTTATTTTGCCGTGTCGGTCTATTTCGATATCGGTTGATTAGCATATAAGCAATGACGGATTATCCTCCCAACATAATCGGCTTCTGTTACTATACGACATTTACAATAGTATACATACACGTGAGTACCGATTCGTTTCTACATTTGTTTACTTGTCGTGATCAATTATTTTGCGCATTTCAAGGCTTATTCCATAATTTATATGTAGAGATTTTCAATAATCGTTAAATCAAAATACTATATTTTCCATTAAATGCTACTTTTAGCAACATTTTACACCAATTCGTTAACATTTAAGCGCTTGACGCGTAGCTAAAGCGATATAATTGGAAAATTAACACAATGGCTCGCGTAAATGTATTAATAACGCAAAACTAACAATTATGTGAAGGCATGGTGCTGGCAATAAATAATTATGCTAACGATAACATTAAATATTAACATTACAATAAAATTACCCCACATATTTGAACATAATTTTAACTTCGCTATTTTTAACGATATTAACGTTTATAAGGAATCATTATATCGTACGGAAACCTATTCGATCGACCTTGATGCCTTCCACAAAACTTTTTCAATGTTGATTTATTACAGATAATGTTCCTATCATGAAGATTTGACACGCAAGACAACCAACAACTTTGTGCGTGTATCTTACTTTGAAACAATAGCATATAAAACAACCCCATAATATTATGGTAAGCCGAAAACGCGCGGTTTAGCAAACTGGTAATGTGGGGCACTGACGTCAAAGTTTTCGCATTAGGAAAGTTACTAGGTCTCGGTCGACCGTCGGGAACAGCGGACGGGGAAATGGCACTTATGCAGCCGAGTTTTAAGATCGTATTCCCATGAAAACCCCATAACGTGACGTAAGAACTACTGCGAAATTAACCCTGTCTACAACGCTTGTTCAGTATCAGATGGTGACGCAAATTGTTCTAAGCATGTTTCGTGTTTCACTGCACTGCTTTAGTATTTAGGTCGAATTATATCATTTGACTTTCATATAAACGGCAATTTTGTTGACAGGGTTTTAAGAATTGTACTTAGTTTGTAATCTCATGTTTGTCGAAACTTTGTTTGGACGGGAAGAGTTGGATTTTACAATTTACAGCATAATCTCTACGAACGAGTAAGTAGGTTAATTTTCCGACATACTTTTGTTATCAACGTAACACAAAGTCAGGACGATGTATAACGTTTTTAAATGAGCGAATTCCAGTGTAATATCCCGGGGATACGGGTGGGTAATTTATTCTGAAACTCTTGAACATGTTTGGAGAAATTTCTCATCGGGCCTGTTTGTGGGGGCGGCTCTTGGATTATGGTGATTACGCTTAATGGCTCCACTTACGTATTGATTAACCGTTTTAACGTCATCGTTGGATCGATGGTAAACTTTCAGTTTTATTGTTTAGCGAGGTTTACCAGTGCGTACTATGTAGCTTGTATAATAAGTTCTTGGCGTGTTATTCATCTTTACTTCCGTCTTTATTGGTTGCATAAAGGAAGCTCTAAAGTTAAGCTGTTTCTTCGTCAGATTGTGCCTGCCAAAGATGGGTTGTAACTTGCAGTATAAACTTATCTAAGTAATTTATATCGCCTTCCGGTTTCTCAACATAGATTAGTTCTTGTGAGTATACATGCATAAAGCACTTAAAACGCATTACAAGTCCGTAAACGGGAGTATTTTTCGAGATTTTTCCGTCATACCTTTTTATTTCCCATAAACTATCTGCCAAAACCGTCAACTAGACAGTCATAAAGCTTATACAAAATCCTTCAATAATTAAACATAAATTGCTACGCTTACCGATGTTATAACAGGCATTGACTGAAACCGGCTACGAGTGGTCGTATGTCAATATTGGATAAAAAGTATTGCTCCAATGTTTGCCTACTTATTTGGACAAATATTTGCTACAATCATGTTGGCGTAATGTGGGTGTTGCTACTCTATTACAACATGTTTAAAAAGTAGGAATGCTATTTATTTAAAGGAATATTTTGCTTTCCTTTGATGGTATTGTAATATGGAAATGCGGAGATAAATTTATTCCTCTTTATATTTTAGAGATATAGTTAACGCTACATTATAGAATAACAAAGATAAAGAGGTTTTATTTCATCATAATTTGTCCTTATAACTGGACTCAACAGGCTACTTGGTTTTTTAAAAGTCTAAAGGCCACAAATTCATTTTGACTCGCCTAAAATTGCAAATAGAAGGCAGACAAAGTCGGGAGTAAAACAAATAGGGATAAATAAATTAAGTTTACGGTAATAAAACAACCAATAATTAATTGCACATCCAATTTAAACTGTCGCTTTGAAATACAACTTTAATTAAGAGTCAGAGAGGGACATCAATATTAATAGTTGGTCCAAATACGAATTATTAATATCGCTGTCCTTTTCTGTCACTCTGCTCCGTTAAATTAAGCCATCGATGACATCCATTGACGTGTATTAATTCGATACAGCTTTATGAAATTTAGATGAGCCTGTTTAGATTTCACTATTATTTTGGTATGAAATAGTATTGAATAAGTTGGGAATAAAATTGACGTTTGCTTAATTGATTTGAAAGACGAGTTATTTTAGAGAATATTAATTGGTTTATATGCCATTGCTGCTAATCTTCTTCTCAAGGATTGTCAATATGAGAAGAAATGGGCCTCACTTTTAAGACAATTTATTAGGCGGCTATTTAATTTTGCATGTCGTCATTCCCGGTGTATTTAGAATTCAACATCATTATCATCATTCGTGCCTATATTCATCTGTTGCAGATGATGAAGGTTTAAAATTACATATTAAATCAAAGTTATTAAGTTAAGAAGAAGACTGAGGTAGAAGCAGAAACGTGTCTACTATATTCCTACCCATTCATCGTACATATAAATTGCTACCAAATCGGGTTATCTTAGGAAATCTAGGCTTTAATGATAGTACATGTACTAGATACGTTATAAACTTTATGAGCGGTTCGTGTATTATAAAATAGAACGTTCCCGTTACAAAATTGGGTCCACGAGTTTTAAGATAACACTTTATGTTCGGGTTACGTCGAGATCATCTCAAGTTATAACTTATGAGGTAGTGATCAAGATTTTACGAGCTTTAAATATTCAAGAGATATAAATACAGCTATCTAGGTTAAAACATCCTTTACTTAAAAGTATTTTGCGTTTGAGAAAACAATCAGGCGGGTTATTGGCAATTTTTATACGATCGAATAGCTCTCGGTTTAATTAAAGTTGCGATAAAGCGTGTGCGTATACATTGTGAATTCGAGTGTATGTGAAGATTTTTTACTTTATATTTTTTACTTAGAAACACTCACATATGTCTACGTCATAATTGTTTTTGGCAAGAGTGGTGGATTCAAGATTCCTCTCTTGTTCTAGAAGAGACTCTTGCCTAGCGGTGAGACAGACATAGGTAAAAAAATGCGTCAATTGCGTTGCTTATAAACCCTTAGCTTCACTTTAACTGAAATGAAAAAAGGCAAGCTTAACTCCAACGTGTAATTTGATAGAACCATTTACTTCCTACCCTATAACATAGAATGGTTCTATTGTATCTATACAGTGAACAAAATAAGCCGACTAGAGATAAAGGATATAAAATACGCGTCCTAATTTCGCTATCTAATGTAATATTTATTATCACAGCTGTGCCTATAAAATTCCTATTTCATTGCTTGGAATATCATCGTAAAATGTGGGAAAATATGGTGAGAACTTGGTAGGTTATTTTTCTTACAACGTAGAGATACTGGTCAACCTAGTAACAAAGTTATTTTCCTTCAAGATTGCTGTCTTAGGTGACCACTATTTTCAATCATAACACGTATTCATAAAATAAGGAAGTAAGAAGTAGTACTGCATGTTCTTGTTGTTACTGGTATTTAAATAACAAGTAGGCATTTTTGAAAAGGAGCAAGCATTAAAATCATAAAAACAAGAAGTCTCTCACTTAACGTCTCATATTTCAGTATTCATTTTTACGCAAGAAGAGAAAAGGTTCCCGAGATCCTTTTCCGTATCCTATTACACACCTACATAACTAACCTCGGCAAAGTTTGCTTACTATATTGACCGACCACTGAATGCAGCTGGCCACTCAAACGGGCTATAACATACGTGATCACCGCAGATAAACCCATGGAAACTGGGTCGTAGTACGTCCATAATGATTAATGTACCCCATTTCTTATACACCGCCGGGATATTCCAAGGAAAAACTTGATTGATGAAGGATTGCGAGGGTTAGGAGTAATATTTTCGTGCCGTTTCCTCTTGCCAATGTCGGTATATGGGTTATTGGGCCCCTATTTATTTGTATAGGTTTTGAAAGGGCGGTTTGATAAGATGATATCGAGATTTGCGGCCCAGTTTTCGAATGTGTAGAGTGTGAATTCAATTTAAATGTTGCGAGTTTTGGTGGGGTTGTAAGTTGTTAATGTATTCCGTGTTTCGTAAGTGCCGTGTAGAATATGAATTTTTTTTTCCAAATATGTCAGGATATTGCTATTTGAGGATGGTTTTACGACTTTATTATTAAAGGTTGTTTCATATTTCACATCTCGTTAATTTAAGGAATCTAGTATTGTTTAGATACTGTAGAAGTCTTTGCTCTCGGTATTATATTCCATTCATAGACTCGAACAAACACCGTAACAAAATATAAACAAATATTTCTAGAACGTAAAATCCTACGCAATAAATAAACACGTGGCTATGGCTTCATTGTGCTGCTTCTTTCAACAAAACGGCAAATATATAAAAGCACAAAGAAGGAATTTCCACCTACGGAGCTTTGCGATATTGTAAATATTTTACCGATATTTCAAGGCTTTAGCTACGACCCTCGAAGCCTGTGGGAGGTAGACCCTGTGACCGTGATACAGAGGCCTCGGCGAAATTAAATAATAACGCAATAAATAATATATAATGTACTATGTACCTACTATGTAGGTGAAATTTTAATTTAACTGCGAGAGTGGCGAATAAATAACGCTTGTTTATTACTGCTCAAGAACTTTAGAAGTAAATATAAAAGGAAATGTTTTATTTTTGTCAAACAGCTTAGTTTAGTAGCAAATGTTTTCTATTAACCGTACTGTTCTTTGTTACTTAACATTTCATATTTTTAGGATGCTATTTAAGACACGATGCTCATGTGCACGTTAAGAGCAGCACAAGTAACTATTTACATAGTATAAGTACGAAACTTACAAGTACTGTTGTTTTACGTAAATATACGTACAAAAACAAGCGTATTAATTTCAGTGTATTGTTGTCTAACAAGTCAATTTCCAGTCATGTCCATTTCAGACCCTTAGGGGGTTGAAGACGAATGATTCGCCTTGTTACCTAAGCCTCAGCTCAACATGCTTGCCCGCTCAGCGGATTATGGCCCATCGACCACACATCCGGGTGACGAGCGGATTACCCGTATTAACCACCTCAATGGGACGCTGTAGTAAGCTTAGATGCTTGTCTTATTACTCTGATCGATAGCATAGACTTGTGTTTGAAGGAATATATGTATCGTAACGTTATATGTAATGTTACTACAGGAAAGCATTAAAAGATATCGTAATATCGTATTTTAAGTGATAAATAAAGTTGAGAGATATTGGAAGATGAAATCAGTGAGTGGACACATCCGTTCCGAATCGTTTATCATGCAAAAACTATCAGAAAAGTACAACTGGTATTGCATATTATTATTATCAACCACATGAGCCCAAGGTTCATTAGCTGAAAACAAATACAATAATATCTAAATGCCTAACAACGCACTCGCAATTTTCTCTTATCAATTTATTCATCACACGCTATTTTAAGATAACATAAAGCTATAATTATAACCGTTTAACTGATATTCGTAAGCGGATACCATAAATATTAACATTGAAATTATGACTATGAAAAAGCAAAATTATATTTAGCAGAGGTTAGAGCAGGGTCGTGCTTATTACGATAAAACAAAGTTAGGTGAAATGAGTCAATCTGCTAAAAGGTTGCTAATAGCTGACGTTATTTGTAGTCTAAACATGCAACGAAAGAACACGATTATCCCTTCAAATGAGTTGCCTAAAATGAGGTGATTAACTAGATTGGACAGATTACAGGCTTTTTGGACGTGTAGACTATTCAGCTGTTCATAATAGGGGTCCTTTTGTAACAGTTTTCAATGTGTTATATAGAATTAGAAGCTCCATTACGCACTCACGAAGTTCAATTAATCTTTTCAGTGATTTAAATTGCGACGTGATTTGGCATATAATTGTTAATTATTTAGGTATAGTTACTTAAGTTGCAGTTACCAAATTATTCGACTATAGCAGTATTTGGCCTGAAGTGTGATGCACAGGTCGACATTTGCCGAAAATCTGACTTTAGGATAAACAAAAAAAAAAACAAACGTAAAGTAGAGGCAAATCGACAAAATCGTTTGGTTCGAACTCAGAACAAGGAGGTTAGATAAGCGGCTGTGAGATATTACAGCTTAAAATACTTAAAAGTGTATAAAGAAGTCCATTTCACGGGCTATTTATGTGAAATTTCATTTGTAAACAGCGCGTAATACCTGGGTATAAAACTTTGCAACAGCTGTCACGAATGTATTATGAACATTTAGGGGTCCTTGCCAACCAAGCAGTCATGTTTGTAAGTGTTTATTATATTAATGGCGTATAGGGGAGCGAGGGTAGTTTCAATTTTAGGGTTTAGCGTGAAGGGTAGATAAGCGAAGCTTATGTAGGTCAAATCAATTTGAAAGGATGGTTGAGGAATATTATGGTAGTATTTTTGAAAACGTTGGCGAAGCGTTTATTAATATTCATAGACGTTTTATTTATATTGTTCAATTTAGATTTCTTGTACTCTTTTCGGTGTTCATAAAAGAAATAAAAAGTTTGTAACTAAATATAACTTTAAGTAGAACTTTCTCTTATACTTAAGGGTCTTTCATAAACATATTCCATAACTTTTGTTCTAACAGTTGATGCTTAGATAAGTAGTAGCATTCAACGTTAAAAAAAACAATCGAAATGATTCTACATAATAATTGACCTACAAACATTACAAACATTATGTAAAACTACATCAACAACTGCCGAGATCGACGATAAAAGCCGCATCAATGATGAAACAACAATAACGACAGGCTTCACTTCGCTTGACTACACAATGGCCAGCGTCCCTGACATTGACGAGGTCAAACCGGCAATGTACGCGGTACAAGACAATCCGCCCGTCGTAAATATTTTACATTGCAAGATTGCGTCACAAGGCCATGGAAATTATACAATAGCGGTAATTATGAAGTGTGATAGAATAAAACATGTAATGTATGAAAATGACCTTCATCATTCAGGGGTCAGCTGTCTTGGACATTTTAACCCTGTATACATACATAGTAATTTGTTTAAATTTTCTGTAGGGAATAGCTCTTCTAAACCTAAAGAAGCCATTTAATAGAACTTTGCTGTTTTTATTCTTAAGTAACTACTCCAGTTTATTTATAATAAACTATGTACCTACACAAGTGTACTGTAGACACACTGCTTTATAATATAAATTACAACATACATTACGTACTATTATTAATCATTTTCTATGTACTCGTAATAAATAACGTAGTAGACAGTGTTTACGTTTTAAATGAGTTTACGAACTTTGAATGACTTTTGTTATTTTTTCGCAGTACGTGCTGTATTGTATCGATTCATACGAGTCGAAAGAAATCATTGAGAGCCAGTGACGTCACTTTACGTGCATCGCACAATGTCACGGTGGCCATTCATTAGAACCGCTAGGGTTGTCGAAAACATTACCAATAATGATTTATTTAAACAACAAATTTTAGACTGAAAGGTGCCTGAAAATCTGATACATACAGAAATAGCATCACGCCTCTCCCAAAGACGTAGGCAGAGGGCTAAGAATGAAATATATCGACGTTTCGCCATTAACAATTTTAGTCCCATGTCTTTTATCATAATATGCCGGATACGTTACCAAACTCAAATAGAAAATACTTATCGCACTTAGTCCGATTCCGAGAATCAAACACGAGCCCTCGAGATCAGGAGTCGTCTACACTACCGTCTAGACTAGAGAGGCAGTCAGAAAAATAATGCTAAATGAACTATGCTACATGACCTTTAGGCAATATGATTTGCGACCACAGTAACCACAAAAAAGACAATGAACACCATAGAAAGAGTATCTAAATGTATCAGTTTAATAGTGATGCGTATTTCCGTCTTTACCTCAACGATAAAAGATACAATCATACAGATCATATTGTTAAGTAACAATGTAAATGGATACAATTTTATCTCTTTGATATGGAATCTCGATTATCAGATAAAGGTATTGTTTGTGTACCATATCTAAGGTTTTATCCCGGAGTATATTCGAGATTGTCGTGTATTTTTGGTCTCAGAAAATGACTAACATATTTTATTCATCGAAAAATCTTTATGTGACATCGTATTGGCAGTTTTATTTCGACGTAATTGTTACCTAAAGCGTAAATTCTATTTGTACGTGTGTTTATTTCATTCTATAAAAGAACGATTTGGAGGTCACAAAATATATTAGGTTGTTGTCAAATAAAACGTCTAAGAAAACCGAGTTACAAGGCTAGGCTTCTTTACTCAGAAAGCTCTAGGTAACAAACCACAGGAATAAACTATAGAA
Organism: Anticarsia gemmatalis; assembly: GCF_050436995.1. Classification (NCBI taxonomy): domain Eukaryota; kingdom Metazoa; phylum Arthropoda; class Insecta; order Lepidoptera; family Erebidae; genus Anticarsia; species Anticarsia gemmatalis. The sequence goes on along the minus strand of NC_134748.1, from coordinate 4,667,528 downwards.
ATAGCGAATTACTTTAGTGTGTCGAGCTTCTTTATTACAACGGTTGCCCTAGTAACCACAACCTAAAAATCTGTCTACATCTATGCCAAGTATTTTAGTTATAAATTCCTCATCCATAGTCGGGCTAAAATGTGCGGCATCCCAACTGGCAACCCTAGAGTTGGCACGCACACAGCCAGCGATGCGTGACACAGTTTTATTTCTATTTATTTTTTCCCACGACGCGAGCGCGGCCGTGTGACGGGACTAGTGCACCGGAAAGCCAAGGTACTGTCTTTAAAAAATGGTTGGTAACCGTTGACGACCCGTGTGATCAGGGCCGAAGCCATAAGAACTAGTGAAAAACTATTGAAGACACAATTGCGGTAAGATTTGTGTTTCAGTTTTTGTGGTAACTATTCAATTGTTTAGTTCTTCGTTGTAATATTATTTTAAACTTAGCAAACATTTAGACCAATGAAGATTGATAGTAGACATTTGGAAATACAGTAATAATATAGGAAAGACAAGATTACTGGCCCTGTTTAATACTATTCAATAATTGCTACGAATATTAACTTATTAAACAACAGTATGCGTGAAGTAGTGAATTTTAACTAATTAAACTCAAAATCGTTCAGCTAATATGCATTAAAAGTGCGTGATTAGGAACAAAATAGATTAGCTCATTAGTACCTATAATGATTCTATAATAAAACTTCAATCACACGAATAAAGCAAAGTTCTTTCAAACTCATGCAATAAGAACAGTGATGATTTAATTTACAAATTTCGTTAAGAGACCCACGTAATTTGGAAATTAGGCTCACTTTACTGTATACGTTAGTGCGTTAGTACTCATAAACTTAATATAAAGGTTTGATTAATTTATAAAATTGAGTTTCGCATAAGACGTTATAAATTTCCTAAGTTTCTCTAGGTATGTTTTATTAATGTTTGCTAACGTGTAACAGATGCTTTGTAGGCACGAATTCTAGGTGTAGTTTATTATTCATCGAAATAGGTAAGTTGCCCTTCATAAACAACGATTTCTAGACGTCTCATAGCTTAAGGTACTCTTGCCTGCAAATATAATATTTCTGTTATAACACTTTTTGGCTAAAATGTTCTATTTATAGCCTGGAAAACTCTACTATAGAGCCGTAGTTTTCTATGTACAAAAAGACATTTTCAGAAAGGAGATACATAGATGTGGAACATGACAGCACATTGTTCTGATTTCTGTGTGTTTGTAGATACAATACTTTCACCTATAGTACCTATATTATATACAATATATTTAATTATAGTGTTAGTTCTTAAGTATTAAAAGACTTATATCGTGCCTAGTTTGAATTAGAATAGTTTAGTAGCGTTTCGGTGTCAAACTATAAGCTTGAACTGTTTTTCTTACGGGTACGTATCTATTTCCATATTTTAATATGTCATATAACAGTGTTTAAGCGACAAATTGAAACTAGACTACAGTTGCTAAAACCGAAGCGCGTGATTTTAACCTCGTGATACGGATTGTGAACACTAATGATCGATATAATATTGTCGGCGCCAGATCTATCAAGGCGTGCTATTCTTATTCAGATTTTATGCTTATATAAATAGAGTTAGCGTTTGAATGAACATTGATTTAGTATCTGTTATCGAAGTGCTTATTGGCAGATGAACTCTCTAGTTACTAGACTGATGAGGTTTAAGGTTATTAAAAATATATTTGCATTGAAATATCCTTTGCTGCCACACGAATCAATGCTATAACGTAACTAATTTATGATCATTTACTAAATTTTTCACGCATGTTCTTTGCTGAAAGTAGTAGCCTTATTTGGTACCGGGTCTTTTACTATCTCTGTGCAAGTGCAACATTTAATCTAAATCGATTCAGCGATTCAGATGTGAGAACGTAACAGTCTGAGACTGACATATTTAATACTTCTCGTTTATGATAAAATAATGGATAATTTTTTATGGAATATTCTTTTTCTATTGCAGATGATTCCGGTGATTTCAGCCAGTATTTACACATAGAGTAATTGACGGTGTAGCCTGACCTCCGAGATCACTTTAGTAGGAATACCGGTATGTTAAGGTTATACCAATTAGAAATTATCGGGGTCCTAGGCTATAGTACTGTCATAAATGGCCTATGAGCATTTAGAATGAATGCCACAAGGAGGAAGAAGTTAGTGCAATGTTACGTGTGCCATGTAATAGGATGTACGGTAAAGTCATTATTCAATATACAGAAAAACTGGCTATATCTGATAGTAACTGACTGTTCTGGCGAAAAATCTAGTTTATTTAAAAAACTGGTGCCGAGTCAAATTTGTATGATAGCTGCAATTTTATTTGGAATGATGCTGAAATTTAAAATGTAATGCAAAAGAAAAATGATGAACAGAGAATTATTTATTTTTATTAAAGATTATGTAAAATAGATCAACGCCTTTAATCCCTGTCAAGACTTCTTTTTTAAATGATCACGTTGAAAATTACGATCGATCGACTTTTTACGCATTCTCGACTATATTTTTTATTTCAATAAATCTTAAATGTAATAACATTTTAAGTGATGAACAATTAAAATTTTTAAAAAGAAAAATATGCAAAATGGATTATAAAATGTTGTAAAACTATAAACAAAAAACTTTGAAAACAGGACCGAGTTCTTGAAGAATTTAAAGTTCATATAAATATACTTTTTAACGATTTGTATTTATAATAGAAAATTTGAAAATAATAGTAATATAGATATAAAAATAAATAGTTATTATATAGTCTTGTTTTGACAAATTCATTTACTGAGCATAAATTATCTGAATTGTTTATTCAGCAAAAATGTTGTGACAGTATGCGATGGGTGTTTGGTGCAATTCATAGGAATAAAGCGATTTTAATATCTTTAAATATGTAAACTAACATAACAACTTTGTACGTATGGACGTCAAAAGAAAGTAAAATCTGTCATATCCAAGAGTATATTTACGATGTCTTTATTAATTGAACTAATTTCATTGTGACAAAGAGCCCATAATACTATACAATTAAATGATTGGTTATATATCACAGTTTTTTTTTTATAACTAAACGTATAACTAGTATGTCTTATTATTTATCACCAAGAAAAATAATTCAAAAATTTTACGAAATTTGTTTTATCGGACATTATAATAAATATGTCTTGTCTATGTTACTGGGTTATCGAAAATAGTGTCTAGATATTGACCTAGATATTTTCAATATAATTTATATGTATAAATCACTTTTATGTAGGACAATATTGTCATTAAAGACACCGTATTTATTGGCAGGTAAAGTCTAAAACAACATGTTTTTATAGTTTATTTCTCAGTTTAAAGATGTCAGGCCATCTCTACGTATTTAGTTTTCATAAAACTGAATAGTTTTCATACTGTTGAATATAAGAATAGACTATTTTATGTAGGTCATTACTTTTTAAATGAATAACTACTATAACAGAAAACATATTATTTTTGGACGTGTATTATACTACTAGCTGACCCGCGCAACTTCGCTTGCGTCACCTAAGAGAGAATAGTTCATAATTTTCCCCGTTTTTGTAACATTGTTCACTGGTACTCTGCTCCTATTGGTAGTAGCGTGATGTTATATAGCCCATAACCTTGCTCGATAAATGGACTATCTAACACTGAAAGAATTTTTCAAATCGGACCAGTAGTTCCTGAGATTAGCGCGTTCAAACAAACAAACAAACAAACAAACAAACAAACAAACAAACAAACAAACTCTTCAGCTTTATAATATTAGTATAGATTTAAGTTTAGACCTCTATAACAATAACGGACTATGCACAACAAGGAATGGTTAAGCTATAATTTTACAGATCACATACAATTTCTACTTCCGTATCACCCTAATTCTATTCCATCATTAAATTATTCTTAACTCGATTCTCTACCACTATCGACTAGCGACAACCGGCTAGCTATCGACATTTTGACATTTAGAATGTACTGCCAAAAAAGTTTCTACGACGCCCGTTAGAGGCGCTGATCAGATTTTCATACAAAAATCAATGACAGTTCGGTTGTCGGTAGACGATAGCAATAGACGATTGAGCTACCGAATCACAAAATACAATTTACGTCACTCGCCCTATCTTTTCAAATGCAGTGTGACAATGCACGTCACAGTCAGTTGGTGTTTGCGTTCAAACCATCTGTCTCCATACTAGTTAGCAGGGTTTACACAGCAAATGATCTGGAAAGCAGACTCTTTGACTGTGATGATGTGTAACGCGTAAACATACAACCACCTGTGCGTGGTTTATTTATAAATGCAGTATTATTGCACTTTATTTTATTATGTGTTTACTATTTTCTTGACAGTTTGTAGCGAAGACCCGCACATGGCCAGCGTGGTGGACTCAAGGACCAAACCCTTCCTTATTACGGGAGGAGACCCTTGCCCAGCAGTGGGACATTAATGGGTTAAATTTATTTATTATAATTTATTTTATAATATTATTGGGTTTTCTGAGAGTAATTTATGTTTATGATATAGTTAGTGGGTATTTTTTATACTCAAAGATTACTTTAATGTTATGACAGATAAAATGTATTTTTTATAATATGATTTTGTGAAAGCAACATGTAGTGAATTAATCTGAATTTGACAGATTATTTTATAATTATGCAGCTCATGTAGATAATTACCATGTTTGACCATAACGACGAAGCTAAATTAATAAATAATTATAATGAGAATTGTTTTAAGTAGATAATGTGATATTTATTATTGAATTAGTATGTTATAATGATCTAAATCCTACGATACAATTAGGCACTTATACTCATATTAACCTTTTTATTGGCTTTACGCATCGAATCTAGGCAAAGGTAATTAAGGTAATAATTTCATAATTGTAAACACTAGTAGTGTGAGCACTAGTGTGAGCAGTGATAGCCGAGTGGTATAAGTTGACACCTCCCACGCAAGTGGTCGCAGGTTCGAACCCGAGGCAACACACCAATGACTTTTCGAAGTTATGTGTGTATTAGAAATAATTATCACATGCTCCAACGGTGAAGGAAAACATCGTGAGGAAACCTTGCATGCCTAAAAATTTGTTCAATACAATTATTGAGGGCATGCAAAGTCCCCAACCCGCACTTGGCCAGCGTGGTGGACTCAAGGCCTAACCCCTTCCTCATTACGGGAGGAGACCCTTGCCCAGCAGTGGGACAGTAATGGGTTAAATTTATTTTATTTATAAACACTAGTAGACACAGGACGTAGAGGTGGAGAAATAAGTAGCTTATACAACTTTTCCCTCTCACAAATCATCAGTCATTGACGACCCGGAAAAAGCATCAAGCATCGAAATTTTACGACAAACTACTAACCGGAACGAATCCTACCATTTCGTTCAGTTCCCATACATAAACAGAATAATCATACAAACATATGTCATATGACTTTATGTATACGATTTGCAAAGTCTTCCGCGACACAATAAACTACCTAAACATATAAAGGAAGTGAATACAAACAAAACTATCGGAAATGCTTACTGCGACGAAATATTGTACGGAATGTTGAAAGTCTGCCAGTTTTAAATAGGAATATGAATATGTGTCTTTGTTATGGCATCAAATGTGACCTAAATAAAAATAGGTGAGTTTTTTTCAATATAAAACTTCCATGGCAATAAAAATTTCTATAAATTTTTATGTTTATTGCTTATTTTCATAACTACTTTTTATTAGCATTGATAGCCGAGTAGTTTAGGAATTTGTGTGTATATGTAAGTTTTGCGGGTTCGAAACTAAGGCAACATACCATACCATCACGCTTAACAAAAAACCTTCCGAACAAATACTGATTTGTGTGTTACAAATAATGATCATTTGCTAAACGGAAAAAGAAAACGTCTTGATGCATGGAGCGTCAGGAGGTCTTATATGCCTTAAAACACTTTAAACACTAATTTGATTACAGTTTTTTTCAACTTGTTCTAGGCCTGCAGGGGACTCAATCCTTCCTTCGTTTCGAGGAGAGTCCCGTGACCAGCAGAAGGATAGCAATGGGTTTGACTAATCACTTTTTACTAGGTTTATTTATTTAGGTTTACTCAAGTTTCTTTAAATAATTAAATATGTAATATCGCCTTATGTATTTGTATTGCATAACATATTATTTATTCAACTGCAATATTTATTACGAATAACAACACATTTCATTGTTTTAGTATTTCTTATCTAGTGATAAATGTGAAAATGACTCATTATGCTTTCACAATTGAAGGTTTTGTGTAAATTATGGTTTTCAAACTCGTTTTTTAGATGTAGATAGATTTGAAACTTTATACCAATACATTGGAGAGGTGAATCTACAGAAAATATAAAAATATGCTATTTCTAGAAGGGCTTATCTTCCATAGCAAAAACCAGAAGCATACAACCTCTTATTATTACCATTTTTAATTAGCTAAACGTATAATTTTACTCATTCACTAGATTTCCTTACCATTCCTAGCATCTATATTATTTTGTAGTTATTACCATAAAATACTTGATAGTCCATACAACTAAGTTTAGTCCAACCAATCTATTTTAGGATCCTACTTGTTCAAATATTTGAAGACATCATAAGATAAGCCGAATATAATTAATTATTCGCGAGCAAACATTCTAATAATATTCCGTAATACCAAGATGTAGGTAAAATATTTACTAAGGAACAACATTTGTTCTAATAATAGATTTAAGGACATAATGTTTTGAACGAGAACGCCTTTGTTGACCGATAATGTACCTGTGTGACTGCTAATCGTAAGGCCTCGGGTTTGATTCCCCGATCGCGAAAAATAGGTTAGTTTTTTCAAATACGTAGTATAATTGTGTACCTGGTACGAATATCATTATGAACAGTGGAAGTTGAGTGTAGGTATTGCATACAGTCCTGCCTACCTTCCGGTTGAACTAGCGTGCAGTTAACGTGACAGAATAAACAATACAAAAAACTTGTACATAATACTTATTTCTTCATGCACAGCTACATTCTATTAATTTGAGAAAAAAAACATAGTTTACTGATGTCTTAAGAGGTTATTACAAGGAGGAAATGAAAAACAATAAAGCGTAATATGAAAACCTTCGTAAATATAAGATTTTGTTAAGAAAATACGCTACAAATAATACCTCTGGATTACTGAGGTCAGATAACCGTGGCCGTTTTGATAGTAATATACGTCGGTCCGATATGGCTTAATACAAGGTCATTATGTTGCAATTTAATGGAGGAAACTCGGGGCAAAAAGTATTAGCTTCAATAATAATAGCGATGTTGGGAAATATTACTTTTATCATGATTTTTATTAGAAACAAACAGAAACAGACCGTATATCATGTTAATAAATCGTTTATTGAACTATTATTTTAAATATCTATGCTCGCATTCGTGCTAACATTATAAAACGACAAACGCGGGTATATTTCATACATATATCTGCCTACAACTTCGAGTTTGTCCGGCATGATGTTGTTAATGTTTACATTTGTTATACTCGAGCTAGAACCGTAAAACACATTAATAAAAATCGCTAATACGGGAGCTAATATTAGAACTGATTTTACCACTACTAAATATCTATCAGATAGTTTATCATACAGAATTATTCAATTACATACATACATTTGCTTTTACTATATTCAACAGATCTGACACTGTAAAATGGTTCTTAGATTCATAGATAGTATTTTTGTAAAAGTTTAACCGTACATAGCAAAAGTCCCAAACATCAGAAGGAATAACCACCTATTTTCAAGAACTAAACCCTTATACATTACCTATTCACAGCAAGTAGAAGTTCACTTCACTATTAATTACGTCTATCTTTAGTCCTTACCCTACAACGGTTATTTAGGTCGCCTACAAACTGTGGAAGTGAAAGTAATATATTTAAGCAAATAGCTTACTTGAACAAGTTTTATTAGCGGGCGAGACTTAATATTATGCCTTTGCTTGTAATATAGATTAATTATATGCTTATTATTGTGCTTATATGAGGGTACTTAGAAAGCGATTTTGTTTAACGAGTTTAAGCTTTATTTACCGAGTTCAGGGTTAGTTACTTTTGTTTTTCTACATTTTGTAGGCCAGTGTAATTACATTTTTGTTAAAATATGTTTTGGTATTATACTTTTAAACAAAAATGTTAAACACTAATATTTATTATCCTAAAAAATGGCAATAAAACACGTAGCTGAATGGTTAAGATTTTGTCATTTGACAGGTCTTGTAATCGGGATTTCGAACCCGCGAAGAACAACAACAAAAGCTTTTGAGATAAGCTAAAGGCGTTGACAATTTGGTTTTATTCGCTACCATTATTTTATCCGAAAAAAAGAGATAAAAAGAGAATACTTTACTCAAATATTTATGAACACTAAACATCACAAAACAATGAAAAAGTTTACGTTTCCATCGTTCCAATTTAAATATTGTATTACAAAATTTAAGACACGTTCGCAGTTCGCATTAAAACCACGGCTTAAAAATATTTCGAGCGTTATTTTTAAACCAATTCTTATGTAAATATTCTCGTTTTAAGGTTATCTTTTCATCAATCTTTCGTTGGTCCGTCATTTGTTCGTGTGACAACTCACAACGAAGCAATTAGTTTACGAGATGACACTTAAAATAACTATCTGCTGAACAAAGAGATTATTACGTGTTTTGCATTTAAAGCTTAAAAATCTTTTAAAATTACTTTACAATTACTTTAAAATTTAATAGTTGTTATCTGTTTGTTTAGAAATACGTTTAAAAATACAAAACTAATGCTTTAAATTCTTTCAGAAATAGGAGGGCTCATTATCGATATAGGTTACTTTTTATTTCGGGAATTAGATTAGAATTAGGTTTCTTCCCGCGAGAAGTCACAGTCAGAAATGTGTTTCACAAGGCCGTACTGTTTATATTTATACATCGAATTTATTATTCTAGCTTTTCAGAAAATTTGCCTTAAAAATATGTGATTTTCTTTGATAGAGACATAAAAGAACAATATAATATTTATACTCAAACTAATAAACAAAGACAGCGATAAATTTCAGTAGAAAATTGTGCAATATTTTCCCAAATATTGACTGTTTCGTAGTAAGATAATTTAATAATCTCGCTAGTCAAGTTTCTGTTTAAAATTTAAAGTAAATTAAACCCGATGAAGTATAAAGCCTTTAACGAAGAGCTGAGAGACATAAATCTAAATCAGGGTATTATCTTATTTGTTTACTTAAAGTTAAAGTCAAAATATCGTAAGTTTTTGTTTTGGATCTGTCAGAGTCAGGCCAGTCTGTTTATACATTCAGTATCAAAACAAAAAGCCTTATTTGCGACGCGATCTTGTATTGATACAGGAATCACCGAAGTGTAAGGAATACGGGTGCTATTTATTTTTAACAATGATTAGAGTTTGTCTCAGAATGTTGCAGCACTCAAGACATTGAGACTCTTACATAATTTAAATTAGTTCCCGTGACGTTTCACGTCGCTGATTTTGGCAATCTCATATCTCTTCTGTGATGTCAGACTTGGCTCATTTTCACTCTGCAAGTATTAATTATTTAGTTACAAGTACTTTCAACTACTCAAAACGAAATTAATATCATAAAGTGTAATTTATGTTCGAACTTCACTAGATAATGCTGTCGTTTCATATTAATTACTTTTTCATTTTAAAAGGGTCCCGAGTAATGGGTCCGTTTCGTTATATTTATGTCTAATTGTGAGCACCGAATAACGAGTATTTACGCTACGTGGCCGAGGTAATGGATAATTACGAAAGGATATTTCATTTTGTATGCGTACAAAGATTCGTCGTATCGTTCTCTCGATAACGATAAATATAAAATGCCTAATCGTTATTTCATTGAGTAAATAGGCGCATTGCGTGTTAATCTTTACATCTAGAACGTGTATTTTATAGGCACTTTTACAATGATATTTTGGTCACGTAACATTTCGTAACGATCAAATAACAATTTATTTGTACTATCACGGGTAAATACCTACACAAGTTCTACACTAATTTCCCTAAAAGGTCGCTTTACAAATTGGTTCAAACGTATTAAAGACCGGCTTACTTATTACTTTCGTTACGGCTTGTAAATAAAACGAAGTAGAAAAGGAACGTTAAAAAAGGAAAACTGAAAGGAAGGCGTATAGTGTAAGGAAAAAGCCTCCAATAACGTGATTGCGTGACCCAGCGAGGTAATTCGAAGGTGGTATAAATTAGGCCAACGCGCACTGAACTGTCATAGAACACAACGTGTCATCAGGAGGGTTAACTTAACCTTGTATCTTCAAGGTTACGTTCAACTGTCGAAACGATTTATTTATCAACGATGTATTATTCTCGAAACTTGATCCGTGCACGTAATTAATATCTTAGTGATAAAACTTTTTCAATTATTTTCAACCAACGTTCATGGAATAATTCAATCGACGGCCTAACTTTTGCGTTACGCTAACCTTATTAATAAGTTGGAGTTACATCAGAAATTGAAATTAGGGACGTCTAGTGAATTATCCTTTATGAATTTCAATTGACATTGTAGTGTTGATATGAGGCCGGGTCTCGTCAGTGTCCCAAATGTATTTTTCTCGGTTGTGGCATAACGACATCGTTATGTAGATTTTGGTCTATATTTCTACGGTTATCATATTATCAAAAAAGGTCGTGTATTCATCGGTGAGTTTGAAACCCCGCCTGGATCTGCGGGCGATCATTGTGTCCCGATCTCTGTTACTGACATTTCGTCTAGATAATAAGTCAACTGAATAGTGCTGTTATATTTCCAGTTGAGATTAAAAGAGGTTATAAATAGCGCTTTGTGATTTTGCCAGTTCTAAAGAGAGATAAATGAAAGCTATTAGATTTTTTTTTAATACGATATCTTTTTATATACGATAGCTTTTAATTTTTATTTTACACTATAATTCATTTCATTTGTAAATCAGCCGATGAAATATAAGAGTTGAACTTATTTTAAACCTATTTATATTATTCAAAACAAAATATTTTTAATTAGTACTAAAAACATAAGTTAGTAGGTATATAGATTTTTCTTTAGATGATAAATGAGAACTGAGTACCAGACATGATGTCCGCAACGAATGCGCCTTTCACGGTAAATCGGTTACGTTCCAAAGGTTAAAGAGAAAGACTTGTAACGAATTACGACTGATTCTACACGTGGTTTCAATAATATTTGTTTATGAAACTTGCGATAAGAGTCATGAAAACATTGAGATAATGTTTACTGCGGAATATTTTTCAAAGAAACCTTACCAATTCTTTTATTACGATTACTATTATTTACAGATGGAATCGAAAACTAGCCAAAAAGTTAATCTGTCACGAAATAACCTTTCCCTAGTCAAAATTTGTTTCTTTCTTTGTTACGTCGTCCATGATTTTCAGTTACTTTTCAACCCGTTTCCTAAGTTTAGCGCGACTGAATTTAACAACAACAGTATCAAAATAAAGAAATAATTGATACTTACATAAATACGGATATTTTTTTTACAATACCTATGATCGTAATAAAAGCAAAACGTAACTACATTTTTTTTATTTCATTTCCCTAGTTAAGCACGACAGAAATTAAGGAATCAAAATGAAGAAAACAATATGATATCTTTACAGCTGTATCATTTTAACTTCGAAGTCTACAGTGTTATCAATTGGTTTTTCCGTTAACATTCAGTTATAATAAACTGTCAATAGATCTGGCAAACCCTATGATGTTATCTGGCGTTTTTGCTGGCATTTTGGCGTTGCCATCGGTCCGATGATGCCAGATGATTCGTGACGACACCTTGACATACAAACTATAGTTCATTGCAGTGTATTAGGGCAAACTTTGAACTCATTCTGTATTGGTTATATTTAACTTTACATCGGCACCGCCTTAAAAGGAAACTTTAGGTTTGGTTTAAAATAGATTTGTTATGAATTTATTGTGTCATAGTTTTTTGATCTCAGTTTTTTACGTGTTGGAAGACGATAGTGAATATGATAAATGTGGTGTTTGTATAAAGTTTGGGTATTTTTACTACTTTTGGATATTATGTCCAGGAAGATGCAAACAAGCATGCATTATATTTTTTTTTGTTAAGTACCTACGGATGGTGCTATAGTTTTTAGGTACGCAGTCTGCTATGAATCCGTATCTACATATTATGGCTTGTACTTAAGCGTACGACCTAGCAATATGATATAATTATGAGTTTTAAGAGTGATTCGCATTGACTTTTCTGTTAAAACTTCATGTTAGAATTGGCGTTATATTTATATAAACAAGTTTACGAAGCAAATTGTACATAGAGTTATGTTTTGGTATAATCTTAACGGTTTAGTAAGGAGTAGTTTCGGAAATTCACATAAATTTCATTTTATATACACCTGGCACGCGATAAGCTTTGTTGTGTAATATTTATTATTAATTGTAGGTAACTGTTTAATGTTATGCCGTCTGTCTGTGTTTTTGTTTCTACCTCGCTATTGCTACAGTCTGACTTCAATTAGTTACAATAATATTAAACTACTTCAGCGATTCAAAATCTACGACTTACATTTTCTGATAGAAAAATTACCCAAATTTTAAAGTAATTAACTTGATAAAAAATTTATAACGAGATTTTAATTTATACAATATATATTTTTATACAATTTTTAATATAACGAGACGAATATAAAGGTGCTTACACACTAGAGCAATTAAAATCAAACAAAGCTATGCTTTAATTAGTCACGCGAACAATTCCGAATACGACCGCAGCTTATTTTGTTGCTCTTTATTTAATGGCGAAACAATTAAAATTTCATCGCTGCGATTCTTGCCAAGAATATTACGTCATAATGCCTAATGATCTTAAGGGTTTGTTGCTATGTTTTGTGTTACTAACTGTTGAAGTTTCCACCAATCACGTGATTGTGTTACTTGAATGTTATTAAACAGAGCGATTTGATTGGTCGCTCGTTATATAATAGTGACGTAGTAGTGTTGTGCTCTATAACGGTGGATACAAAGCCTTATTTACTTTTTAGTTACGAATCTGTATTTATATATTTTAGTGATGTTTTGTTTTCTTTCTTTCGGTATCTATGTATAATTGGCTCTATTTCGGTTATTACGATTCATAGATTTCCCAAATAAAATATAGCTATTTTTATAATGCTGAAATAGTCTCGATTCATTTACATAAAGTTCAGAACTCTTTCAAACGTTCTTTTATGTATAAATTCGTGTTCTACGAATATCGTCGGGATAGTTATTCATTAGTTTGCTCGAAATTGCGGTCACAGAGATATCCTCTCATTATAATTTATGAGTGCCTAAAAACCCTGATAGTAAAGTACCATTTTCGTACATAACATGGCGGAGGGAACCATAATATTTACATAAAATGAATATGTATATTTTCGTACATATTTTGATCACGCGTCGGCGGAAAGCGATAAGGATCCAATAACTGTTTTAGTGCAAATCGTTACGAGATTGAGTAAAAGCAATTTGTTTGAAAAAACTATACAGCCGATAAAATTGACGAATTTATTGCGAAGTAGGTATTTCACGTAACTTCACTACAACGCAGTTTTTGGTAACTTAAAAATACCAATTGCATTGCAAAATGTGTATTATGATTATTTTAATTTTTACGTCGTAAATTATTTGTTATCACTAATTGAATTGTAATTACAACATTATGCTCGTCAGATCAGAGCATAACAATTATTCTAGTGATTTGAAAATTAGTAATGTATTTGATTGGAAATATGTTTTCGTCCTCAAACACTTAGATTTTTCAAAAGTTCACACTTTTTTAATTAGACAGAACAAAAGTTTTTAAAGAACTTTTCATTCGAACATAAATAGTTATTTAGTTTGAGAGCTTAGGCATAAGAATCATCAATACGAGCTTTAGCTATCAAAGTTCTAACATAAATATTATTTTAGAAATCACAATATTTTGGTGAGTCTGCTATTAGTGATGAACTATGTTGTTCACATGATGTAACGAACACAAACATTCGCACATCGCTTGAATGAATCCCTGTCTGAACTTGTGCCAGCTCGCGTATCACACACACTCAGATTTAGTGTTCACTGTGTAGGTCATGATCACTCTCATGATCACATCACTGCACACCTGGCCCGACCCGTTATACTTTTATTATTTACTGCTCTTACTACGGTAACCAAAGGTCACTGAAAATGTCACCTTCAAACACAACACAACTTTACTAGATCTCTACTTACTTTACCGACTCTGTTGTCACACAACAATAAGAAAAATCGTAATGCGCTGTCGCCAACCGCACCACAGCCTTGGTGTTACAACGTTATCGCATTACCTATTCTAAGCACGCGCCGAAGATCGTGGAGCCGTGAAAACGATTCGTTTTCCTCCCGAACGAGCACTGCTTGATAACAGATAACCAGTCTGCCTACCATCTAAACAATCGATCATAACATAAACGTAAACTGAACTTCGGAGCGTATACGCGGACGCAAACAAACGCGGCCTTGAACGTTAAGCAGATCGCCTGAAAATACTCGGCGCGTGGAAATAGCCGCGGTGAAAATACGAGCACGTGATACTTACGTACCTCGCGTACAGTCGTATGGAGAAAATCGATGGTGCTTGCCACTCGGCGACCGGCGGCTGACTGAGCCAGTGTGTCAGCAGAACGCGCCCCACCCGAGCCTCCGCCCGCCTGACTCGCTATCACAGTTTACTATTAAAAAAATATTTTCACAGTTTTCGCACTTTACAAAAATACGGATGCAACACTTTATTAATTTTATTCAGGCGGCGTCTGTGAGGTTGTGTGTTTGTTCGCGATCATCCGCGGCGTCGGGTCGCGACCGGCGCGTGCTCTCGGTTCGGAGTGGGGCGTTGGACTGATCGGAGCGAGGCAGCCAGCGAGCCGTCGAGTGGCGTCGAGGTGCCTCCCTGCCCCCGCCGTGACGTCGGCTACAGCCCGCGATGGTGGAAATTAGCAGCTTCCCGACCGAGGGTCGTCGGATGTAGGTCACGGGGACTGGGCTGCACTTGCCCACTCTACCGTGCTGATACACTTGACAAGTTTAAGGACATAACTAGTCGTGATTAGGTGCGCTCTGCATACTTATACATGCTTTTCTTTTAAATAGAACGGCCGCGTAGCTCTCGTAGCACGGCTACTGCCATGAATGCAATCGGTCGTACTCTTATTGTATTTCGAACTTGAAAAGAAAAAATCTGGAGTGGATAGGGAGACGACATATTTTCCTGGAAATGCGAATTGGAAAAGTTTTTGGGACCAATATTTTTTCTTTGAGTTAAGTTTTGTTGTCATCGGCACAGCGTTTATCGCATTATTGTGCGGAGATTTGCGCGAGTCCTTGTAAATGATTTATTTACGTTTAAATTGAATAATGGTTCGCAAATACTTGAAGTAATCTCAATATATTTATAACTATGTTATTCTGAGTACATTTTCAGTACAAAGATGTATTATGTATTATTTACACGGACGTGGCTGGGTACATAATTGATTTGCACTAGAATCACGAACTTCCTTAAAGTGACGCCGACGCGTTAATGAAATTGTCGAGGTGTCTCCTCCAGCGATTGTTCGTTAACAGAATAACAGAAATAACAGCTATAGCAGCTAATAACTGCTAATAACCAAGGGAGTCACGACTTGTTATGGCGTACTATAAATTTACATATCGTCACTGTTTTAGTAATATGTTTATTTCAATTTTACTGTTTGATTTATAAGATGTCACAACTCGTATTATTGAGAACGGTAGGCACGCAATCGTTGCTTATTACGTAGTGTTGTCTGTTTATTGAATTTAAAAATCTATGATAAGTAGATCACTGGCCATTTTAGACAATTAAAAATAGCTGAAAAAGGAAATTGTAAACCGAAGATTAAACCATCGAAATGAGCGAATGAAACCATAAACCTTTGCGGTCCCTTACTTAAATAAAGAAACGAACCTGAAAGACACCCAGGCATACTGGCATACAGGCTACATCGCATTTTTCTATAAAACCATCGTAACAATTATTTTAATTCAATGAACTGCCGTAGTAGCTCGTAAGTCGTATTTTTACTTCGTAGTGCGGTTCTAGGAACTGTGCAATAATCCTCATAGTACGTTTGTAGTAGTCGATGCCTTTGGTAGTGTAAACTTCTGAGAAATGTTTACTGCGTTAGGTTCCCAGTTTGATATGTAGTTGTTTTATTTACGTTTTTTCAAGTTGTTTAGGTCGCCTTTGTTACCGGGCAGACGAAAATATTATGACATTTTTATCATTTAAAAAGTGCATTTATAGATAGCCGCAAGGGGTCTAAACTCATCATTATCGGCACATCTCATATTAAGTAGAAAGTGGCTTCATATTATTTCAATTTGTTGACTCTGTGCTTCTAAGTAAATAGAATTCGCTGTTGCTGAGCTCAATCAACGACCTTTCAACGCTAGAAGCACTGTGACTCTCCTAAACCACTAAAGAAAAATCGTAAAGGTTAAGTTTCTTTATCATTTTTTTTCTGGTAAAATCTTACTACTAACTGGCACTCAATTGAAACCTTATACGGTTACTTGAGAAGTTTAGACTCCTTAGAGCGTCTAAGTAAATAACAAGAACAAATATTATGTACATTCTAACAAGCAAGTTTGCGCAACTTGCACATAACATGATTTAACAATGATAACATGTTTCACCTTGTCATCACATCTTTTGTTTTAAGTAGAGACTTAGGCGAACCTCGGCAAGCATCAAGATATCTAAACAATGTCAATTATTATTGACTTTTTGCAAAATAAAATAGCTGTAACAAACAGTTTACCGTCAGATGCATAAGCCCCACAATATGATCATGCATATGATTGCAGATCACTGATGTTCTAAATATTGAATTTTTTGCACCTCCGTCAGTCGCGAACCTTGGAAATGTGCTTGAACCTTCACTTACCCCTTTATTAAGTTGTCAGACTATAGAACTCGTTTTGTTTAACATTTCTGTTCGCGTAATTATGTGTAAGGTGTAACCTGTGACATGTCAAAAGTTATGTAGAATTATGTGATTTATGCCATGTTTATGTAAATTACTGTTTAAGTGGCACTTGTGTCAATTACCATCGAAGTTTACGAATAAGGCAGTGTTAATTAGTTTTCTGATAGAAGATTCTGGTAGCAACAAAAAACTTTGACATGACTGCAAATAAATTATCGTTAAATACTATATGATGATGAAAATTTGATCATAGTAGGGCGTAATGACGTATTTTCGATACGATAGCATCGAGTTCTTATCGTCTAAACGTCAGAAATTTTAAGAGTTTGGAACATAATATAGTTAGGTACCTATAACATACGATTGGTTGTTTTTTTTTCAAAACACATACCTAATGATTTAGTTCTAGATAGTTCTCAATAATATAGTGTATTTCTAGTGTTCGAGTTTTACAAGACAACATGTTTGTTTGCGTTAATTTACGAAAGCTATTAAACATTCATTAAGTTGGTTTCACTACTTTACATATTTGAAGGATGCTTGAAATAATAAAAAGAAAATATAAGAAGAAATTTAAAAGCCTTTCTCGAGAATAGATTATTTTTATTAAAAGGTTATACATTGTCTTGAAATAAGTTTTGTTATGATATTAATAAGCTTTCATTACGCAATAACCAATTCCATTCTCGTTTTAGAAGTATCTTTTTACAAATGTCTATACAGTTAAAATCTAAAAATAGTCTTTGCTTTAAGTTTTTTCTTTAATTGACTTCTAATTTCAGGGGAGCATAACGCAGGAGTGAATGACCACTTTCGTATTAGCATTGCTACTACTACATACTAGTAATATAATTTCGACAGCCTCTAGAAATTCTAACAATGTGAATTTATATGAACATACTATCATAATAAATATTTTGCTATCTACAAAACCGATATAATTCTGTAGGTCATTTATTATGGTATGGAAGGAAGTACTGTAAATATGTTTGCAAACGAATTAATGAAGTTTACAGTCTTATTGATGTTGGTATAACTAATAAATCTATAAATACTACGACGGTCAATCTTCAAGGGTAATTGGTATAATTGTGCTAATAAAGAATTTTAATGTTATTTAAAACCTATTGCACAACGGACCGAATGAACTAAATCTACGTCCAACAAAGATTATTAGGAGTTTGATTAATATTTGATTTTACCCAGGTTTTGAGATTTTCGGTGACGAGATAATATATGAATCTAAAAGGAAGGGTTTATTCCCGAAGTTCATTGCAACTTTTGCGTGGGGGACTTCTGAATAGTTCTTCATGGTGGTTACCTAAGTAAATCATCGGTAGATCGGTAAATAGGTAAAGGTAGAGTGGTCAACCTCTATACTGTAATCTTGAATTTGCTAAGACTTCATTTGGACTTCGTGTAAGTATAAACCTCTCATAACTTATAAAGTTTGGTAGGTACTAAGTATTTAATCCTATTATCTTATTTATTAACTGGCAAAATGTTGCAAACACACTAAGATGTTTCATCTAATGAATTTTATACGTGTGTCCTCAGACGTTTTTCATTTAGAAAATTCGTCACAGTACAAAACTTTCCTTGTGAGTGCATTAGCGTTTGTATGAAGTTGCATGAAGTTGTATCGTCATATCAAGTCTTGCGTCTGAAGTTTAATTTAAAAGTTTTTCATACAGACAAGAGAGCAATGACCTGTAAACTGTGATTTTTGTGACACTCGTGCTTGATGTTTTTATCTTATAGCTATGTTGGGAATAAATTTACGATGGTTTTAGATTTTACTACTTATAAATAAACCAAAGTTGCTGGTTGTCCCTTTATCTATTATTTTTAGGACCTAAAAGGTCTTTTGGGAGCTGCATAAATACTAATGTACAGCATTTTTTTTAAATTTGATAAGTTTTTGTCTATATCCTCAATGTAATTGAATCTCAAAATACCTAGTCAGCGAGAGGAAGAGTGGCCGAAGTTGCAAAGTTTAATTTTTTTAAAGTGTGACATGGGGAACTGCGATCTCGACGCATGTAATATACGAATAGGGCCGAACGGATAAAAACAGATAGGAAAGCGGACCCAGCCAGTTCTGACTGACTTATTTTACAAGCCCAATACAGAATAAGAAAATCTTCCGTCTAGGTTAAAAATTGTCTAAAAATATTTCCACGGAGAAAATCATCTGTATTTTATTTATTCAATAACAAGATACCAATATCTAAATGGTCCGAGAGATAAACTCACGTTTTACTTCACCATTGATAACAGATAAACACTGATAAGTACGGAGATTTTGTGTGACGTCACCACTAGTTGCGTGTCTGAATCTACAAATTTGAGGCAGCCTGCATTTTGGTCTAGCGATTGATATTATATTCAGTGAACAGTGAAATGTACCGTTCGTTAATGTTTACTGCATTGAATGACTTAAGCAGGTGTCGATGACTTTAGTATAGTAATACGCATTGTATTATTGTAGTTTATTGGTTATAGTTGCTGCGTGAATCAGCTGTTGCGACAAAAGCCGAAGAAATAATTACTTTATTGTGCTTAGTGATAATATATGTGTAGTGGTTAAGTCGGGTCGAATTATCAATTTATGTAGACAATTAATTATTGTATCCTTACTTATTTGTATGAATTGTGATTCTTGTTAAATACCAACTGGGATATCCAGAGGCTTTGACGAAAGCTTTCAAGCTTTTGGCTAGGTGTTGGTTCAATCTATGGTTGCAGATGTTCAAAGAAAATGTAACAGTAAGCTATTTTAATTATGAACCAAACAAAGACCTCGTTTACTTATTGAATATTTCGATTCCGAAAACAAAAAGTAATCATGATGAACCCGTAAAAGAAAAATGGCGGAAACATAAGATTATTTTTATCTTTGGATATTATTCCTACAGACAAAAAGTAATTTGAGAACAAAGGAATCGGGGATCTGCCAAAGGTCAAATCTTTTGTTTTTGAAACAAAAAGAATGTTAAATTAGGCGAAATTAAGACACCAACAACATTGAAACGGTAACATTAGCGATTTTCAAGAAAAAAGCAGAAATCGTGATGTGCTTCCAAATTTACTTGGCGCTAAAGAAGCTTTGTTTACTTGTTAAAAACAATCATATTATGTACTAGAACATAATTTTTACAAAGAGTATTTATAAAAGGTTCAATATTAGAATGAAATAGTGGAAGAAATTGAAAGAATTTTTAATATTCACGTTTTTTAAATAAGGTAGATAGAATTGTTCGGCAGAGAGATAATAACTTTTGCGCCCACTGAAAAGTACTGCGTCAAGGAGCTACCTACTTTAAGGAAAGATGTATGGATAAAGAAGTTACGATAAGAGATGTATGTAAGCGAGCTTCGTCTCAAAGAATTTCGCTTTAAAATTAATTATCATATTGAACAAATCACTTATTTATGTTAACCACCAAATAAGATGAGGATTTTAAGCATCAGTCTAAATTGAATTGCTTTCAACTAGTCTGCAGACATACTATTTAACGTCTATTAGAGTAGAGTACTCGATAATATGATAGCCCTACAAACTTACATTAGAAAAACATCGTACCAAATTTATCTTAGCAGATACTCAATACATTTCATTTTAGGGTTGTCGGGAGAATTCAGGGCGAAGAGCCTTGAAAGGCTCTCACGATAATAGCGTTTTCTCTGTCACAGTAAGAGCATCTAAACAATAACCAATAACCATTATTTATGCCTTGTTTAACGGGTACTTAGACTTGTTCCCGATATGTGGAGCGTAGAGAATTGTGGTCTATAAGGTACTTGCTTTGAAAGCTTTGAATATTTTAGTGTCTATGTTTTAAGGTATATGCTTTGATGGACTCAGACTTCACTAAGGCACTATTTACTCAGTAATAACTTTATATAGATGTTTTGCTTGTTATATTTTATGTATGACGGATTAAATAGGGTTGTGAGGATGTTTTGGCTATTTATTTCTTTTCTCATTCTCATGTTAATATCCCGCACTCACTACCTGTACTACGGGAGCAACTTTCTTCCCAGTCGACGACATGCGAATAAATGTTTGACAGCGTATCTGAATGTTAAGTAACAGTAATGTTTAAAAGAATCTACCAATATTCCTTTTGTTAAGCTATCCGATATCTACTTGCATGGAAATTGTGAAACAGGCCATACAAATAACGTTAAGACGGAGGCTGTCAAATGGAGCGTGATTACAGACCATTCAGAGTTGTTCTAATCCATGTCTCTTTAAAAACTAAAACTTATTGAAAAGCATTGAACATATTACGCAATCTATGACGTCAATACCGACATTATATAATAATTACACCTATTTAGATCAAGTAATTGAATACTCTTATGTTGCACGAACGTTCCAGAACTTATTAGATTATGTAATTAATAGCTTAATGAAATTAGATTACGTTACGCGGTATATTATTAGTACGGAGAGTGATTACCTTCTAGTCAAATTATGAAGGACTTAGGGCTTTATATATGTGAAGATTCTAAATATTATGTGTGATAGTATCTTAAGGGCTTTAAACTTCGTGCTTATTTGTTTAGATATATTGAAAGAGTGATTTGAGTATGATTATTTTAACACACGTAAGTGAGGTATAGAATTTGACAATTGTATTTTTAATAAAAATGTTTTCTTTTATTTTGAAGAATACTATTTCTATTTATATAGAACTAGCTGACCCGCGCAACTTCGCTTGCGTCACCTAAGAGAATGGGTCAAAATTTTCCCCGTTTTTGTAACATTTTTCGTTGCTACTCCGCTCCTAATGACTCTAGCGTGATGTTATATAGCCTATAGCCTTCCTCGATAAATGGGATATCTAACACTGAAAGAATTTTTCAAATCGGACCAGTAGTTCCTGAGATTAGCGCGTTCAAACAAACAAACAAACAAACTCTTTATATTAGTATATAGATTAGAAATAGTTTTTTCGTATTAATACTCACTTAAACTCGTACCAGTTTTGAGTGTTTAAACAAATTACACACGTAATACATACTTACATTATGTATTACGTGTATTATAGTCATATAAAGTCTGCTAAGACATCTGTGTTTACTGTTTTAGTGGCTCCGTCGTCAAACAATGCCAAGATTATACGCGAGCGGATTAGTTCCATTCAAATATTCAAACAAGTACAACACTCTGTATAAATACCTTCATTGTGTTCAGATTAAAATTCGCGAAAACCTATTAATGTTTTCATATAAATGTAAATAAAGTAAAACCGAAGAGAATATCTTTTATTAGGAGCGATCCCGAATCAATCCGAAATTTTCGGCCAACAATTCCATTCTATCGGCTTTCGCTAAAATGATTTGTGCGGCCAAAGATGAACTGATTTTGAAATTGAATTTCTATTGTAGGACTATTTATATGGCACTCACCTGCTAAAACTAGAATTCTAGCTCCAAAGAATCTACATGTAAAACAGGAGGGAGTCGGGGGAAACCATTAGTTCTTCGAAACGGTTCAAACTAAGCGTTCCTCGACTTGTTAAAATTTGCATTTACCCGCACCAAAGACAGAAGTTTGCCAGATCAAACTTTGAACGAGAAATAAAACTTAGGAATAATCGAAACCGCTTACAAAATTTTCAGCGTATCTCGAGAGAAATGCTGACGATTTTGGTACGATTGTTTACAATTTGCGGTGAAAATGTGTGTGGTGAGAAAGACTAATAATCCGCTCAAGATCCCCCTCACTTCTTATAAAGTCACATAACCGTACCATACAGAAAAGTGGCTCCTAAATATTCTTACACAAACTGCCATTCGTTGAACCCACAAAAACCGCTTGAGTGTAAGGCGAGAAACCCGTTAAAATTAAACCAAAGCGCAAAATTAATTCACTCACAAAGATTCCCCTGGGATGTTTTAGGGGAAAATTGCCAAACGCCATGGCAAATATAAAGGAAGCCCTAAGGTTTAGCCGCTTAAGTTTGGCAAATAAGAATTTTTCCGGCAGTTTTTGTGTAAGCAAATATTTGTAAAGCTGCGTGTATAATGCTTTGTGATTATTTTTATCGTGTTTTTATGTTAATTTTAATGGCAAAAATACTTTTTCGAGAGAGGAAGTTGTTAAATGTTTGCAAAAGCTTACATAATAAGCATAATGGCGCATTTTTAAGAGATTCATCATTAAAATTTAATGGCTCAGTATTGTACTGGTTTATTATCCTGTTGCTGTTATTGATACGTAGCCACAAACGTTTTTCATTACATTATATGTATGCATGCAAGTTTATAGACATGTTTTGATCAGAGCATCTTAAGTAAGTCTCCTTTTATTATCGGCGCAGAGATTTTCCTATCATCCATTGGATATGTTATAGACATGAGGGTGTCCCTTCTATCCGCTATGAGATCGCCAAACATTCCCTATTCAAACTTTTCCCAAGTACTCTTCTATGTGGTGAGAAAACGACATCAAAATTCGTTTGGGACTTTTCAACGTAATTGACATGGCTATTTTTATGACCGTCACTTCCACCCCTGCAAGGGAAACTCGTGCTATTATCCATAAATAGCTTTAGAAATGAAAATATTATGTGCTGTTTAATATTCTGGAAATGACAGAATGCGATTGAGGGGAATTCGTTAAAATTTTGCGGAAGATATTATTTAAATTCTTATAATCTTCTTACTTTTTTGATCTTGCTTAATGTTTTTGGTCCTTTTACATCTAACGCTTGTTTATTCTTACGAAAATGGTAAAACTAACTTCTTTTCTGTTTAAGGACAACTGGTCTTAAACTTACCTTTATCAACACATCACTACAGTTGAAGTTTGGGGCCAACATATGGATACTAAGCTATCGGTACTCGCACTGAGTAACATAACTCGCGTATATCCCAAGGGACACTAGAGGTCCCTTTCACAAAAAGGCACGGCGAAACAGGGACACTGTGAAGTTAAAGAATAGTCCACGCTCTATAACTCCAACCTTCTGGCAACCACAACAAACCTTCTGTTTTTATGTAAACGGAAACAAAAGAGTAGCGTGTAGCAGCCAAGCTTGCGTTCTAGAACATTCTTCAACACGTTACACTAAATTTTAAAAGTAAGCTTATCAATGTCATCTAAAAATAACCACGCCCACAATAACCGTGTTGTGGGGTGCCAAATATTGATTTTCCATTGTTAGGCCACCGGGTAAGGGGTTCAGCCTTCAGGAATGGTGATTAATTGTTCCACCGTGACGTATCAAAATCACTGGCCTCTGTTGCCAACCACTGTGACTAATTATACCGTAATATGCAGTGCACTGGTGTTTGTATTGATAGCTATTTTATGTTGCCTTGCAATGTTGTATAAACTGCTGAATCAGCGGCCTTAAAAAGGTGGATTTTATTGCAGGCTTGGGTAAATAATGCCTTTTTGGTCAGCGATTTTTTGTCATGTTTTGCGTCATTTGATATGCTTGATGTGTCTACGTGTGGCATGTGTGCTTATTTGTTTTGTGAGTTCAGGGTTTTGATGTTTGAGTTTGTCATTCACGCATTTGGATATAGTCTAGCTGACAGGCAACATCGGAAATATTTTCGTTGCTGCAAAGTCGAAAATCATTCAGCCAGCATATAAAAAAATGAAATCTAACAATACGATAAACATTGCGAAAATGGTTGTAATAAAAATCCTATTCAAATGCCGTATAATAATAACGTTTTACAACCCTTCCACTGACACGTGTACGTATTAAAACTTTTCCGTCAGCTTTGTGTCCCGACCTTTAGTTCCTTTGTACATGACGATGAGATTAAACCTGTCACAGGGGCTCATGTCTCGCTTCATATATAATTCAATACATGCGAGTACCTTTTGTTTTCCCCAACATTTTTTTCTCAGAAAACTATTTTATAGTTGATGTGCCGTAATGGAATACATTTCGATCTGAGATGACGATTTCCGAGCATGACGGGTATGAACTTTTTCGGTAACGGAAATGGAATTTCACATCTCGTATAATAAGGGTTTATTGATAGGAAATGATATACTTTTAATATTGTTGGTTATTTCACAGAGATTACCTGCGTTAGAGATGTAGGTACTGCTCCTAGTACATAATGACACAGTTTGTTATTAACAATCAATGAATTCTAGGTGTATTTGAAAACACGTATGCCCATATAAATATAAAATACTTTTCTTCAAAAATATATCGCAAATTGATATTATATGCAAAAATTGAAAGTTATCATCAAACTAATCCCTATGTAGTGTCTCGTCAGACT
The DNA here is from genome assembly GCF_050436995.1 of Anticarsia gemmatalis. Taxonomy (NCBI): domain Eukaryota; kingdom Metazoa; phylum Arthropoda; class Insecta; order Lepidoptera; family Erebidae; genus Anticarsia; species Anticarsia gemmatalis. The sequence goes on along the minus strand of NC_134748.1, from coordinate 4,642,195 downwards.
CGTCATTAAGAAAGATAAACTTCAGCTCCCTAGATATTACGAAATCCAAAAATCTGACGACCTTATTAACGTGTGTACACATTTGCGAATCCAATCTTATATTCTAAGAACTCTTTAGTTCAATCTCTCTATTTGTTTAAAGGTTAAAGCACACAGGCCTTGAGTTTCATGTAAAACGTCAAGTAACTTATATAAAAAAAAACAGAAGTTAGTTATATTTAAATTAGACTACAAAGCCCAATACAATAACAAACAAAATAAAATACCTTTTAGAGAACTTACTTTAATCCTAAGTAGAGCCTATAATAGCACAGGCTCTATGTGGTGAGCATAGACTTGCCAAACTGTAAAAATAGCGGCAAGGCGGCGCTACACTAACCATTGCGCCGTAAGTGAAGTCAGCGATGCGAATTGAGTTAATATACTCGTTAGTGTACGACCAAGTAGCCAACAACAGCTACTATTTACTCATAGTTCATGTGCGACAATCCTAACGTTTGACACGAGTAAAAGTTTGTATCTAACGTTCATTACCGAGCATGATTAGTTTGAGACTGTCAAAAACAAAACTCATATCGCAAACATCTTCATTGAATTTCTTTGAAACTTGGAAATTGTTTTGGTAGTAATTATTTCATTTCCAATAATATTTGGATAAATATTTATTATTTCATCTTATGTATGTATAATATATAGTACATAAGGGAGATAAGTTTGTAAGGATCGTTTCAAGTGGCGTTCTTTAGTCTCTGCCTACCCCTATGAGAAAAAGGCGTGATACCTATTATGATCCATGTCCAAAAGTCATCAACTTTGTCAGAGTAGACTTTTGCAGTAATAATATTGTTTTTGCCACACCTCTGCAGCTGAACTTATCGTAACCGTTATGCACTAGCCGCTGCGCCTACGTCTTATACCTTTTTTTAAACAGCAAAACCTAACGCAAATTACCTAATACAGTCGTAACAATTAAAGCATTTTTACCAACCCTTTGTAAAAGTAAGTAGGTAATTTAATGCAATTAGCATTGAATGACCTACTTACTTTGTTTATTAGCTAATAAAACTAGGAATTCCTTCACCATAATTGTTTTGTGGAACATTCGAAGCGTTTCAGCGTCAATACATTGCAAGGACAAAGATGCATTTCCCGCTTCCCATTAGAGTTCCGTAATAAAAACTTATTGAACTAACTAAGGGCCTCGTGGTCAACAGCGCGTATAATAACGCAGAAGAAATCATTTCCCGAACTAAATTGAATAGGTCGAGTTATTTTTTTGTTCCATATTTGCGTCCTTCTGTTTACCGCCCTTTGCAGAAGTTTTTATGGTGTTGACATGTTTTTTGTTTTAGTAGGATTCGACTTGGAGACATTGTGACTGTAATTTGCTCTTCTTTACTGTATGGGAGTACTTTTCGAGCACCATGAGTTCGTGAGTGTCGTAAAGGGTGTATGGTGATACAATCCGGTCCATTCATTCTTAAGTACCCAGAGCTAAGAACGTAAGTTACAAATGTACTTAACCTATTTATTGCATAGATTTATTATGTTATTTTTATTTAACAAATTACATTCTAAATAACAATATTACTTAACATGATTAAAGGATTTTTATAACTTATAACAAACGATGACAGTATAAGTCATTAAACAAAACAAAAAATCTAAACCAACCCTATTATATTTCTTTAAATTGGATAGCTAAAAAGCTATGGTTAATTAGAATTTAAGGGTTCCGAGTTGTGAGAGGTTTCGAATGACAATGGTAAATATTGTATAGAGACAGAAACATACTTTTTATTTTAACAATTTTAAACGTCACTATACCGGGCTCGGGGCTTATAGTCTAAACTTTTTATTCACATGAAATATAGAGTATTCGAAGCCTTTATGTTTTATTCCCAGAAATCCCTCTCACGTTCACAAAACGTAGAACGTATCGCAATGTTTTTATACAGTACAGTTTTCTAGAAAATCGTATAGTGTTTCAATAGTTTTGTTGGTTATTGTTTAAAAACGGGAATAAAAGCTGAAGTTATCGGTATATGTATTTACTCATATAATCTTTTGTATAGCTAACTGATAGTACTACGGCTTACCGCTGAACTCGGTGAAAACACAGGTATAGTCCAACTTACTGAAGAGCCCTAGTAACTACGGTTTACCTAGGTTTTATTTGTGAATTCTGTGTATAGCCAAAACGAATTAAATGTATCGACAATGTACAAGTCGCTGATGTTTTTAATTTTTATTTTGTACACCTCCGCCAGGCGCGAATCTTGCATACAAGGTTGATTGCTAAGTTGTTTAACTATACCAAATTGTTTATATGTATTATCCAAGGTAGAATATAGATTTTTGGACCAATTTCCCAATTACTGAATATGTATCAGATAACTAACCTATTTTCTAGATAGACTAAGTGTCAGCAAATATCTGAAAAAAGACCCACAACAATGTATGTCTTTTAAGCTATCTGCCATAAATAAAACCAGGCACTAATTTTGTAATTTTCACGTTTAAATCACGTGAACGGAGCCGCGGGAGATAACTAGTTAACAATATATTATAATATTTCAACATCTGTTCTAGAGACAGTTTCCTCATATCGTTATCGGGATCTCGTGATATCAATACGGAGATTATTTTATCAGCTGAGGAGAAGCGATAAAAATAGCTGAGGTTGCCTCATAACCTCTTACCAAACCTATTGTAAAATGTTAACTTGAGAATAAGATTAAAATTGCATATCATTTTGCCAAAGAACTCAAGATTATCGATAAATATCTTTGTAAAATAATAGGGAAATCGGTTTCCGGTTGAAGTTTAATTACATTTTTAATATCTTTGAAAATAAGCATTAGTTATAATTCAACCAATTGATGTAAAACCTAGTAAACTTTTAGATAAAACCTTTCTTCACAAACAATATTAGTAAATTGTATGAAAAATTGTTTCATACTTTTAGATTTATTTCAAACGAGCAGAAACGGTGGGGTTTTTGTTCTATAACTTGTAGAAATAATAGCGTACGCACAAAACATTGCACTGTCCGATTGAGGTTAAATTATAATTTTAACCTTTTTGAAAATCATCATTATATTTCAGCTAATTAATGCAAAATCCCAATAAAGTACGTACTCAACCTTCTTTCTCAATCAATAGGTTTATTGATAAACCGTCTAGTAATTTTTGAGTTTGTCACAAACAGGTAGACTGACGCTGCGTGGGACATTGTTGTATAATATATAGTGATGAAGGTGCATAATGTCAGCTGTATAAATCGCCAACAATATAATTGATGTTGGGCTTGTATTGTTATTGGTGATAAGTTTTGGCAATACATTGCGGCAATAATAGCCGTCAGAGTAGATCGATCGGTATTTATAGTTGGCTCGGGTGATTAACATTTGAATTGTACTCACAAATATCTACTGGTAATGTTTTGAAGTCATTTTAAATATTGAATTGATTACAGGAATAGAGCCAAGCCTGGGTTTGCATAGGACTAATATTGTTAACGGCAAAACGTTATGCATGACCTTGTAGGTATTTCCACAACACCTTATATACTTTTGAGTTTCTGAATTCATCCTAGGGTTGGTGATCCACGAAACTTTGCAACACTTACAACTACAAATTTAATCGCACTGGATCTCGAAAAGCTGCTAAACAGCGTAATAAATTTATAATAATATAGCGATTTTCAGCATTAAAATATCACTCTTACTTTGCTTTATCAATATCATAATTTAATAGATCAACCAAAACCCCATTAACCAAGGTTTTACCACCAATTAATGTTTATATCAGAGCAATTACGACAAAGTATGGCTGACATAATTTTCTCCATGTCGACCTTAAGATCAGGGGCTCTCAACCTTTTAGGACCATTTTTTTGAGTTACTCTTCTAAGAATTGTGGTCTAACAAAATTGCAATAACGATTGTATCTGAAGAATCTAGAATAATAGGGCTGAAAGTTATCCTTCTGCCCGGGACGACTATTCCTATGGTCTATAAAATGATCCTGTTTTCAGTTGGGTCAATTAATTGGGTCTTCGTTGGCTGCACTGACTAATTAATCTAATTATATTTTAATCTTAGCTGATACGTATCAAAACCATATTTAGTTCCTTATATTGAGAACCACTGCTAAAGATATTAACTTTTATAGACACATTTTCGCGTGTTGATGGTTAATCAAATTTTAAGCACATAGCGAAGAACGTTTCTCATGTAGACCTTGTAGTATTTGAATTTTTGATACAAGTCGTTTAGGAATGTACGGAAAAGTGTCTAACGGCTCAGGTGCCTTGTTTTAAGGGTAATGGTTTGGTCCTTTGTACGTATCTTATTCGTACATGAATAGGTACTTAGATATATTTATGATACATAAAAGAAACAAAAGGTATGATTTTAATGATAACGAATTAAAACTGTAGAGTGGCCAGTAGTACTAACCCCCGGTTTCTGAGTACACTTAGAGGTAGTTTATCTACTCAATAGCGATTTTTTGTATGAGTTTTAACACTATTGAATATATAAACTGCCGCTAAATGTACCTCAGACACCGGGGATAAGACGGATCTGTCTTTTTTGGGCTATGAATTCTTGGATTGTTTGAGTTTTGACTCCAAAATATTTGAAATACCATCAGCTGCTTCGAACAAACAAACAAAAATCGTTTTGAGTAGTGCTCTCGTTTAATATTTCCTGATTGTGTAAGGCACGGAAAACAATATTCAGTCTGAATAACAAAAGCTATGACTATTTCCTATAAAAAAGCAGGCAGAAAATTGCCTCGTCAAATATCCTGGTATATCACTAAAGAAAAAATTTCAATATAGATTTTACCCATTGACGTTTGACCGGTACGTACATTTGTTTTAATCAAAACAATGAAGTACATGATCCGATGTCCCAGGATTTAGTTCAACGTAATCTAAACTAAGCCTACCGAAGCCTTACTATGAACAACAATAATTATAATTCCTACAATTAGCTTATTCAGTAATATAAACGAGCTCATAATATATAACGATATAACGCTAATTACATTTATGAAGTGAGCCATTATAATACAGAAGCTGTCATTATTAATTGGTGGTATCGATAATATTATTAAGATAGCTTCTATAGTACGACAGTTTAGACGTCCCTGTGGTGCAGTGGTTGAGTGGTGGCGTGAGGTCGTGGGTTTGATTCCTACACGTAACAATAAATGATATTTATACGATCCACGAATAAAATTGTTTCAGGTCTAGTAGTAATTTATGTCAGTTTTTTGTATGTTTGTAAAAAGTCCTCGTGATACAAGAGCAATTCTTATTGCGGGATTATTTTATTTTTTAAAAAGTAACTAAGAGGAAAAATCTTTGGTTGTGAGCATTGGCATGCACAATTCATCAAGATCATATTTAAAAATTCATAAACAAAGTATCTGTATCATACAGGTCACCGCCAGCTGTATAAGTCTATTCAAAAATTCTAAACTCCTAATTTTGTATATCTTCGCCAGTCACGAACCTTGCGTATATATATAAGTTGATTGTGTATAGTCTTAATGTTATTACTCCCATTAGTTCTAAGGCAAGCAAACAATGAAACAAAACGATAGTATCAAAGCTTCATATAATATATTATTAATAGAGACAAACATAGGGAGATGAACAGGAGGGCAGACAATTATCCTTGTAATTAATAATTCGTCTGAATTACGCTAAAGCCTCCTATCTCGCTTTAATTAAGTTGAATAAAACAGCGATTCTCGTGTACGAACTACTAAGTGGGCGTATTAGCGACGAAAGAATACCTACTGTTGTTTCATTGTGGAGTAAATAAGAGTGATTGTTTAGAATTCTGTTGCTTGAAGGCAATTTTACTGCTGGTATTTAAAATTATGCTCAATAAACTTCAATAGAGAATTTATAGATATTGATTAAGAGTTTATTAATGTGTGATATGTACTCATAATCATCTCATCACTTGCGTTTCCTAAATGTGATAGAAAGTTTTTTCAGTTCAGTGTGGCTTAAATTATACTTAACTTACATTTAACAAGTCGGAAATAAATAAAAAAATACTTACATGGGAATTTCAGTGTCACTTTATTTATAACTGACATTGCCAACTCTAAAATAAATCAAGAAATACTTACATGAGAATTTTCTCCCGAATCTTTCCAAATACATTAATTTTTTAATTAATTTATTTTTTCAAATGTAATTAAAGTTTCATTAAGTAAGCTTTAAGATGTCAATTAGTACAATTCGTTAGGTATCAGGCAAATTACCGTGAAGCATGACTGAAAAGATCTTGCTCATTTCAATTCCAAAAAGGTTTTACAACTTTAACTGTGTATGTGTAAATCTAGTAATATGTAGGCTTTACCTATCTATCACTATAATAATGAAATTAATCATTAAACTAATATAACTGCCTATAGGTAAGTTATACTAGGCCTGTTATTTTTTTTGACATATATTGTTACGTTGAATTAACGCAATAAACTGTAATTCAATACAAAAACATGTGCATTTATTTCTAGAAAATTGGATCGGTTATTTGACACATAAAATAATCTAATAAGTTTTCGAAATTGCAGCAAAGACTAAGAATAGGTTCTTTTAAAAATCAAACTCTTAAAATTCTTGCGAAAAGATGAAACTAATTCAGGTCAGGTTGAGTAGTTTGGTTTGGTTAATGTTTAGGGCGGTTTAATTACGTGGAACACTGATTTAAATTAAACTGACTGTGTTAAATAGATTTTACGAGGCCTCGTCCCTTTTTGTGGCCACGTTAAATGTGTGGAGAGAATCTGTTCAATAAATATACCTTCACTTACTTTTTCTAAGGCGATTTCTTTTTAAATCTTAGATAATTTTAGAGTTACCTGGGAATTGACGCAAAAATGCAGTTATGCTTCTTGGTTTGCTTGTCGTTAAAGCATGCGTTGCATTGCAAGTATTTTTGCAATGTAAGGGCTCACAGTGAAACAGCAACTTGCTTCACTACTTACAGAGCATTAAATAATAAGTATTTGTTTTTACATAGGGCCAACCTGTGGCCAAATTGGACCGCAATGAACATAGTAATACAGTCAAAGTACAAAAGAAAGGTACAAATATATTTATCTATTTAGCTATAGCATAGTTTATTCCTAGTAACTCGGCGTTCAGTTTTCACCTATTTAATTGAGTAAGAAATAAGAGCAGTGGTAAAAGGCATGATTTCTAGTTTCGTGTGAAATCCAATAGGTGTTATCGAGTTAGTAGGGCCAGGTAATTTGATCGAAAGACTGTGTGATTCTTTGGTATTACGTATTTACTAGAAAAGGTAATGGAAGTATGTTTTCTAGTATTTAGGTTTTATATTAGGTATTAGCGTAAGCCTATTCTGGGAAAAGCTTTGAGGGAGATCTTCAGACAAATGACGGATAATTTTCCGTGGTTGTACCGACTAATTGTGAGGTAAGCTTATGAGATAGATAATATAATCCTAATACTTATATTATTGTTGATGTCCAAATGTTCTACTTTATAATACGACAATAAACTGGTAGGAATTACATATACTACACACTTCTGCACTGCTACAGTTTTTATAGCTTCTATTTACTCTCGAAAAACGCTTTTCAGCATAACAAAATTGTTGTTGATGCATATGACTAAGTCAAGTTGGCAGTATGCGTATTCAGCTATATCTTGTATACGTATGTACATACTTGTATATGTATGTACATACGAAATAAGGAAACTGTAGCCGTTTTTCACTAGAGATGCAAAGCATTATAGATGCGTGTTCACGACACTGCCACTGTAGCAAACCCTTTATGGTGGTGGAATAGGAGAGCGGAGCTGGTAAATAAATACTAGAGACTACGTTGTTTCGTGAAACCTGTAACAGTCCGAGCCTTTGCTTTGCTATCACAAAGGGAAACGTGACGTGTTGCGTTACGTTATCTACGAATAAACCAGTGGACTTGGGAAAGCGCTGTATTGAACATTGGTTGAAAATCTATCGTGTGTTTCAACGAACAACTGACGAGCTCCTAGTTGGATGGCCAAATGCAACAAAGAACCGATTGGAAATCAAAGAGAGAGGCCTTTACCCAGCAGTTGAATACGGATTTTAACCAGGATAAATTTGGTAATATATGCTAAGTAATGAAAAAAAAAAGGTTTCGGAAACGGTGATCCCGATCATCCTTTTGCAATCAAAAGTCCATCAACAGTTTCAACTTCGTACAACAGTTCAACATAGATCGAGCAGTCAACATTTTTTCGCATACGCAACGTTACAAATTTCCTCATAGTGTTGTTGTTTCGCAGCGGTGTTTGCGAACGGTTCGGGGTTCTTATCAACTCGTTATTCATACTTGTGCAACGATGTTGACGTTATCGTAACACTTTTACGTAACGGTACCGTGTTTCTGAGCTAATGAGGCTAAATAGGTGCCAATCAGTCGGAGAGAAAGAGATTAGGGTAAGAATTAGATATTTTTTAAGTTAAATAATTTGTTGAATTAGACAAAGTAAATGAACAGGAAGACTTGAAATCTTGGTTTCAGACTTTTGCTTAACAGCTGTGGGGCAAGGGATAGCAATATACCTAATAAACATTTATAAAGAAAGACTTCATAACACTATTCATGACCCTAAATCACCATAATTTGAAATTGAAAATTGTTGATCATTCGTTTTTATAATTCACGGAGAAAACAATATTTATTTATCTATCAAATAGAGTACATAGTACATAACTATGAGTAGATAATAATATAATGTTTATCTCTCATATATTTTTCCTTTATTTTTTTCCCATAAGAAAAAAAAAACCGACTGAACAAGGAAACTGGAGAGTACTCAAGAACTTAACAAAACATCTACTACGGCATTTTGTTTTACTTCTAATATTTCCAGTTAAATGATCAAACAATATTTTCTCTCGTAAAAGAAATTAACCCTTTTTAGCTTATGAATAAATTCTATTCAAATTACAGGCACGTGTATCAAGGGGTTACTAAAGACAATTACTTTTAATTTTCCAATTAATATTTATATGAAAATCTCAAATAACTATAACAATAATAAAAGTGCGAATAGTTACAATCAAAACAACAAATAAACCTTTGGGACCGCTAAGTTTGGATTTAAACGTGTTTACTCGCCCAGGGTCAACTATACATAGTATAAATAATAAAACAGTTATTATTAAAACTTTAGAAAACAGGACCCAATAGATACAGGTAGGTACAAAAGTAGCTAAAAACTTCAAATTTCTTTAAACTCTTTGTATTGAAATTTTTACAAGTAAGTACCTGAACAAAATCAAGTATAACTCGTTTAAATGACAATGCCGAATTATAGTCTATGAAATAATATCCTCTCCAGAATCTATAGAACTCGAAATTCATTAATAGAAAAATCTATGTTTGGGTTTCGAAAATAATACAATTCCTGTATGTACAGTGACTATTGTAGGTGCTTGTACCTGGTACAATTTTCAAAAAACAGAATTTCTCCACGATGTCACTTTACAATGAATATTTCTCGTTTGTTATTCCCCAAGGACCGGTATTTCTGAGGACGAGTTTAGAAATTAATACCCCAAGTCATTTGTTTTAATTAAGTCATGAATATGAATGAGAATTACGCAGATGACATAGGTAAGGTATCATAATTTAGTTTTGCTAGTGTACATTTTGTTACTACAGCGCTATTATAAAACGATTTGTTTAAATTAACTGGTAGTTAGGTTCGAGTGATAGCCTTAAGGTATAGCCATTGCCCTTTTACAAAGTAAATATGGGACCTAGTATACCCCTTTGTTTTTGGGAGTAGTAAATTATGTAATAGCGTTTTTGCTATTCCACTTATGAGATATTGCGCACATGAAAAGAACTCACTCATAAGTTGGCTTCTTTTTTAAACTGAAATACTCGAAATATCGAAAAGGTACTAGATTACAAAGGGACGTTTGCTAACGCGATTTCGTGACATTTAGAAATTTATTAAAAAAATACACGTGCTAGGCGTTTATCTATTGGGGTTTAAAATGACTCCTCTGGTATATCTTGTAAATTTGTCCAGCAACTGTTGTTGAATATTGCGAAGATCGTTCTTTACTAGTACTTCAAAATGACAACGACGACAATCGACTACCGCCAACCGGTTGGCAATCGAGAAATTTTAGGTGAAAATCTGTTTTCCGATTCTACCGGGCTCCATAAGAACTATTTTGGCAGTACATTTTAAATGTCAAAGTTTTGATACTCGACAGTACCGACTGTAGAAAACTGCGCTACATGAGTATTTGAGGGATGTACAATAAGAACTTGGTACCATCGAAAATACATCAACGTACAAAATATAAACTTAATAACGTATAAACTGTTCTCAGAGCTCTTAGCAACACACTTCAACACGTTAATATGTTAAACCTTCCCCAATTTCCTTGTTATCACAGAAAATTCAATATTAACTCATCTATTATGCAAATCGCATTAGTTTGAACAATATTCAAGATCAAACACGTTATATAATGTACTGAGAGCTTCAGCCTCTTCAAAGAAAACTTTAGCCGTCTGATAGCGGCTTAGTTGGAATCAAAAACTATAATCTTTTAGTAATCTTTAAGACCTTTTAAGTTTATTTAAAACTTAATTATTTCTAGAAATAAAAACTCAAACTAAATCTCGACTGTAAAGCTTAATAGTTTGTTTTTCGGCGAAGTGTCTTTCAATTGACAATTGAAAGCCGTTTTATTAGATTTTGGGCCGTTACAATGCAATAAAACGTTATTGTGATGATCGGACATGAATAAAAGCTTATTTGACAATTTTATAGAAACCGAATTAGCAAGGCGAACTGTGTATTGGTTAGTTATTAATGATAGTGGCCTAGTGAAATCAAGTAAGAGAAAATAATGTCATGCGGTATTTATAGTGTTAAACACTAATATTGATGAGATAAGAACTGAATTTAAATTAAAGATTTAAGGTTGTGTGATAATTCAATTCACATCAAGGTTAGAACCGAAATAAACTGTACCGCACATAAATAGAACGCTTTACTTAGAACTTTGCTAGTATATCAAGAAACTTTTAGTTATATTTCAATGAAATTAGCAACAAAGGGATGACAAACACTTCGTTATGCCAAACTACAATAGTTACAACCTCTGTGGACATTTCTATTGTTTACTTAAAATCTTCAAAGCCGCCCTGTAACAGAAAGTGGACCAAACGCGTGAGAGTTAGTTTAATTAATATTCCTAATGAGTGTACCTAGAAAGGACTATACAAATTCTAAAAGGAATTAAGTCCTAACTTATGTTTTCAATTATATAACGTAAGGTTTAGTACATAAAGGTCAGAATGCTGTGCAAACGTTCGACTCTTGTTGAGAATTAGCCGGGTGAACTTTTACCAAGTTTGCGTTCGGACCAATGATTTCCAAATCTAGTTTGTTAGTTTAGGGCTCAAGATATTCGTATGTAGTTTCCTTTAGTACTTGTAGTGCGACAAGTTTCCTTCACTATCTAGTTTAGAGTCTGTAGTAAATCTAGCTCTTTACCTCCGCACGTTGAAAGCCCATAATTTAGTTTTGAGTACTTTGTGCTCAATTTGTCAAAGCTCAGGTGTTACGATCCCTATTTAACGTGGATTTGTAGACAACAATGTTTCAGTAACATTCCGTCAAGCCAACTGAAAAATTCTCGATTTACGATGGCGTAACTAACTTTTATATCTAAATAAATTACTTTTTTAGCATGTAGCTAAAAAAATGGTCTATTTAGAGGTATTTATTTAATCGTAGCGTCGCTAATAGTTAAAGTTTCTAAAAGTCGTCTTACTCTGTGACTCTAAACTATAAATGTTTTAAAACCCAAGAGCAATACATTTATCATTAGTTCAACTAAAATCGCTTCTCTTATTCCATAAGCGGACTAAAAGACTATCGGCCGACCGTCGTGCAAAAAGTTTCAAGTAAGCGAAAGGTGACATGAATGCATGATGATATGCACACCTTACAAAATCACATATTTGTTACGAGTACAATTTCAAATGTGCCATCTGCTATGTCATGTTAGTTTAGGCAACATCTTCATGAATTATCTCCAGCCCTACATTCTGCTTCGTAGGCTCATGTGTAAAATATCAGGTATTTCACCCATCCCTTTTGATCAAGGGTAAAGTTGGCTAGTTCTCGTTGAAATATTTTGTACGAAGGGACGTTCTGCTATGTTTACCGTAAAAGGAATTTATATTTACACATCCTTTTATCTGACTTTCTACTTTGTTGAATTAGCTCAAATATTTTAAGGGGACAAAGTACGTAGGCACACATAATACGGAACATATTTTTTTGTTAAAAAAAGGGTGTTGAAGTTTTTCACGTTACTGGCCGCGCTATTCTATCGTGTAATCGGTACTACTTACATAATATAACGCCTGTTATCCCGTCAAGATGAGGAAGAGGTATATGAAATATATATGTTACTGTAAAAGCCCGAACGGTGGTAAATCCTAAGATTTTCCGGTAAAACCTAAGATTTACCAACTCTCAATGGTAAAAGTCCGAACAAGCCAGAGTTTAAAAACTATGTTACGATATATAAAAAAATCCTCCTTCATAACTATGTTTATAACTATTTCACGATATAATTATATACTGTGACATAGTTATAAAGAAGGAGTTTTGGGCATAGCGACATGGGTAGGTTAGGTTAGAAGGCTAAGGTGGGAGCTTCGCTTCGCTCGCTCCCACCTTAGCCTTCGTGGTTATTTTTTTTTAACCACCCAACAGGAGAAGCCCCGCGAAGCGGGGCTCCGGCGACATCTCGATATCATCAAGTGAATATAGGTAAAAGTTCGAAATAAAAGAATTGTTCGGACTTTTACCATTGCGAGTTGGTTAATCTTAGGTTATACCGGAAAATCTTAGGATTTAACACCGTTCGGGCTTTTACAGTAACATATACACGTTTTACCATTAACAATGTTAGTCCCATGTATTAGGGGGTGAGCATATTGTCACTTACCGTACACGTTACCAAACTACGGGCTACTATTGACAAACACTGTAATACAAAATTAGAAAATTATAGCACTTTGTCCGGCCTGGGAATCAAACCCGTGACCTCACGATCAGCAGTCGGTGACACTACCGACCGCACCACAGAGACAAAAGTGAGATTCAAAAACTTCTTTAGCCAAGTTATTACAGAAATTCTAAGGTTTTATGAAGCCTACAGTATCATTTTCCCACGTTTCAATCAACAAACTTCCTCATTCCTCAGAATAAGACTAATCAAATTATCCCACTTCGTAATTCACAATGTTTCTCTTTCATATCCTTACACGTGTTCAATACATTTATTATGAAACACAGACATGTTAAATGATGTTCGTGATACAATTAACGCACCTCGGTACCACGAGTATCTGACATCTTGTCCGACTCATAATATCGTTATCCCAAAGGCAGCTTCCAGGAAGAGCTGATATTTAATTACACCACATAATATGTTTTGTGAGATAGGAAATGAAGTGGTTTCTCTGAAATACGTACTGTTGGAATAACATGTGTATTTCAAACAAATCAATTTTAGGAAGTGTATGTTGATGTTTGAAATTTGAAGTTTATTGTTTTGCAATGTTTATATGGTCAAAGGAAAATAATGTTTCTTTTTGTCAGATGATATACGTTTTATAGTAGACTATACAGTCCAACAACTTTGTTAAGTTATATGCAAGGTTCACTGTAAGCAGAGGTATATAAAATTCAGTGTTCTACTACACTATTTAACACCGTAACCGTTCAAGGAAATACACAGAATTGCTAATTATAATTTAGATGAACGTGAATTCTAAAGCTTTCTAACTTGTCGGACTATAGAATCAAGAATCACGAGTTCGTAATCGCTTTATAGATTCCATAATCCTTGAAAAGGGTCTCAACAAACCGATTTCAATGCGAGTACCAACAAAAAAATCCAAAATATTATTCTGAATGATGGCGTATGAAATCCAATAAAATGTAAAGGTGAACTTCATGAATTATAAATTTCCCGGGACTAAACGAGCTGTATTGATTTCAAACACATATACGTATGTTTCTGTTCTTGAATATTTAATCAGATATTGGAACATTTGAATATCTATTCAGTGCCAAGGATATGGAATACTAGCTTTGGCTCGCGACTTCGCTCGCGTGGACTTTGGTCTGCCACGTAAAGTTTCGTGACAGATCAATGATCAATAAAAATAAATATATTTACGTTTTTTTTTATTAGAGTTTGATAATTGTACTAAAATGTGCATTGTAAAATTGAATTAAGTTTATGGTTCATAATTTAGGTTGTAGTGGTTTTTTAGAATCAATAACTGAGACTATGACTTTTCGGACTTTATTGACTTATATTATTACTAGCTGACCCGCGCAACTTCGCTTGCGTCACATAAGAGAGAATGGGTCAGAATTTTCCATGTTTTTGTAACACTTTTTACTGTTACCTACTCTGCTTCTATTGGTCGTAGCGTGATGATATAAAATATGCTTTTTTTTCATGAAAAATATTCTCAAAATTATTTATATCTCTTAGTATAACGAAGTCGCGCTAAGGCATATCCGCCATTAAAACAGTTGCCATGGCAACGGAATTTTGTTGATTCCATGTCATTATAATGTTGATTTTTCGCGACTTCGTTGAATTTTCTGAATTTTCCCGGGAAATGCGTCATTTTCCCGGGGTAAAAAGTAGCCTATGTCCTTTCTCGGGTATCAAAATATCTCCATACCAAATTTCATGCAAATTGGTTCAGTAGTTTAGACGTGATTGAGTAGCAGACAGACAGACAGACAGACAGACAGACAGACAGACAGACAGACAGACAGACAGACAGACAGACAGACAGACAGACAGACAGACAGACAGACAGACAGACAGAGTTACTTTCGCATTTATAATATTAGTATGGATATTGTGACCAAAATTATCTACATCAAATCATAGCAATAATTAAATCTATGTTATTTAGATGCATAAGCTATTACTGGTAAAGTTTCATCCAAATCTACCCAGTAGTTTTTTCGTGAAAGTGTAAAAAACATACATACTTTCACATCTATAATAATACAGTAGGACGTCTATTTTTGTTTACGGAATATTTCCATCAATATGCGGTAATGGTAGTAATCTTGGGGTGCGTTGGTTCGTTCAAGGACGACAAATATCAGTTCCGTGTTATTTTATGTGGGAATTTGACAGGTGTTGTGATTTGGATAATCAAATTGTTTATTATTATACTACATGAAATTTCCTTAGTTTGATAGATTAGGAAAACATTTGATACGTACTTGCGTAAAGTACAGTTTATAAACGAGCTAATTTGTATTGAACTATATTTATTTAATATAAGGCGGAATTTGAAAACAAAAGTTAGCTATACTTATAAATTAAGCAAAATCCGATAAGTGATTCCATGCGGTAATCACGAAAACTAATTGAAATTTGCATTTATTCAGAGCGAGAGAGAGAAAATGACATGACGTGTTTAACTTCTTACCTGCTTTTGTTCAATAATCCACCTTTTCCAGGAGGAGATTCCATTTAGCTTCTAATTATTGTTATGAACCACTTTGGCACCAATCTTTTGTTCCTAAAATTGATATTTTGACCTTTACGAGATTAAATTGTTCTCCAGAAATGCGGTGTCCCGAGATAATATCTGTACCATAATAGCTAAGTTTCGGATGTAAAATTAATATTTCTTTGTGAAACGGGATATTAAAGAAAAACAGAATTTCGCCTTCCCCTTATTCGGTTTATATTGGAAAAGTCAAGTTTGTAAATTATTTGATAAGCGTTAAAATTGAAATTTGTTACTAGGCGCGGTAACTGTGTCGAACGTAACTTGAAACGTAGCGATAAATCCGAGTTTATGAAAGAAATCGAAAAGTTTATATTAATATTGCTCACTTCTTAAGAAGTCCAAATCCTAAAATGATTAAATATGGAGCTAACAATTTTCCACCCAATATCTAATAACAAGTATTAAAAAAAATGGTTACTTATTTACCTGTTTTTAATAAGAGATGACGCGTACTATAGTTATGCATAATGTTTTGTTGAAATACATAGACCTCTTATAATTTTAATTTATCTATACTAATATTATAAAGCTGAAGAGTTTGTTTGTTTGTTTGTTTGTTTGTTTGTTTGTTTGTTTGTTTGTTTGTTTGTTTGTTTGAACGCGCTAATCTCGGGAACTACAGGTCCGATTTGAAATATTCTTTCAGTGTTAGATAGCCCATTTATCGAGGAAGGCTATAGGCTATATATCATCACGCTACGACCAATAGGAGCAGAGTGCCAGTGTAAAATGTTACAAAAACGGGGAAAATTATGATTCTCTTATGTGACGCAAGCGAAGTTGCGCGGGTCAGCTAGTAAATCATTATTATTATTATTATTATTATTAGCCTATATCGTCCCACTGCTGGGCAAAGGCCTCCCCCATAGCTTTCCACTGCAAGCGATCTTCGGCGGTCTGTACCCAATCTGGGTTGTAGGAGTCAATCTCGTCTCTCCATCTCTTGCGAGGTCTCCCTCGCCGCCGTCTCCCGGTTGGCGGGGTCCACTTCGTCGCTATTTTGGCCCATGCGTCATCCGGCATTCGACAAACGTGGCCCGCCCAGTTCCACTTCAGCTTAGCGGCCTTTAGTAAATCATAAATTTAACTATTATGACAATGGATCGGGGATTATTACAGTCAAGACGATGCTTATATCCATCAGAAAAAAGAATTAGCGTGTGAGTGATCACAAAGTTTGCTAAGTAACAATCAAAAACAGTCAGTTGGTTAGCAACTTAACGAAAATTATGTCACATAGATAAATCAGTTACCAAAAACTCCCATCTTCACACCTACAAATCTTTCAAGTATTACCAAAAATACAATATAATTAGTATGAAAATTGAGTAGCATTGTGGTTAAATGTGAGCTTTCTATTGTCGTAATTTAAAGCGAATGTTACAAACCAAATGTGGTCGTGGTTATACATTACTCGTATTGTTTTGTTAATTGCTTTGTTCTAATTTCCCAACTAACGTGCGCTGAAAGACCTAATTTCATATTGAAACCTGGCTTTTGTATGTTCTATATATATTTAAGTGTGTAATATTGTGACTGTTTTACTGAAAGGGTATAAACAGATGTAGAGTAGGCCGAAATATTATTCTCTTATTATATAATACCTACATTGAAGAGTCTCGAAAGTAATTTTATGTTGATTATTCAAATA
Organism: Anticarsia gemmatalis; assembly: GCF_050436995.1. NCBI lineage: Eukaryota > Metazoa > Arthropoda > Insecta > Lepidoptera > Erebidae > Anticarsia > Anticarsia gemmatalis. The sequence continues at coordinate 4,624,884 of NC_134748.1, read as the reverse complement.
AATATTTTAAAATAGTAGTTTGGTGATATTGGAATGATATTAAAAAAAAAATGTATTGAAGGTCCAAAGTCCCCACCTGACCTTGCACAGAAGTTTGAAGGTAATGGATTGCATTTATAAATATCAGAATATTCCGTGTATTACTCGAATATCACAATAAAGTTCTATACTAAAGCTATAATTTTACAGATAGTTTTCGACAGAAAAACTTTCTACTCTTTGCCAGAACTGAGAAATCAACCACGGACTTCGACCTGCCACGTTTTGAAACTTCACCGTGCTAATGAAAAGCTTTATAAATCGGCACGACCAAACTGTCGAACTTGATGTGGCTTCGGCACGATTTCAAACTTCAAATTGATACTGAAATAAACTTAAAACTACGAAAAAAACCAGCTGTAGGTATTTGACCGAAGGCTGGAATATCCAGATTAGCAGTTGTATGCACCATTACAGGATTCGCACCTTAATTTGCATACGACACACACAAAATGTCAAAAAGTCTTTCAAACTAACCCCAAACAAATGAAATTTACAACTTTTGGAATTTCACTGCGTAACTCATATTCAAAGCAAATTTTGCAGAGATCTGTGTTGAAACGTTCAGAAAACAAAGGTTAAATTCCGTTTTGATAAATATACCACTTATCATTATCACTGATACGAGTAGCACCAACAGTTGTCGACCTTCGTAATATATGGGATCTACCTCTAAGTAAGTGAAATAGAAACGATCACTTTACTAGGTGTTAGAAAAGAGAATATTATCATCACAGAGTTTCTCTATCAACCGCAGTGCATAGATTTCCTCTTTACTTTACCAGTCTTCTCCGTATACCAGTCTTGGCCAAGCGTCTAACAGGCGTAGATAAGAAGAGAGCGCCTTTTACTTTAGTACTTCAAATCAGTCACACTTTCTTTTACATCTGTAAAAATAAATCTCCTTACATATTTTAACCTACATTTTGGTAAAGCACCCAATTAGTTTTTCCATCTGTTCATTAAAACGAACATCTTTTAAAAATATATTTTCTTTTCGTTCTTTATGTATTAAATACTTCATTAAAGTAATCCTAGAGCAGCCATATTTTTTACCTACTCTTTATTTTAGGCTTAATTACTTATTATGTTGGCTATTTATTACTTAATTAGGTAATAATGTCCAGTTTTTGTTATAAAATGAAAGTAGTAGGGGAATATTCAGACAATAAATTACTTAGTCCAGACTTTCTGTCTATTTTTCTATGGGTAGTGCTGAGTTTTCTGTACCCTTTTATATCGTAGTGCACAGATGTGTCAATTAAGTTTTTAATTTTACATTTATATGTTTTTTTAGGAAACAACGAACGCGGTTAAGCAACACATGCAGTATCAGCTTAGTGGTCATCTATTAAATTTCAATCTCCTTCTTGTTTTAAATAGCACGACAAATGTTTTAGTACCACATCTTATGAACACCGTACTCCTAGAATATGAGTAGAACAAAAAATATATGTACAAATAAACCAAGCCGAATATTTATAGTTTAAAATATTATAAAGATCCCCTGTTGCTATATCTCCAATAATAAACCGTACGTATTACGACTATACTCGTATCTTATACAACAAACTTCATAAAATGAGATCTAGATTACGGATAGCAACCAGCGGTCCTTAGAGGCCCTCAGAGAATTCCTTGTAATTAACACGAGGTTCTGTATTGTTGACCGCCGTAATACAATACGTTTGTGTACGGAACATTACTAACTATATAATAGGTATATACACATTAACTGTATATAATCGTGCTTTAGCAATTAGCGTTTTCAATGTAGAATGACGTAGCAGGGATGAATTTTGTAGCGATGTATTTGTTTGACCAAATTGATCCCAATGTAAACCATGGAACTTAGATTCACAGTCGTACCAACATTACTTGTGATATTAAAGATTTTTTTGTTAGAAAATTTTGCTGTAGCATCAAAACTGTTCAGCAGTATTCGTGGAAATTCGTCATCTCGATTGTTTTTTTTTTGTGACAACGTGAAACGCTTGCAGCTTTAGCAAGTTCCAGAAATGTTTCAATTAGAATTTCTACCGTGGAAAGCCAAGTAGATTGCTATAATGAAAGTAAGCCGGTATTTCATAAATCGTTGAGACAAAGTACCCAATTCCTCTGAAATCTTCCTACCTTCAATCTAGAAATTGCTTAGCAAAACATTCAAAAGCAATATCCGCCAAATTACTTTCCGTAATTAACGGAGGAAACTCCAACAATCGGAAATGTACAGGAAAAAGTAATTAATAATGAAACAGAAACGATTACTGCGATGAAATAACACCGCCTAACTACAAACTCGACAGATTTCAGTCTTGATAATTAAACCGACCAAATTGAAGACGTTTCGGAGGTCAAGTAAAGTTAGATAAGTTCTGTACATCTAAGTTTTGGAAGATAAACTTCTGTCAGATCATTCGCGGTGTCTTGTTAACAAACTTTCTCTGATTTTATCTGTGTAATTAACGAACAAGGACCTCGCTTGCAGCGTTCAGGTGATAGTGAGACTTAAGACTATTCGAGATAAACTGCTTTGTTCGTTTGAATATCGTTATGACTCGGATCTACATTTCATTTGGATGGCTAAGTAATTGCGGGTGCAATCACAATGTCTACACTGCTTTAGAGCTGAAAGACTGGGGTAGATTATGAGAAGTAGATTTAAGACTGCAGTGCAGAATTTATGTAGAGATGCAAAGTCATGCCTATCGTTCAACAATACCGTTTGCAGTACAAAAAACATTTTGATAACAAAACATGCAGTACTGAGTATACCTTATCTTGAGAAATCGTGTTTATTTGTGCTAGAAACCATTACACATAAACATTTGTTCGCAATGTAAACAGGATAAGACAAAGCGAGAGAGCATTCAACGTTATAAACGTAATGAATGTCCAATTCGTGCTTCGCATACCCCCCGTTGACAACAAAAACAGCGCTCTCATTATTCCCACGGCCCACTCAGCATTTACTAATAAATTTTCCAAGGATTACGTGGGTCTGTGAGACCCCTGGTATTGGCACATTCACTGTTATCTCGCCCAATTTATCCTGCGAACTCATACGGAAGACCGACTCGAGGAGAGGAGGTCCCCTGAGGTCAATGACCGACCACTAGACAATTAAAGGAATCCCATAATTGGATAACACGTAAGAACGACTGTTATTTTGTGCCAATATTAAGCAGAATTTATCTCTTTGTATATTTACGTAATTGATAGGAAAAAAGGAAAATCGCTGATGTAATTAATTATAGGAAAAAATAATAGACTGTAATGGGTGATTTTTCCTTCTTACGAGAAGTTTTGATGGTTGCGTGGGCTGTATATCGTGAGTAATTCTTGGGAATAAGAAATCGTTAATTCGTTTCTCTGAAAATAAGTATGTCAATACACAATAAATAAATAAATAAATATTAATGGACAACTCACACACGGTCATTTGATTCCAAACTAAGCAGAGCTTGTACTATGGTAACCAAATAACTGATAAACATACTTATATACTTCTAAATACATACTTATATAGATACATTAACAACCAGGCTCAGAACAAATACTCGTGCTCATCACACAAAGATTTGTCCCGGGTGGGATTCGAACCCACCACACGCGGCGCCACGGTTGTTGCGGCGAGGTGACCGCTTAAACCACTGCGCCAAACGTGCAGTTATATGTATATAACCTGATATTCTGAATATGCGTCGCCGTTTAGTGTGCCCATCAGGACATAATGGTCAGGTAACCATTATGTCCTGATGGGACATTGGATATCATGCCATTTTATTTGTAAATATTGATAGAGAAACATCAAACGCTTAAACTTTACTTTTGAAATAACTACAGGCGTAATATTAAAATAATACACGTCAAACCAAAACAATAATCGTCTAATCAGTATGTATAAAGGCTCCACACACTCATAAATATCCAACACCACATCTCGACACACATTTCCTCCACACGCCCAAACTTATCCGTAAATCGTGGCCGCCGTACTTTGTAATAGAAATTATAAATCACTTGTTTGCAAACTGTTTTCCATACCTCCGTTACAAAGCTCATTGTTGTATTAAGTTGTGGTTTCAACAGGAGTTCCCAGCCATGCTCGTGAATAAGTGGATTAAATTCTAACTTGCCAAGTCCACTCAAGTGTTTATAGTTTGCGAAATCTTTGGAAATTATTCTCTTGCTTAGCAAGTTGAAGGCTCTGTGTTAAGTGTAGTGTGCATTGTTTTTGTATGGGTTTTATATCTTCTTCTATTTTGGTTTTGCGAACTTTGTTTTGCAGTTTTCAAATCTCCCGGAAGATGTTTGATAGGACTCAAAATCTATTGGATTGTCTCATCTATCTATAGACTGTTTAAGATTGTGGATTGAGAATGTAATACGTTTATCTATACACAATATTGACTACAAATAAAAAATATCGCTACCAAGGAAAGATTCGATAACGGAGTGGCGAAAACCTCATGAATGCCTACTAAATACAACATAGAAAATTATCGCTAAAAAAATCGTTCTCTTACCGGTGTTTCACGTGACGTAATGTGGTTACAATCGCTTAATCTGTGAACCTCTCGGAACCATTCGGTTTGTTATCAGGCAAGGTTCACAAGGCCACTGCAGACTGTGACACCGCGACAATGATAGATGGGCGCGCTTGATGAATTGCTTGCGACGTATTCCAAGATACGAGACGATACTCAAACGATAGTTTAGCGATTGAAAACAAGCTTATGCGCTGATGCTGGTCAAAGTTATGATGATTCTGAAATAAAAAGTATTTTTTTAAACACAAACCTCGCGTGAACGTTAAACTATTTCGGGATATTTAGAGGCTCAAACTTTATAACTTGCTGTGAAAATGGTACAATTTAGCCTTTAAACATGTATTTCTTCTAGTGTCTGGCTTTGTAGTTATTTTAGGTGGAATGTGAGTTATTCAATAATACCAACCTACTTAAAGTACCCGCTACTGATGGGTAGCATAAAAAACTTTTGTTGCATAAAGGGCAAGATAAAAATATGTTGTCACCAGGAAAAAAAAAACTCAAAGGTTTTTGCCACGAACTGGATTATACAGATTTAAATTAATTTTATATCGTTCCTCGAAATCAACCCAATGACTGAGTCTGTCCAACAAAAAAACAAATTGATCGGAGATGAGCTCCGACTTTTTATCGTTTATCTTGAAAACTGTGTCGAGATTGTTACGAGATTGATGTACATTCACTCATTCCATTCACTCTTTTAATAGATTTCCAGTAATCAAGTTAGATCTATTTTTGGGAGGCCTTGAAAGACGTCTTTTGTGAAGTAATATGTCTTGTAGAGGAAGCAATTAAAATGACGATTAGCGGTACAAATTATAATGAGTAGGCTAATAGGATTTGTATTACGTGGGTATATAAAGCTTATGAGTAAATAAACGGTCCTCGTTAAGGCAATTTGATGAATTTTGATTGGATTCACTGTGGAACATTTGTGCGAAACTATTATATTTCTTAGCTTTTATTTGTTACAGTTCAGTGGCTGAAATAAAATTACAAATACGAAAATGGCTAGATAATGTCTGCTTTAAATAATTTGATTGTATTATACAATCATTCTATTTTCTAATTAAGACTGTATACTGTAGCTGTTAAATCTTAATATAACATTTGGAAATTATTTATGTTTTCCCTTTGGATTAAATTTAATTTCGTTCTAAGAATAAACATTGGAAAATTTACAAATAACGTAATCTCTCAACATTATTTAACGGACTCGAAGATGATTTCAACGTAATTTGAGAGTAAACAAATTAACTTTCTGAAGGTTATCCTGTTGTAAATATCTTAAAATTGGATATTATGAACAGTAAAGATAGAAAGAGAAAGTGTAAACATTTGTATTTTTGATGTATACGAAATTGTCTACGAGAAATGCTACATCGACGTTCGGGAGCCAAAACATCGTAAACTTTGTACCATCCACCAGTCATCTTATAGTACCTACAACGTACAAATTCAGAACGAAATGTCAAAAACATATTTATACGTCTTAAGATATGCAAGTCGTAACGTTCCTCTTATGAGTAAAATATTTATTTTTCCAATTACTTCCACTCCGCTGGATCCACACTTCATCATTTCACTCGTGATTGAAAGGAGCCATACGCCATCTCGGAATATAAGTAGATCTATCTATCCATTTACCACACCCATCGAGGTGTTCTCCTTGATATTCGTTCCATTTCCTTCAGGGATATTAAAGAAAATTATTTTCTATTTCAAGTCACCCTATAGCCGTGGAAAGTGCTAACAATCTACATAAATTAGGAAACTCTTCACCTTCTAAACTGAAAATTCAGATAGCGTCAAGTGAAGTTAAATTTATTAAATTTTGTAAGAAATACTGCGTTGATTTTGGGGTTATTTAGTGGGGTGGTTCTACCGTGAAGAGAGCTCACTTGGGTGTGAGTGAGACGTAATTTAATTTTAATATAAATCATCTTAGTTAAGACTGTTATAATTTACGTCATGTGACGTTCTGGGTGTTGGTTGTTAATGTATAATTGGTGTACGAAGCCCACGCTTCTACGCTCATGTTTACTTAGAGAGCGTAGTCGTTGTGAAGTAAATACGTTTATTACGTCGGTTTAGTTGGTTGTTTGCTTTTTAAATTGGTGTGTAAAGGATGAAATGGATTGGCGTCCGTATTTAAAGTGCTAACGAGCTAATGCTTAAACTGCGGCAAAAATGGTAAAACGACTTACTACGTGATATCAAAAAATCACATGATTTTGAATAAAATGTACTTGTACGTTTCCTGGTATTCTAAACAAATCTGAGATAGCAACACACGCCGGAATATTATATTTGTAATATTCATTATCATCAGTTTTATTTCATTTTTGACAGCCGCAAACCATGATGGAAGCGGGAGCGACGTTCCAGGCCCAGAGCCACCGCAATTTTTATGAAAGCATATAAATATTAAAACAGGTAGAGGTATCTAAATCTCTTTTTTTTGCGCATCTCGGAAAACTTTATAAAGAATGATTTTACTGCGTATCAGCATAGCGACGCCTGAAATACATACTTAATTCCTACTTATACGTCGTTCAAGGTAATTTGATCCGAAATGTGATGGGTATTTGGCTTATTTTCGTTTGATAGACAGATAATGGTAAATGTATGAACGAATATGCGATAGGGATTCAATATCAGTCAATATCTTGAGATTGACACTTCTTATTACATCAGCTGTCATGGAATCAGAGTCCACAATCGCGGTTTTTTGCGTGTTTGTTTATTTTAGTTATAATATCTCGTACTCTAAAAATATGTGCACTTTGCTCGCAATTGGCACAAATATTTATCTAATAAACGTTATAAGGAATAATAATACTTGTAATATTTGCTCATACAGCCTTGCAAATAATTCTATTTCAATTAGGATGATTATTTCACAAAAATCTTTCAAAATACCTTATTTCAACTTTGGACCCTACAATACAAACAGACACTAACGCTATAGTGTATTTCCTAGAAAATTATTAATCCTAGTCAAACTTACTTCTTTACTTGATAATCCAGCTATTCCACAAGTCAAGGCAAATTCTCCCTCTGTTAAAAGCTCAAAAATTAATAACAAACATCGACCATAACAGTCTCTCAGGAAAAACAAGTTCATTCGTCTCCCTACAATCATCTCAGTACTGGATTCATCAAAGTAAGCCAGAGATCCCATGAATTAGAACAGCTTGGTATTAAAGGCTTCCGTATAAGGCGACGCGGTTCATGCCTTAAGAAGGGGAGAAACGGAAGTAATTTGCAATTTGAGTACGTAGCGTGTTTTTAAAACGATTGGAGGGGAAAGGGTTTGGTTTCATGTTATTTACGAGTATTACTTAGTTAGTTTTGTTTTTCTCTTCTTTTTTTGGAAATTACATGTGCTGTAGCGCAATTCTCTACAGTCGGTTTTGTCTAGTATCGAGAGTTTGAAATTTAAAATGCACTGCCAAAATAGTTACTACAGAGCCCGGTAAAGGCGCAATACTATCCCGCTTAAGCTAAGGTCTTTGAGACTTGAATGGATGAGATTCAAATACGATCTGCCAGCTGCAAGTTTGATGCCTTAACTATTTAATAGCTTAGATCCCAAACTCACTGAACTCAATTAATTACGATGGGAGATGAAGTCGTAGTATTAGCCAATGGAGTTTTAAACGCGATAGTTGGGAATAGACGTCTATCTTTTTTAGAAAACTCATAATAATGTGTAATGATTCCCTTTTGATTTAACTTATGCATAGTAATTCTGAGTTACCTTGCCTATTGCTCTACTCGTCACACAGGAAATGTAACAAAATTTCCTCTAAAAATACAAGGAAAATATTTACCAAAATAAGCAAGAATACTCATGGATATACCTTCAAGATCCCAAACAAGCCAAGTTCAAGGTACTTCGGTTCGGGAACATAAACAAAGGCGAATTAAAAAATCATCGCTCGTATTTGTCTGAGGGAACCTACTGTCTGCACGGGTCACTACATAGAGGTACGAAGTGGGAGAGAAGGTTATGAAACTGGCCTAAAATAGTATAATTTTCACCAGAAATTACTTACTATACTCAATTAAGAGGATTTCTTAGTTTAAATTAAAAGTTTAGGTAAGTACAGGAATGGTTGACCAAGACTTTTTTTTTGAAGTAAACTATTCTATTCCCAAAGCAACAGGAGATCAGAAAGGATTGTTTTGTAACTAGAATATGTTTAACGTAATAAAATAATTTGATTACTTTAAAACACTTGATAAGAGCTTTGATTTCTGTGGTTTATTATTGTTTAATCGTTTATTTGTGTACCTTATCTTAAATTTCATGAATAAGATTATTTAAGGTAATCATTTTTGTAACAAAGTGATCAGCGTTATAATACCTCAACAAAACTTTTATAGTTACTCTTACATTAAAAACAAAAGCCTTATTCATAGCCTCTAATAAAACTTTATTCACAAAAAGGCCGATGTTTTGATAAAAATAATAAAATAAAATTATACCTATCCTCTCGTTTCTACGATCCGGTGCTCAGATTAATATTTTAAGCGCGTACCTTGATTCGGCGCGCGCCTACAAAGGGAGGCGAACCTAAGAAATATTAAACGTCTATAAATCCGGAACATTTTGAATAGTTACCGAGAAAAATGTTTTTGCTACGTTTGTTGGAAAATTAGGTATTCTTTGGTATTTACGGAAACCAAATTAGATGTCGCGCGGCTCTAGAAATTTAACTTGTTTAAAAAGTCCCTATTTAAGTTTTTCTTCTGGCTTACTTTGCTACAATATACATGCTCATGTCGTTTTTCATTGACATGCTGAGTCTCAAAATTAAATTTCATATTGATTTCGCTTAACCGCTACTCATACCAAGCGGTTAACTTTAGTTACAATAAAACAATAATATTTTAAAACTTTATTGTTATTAACTATTATTATATTTAACGCGGAATTAAATTAGCCTATAAAATTGTGTTCTACGGAAGTAGAATTTCAATTTGATTACACGAACGAAGGAAACAAAACTACATTTGTTTGGAAGCCAACGCCTCCAGCGACTGGTGTTCCGAGAATCAACTAAAGATATTGTAATGTATTTCCAATAAGGAAAATGCTCGTAAATTGTATTTTTTAAGCGTATACAAGACAATGTCGATTTTCATAGCTACTATATACTATAGTATTACAACTTAGTATAGAGCCGCGTGTGGAAAGTTCGCATGTAAAAAAAAATTGAATAAAGAATAACAGTGACACGTAGGCCTTATTCAGCTGCCTGTGGCCTGTGTGATATAGCCAGTTTATTTTAGAACCGCACCTAATTCTTATTTATAATCTAGATATACCGTGCATGCTAAGACTCTTCACTAACTTGCCAGACTATATAGTTACTATATATATTATGTACCTACGTATTTTCCCAGGAGAAGTTATTGCTGTTACGTCCGGGACTACATTTTGTTTCACAAAGACAAAGAATATGAAATTCCATTTCTTTTACATTGTTGCACGAGTAAATACCTGTATCATGAGAATAAAGAATAAATTTAATATTAATATGACTTCGGATGAATATGAAAAAATGTGCCGCAACGTTTTTTACAGATTTTCTGGTAATATTCTGTGGTGTAGTATTGGCGCTTATACTGACAAAGGCTTACATTTTATTTACGTACTTATATTTGTGTATCACTCAAATATTATACGCTGTGCGTTAATATTGCAAAGTTTTCAAAACAAACTATCAACGTCTATAAAAAGTACGCACTTTAGTTGTATGTTTTCGTATTTTTCCTATAAATCCGGTAAAAGCCCACAAAACCGGAAGCAATAACTAAAACCAGCTACAGATCTGTAAATCTCATCTCATTTACTGCAAAACATGTCTCTATCGGTGAAAGAATCGTTACAAAAAACTCCAAGTGGAGCAATACAGCGTATTTGGGGCCATTGATACTGAATGTGCAGTAATCTGCGGGACCGGATACAAACCTAATACGCGCCGTAAATCAGCCGGATATCGCGGATGTAACAAAAGTTATGGTGGCACCATAAATTGAGTGTATTGAGTGTTACAGCCTGACCCATATCTGAGATCTGATGTGGTGGATACGGGAGCAAGATCGTTCCGCTTTACGGTGTAAGGATTTTGCGAGGTTTTGTTTTACTCGCCAGTCACTTTTTTATACGATTCCTGATAGCTTCTGTATCAATTGTTTTAAAAATAAATGTTGGTGAATATTATCCTGTGTAGTCTTGTCTCATTTACGCTTCAAGTAATTCATAATCAATTTCAAAGCGAAGTAGTTAAATATTGTTGTTCAAGTAATCTATCTCATAATAAAGAGTTGATTTATAGATAGACATTTTCCTCCTCTTGTTATTTAATTATAAGTTCCAAAGAATAGACAAAACAGATTAATTAAACACTTAAACTCAAGAAAGCACAGAAGCCATGTTTCTAAGAACTCCAACCAACAGATTAAGTGATCTACATAATGACTAATATTACATTCAACATTTTTATGAGAAAATATTCCGAGAATTCGTAAAGTAAGATTAAAAGCAATGAAACAAACCCGACTTTTTGCCGGCGGGTATCAACCGACATAACACGTGTAAGCGAAGTAATATATAAATACAGAAATGTACGTAAACCATGTTAATGAAAAGGCGGCGAGATGAAATGAAGAGTCGAATACGTTATTCTGTCAAACTTGTATTATAATATGGAGCAACTCAATCATATAAATGCTAGATACATCATATCCATGTCGACTATTAGAAAAAGCGATTATGTAGTTTTGAATATTTATACTAGTAAGGGTCACACATCATTGGAAAATCCTGGCGTAAGTCGATAAAACGAAGCAAACAAAATATGCTTTTTCGATCTTAAGAAAAATCCAATTTAAGTTACAAGATAGTTTTTGTTATAATTTCTTACAGAGGTTTCTTACTTTTTTATATAATTATGTGGCAAAATTATAACATAGATGTAATTACACCTACTTCCTCAACACGTAAATGTAAGCCCAAAATAATAACACAATCACTTTCCTACCTATCGCCTCACAAGAAAAGATTATTTAATATTTTCCCCCGACGCGAAAAATTTGCTATTCATTGCCTACCGTTATATTATTTAAGGCAAACAGGGTCAGAGGCGTCATGTAGAAAAAGAAAAGATATCTTTACGCTCGGAATATTCGGGTTGTTGAACCTTAAGAACGATTCGCATGAGGTGGAACAATTTGACTTGTATCGGAGTCACGGAATTGTGACAACGTCCTTGTTCAATAGCTCGATTCTCTACAACTATCGTCTACTGACAACCGGCCTGTCATCGTGAAAATCTAATCAGCGCCTCTGACGGGTGTTGTAGGAACTATTTTGGCAGTACATTCTAAATGTCAAACTTTCGATACTTGACAGTACCGACTGTACAGAATCGCGCTACAGTTTTCGTAGTTATTAAGCTTATAAAGTTTAAATGATGTTGTCTGTTGAACGTTTCATGTAATATTGTTATAATTAAGCCAGTGTCAGTTCATTTGATATTCGCTAGCGGAAAGCTTGTATGATTATAGTTTCGTATTTTATTGACGTGATGTGTTTGGGATGTTGTTATAACTTTAAACTGTATAGCTTGTGTTAATAGTTATGCTATTCCTAGCAAAAAATATTGTCGTTTGGTTATCTTATTTTAGAAACACTGCCCTGTGAGAGAAAAGCATGAAGGTATGTTTGTATGTATACTTAATACATATTTGGTGTATTTTCTACTAAGAGTATACCAAACGAGAACTGATTTTCAGTTTACCATATTTTGGTATAAAAAAACTATGGTATAATGTACAAGTGGTAATATTAATTAAAAACCTTCAAAATCTAAATAATAAAATATTCGCTTTGCGTCAGAGTTTTCGATTCTATTAGACAAAGAATATATGAAACGGATATCTGTTCAAACTTTAGCTGTTTTTGTATGTAAAGAACGCAGCGATACAGGGAATTCTAATGTGGGGCTTACTGCTAAGCTTTATTTATTTTAGCTCTAGTTTTTTGCCTGCTTTTTATTCTGTAAATGTATTAAAAGGTTTAATACCTGTTATGCTGAAACAAAATATATAAATAGTTGGAGCTGACCTATTTTGGAGTGTTGTCATTAATAATATATCAGCGAAAATATGTCTTTCACGTTTCAATAGGTTCATAGCTATACCGCCTTTTGTGAAATTTGGTATAGTTCTTGACCATACCTCACCGGGTTTTGGTCAGTAAGCTCAATTCGGTAGAAGGCTACATAAAATATGTATTCTAATAGGGAAAGTAAAAAACTGGTCTACATTTTCAAAAATAATAATCACAAAGGCCAATTTATAGGTAAAACAAATACAAAAATATATCACGAGCTGTAACTGATTAACATTTTTGTAATAAGCCTTACAAATGTAACATAATCAAGTTATTTAACAGACTAGGAATAATTAATTCCTCTCTTGTTCCGATTTAGGTAACAAACATTTCGTAGTTTGAATTTCAGAAGCACGAAACATTTTCAACATCGCTCATTGCTACTGAAAGCTGGAACAGTAATTGTGAAAATATACGACTACGAATAAACCGCTTTAAGTTTAATTGGTTTTACATTTTAGTTATTTGTTCAACGTTTTTGTTATTTATTTAACTGCTGAAATAATTAGTTGGTGAATTATTTATAACAGACCAATGAACAGGAATTCTCTTTAATAACTAGTTAAAAGCAAACTATTGTTTGCCTCTTTGTTAAGACATTTAAAAATAAGATGACAGGAAAAATGGTTTATTTAAAAAAATGTACGTGCGATCTCTGAATCTCATCTGCACACTTAAAACTTTTTGGTATGGGCAACTTTTTAGTAAGAATGTTTGCCGAACTATAATCTTGTCCGATCCGTGATTGGAACCCATGAATCCTACTTCTGTAGAAGTTGCGTTTATTGTTTCTGCGTCTCAAAGGTAGTCAAAAACTTATTCAATATGAAAGCCTTTAAGTTTTTACTATACGAACGAAACAGCTGATTAATATAGTATTGAAAATTTGTAGCAGCTAATTGGTAATATTTTTGATGCAACAAAATTGATATTTGCCCGATCACTTCAGTAAATCCAATACAAAAATATTTGTCAGAATTCATAATTCACTGACTAACAATATAAACTACATGAATAATTACGCTTTGTCAATTTGTTAGCGTTTCATCATTTACAATGTTTGTTTGTAGTATAATAATAACACGAAGTAATTGAAATGTTTGCGAGAATTCTACTTCCTATTAATTATAAATGCGAAAGTTTGTTTGGAGAAATGTATGAATGTTTCTATTTCATTCTAATAACAATGGCAGGATAAATTTAAATCGGATATTTACAACTTCGGCCAGTGAGATAGCCGAGTGGTATAAGCATCCAAAAATAATTAACACAATTTTTAACGGCAAAAGAAAACATGCCCAAGATTTCTGTAACATACTCCTTGAAGTAAAGGCAGCAACATCCTAACCCGCACTTAGACAGCATAGCGGTAGACTCAAGTAGACCCTTGCCTAGCAATGGGACAGTATTGGGCTACACTTATTCATAAGATTATAGACTGGATGAGTAGTTAAGAGAAATAATGTATACTCCTGGTGATCACTCCACACGGACGCAGTCATGAACAGAAGCTAGTATATAAGTAAAGGAAGGCTCTGTATTGTCTAACGGAAGCTTAGGAAATGCTTGCTACGGCTTATTTACAATTGTACCTGTCATGGCTGCCATGTTGAGAACTTAAGATCTTACTTAGGTAACAAGACATACATAAGTCTTCCTTGAATGATAGCGAATGGCGGTATATAAGTATCAAATGTACAAAGAAGGGTAATGGCGCTTATCTCATTACAGTTCACGATAAATTTTGTTGCAGAATTGATTCCAACATGGTACAAATATTTGTGTGACTGAAAATATGGTTTTCGGGTCTGGTTGATTCTTCTACCCTAAGATGTATACGCAACACAATATTTCTTATTCGGATTAGTGCGATAGTCGCCATGCCAAAAATGAGATTTTGAGAATTACCTAAATAAGAATTTGAAGGTAACACTTTTTACCCGTCGCTTCGAGCGATAGATTGGATTTGATCGATGTAATGTCTTTAGAATCGAAGTTAGTATTTTATGTGAAAATTGAGATAGGTTAAGAACTATATGTATCTCAAGCAGATATTTCACAACAATGAATATCGATTTAAAGAAAAATCAACATTTTAGTTTATATTGAAGATAGATATTTTTACTTAGAAAAGCATACTATGGATATTAAGTGCAAGGCTTAAAGTAAAATCGTGTAAGATACCAAAATACATCGTAAAATGTACACAGCTAGGCTTTTAAGGTAATCCTTTTTGAGGCTTTTAGTTTTCTATGTAACGTGCTCAACAGCGTGTTAACGAATACTATCTAAAGATGTTTTAAATTTATAATGTTTTGTTTGACAGACTTTATTAGATAAATGATTGCTTTTATTCATAGATAGTAGGGACGAATCCTTGAGTCTTTGTTTGTCATTTCAGTAGCGCGATTCTCTACAACTATATACTGTCGATAACCGGCTAGCTATTGATAAATGTTGTATGAAAATCGGATCAGCGCCCCTAGTGGCTGTATGAACTATTTTTGCATATCTAATATTATAAAGCTGTAATATTATATATTATCTATACTAATATTATAAAGCTGAAGAGTTTGTTTGTTTGTTTGTTTGAACGCGCTAATCTCAAGAACTACTGGTCCGATTTGAAAAATTCTTTTAGTGTTAGATAGTCCATTTATCGAGGAAGGTTATAGGCTATATATCATCACGCTACTACTAATAGGAGCAGAGTACGGGTGAAAAATGTTACAAAAACGGGGACAATTTTGACCCATTCTCTCTTATGTGACGCAAGCGAAGTTGCGCGGGTCAGCTAGTTTATTATATATTTCAAACTCGATAGTGCCGACTGCAGAGAATCGCACCACAGTTGACCTGTAGGTATGTCTATCAAGTTGTTTATCATGCTCAATTCTATATAGGTAAAGTGAATATTCGTGGTATGTATTAAGTAACTGCTACAGGTGGATACAACAATGTTAAAAACTTGTTGAAGATTTGGTTATAAAAGTCTAAACACGAGCAAAAAGACGGTAAAAGAATATTTGGTACAACTGTGTGACAAGAAAAAGGAGATATACTAGTATTATTATACACCTATAAATAAAACACATTTCTAATGGTGCATTTGAAATTCTCGTTATAAAAATATCTACCGTTTAATTCACAACAAAAAACCATATATCACATTCACACTCTCACAATCAATTTATGGAGCAACAATGTCACTAAGCCATACAATTAAAAGTTCCCTACATACAGTCCCGCCCACGCAATACACGATATACGTCAGAGCCGACACAGTAACTTACTTGTACAGCCTTTATATGTAAAGGACATCAAAATACGGATTGTTTTCCTAAAGGTTAAAGGTTAGATACTTCGATGTCACATACATAACGTTTATTTGTTTTGCTTTATGTATTCTTGTCGAGTATCTTTGAAGAGTGTTATACGTAATTCAAAGATATTTGCTTTCCAAAAGTAGCTTTTTTCTAAATGGAGTATATGGACGCTTATTAAATCAATCCGTTAGAAATATAATTTGGACCAAATGTACGATTTCCTATCAGTTATCAAAAACTAAGCAATCGATAAAAACTGAACCATACCTAGTGTATTCCGCTAGAACTATCTTCTTCAAGTAATTTTAAATGTCAAACGCTACTTGATAATATCGTCTGTAGAAAACTGTGCTACAGATCGACAACGAGATTCAATTTTCATAATATCTAAGTAGGCATATCTCCCCACAATCTACACGTTTGTCTCGCCTTAGCAAGATAGCAAAAAAATACATTTATACCTCACTAACTACCCCAAGCAAAAACTCATATCATTGCTATCTAAAATTCTGGATACAAAAGATCAGTAGAAGAAACAGCTTCATGTTTATTGATATGAACTTCTACGGTCATGAGCAACATAACAGCGAGTTAGAGCAACAGTGTATTTAATCCGAGCTACAATTACATACCAAGTACTAGGCACCTGAAACCACGTGTTTACTGTAATTACTGTAGCCGGAATACTCAACAATTATGTTATGCAACGTTACTATATAAGGCTGTTCGTAGTATCTGATCTCGTAAATGAAATAAGAGGAATTATGTTTAATTATTACATGATAATACTTTACGATCTTGTAGTTATACTGTTAAAAAATAATTGAACAGTTTTTTCCGTGTTTGATCATTCCTTGGTTAAACATAGTCATTTGGAACAGTGTCATCTTATTGGATGTTGATTTTTGTTTAAAAAAATAACTACACTTTGAGCTAAAACGACAAAAAGTAATGTAATGTAGCGTCCGGAAGGACAATTTAAGATAGATGTCCTGAATGTCGAATTTAAAAAGCGTTTTAGTTGCAACGCTATGAGCACGAAACTGTAGGAATACTTATTACGAAACGATACCTATTGTCAGGCAATCCGATGGTGTACTACCAGTGATATACATCGAATACATTTCATAGAATCATAGAATAGGGAACAAACTACTTGTAACTTTCTTGTCCTTAATAAAACCGTAAAACCTATGTGTCTGATCCCTTAACTTGATCGTCATCCCTATTATCAGAGGATGCAAGGCTTAATTAATGAACAGCATGGCTTACTCGCTAATTAAATTGCTAGCAAATAGCCGGGCATTATACGTACTGCCGGACACAGTAATTATAATTATAGAGGTTGTTTGCGACGGGTGCTGTATCATATAAACTAGGTATTATCTGAGCAGACGCTGTATTAAGTACTAATTAGTTTATGCTAAGACATTGTTGATAGTTATGGAAACTTTAGAATTTCATGTACTTAAAGAATTGACGGTCTGTTATTGCTTACATCTAAAAATAAATTAAATTAAAACAATAGTGTCGTATTTTAAGGCACGAGGCTCCTTCTGGAATGACAGCGGGGATATGTTTAGTTCATCATAGTGGAATTTAGGGTTTGGGATATGCGGATCATAGGGAATAGTGAACCTTCAAAAACTGTCTAAAAGACTCATGCATGCAAAATTTCCTTACGATGTTATTCCTTCCTCGTTGGAGCAAGTGAGTTTCAATTATTTCTTACGCATTGTATTCTTTAGTGCGATTCTGGTATGTATTTATGTAGAGGTACCATACCTCTACATAAATACATACCCTTGACCAATTACGGCTATGTCAGACAAGCCACTTTATGTACCTACATACAAAATGGGCATCGCAAACCAGTCAGCTCGACATTTTAACTCTGTCATAGTAAATCAATCAATCGCGACAGTCCGATTTGTTTGATTGATTGATACGAAGCAACTTTTGTAGGGAATATGCATAGATACCAGATAGTGTTGTAATCACAACGATTGATGTGTGGATTGAAGATATTATCAATGAACCGGTATTTTGCTGTCTGTTTTGATGTAGTGGTGTGACGTAGGGCATTTTTAGGACTGGTTATTGGTAGATGAAATATTGATAAATACGTGTTTTTAGAAAGTCAATATAAACATTTCAAAGTGTTAACTTACATATGCAATTTGGTAACATATAAACACTTAAATTGGTTGACTATATTAGTATTATTATTATCCAAATGTAAATAATATAAACTATCATATGTTACTCAACATTGCTGTACATTTGTCATTAAAAAAGCTACGGAACGGACGCGGATGCAAAGAAACGAATGCCAAAGAACTTCACAGCTCACAACATCGAAAATTCACTTACACAACTTATACTTTCTGTAAATCTGAAACTAGTTCGAATGAAACATATTATGTAACGGTTGTAAGTCGTTTTTAAAAAGTTGTATTTTGTAAGCACGTAGCGTGTTTTTTTCGCGTTCAAAAACTGCAATTCACTGGAGGTGATGTTTTATAATTGTTGGTTGGAATTCTGTAACGGACAACTTTTGGCGTTAACGAATTTTCACCGCGCGGGTGAGTTTTTGTCACGACACTCTCTTTGTCGCGGTGAGTCTGCCTCCAACAGTTATCTGGTGGTTATTTGAAAAACTGTCGCATAGAACCTTTATAACGATTTTTTCAATACCGCTCTAACCAGATTTGATGCAGTGATTTACGTTTTACGTGAGTTATAGAAGGTTTTTGTTATATTTTGATGTAGAGGGAAATAAAGCTTTTAGGATCTATATTCTTGCTTATATTAGAAGCGGAATTATTTACGAAAATAACCAACCCTGCCTAACACAAACTGAAATTTTATTTCTTAAGAAACTGTAAGATTTACATCTAGCTTAATATTACTACGCACGAAACTATGTTATAGCTATGCGCTATGTGACTTCATTATAGGCATTACGAATTCTAAAAGTAGTAAACCGTTACATAAGTAAACGTACAACAGCACACTTTAACAATCACCACCTTAGCTAACAAGGAAAAATGTTTACAAATACCTTCCATTACGAGCGGGCAGGAACCGAAACAATTCTTTGATTAACTGCACTCCACACAGACAAAGAAGGAAAAAAGAAAAACTGTGGCGAATGAAACCCAATTACCGTATATTACCGATGTAGTAATATCCTGTTAGCTACCTTGCTACAGTTATAGTGGTTGTATGTTAGGAATATGGGCGATTTGGGCAAATTTGGTGCGCTGGCTGCGTGATAAACTGTGACCCAAATAAGAGAGCGCTCCTGTTGATATATGGGATTGTTCTTTTGATGATTACATCGTTATTATTGTGTGTTTCGTTGAAATATAATAATGTAACATACTTACATAGGAACTTTATAACGGTGGGTAATTTTCAAGTGCTGTGATACTAAAATTTTGTCTACGAAATTATAATGTGAGACTGTCTTAAAATTTTAATTGATGTTTCTAAGTTTGCTAGACACGTTTCTTAGAATAATATGACAAATAACCTAAATGTAAAAGTTTGCCAGCCTTCGATCGTCTTGATACTTGAGTCTCCTATGTTTACGTATTAGCAAACTTCATAGTTAATTATCCTAAGAGTTCCTTCACTATTCCATCATCATTTACCATAATACCTGAAGCTTTACATTATAAAAGGGAGAATAATCACAAAGATATGTGTATCTTTGTGATTATTCTCCCTTTTATAATGTAAAGCAGTGGAACTAATTACGGAGTAGACGGAGTGGTCACAGGGCTGCCATCCAATCTAAAAACTAACGGATCTTGAGCTGTCTGCCCCGTGCTCCTCCGCGTCTTATAGCTTAGGTGGTTTGCTTCATTTACGTCTTCGAATACACCCTTCAATAAAAAATAATTCGCTTTCTTTTTTTGACTTTAATATGCAATTTAATGACAACTTTAAGATACATCCTAAAGGTTTTTTTAACGTAAACATTAATTCACATTTCGCATTATTTCTTAAAAATATGAGGAGTTATCGGTTCACTACTACAATCATTTTCTCTTAGTATTCGGCAACCTAAAATGCTTTTTGCTTTTGCTGTGTTGTTGAGCTTTGCAGTACTTCAATCACATTTCACAAGCAAGCCATATGGCACTGTTATAGTATCCGAAGTCATTCGTGTGCTTTTATATAGCCTTAATATATTTTCACACAAAGGTGTGTACAGTTTATCCGTAAGTATATTTCCTACACATTAAACACTCATGTGGCGTCAAATTGTATTACTACAAAGAATTTGTCACAGCATCAGCCGTGACGTACGAATTATTTACCGAGCCGAGGTAATTACGTAAACAGCCGAGTTTGCACGAACAACCGCCATTTTGTTATGTAAATTACGTTTATGACGTTAGAAGAACGAATGCGTTTAATAATTACAGTGTTGAATACACAATATTAATGTAACAATTTTTAACTTTTAAACTTTCGTATAATTATTGTCTATATACTTCACTTTGCAGCAGCTTCTTTCGTGTTGTACGTAGTTTTATAAAATCTGTAATTTTGCTTTTCTTCTGGATTTGATTAACTACACTGCCGAAATTGGTTGAACCGTTTTTAACGTGAAAGACTGACATTGAAACAAACCATCATATTTATTATTTATGTATAGGTTACCTAATTTCGTATTTCACCGTACGTGGGTTTCATATGCGATTTACATTTAAAGGTAAGTAATAATATATGATTAAAATACTATCGTCATAATTGTTCCAAAGTAAAAAGTAAAATGTAATATTAAATTGTTGTTCATACAAAAACATTTCAGTTCGAATTCAAACTCAACATGTAACAATACTGAGAGCCTTGTTTGGTTTGCAAATCCTTTATTTTGCGTTCGCGTTGATGACGTGAGTACGTAAGAAATAATTCATGTACTGTTTCCGGATTCTGTGTTCGGCAGGAAACTACAGGGATATTCTGACCTAAATGAAACTAGAAATTCGGGGAATAGCAGAAAATGTAACGGAAAAGTGAAATATTTTTGATGAAGCTCGCCTTGTTTACCTACTGTTGAATATGTTTTATATTCACTGCGGTAAAGAAGTATGATGTTGAAATAAAATAATAATTTATACGGTAGAATATTACGGGAAAAATGTTGTATTTTGATATATAGTAGCAGGAAATGTTATATGTTCATACAATATATTTTACAGCGTGCATTAAAATGAAAATTGCATTTTAAATTTACTTTGCTTTTTAGATTACAAAACAATTAATGTTACAATTTTGCGTTCATATTTCTAACAAAACAAATAGTTTTTTTTAATTGCCCTTTATTCGGAGTACCAGATATAGAAGGATAGAGGAAAGACCTTTGCTCACTGAGACATATAAAGGGCTGATAAAACAGTCTATTTAAGTCATAAATGAGTCCTAAAATCGCCCCCTAAAAAAATCTCTGCTAACCGAAAAAAAAACTACTTTACAAAAGCATGTATTCAAAAGTTGTACAAGGAGCAAACCATAAGCCACGTCTCATAGACAATATAGAATATAGAGCTAGGGTGGGTGCACTGTTAACTTGTCTGTAAAGCGCTCAGTAACACTGCGATGTACTGGTTTACCGGCTATGTACCGCAAATATGATTTAAAATTGACCAAACCTTGGTTTATTTCGAAATGGTGGTTTATTTACTGCGGTTTTCCCGTGGAAAATATATTTTTCAGAGACTTAAAACAGGTGTGTACTATAATCTGATGTGCAACATTATAAAGATGCTGTAGAACTTCCAACTTAATGATGTTGCATACAATTTACCAAAATAAAAAAGGAAAAAATAAAATATAAAATTTGATCCGGGGTGATTAAAAGCCGCATAGAATTACTTCGATGGCACTGTATCTTTAAATATGTATTATTCAATGTACCATCATAATATTAACTGACAAGTTGATAACAATCACAAGGTACAATTTACGTGAACAACCGCAAATAGTTACAAACTAAACAAGCAAAACGAACCGCCAATATCAACAACCTTTCACCCGTAAATCCTTAACTTTACGATGAACTGTGAAAATAAATAATAATGACAAACATCCACAAAACGAGCTACGAATCTAATCGTCATTTATTATTGCCAACCCACCATCCGTAGTCTGACTGAGAGCTCTGAGTTACTACCCCCTGAGGGATGAAATCTACTCCGTTACTTATATTTTATTCAACCTTTCCTCAGGTATGAATGTTCATTAGTCCGAAAATAAATTTGCTACTCTCTCTTTTCATGTTCAGTGACCTTTCTGCTCCGTTTAAGAGTTAAGTTTAAAAGGTTATTTATAAATGGTTTCTGGTCAACGGTTTTGTTGTCATCTTAAAGAGTTTTGTGGTTGTGGTAGTCGTCAATGACAAGTTTGAATCCTTTTTGCATTACTAAGAGCAAAGAACAATACGGACTTTTCCGTTCATCAGTGAAAATGTTTAATCTACCTAATATCGATAAAAACATTTATTTCTGGAAACTTAATAAAAGAATAGCATTTGAACCATTTTGTATGTTTTCGCGGATTGAATAACATTCTTTATCTCCATCTATGTATATATATCTGTATTTGAATGATACAATACACATTACTCCCACTTTAAACAACATTATAAATCTGTTATCTAAAGTGGGCGTACATAGTTTTCTTTTCAGTGTAGGTGGAGAAACAATTTATCCATAATATACATAGAACATGGGGGAGGAATTGGTAGGGTAATATCAAACCCGTATATTGTCCTATTCATACAGATCGTATGAGTACTAAGTCTTTAATCTCTCTACGCGGATGCAATGCGACTGGCTTTTATCAAGAGTTATGATTGCGTGAAAATGAGAAAATTAGCGTTTATTTTGCTTAAACTACTGCACTATTCGTGGTAATATTACACGTAAGTGTATGTGGGATTAGTCTTAGTTTAGTGTACATAAATTAAAGAGCAAAGCTGCGTATTTCCATTTGCCCGTATATTCGTAAATATAATTAAATGTCTCGAATAAAAACGAACTCATAAAATAATGTGATACAGTGTCATTAGGAAGAACACAGTAATATACTAAGAGCTAGATCACAGAAGATCATAAGCAACATACTGCCATCCGATTAGCGACTACAAAATCATCAAAATAATTGTGTATTCATCGTCATCATTTTCAATTTAAAAACTCATTGGAGATATACCTACGAAGTAGAGATCGTAAATCCCCTCAGGGCTAATTGAAGTAAAAGGAAAATGTAAACATACGTTTTACTCTAACCATCATTTCCTAGAAATATTTGAAAACCCACCCGAGATTGTGCTACGGTAAACACATAGGGTAAACCAAATGTTAGCAAATGTACTTCTTACTAGGTATCCATACTCCATACAGTGATGTATGTTTGTTTGAACGGGGTAATCTAAAAACTACATATTAACAAGCTTGCAAATTAAAAAATACGTTGAATTTCAATAAAAGTCACTTCACTAGCAAACTTCAACTAGCCGACCCAGCAGATACTCTACAGTCCGCTTGTGCGTTCACATTAGTGAAAGTGCATAAAAATACGTTTAGTAGTTTTTGAGTTTACCGCCAACAAATGTACAGACGCCACTCTCCAACTGACAGACATATAAAACACTTAATTCTGTAATATGAATTTTGCGACTATAACATATTTCGAGCCTCTAGGAGGTTATGATACTAGTTGTATGTAAAGCCAGGTGAAATCGCGAGTTAGTACATAAATCCTGTACAATTAGAAACATAGCGGAGTTACGTAGAAATGGTAAACACCAGTTTATCCGTTACTAAACTCGCTTGTATAAGCTCCATGCTGATGGAAGCTTTGCGAACTATTGTTACTTTATTAGTCCGTAGGTGAATGAACTGACGTAATACCGTGCTGTGGAGTGGAATATTGAAATTGTATTCTAAAATAATAACTGAATTGGTATTGTATTGTAGTTTTTATGGTTGATAGTAAAATGAAACGAATAAGGGTACAATTAATAACAAAAATGTCATATTTAACGAGGTGTTAAATGGATTGGTACTTGCATTTAATTATTAAACAAAAAAAGTGTAGTTGGGAAGTCTACGTTTTTAATCATTGTTATGAACAGACTTGTTTTTTTGTAAAAACCTGCATTTTGTTATAAGTGAATTTATGTTCGACATCCTTTTCGGAAACCTCACACTCGCTCATTTATGTATTTTTGAGCAACAATTTCCCATCTGTAATATTTTAGTGCATATTTTATAAATTTTCGGTGATGTCTTACAAAAAAACTTCTGACAAACTTCTACAAAAAGCTCAATATGCTTAGTACTCGTAAAGGTCGGTCCGGTATGACAAGATGCATGTATGTGAATGAAGCAAAGAAAGTTTGTGAGAATCGTACCAAGCGGCGTTCTTAGGTCTCTGACTACCCCTAAGGGAAGCAGACGTGATTTTATGTATGTATTTTTATAATTTTGTTTCAAAAGACAAAAAAGAACCCAAACCAAACGTCTAAAACACAAACCGTTTGTTCAAATTCTTCTATATATAAACTCCTGAAAATAAAACTAAATTACAACGTACGGGGGTTCAACCGTAGTACTACAGTTGAATGCACCCCTGCAGGGCGGGTGCAGTCGTTAGCCGTGAACTTGTGACGTCATCACTTGCATGCAACCTCCATGCAACCCTAGACTCTTACTTAATCTTTGTTCACGTTTATCTTTCGTGTTTTGTAATTTTAAACGGGTATATGCAAAGTAGTTTTATTTTAATATTTATATTATGTTGTGATGTTAGATAGTGAGAGATTGTGGTGATATGAAGGAATTGTTTTACTAGCAATGAAAAATTAAGATATCCAAAACGTTCTGTTTCAGTCTAAATAAGTAGTTATCAGACACGTTATATTTTTGGAGACTGCTAAACTAACTTAATGTTTTCAATTTAGGAGATAGTTTTATTAGTGGAATAAGAGTTGTTTTAGTTTTGGATATAATTGAAATTTGTACGATTTTTATTTGTTTACTTTTTAAAATCAGTATTTTAGTTATTCTAATTGTATTCTATTCTGTATTTACAATAGCTTCAAGTCTTGTTGAAAATCACGTTTTCTAAATTGTTCAACATGTTATACGTTTAAATTACCTTTTACATAGCTCTGTTTTCCCTAAACTTCATTAGAAGTAAAACTTGATAGGATTTTGATTATTATTAGTATTTAAAGCGTTGAGCACGTGTACTTTTAGGCTCACCTGTTACGTTACGTGGATCATATTGAAAGCATTCATCATAATTTTCATTAGATTAACAGTTAAAATATTTATATTGTAAACGTTTGGCAATCAAATTATACTATAATGTAACTTTAATTTCTCCAGAAAGTGATAGTATTGGTTTATAAATATTCATATAACGAGATCTGCAGTCACTTTGCCCGACCCGAAATGCACACCTGAAGCCCCATGATATAAAAGTATGGCCTATACCATGTCTCAGATCACTATGCCATGGCTTAGGTAGAACTAAAATGTTATCCGTAATATATATTTCTTCTTATTCCCCATGCATAACTTGGACATTAACAAAGTCAAAACAAGTATTCCGTTAACAAGTTAATCTGCAAATACCTGAACAAAATACAAAAAGCACCCGTTTACTCAGTCAGTACAAATTTACCGAGAGTAACAAACTGCACGGTGCACTGTGCAGAAACTCTGCATTTTATTTCAGACGCAGGTAGATAATAAGTTAAGTCATGAGCACTTATTTGGATGGATAGCAGTTGTTTTAACTTGTAGTGTAATTTCAACGAAATTGCAAGGAGCTGGCGAAGACGGGTTTAACTTTGGTTACGTTGACTCCTTGGAACCAATGTTGGTGTTGGCGCTTGCTAATGTTGGTTTACTTTGGACCAACTGCATTGGAATATTGATGTGATTGTGTGTTGATTAGTTCAGTTGAATTTCAATGGAGTATTCTTACTCTTGTTCAAGGGGAACAATCATTTAGAGTACTTGTTAGTCTTATATGCTTTGTGAGTACACAATTAGATAACAGCTTTACAATTTTGTACCATTTGTATTTGGTATAATCATACAATAACCGCTTTGACATAAAACACGAGAACAATGTCAATGATATAATATAATAGTGGCATTTACTCTCATTAGCTATTGTTCAATGAAAAAAAAAATACGGCGATAAACATTAACAATTAGGTACTATACACAGTTTTCCCTACCAACGTCTTCTCAGCACCATTATCAAACTGTAGTCCAAAGAAACTGCTAATAGCCCATAGTACGCACTAAGTAATTCCTAAGTGCAGTGTGTAGATCTGCCGGCTAATTACTGATAGCTCACCGACAGGTCCCTGAACGACTGCATCCTCAGCTTTTACGAGCCACACGCCGACGTAATGGCGTAATATGGACGGTAAACGACGTTTTAGTTGCAATACGGTAATATTAGGTCGGGGAAAAAGTCTTTTCGCATTATAGTATGTATGGACTTGTACATACAGGCTTTTAAGCTTACAAGTTTAGTGTATATGACAAAAATAGATGTCTGTTTAAAATACTTTGTACTTACAAAGTAAATAATATTTTGTAGAATATTTTGAACTTGAACTTGAACTTAAATAGAGGAGTTAAGAGAATACCCAGTGTTATGTCAACAGCAAACACAGTTTGTTTCTTGGTTGTCATCCTCAGAAATACAGAAACTGTGTTTTTTATATAATTCTATTCTACATTAAGTTTTAATTTATTCCAGGTCAATCCTGTTCTAATACAATCTAGGACCAAAATAGTCATCAAGATAAAGCTCAAACCTCATAAAGTAATAGGTGCTTAAATCTATAAATGAAAAGTTGGTAATATTGAACAAATATGATAAACCAATATTGGTTCAAACATTGGGCATGAGGGAGCATACATTAAGCTGTATATGCCTTTTGATAAATTTTATATGGAAATTGTATCTTCGAGCGTAATTTACAAGAATATGGAATCGCTTTGTAAGAATATTTCAAACTTGACGAATGGAAATTCAAAAGACAAATGAACACAACTTTTTGTGAAATATTAATACAACTTTTGAAAGGCTGTATTGCCTTCAAATATATTGTTTTGTTTTTCAGTAAACAATAATTTATATTTACAACTTATTTCAGTAACGAAATTGATCTGTATTCATTAATGCTAAGTGCCATATTTATGTATAAAGATAACAACAAATCATTATTGTCATAAAATTAGAGCCTACTCGCTTATTCGGTATTAAGTAATGACTATTAAGTAAATTGAATATTACATATTTCTGATATAATCATATTTGAATAATAATATGAATTCTGTAAAATGAAGAATAGGTTGCGTAAGTGATCTATTTTTAACACTACGAAATGTGTATTGTACATTCATTTTTATTATTTTTATCATGTTTCGTTACCATATTTTGGGTTAATTAATAATTATATTATATTTTAAAGCACGCTTGACAACTATCTAACTTAAGATCTTAATAGCAGCATATTAATAAAAGATCTCGTAATGTTTAGGTGCGTGTAACGAAATTGTTACTGATACAATTTCTTCCAAAAATCGAAAACAAGGACAGTATCACATAAACAGTTGTTTAATCAAAGCCTAACCAAAATTGGGAAGTGTATAAACATAAATGATTATTTTTATTACAGCGGCGAGGGTAAGCACATTACGGGAAGGCCGGAAACATAAGCAGTTATTACGCGGGATTTGGACGATCATGGGCGACAACGACCGCTCACGACAGTTCGCTTGTGTTGGTAACACTTCCCTTGTGACGTCATCATAGGTTCGTTGTTTAAATAATTTGTGTTTTTAGCTGTTTTGAGGGTGGTAGCAGTGGATACAATTTTAAATAAGCTTTTGTTTATGTTAATCATGCAAACGTGTAGAACAGTAATATGTGAGCATTTTAATGCATCATTTTTATTAATTACAAGCTCATACTTGTGACTCTACTCTCAATAAAACTGCTAAATGCTGCTTTCCCCCATCCAGACCCTTAAGGATTGATAAAAAAGCCTATTTTAACTTTCGTGTCTTCAACTATCTTCCTACCCTAACTTAATCGGAATCTGTTCACCAGTTTAGTTTTAAGCGTGGCAGACTGAGATACAAATTTATTTACATCCACTTCTAACATCTTTTATCTTCTTTAAACCTCAAGAAAATGATACTTCTTCAATGAATAGATCTTGATACTACTTCAATGTTTTTAAAGTTCAACGACCTCTAACAAATTAAGCATAATAGCTACAATTAATATAGAGCAGTAATGTAAACAAAGTCTTTAACAAGGGTTCTATTTACTAAATTTCTGGAATTAGGCACTTCGTTATTTCCTTGTCGTATTTAAGAGTTTTAAGACTGTAAATTAGTCGTAATTGTCTATTTTTGAAGCTGTCTCTGCTCAGTAATTTGATCTCGAGATTCGTAAATGTTTATGAGTAAACTAATTATAAAATTTGCTTGTATTTTTTTATAATTAAATTAATCGTTTTTTTTCCGCATCAGTGGTTGCCAATAAATAAAACATATGAGCTTTTTATAATGGTTAACCGAACTTCTTTCCTTGGAGATTCCGGTGTATATTTATACTAAATAACTTTACAATCAACCATTTACCTTTTATAATTATCGACAATCAAACGCCGCATTACAATATCCATCCATCTCTATGGTGGTCTTATCGCATAAACTAAAATAACTCAGCATTTAAAATCAACAATACAAAAATGTTTATTTCAAGCTCAATCCATCACCCATAGAATCAAATCAACCGTGAAAGACGTTCTCCGTTTACATAACACTGCAACTATAGTTGAACATAGCATTGAACATTGAACACGAGCTCAATGCACTTAGTTCACTGGCCCTCGGTCCAAAGCACCCTTACATCAGACCGCTCTCTGCATAGAAATCTGCTTTGTGTTATAAAAATGTACCTTTGTGTATCTAGTTTAATGGAAGGAATACCTTTGAAGTAAATTATATTGTGTGCTGAATTTGTGGTACAATGCTGGATGCTTTGTGATTTTAGTTCTGTATGTTGTGGAGTTTTATTAAGGCTTAAATATTTAGTTGTAAAGAATTCCTGAAAAATATGTTCTATGGAGTATTTTTTTAAATTTACTGTAACTACTGCCATAAAGCGATTTTTTTTAATTCATCGCAGTTAAGGCAATCAGCTTAAAATTAGAAAGGTCAGGTCTCAGATCCTGTGACTGACTAACGATTTTAAAATTTTTAACATTTCTGTGCAACGTGTCTTAAGCGCGATTGAAAATTAAAGTTTACCATACTACTCTGACTAAGTGTCAAGTCATATTGCATTTGGATTCTCTTTATAGTCAATGACGTTAATTAAATCTTATCGTATTAAATATGCCTTTTAATAACAAACGATGATTCATCTATGTATCTGAAATCTTCCTTTGGTTGTGTGCATTCAAACCTCTACGACAAATAGAAGAATGAATTATACTTCGAAACGTAACTTCGTATTGCACGATTCGTGATAGCACTACTTCTACTATCAACATGAAAACACACTCACATATACTATCCGCGAGCCATCTATCATCGAGTCGCGTCTTCTAATTCGAGCGCAAAAAGGCTTCGGGGTAAAGTCCCTCAATCCCACTATCGGTCAAATCTCAGTCCCACCCCGTACCACTTGGAGGAGGTGAACAAACGTTTAACTGACCTATAAGGGAGCACGATAGTTGACGTAGGAGACCACTATCGCCTGCATCAACGATGTACTGAATGCAACCCGCATTTCAATGCTTTATACTGTATTTTTCTGATGGAAGGTCGATGCTCGGGTTATTATTCATTCTGTTTGAAGAACGACGAATATTTTAAACGGTTTGCCTTTACTACTTATATTCTATGTTCTGTCGCTCATTTAGTATTTGGTTGTATTGAGCATTTCCTATTGAAGTAATATAAAGTTTGATGCATTTTGTACAAATCGCACTGGTGAGTGTATTGTGTTGTTTTTTCTCTGACTGGCACTACTCACGTAAATTCTACTGCCGCTAAACATGTATTTATAATACCATTACCTATGCTGTATTATTTTTTTTGAGTTTATTACACGTATAAATAAAATATAATAAAACATTTCAAGAGGGTATAAAAACTACGCAAAAGCTCGAAATAGTCATAATAACACGTGTATATCTCGTTAAAATCCCACAAAAATATAAGTAAAATATCTTCCAACAAAACCATTTCAGGTAACAAGCTTGCTATGTTTGTATGTGGCGCAACAAAAACCGACGACGGAATACAAAGAGGCACACATTCCAAAAAAGAGGTCGCTACGTACAGCTTTTACCCGAAAAACCTCTTTGTCAACGCGTGAAGAGGAATTTTTCACAACGTGTGTTTTTACCTACGCAACAGGGCACCTATGAATTTGTCAGTTTTATTTTTATACGATTTTTACAGCAACATTTGTTTCTGCTACGTTCGTTTTCCGATATGTTTTTCGCTTTTATGTACTCGTGTTCAAAGGTAGATACATATTTGTAGAGGTTGTACGTGAATTAACGAGGCTTTGCTCACTCATTCATGAGCTACTCGAATATAGGAACTTGACAAACTGTTGCAATTCAAATACATATTTTCTTAATACTATACAAGTCCTTCTAAGTTTTTGATCTCAGTTCTCGAGATCACCAATCGGAAGTTTTCTTTGTATAGATCATGAAGTTTATCTATTCTTTATTCAATGAGAACAATATAAACTGGTTATGCAAGATGATAGGTGAACTTAAATTCAATTTAAGCGTGGTGTTGCGTGCCCGTTAATGTTATCGATACACAGTAACTTAATATAAAACTATAATTGGCAATGCACTGAACGTCACCATAACTACTTACGTCAATTCTCTTACGTAATACGTGAATGGATAAGAATTTCATTATCGTGTGCAATTGCATTAAGTCTGCAGACTCGGGATTTCTTTTTAATAAAACCGTCGCGGGTTAAGATACTGTTTGTTGGTGTACTAGCGAATACACTTTGAAAGATAGGTTTTAACGTACCTATGACTATAGTGATGTAAGATGTACGAGAGCGATGAAACAGTTTACCTCCCACGCATATACAGGAAAATTTAATAACAACTAAATTTTATCGTACATTGTAAAAAAGAGTGGTGTTTAATACTACTACCTTTATATGGTCTTAGCAGTTACCTTAAATGTGCTCAAATTATATCATAGTTTTTTAAATTCACTGATCAATTGTATTCTACTCCACTTGGTAAAAACCTCCATGCATGCTTTCAAAGAAACTTTTTGCCAGGCTCTTTATTCTTTTTGAAAAAAAAAATCAACAGAAGTCTGCTGTCAATCTAGACTCATATCGAACATTGTATTTTTATTATACCAATTGAAATCAAATAATCTTATTAAACAAAAACATAAATCATGGATGAGGAGAAAGGAAGAAGTAAAATTTCGATGGTGGACCTGAAGAGTCGTTCTCATACGAAGTCGAATGAGAACAAATCTCTCATGGCGGTTAAATCAGCTAGCAGCAGGATGAAGATGCGAAGACCTTCCTACGGGTATTCTGGAGTGCCTGGTATTAGACCCGTTGAGAGAACTTCACAGGTAAATAAATATCATTGGACAACTCAGTCACGGTCATTTGATTCCAAACTAAGCAGAGCTTGTACTATGGTAACCAAATAACTGATAAAAATAAGGACATAGTATTAAAATTACTGGTACTGAGGTAACCGCATTTCTAATGTAACTATGTTGATAGTACGTCTTTTACATTTTACAAGAAAATGGTGATATTGTAATGTAGTTTAAATCTTACGATGTAATCGAACACTCTAATCACTCTATAAAAAAAAACATATTGGACAGCATTCCTATCAGTAAAGTATAATAATTTGAAGATAAGTAAAACATTGTGAAGAAACTTAGATATTATTATGTTACTTATAATTATGTTCTTACGAAAGCTTAGGATTAGTCGACCTAAAACACACTCAA
Organism: Anticarsia gemmatalis; assembly: GCF_050436995.1. NCBI lineage: Eukaryota > Metazoa > Arthropoda > Insecta > Lepidoptera > Erebidae > Anticarsia > Anticarsia gemmatalis. The sequence continues at coordinate 4,592,672 of NC_134748.1, read as the reverse complement.
GAACCTCAAGAAGAAGAGAAAACCTCAAGCTCGAGATTTAAAGACAGTGTAGCTAAAAGTTGAGATTAATATCATGGTAGAGATTTTGTCACAATATCAGCTTTTTCATCGAAATCAAAATCTATTTTTCTTTGTCTTATGTTTATACGACCAGTATAAAAACAAGTCATATTAGTAGAATACTATGACTATAAGATATTTATTTGTCGTAAACTTTTAGGTCACCAAGTTTCTTGATAAAAGCCTACGTTAGCGGTAAAACAAAACTTTTACCTCTTGTTTTTTATGTTATCGAAATATTCTTTCTTGAAAGCGAAAACAATGGAAGTATCGTGTAAGAACTTTATAGAAGACTTGCGATAAGATTTTCTGGTTTGATATTGAAAAAAATCCCTGTACTTATTATCTCGTCAGAGTATTATGTGACTAAATTGGGATGTAGTTAATTGTATGTCAACAATTTAATATAAAAAGAGGAATTATACTATAATATTTTTACTGTAAATGCGGGACGAAAAACTTCCATAGATGATATTATATTTATCTTATTGGGTTTGATTTAAAGTGCCTTACACTTTATACAACGATAAAAAAAACTTTTTCTCGTATTTGTTATGAAGAAGAATATTAAAATCATTCTCAATAATGACAATATATTTGCAGCTAGGAATGGAATTCAAACGACCGCCTCTGGTTTTTCTGAACACTTATCAACTGGAACCGCACGTAAAATTCCACGTGCCGAAAGTGACGTATGCCGTTGACGACCTCCTCGACGAATTGTTCACAGGACATAAGTATAACGCACAGGTAAACTTGTCTATGGTTAAAATTATCCATTAAAAATCCATTCTAACAGTCTTGTCACTTGCCATTGCCCAGAAAACCTGTTCTTAGAATAATTCTTAAATAGGTTATAACTTAAATTTGACAAAATTCTATAGAAACCAGGAAAATGAGTTTAGTGGTAGATAGAAATAAACGAAAGCCTTGTTCCTATGAAAGAACAAATGCTGTCAAAATTTCGACAGCGTTAATATACCTATGTGCAATTGTATGCTCGTCTGTTTAAGACCATGTCAGTCAATCAACAAGTTAACCTGTTTTCAGGAATCTCCTGCATTGGCGATTCGCATAGCAGGTGAACTAATGCGAACGGTGAAGAATATGAACTTCAATCGATATAGAATCATCACCATAGTGGCCTTAGCACAGAAACGAGCTCAGAGCTACAACAACGCCATCACATTCCTATGGGACCATGAGAGAGACAACTATGTTGACATACATAGAGAACTCACTACAGCATTCATTCAAGTAACTGTGTTCGGAATATACCTGGATTAATATTTTTGGCTATATTCAAACCAAAAACTACTTAATTGAAACTTTAAGATTCCTATGCCATGAATAGAACAATAATTGATTCGATTCATCAAGAACTTGAAATTGCATAGGAAATGAAGTAATACGTCATGGCCCATTTATACACGTGCGTATTGAAGAATCTAAGCTTATATTTTGGTAAGGAAGTGTATCAAATTAAGGTCTTTGTTTATTTACGTTTCTAATTAATAAATAAAATTTTGCGTGGAATGGGATTCTACATAGTGATGGATCAGAATGTAATATCCTCGTTCTAAGAGGAGTGTGTTATTTAAATATTATTTCTTATATTATTTAGTTAGTATCACGGTGCTCAAACATTTGATATTTGATTGTTAATCTTTGTTTATATTCAATTTGTTATATTAGCACCATCATGTGAAACAAATAATATTGCACGAACTGATCACGTCTTTAATTTTGCCTTGTATTATTCAGTCGATTTGAATGTATTACCATTGGGAATACGTTAGTCGCTTGCGGCATTTATTGCGTGGATACGTTAAACCTTTGAACAAATGCTCTAGATATCGCTTTGACACAATCAGGCTGAATAAACTGGAGATTACCTTACGCCCCCGTGTGGAAATGCCGTCGTGGAGCGTAGGCGATGATCGTAAAACGCTGCCTTTTCAAATAGCTTTTTTTTTATTTTATGTAGTTGAAAAGGCTATGTCGGCGAAAAAACGACTACTTTGCTAAGCTTATAGTTTTGAAGTTTCAAACGTCTGTTAAAGAAATTGTGGGCAATAAAATGAGTTATAAACGTTAAAAGTAGGACAAAAAAGTAAGGTTTCGCTTTGGATTCTTTAAGTTTGCGAACGTCACAGAATCTCGGTGGGTAGACCATTTGAAGATAGAATAAATTCAAGTAAAAACCTACTTCAACAATTCTGTTAAAAAGTTTTAAAAAGTTTAACCCCAAACAAATTTTTTTTTTTTGATAAATAGAAAATGCAATAAAAACAAAACATAGATCAATATTAATTAAAAGTTAAGCTCGTACGTCATAATTAATTGGTACGCGTTGTAATTGAAGTCGCCACTAACTATGTTAGTGATGTACAAACCACAATATGTACTAACTAGTATGTTTATATTGCGAGTAGATTTACCACAATTACTGTTGGTATCCCACCAACCTCGAGCACCGTGGTAAAATTTTTGACATTCGTTTGAAGAGCTCTAAAGACTGACGATCGTGGCGCAGGTGGAAAAGTATTTGTGTGATTCGCATACTGCTATTTTGAGTCTGGCCCTACTTTCTGTCCGTTGTTTGTGTCATTAAAACTCCGTAATGATCAAGATTAGTACTTGTTCGGAAGATATCTTCGAAAAAGTTTGAGTCTTCAATTCAAGAATAAAAGCCTGAAGTAGTGATTTTTTCAGAAATCCCGATCTATTTGACAGAATATTGTTGTCTAGGTCCAACCAAGTGGTAAAGTGACAACAATTGCTCTTGACACCAAGGACACTTGTCGTAATTTCGTATTCAAAGTACTGCTCGACAAACTATTGAGTCGCAATCAATCAACTTAATTCTATCGTGAGATCCATCACTTACCAATTTCGCTGTTCTCATCCCATAACCATTGAAGTGAAGAAGTAGGTTGGAAACGCGTAGGAGCGTCTGTCAACGACGGAGTTATCGTGACCTTTTGTGCTTCGGCATCGAGTACTTATTCAAACGCGTTTAATATTAAATTAGGTATTGAATATATTGATGGCTTGCTCCTGAAATTGTAGGGAAGGAGTGTTGATTTGAAGAATGTTTTGTATGCTTCGTGAATACGATGTTTGATATACATTGACATTTCACGTGATGTATTCTCTTTAGGTAGATATTTTGCATTGAACGTGTGGGCTGACGATTGATAAATATTTCGTATGTTTATTGAATTCTTATTTGGTGATATAACAATATATTTGTTTTGTATATGCTGTGGGTAGAAAATAATAGAACAATAAATGAACTGAATATAAATACGGACTTTAAAAAAAAAGAGCACAATTATTCGCTACGATGTTTAAAAACTCTTTCAAAAAAATACTTTACTATAATTTAGTACTAGTACTGTAGTTCTACAGGAACATACTCCAGTGAAGGACAACCGCTTGTTATCTGGACGTAGTTCCTTATTAACCGTTACGAGAAGAGATGGAGTGATTTATGTGTAACGAGGCTGCAACTTTGTCTCACTAAGGATGTCTATCGAGACATGTCTGCCCCTTACTAACAAACTGCATTTTATCCTCGTATTTTTTCCTATATTTTGTCAGTACAATAAGTGAAATCAGTACAATGTTTCTCTTTTTATCTTGCAAGTATATAAAAACAAAACAAAATGTGACTAATCCAGCGTATGTATACACAAAAATCCGAAGATTTACATAACATAGGGTGGGAATAAACATTCGTACTCGGATGGTAATTCAGTAGCACATAGTAAATGGAAGACTTAGTGAGTACCGAGACCGATTCAATTCAACATTGCGAGCTCTATTTCAATTTGGTTCCTTTTAAAATTCATACCTTCATTCCGAAGAACTTTCGATACTTCTTTTTAAATGTTACAGCGAGTTCTTGCGACGGCGAAATGCTCTCGTTTTAACAATAGGTAGATTTTACCTTGAATTTTATCTTCGTAATGTACTAAAAATTAAGTTATCCGAGCGAATTTGGATTATCAGAAATGTACTTTATGGCATTTAAATGTCGAACCTTTTGTTACGGATGTTGTAAGGCTTTTGTGGAAGGAATAGGATACTATTGAGGTTCTGGGAATGAAATCTAATGCTCGTGAATATTGAAAACCGGGGAGCGACCTTTTGGATTCCTGTAATAGTATACTTTTGTTCCACTTTTATGTTTTCGAAATTGTTTACTGAAGTTACCCTGACCCACAGTTACTAGTCTAGGAACGCTTTAAGGACGTTGATGTGGTTAATGTTATCTTAATAATGTATATAAGTATATTTGGTATTGAAATGTCCAAAAATATATTTCTCAATTATGAACTGTCAACATCTTTCCCTTGCCGGCTGATTTACAAAATGTTCGTGAAAGGGAAATGCTTAAAAAACAGATAATATCTTGTCCTTCTAGGAACTGTTTTCAATTACACCATCGATGCTTCTTAGAATTACTTTTAATATTTTCTTTTATGAAATATCGAGGAATCATAAAAACATTCGCATTATAAATAGAATCTCATTAAAGTGATCGGGAACATTCTGAATATTATGATCGAGAATATAATCCGATATTACATTTGTATCGCCATCAAACTACGTACTACATTTTATACCGCGAGTGCAATATATTTGATGTGTTGTTAAATTTTTTTATTGCCTCTCAGATGATTGGGTGAAAACATCGTTAAATTTAAAACACGTGGTATGCAATGGCACGTTTGTGTAGACTTCAAACATCGCTGACTGAGCGAATAGAAGTAGATGCAGGCTAGTACATACGATCCTATCGGCTTGAATTAAAAACAAACAACTTGGATAGTTGTACACAAATTTAATGAGATTGCCAACTTAAGTAGGTTGATTTTGTATTAAGATCATGTTTGAAGTAATTTTGTTTTATGATTTTCATGAATACGTCATGAACTAACATTGATACTGGATTGGTATTACGCACTTTTAGTCTGCATTCTACAATAGTAACCTAAAGCTGTTACTTAACCGATTGCTCAGTAGCATTTAGGTAGTTGAAATATGCAGCAGGCTATATTTCGTTAATTATTTTTCGAATTGAGTAAAATGAGATTATGCAATTGTATCAACATTATTCTGTTGGATTGTTTGGTCACGAAAACCGTGTTTTAAAGCTATGTTACATTAATATACTCCCCTCATATGTGTATTCTTTGCCATATTACTCCAAACCTTTTAAAGTTTTTGATCATATAAAATAATACAAAATACGTCGTCACTTTATTTCAAGCTATATTCACAGTAAATAAGTCTATGTAGTACCTACATAGTTGGAAATTCTCATATTCCACGTAACATGGACAAGTATTGGCTATCGCAAATCGAACAGGTTTCCAGGAACTCACGTACAGCGAGGACCACGGATTATACGTTGTCCTACTTGGATGAAATCGATAGGTTTTCATATAAAGTTACTGACATTCTATAACATTTTGTTAGAGGAATTATTTACGGCTTAAATATTTCCAAACAAGTATTTATGAACAATAAACTGGCTGTTTGAAAATATTTATTTCCATTTACCTTGTATTTAGATTCCGAGCACAAAATTAACTTACATTAATGAAAATAAAATAAGCAAAAAACGTAGGCACTATCTTTTATCACAAAGGTATAACATTTTACGAGCAGGATCCAGGTCCTTTCGGAAAGGACCGAGAGGACATTGACCTTTGAACTATGGAATGTGCTATAGAAATATGCAAAGCCATAACGGACATCCTGAACATTATAATAACGTTACTAACAAAGAATGTATAGTGACCGCGGAGTAGAAAACCCCGTTTTATTTAGAGGCTGAATCTAGCCCCGGGCAAAATATATTTACTACGTCAGCGAGCGTGATCGATACGCAAATACCAACCATCTAACATGAAGCACGCGATGCAAATATACATTCAAACATTCAGTTTAATCAAACGCTCCAATATTTTCCTTTGTAAATTTCTCGCGTCAATAACTAAACGAAAGCTAATATAAAACCGGTCGGTTGCAGTATGTCGGTGATACCTACGAACATTTGCATACAAAATACGGACTGAAACAATACTGACTAGACGGAACAGAATGAATAAATAATCTAATAACAAATAAGTTTTGATTAAAAACTGTACAAAAATGTTTTCATCGATATGGTTTTGTTTTTTATGTTTGCTATTTTAATGTACTTGTAATAAAACGGCGCATGTTTGTTTAATCGAATGCACATGTTTTGAGGCTAATAACCCATGTCGTTTTGTTGTTTTAGGTAGTTTTCATTTATTTTTCTGAAAATGAATAGTGACGATAGACAGAAGTAATGTAATCGGGATTTGCTAATCTTTGAACTGTAATAAAAATACTATAGCTTAGCTTGTTGCAATATTAAGTTATAAAAAAATCATAAACTCACGTACCCTCGCGTACTCTCTATAGACCATCAAGAAGCAAGGAAAGGCCCCGCTAGCATCTTTATAAAAGTAACCTTTTACCTAGAACAATGCACTACATAATGAATTGTAACTCATTTCTTTTTTTATTTCTGTTTTTATACACTCTGTTCTAAATGTAATTGTGAGCGATTGAAAAAGGGAAGTGTCTATTAACGTTAGTTGTAGTCTAGTCGTCTCTTTGTTACGTAATATTAGAGCACTAGAATTGCTCTTTCCGTTAAAGTTAAGTGTTTAAAGTAACAAAATAATGAGAATTTTCTCAGTAAAGAAGTGCTGAGACATTGTCGTAATCATTAAAAATAATAACCATTTTACAAGTGTAGTGGCCACTTCGAGTAATGGGCAATCTGAAATATTTTAGGGATGATGAATTAAAGATTTCTTATGTTGACCTATCTGTCCTTTTTAGATAATAATATAACACGATTTAAATTCATACCAAGCACTTTGTTTTCATTGATTTTAGTTTATTACAAATCGGTATATGGATTTTTACGCACGTATAAATTTACGGACTACTTTTTTACTTTCTCTAAGTTATTCATGCGCGACTTTTTTCTGTCTTACAGATATCCAATACCGGTTATTAATGAGTGTTTATTTAATTAAAATAAAGTTTCTTAGTAAAAATATTTACCACATCATGAACACATCTCTACAAACATTTCAAATCCGTAATTGAAGCGCGGGAATATCTAGCGAGGAAAATCTTTTAGGCAAACAAAAAAATACCTGAAGAGTTAGTAGTTTCACCGTTACTATAAGTGTAATCTCCGGTACGTCTTATCCTTTTGATAAAATAAGCTAGTACTTTAGAAATCAAGAAAATAACTTTTACAAAGACTTCTTTATCTGCCCATAGTTTATTTTTTCCCCCAGATATCAATAAGATATTTCGCATCGAAGACAAAACATTCTTTTGATTTATGTGAACTTTCTGAAAACAAAGAATTTATTGTCATATTGGTAGTAAGTTGGATTTATTATCTTATTTTAGCAATATATGAGGCATTGGTTTTGTGGATTTTTATTTTCGATACACAATTGGAGATTTTTATAAGTGTAATGAATAAAATCACACTTAATAAAAAGGAGGTTTTCAAAATAATGCCCAATATTGTTTAAGTATTTTGTCATTGATAAACTAACACCACTTCATATTTTATGATCGCGCGCCAATACAACACCCATTGTCGTCGTTTCTTTAGATCTATGATATCGGGGGGCGACTCTACTACTAAGTATCCTAGTAGCTTCTGATATTTGAAATTTTCTGCCTGAAATAAAATTTTACTACACTTTGTCTAACACAAAACCATGTAACAAAAACAAAGTCGCACACATACCGGACTACAGAAACAGACAATTTATTACCTATGAATTAAAAAAAAACACAAAAAACGCAGACAGCAACAGCACTGATTAGAACAAAAGAACGCTAGTTATATCGAGTGTGAGTTGAATGAAGTGTCGCCACTTCACACAGGGGTTACAGAACGTGACAAGTTCAATGCTAACCGCTGACCTAAATTAAAAACTAAATAGCAGTAGTCACGAATACACGATTGTGACGGTATATGGGTCAGATGATAGTGTAAGTATAGAAAATGTGTAATACAGTTTTCTGTGAACTAGGTTCTTGATGTTGAAGAGTTTTGTTGATAATGAAATACGTGCTGCAGAGTTATTAGACACTAATATTATGAAACTGTAACTCGAAGAAAGTAACTCAGCTTGTCATATTTCCACGGATAAAAATTTGAACGAATTTCGGAAATGTTTTGATGGGCTGGTAAGTTATATCCGAAAAAAGTGTAAGGATTACTTTTTATTTTAAATATTAACCATAAAAACAGCTGTCAAATATTACTTATGTGATAAAAAGTGTTTTCCACACTGTGTCTTAAAACCAATTTTGTGTGATCATTTTTGTACTTGTTTCAGGTTTTACTGTTCATACTTTCTATGTATGTTGATAATGTTTCTGAAATTATCGGTGATACTATTTTAATCCTCAGTTCGGGACCTATCTCTAAAATCCATCAACAGACTGTAGCAAAGAAATGAAATATTTCTATTTACTAACGCTTTTTTAGATTGAAAATCTCGCAAAGAATGTAATACCGAACTATATAAAGTTATTACTGTATCCATTGTGAAGTATATAAGTTATAAGATTTAATTTATCGATAGGCACACATTATTCAGGTTGACCGCAGGTAAATTGGAAAAGGTATTATCCCTTGGGTCTTTTCTACCTCTATTGTGTACGCCGAACTTATATGAACAGTTTTTATTCAAGTTTCAAATATGAATTGAACGTGCAGCCGATTGTTGTATGCTTAAAACTTTTTTGAATTTGTCTTTTGTTTTGTTTGATCGTAATATCTGTATTTACTTTACACACGAAGGGTTCCGTACTAAAAAAAAATACGTTTACTGAATGAATGGATTACACTTAATGTATATATTTTAAATTTTCAGTGTTTGTGGTTATAGAGGCAACGGAATAATTTGGGAAAATTTGAGCTTCTTAGCTATAATGGTTTATATGAGATGCAGCCTGGTGACAGACGAAGAGGCGGACGGACAGACAGCGAATGCTTAGCAATAGGGTTCTGTTTTTACTTTTTGAGTAGGGAACCCAACAAAACCCCAAGAAACAAAGAAATTATAGCATTTAAGTTTCTCGTCCAAACGTTAGACATGCCTTATTCAAACTAGATTTAATGTAGGTATAACAAAATCAGTTTTACGAAATCAGTTCTTTCAGACTTCTCTCTTAATAATAAAGTAGTACGTCAAAACGCAAGTCAGAAATACGTGTAAAGATTAAACATCCAGCTCGGTACATCAACTGGTAGCCAGACACATTTCACTTCGCTCCCATCTAAAGGATCAACCAGTTTTATTTGTTCACCAAATTGGAATACGAAACGAAGACTCCGATGCTTCGATGTAAGACGCTACAAACATAAGACTAACAAGTCAGTCTGTTGATAAGATTGTTTCCAAACACACGATAAAAATAAATAAGACTTTTGGTTTAGTGAAAACGAAATGATAAAATGTTTTCTTCTTGATGGGAATAGAATTGAATCGGAATTTGCGTCGTTCTACGCTCCTTCTCTCGTCTTGTTCGACATGAAGACTCCTTGTTTCAAGCGACAAGTTGATTTACTCTAAAGTATTTTGACGATGTGCATTTGTATGTTATCTTGTCTACGCCATTGTTTGCGGAATGTAATAGACGTTCCTTGTGCAGTAAAATATATGTATTTACTAAATCAAATTATACTCAAGAATTGTTTTGTAGTATCTAAATTAATAAGAAGGCTTTTCTAAGTTAGAACTTAACTAGAGTGTTTTCAATTTGCTTCTATCGTTAGTGTTTCTATTAGCCATTTCAATAATTTAGCACAACTAGTCAAATATTTGCTGAATGTACTAGATAATCTATTAAGAAATATATATCTTCAATTACTGAAACTCACTGTTGAGAAATTCATTACCAAGAATCCTGGCCACTTCATTAATCTCGAACCATTCACTCAAACAATACGATTGATCAATTCACAGAACGGCTCGTACTGAAAATTATTAATGAATATTGAGTTCCTGAAACAATACTTGGTTCTAAGTTGTTCTGAGTACCAGGTCTTTATTCACTATGACCATGTTTATATTTCAACATGAGAATATTGTATTATAGCCAAATGAAGAACAACGGACACAAAGTAATAGCAAGGTGAATAATATATGTTTTGCGAAATGTGATTAAACAAACTATGCCGTCGAAGGTGCCTTATCAATATTTTATAACAGTCAAATTTTTATATTACTACTTCTTTATAATTCAAATATAAACATTATATAAAGAAAAAACTTTAATTCCCTCTTCCATTTAAACTAAAAGCTACACGAGGCTCATAGTACTTCATACTTCACATAAAATATAAACAACAATCGGACTAAAATAGAAATGCATTAGTAAGCTAAGTGTAGATCCGTTCGCTTTGCAGATGTCGTAATGAACTCGTCATTAATATGCTAGAGACAATTCCCTACCATGCTCCCAGTGAGCCAAGGCCTGGGGGCACAGAAAGGTCACGGTCCTTATATAAAGATACCGATGATAGCTTTGATTTACTCAAGTGCTCTTGAAACTGAAGCACTCCAATTAAAGTTGGTGCTCGATTCAAATTACAAACTACCGCTACGCCGACCTAAATAAATATTTTAATGAAGTTTCATCTATTGAATAATACAGGAGACGAGGAAGATGTTTGGTTTTAAATATTGAACTTGAATTCTCGGAAGAACGGTGCCTGATATTTTTTTATGTTTTAGTCTTTACAAAGTTAATATTGGACGGTAACGTAAACGTGAAATGGATTATTACGAACGTTCAAAGCAAAAATACCAACTTTATTTCTTCTAAAAGTAAATACGCAGAAGTGCTTAACATTTTTGCAAGAACATGTCTTATGTTCTTAGTTTTAGACACAACTTTCCACAAATATCAAACATAGCAATTCAATGACAAAGTCGCAAGTCGTAATCGTTCATCTACATTCTAGAACGTCAGGAAAATAAATAAAATGACGATAAAATCACTAATAAGCAGTTATGTAAATAACAACCCACTTTTCCTCACAAGGAAACCTTTAGATACAACAATCTTTACAGGCTTCCACATTCATACATCTCGTCGAATAATGAACCTACATAGTACGCACCTGACCTACTTACTTGTATAATAACAGCATAATGCGATCGTTACCTGCTAAATGCTGGGAATACATTAAGGTGCTTGCGGCCAACTGACTGATAGGCCGGCTGACCTAACTACGTGGTTTGAGCAACGTTTGTCAACCCCTAACCGCACCTTTGCATATTAGGACCTACCCACAGAACAAACCACTAAATACCCGTGAAATTATGCACAACAGGGGCTCAAAAGTCACAACTTCTGAAGAATAAAGGACCCAATCCAAAAAGGACTATTAAAGATGCCATTTAGAAATAATCACTGAAGGAATGTTTATAGCTTGCTTAAATTTGTGCACGATGTAAATTTTATTGCGATTGAAATAAAGTTCATTTCTACTTGAAGTTTAAGCCGATTTAGTCTCGACAAACGAAAAAAAGAAACCTTATAGAATTTTAAAGCTAACGCTTAAGAATCGGCTAAATAAGAGACTTTATTACCACGTAACCAGTTATTAAGAATGCGCCCGTTTATAATCTTTTCTTTTTGGGTTATAAAGTTCAAAATAATGTAGCTTAAAATTTTCTTGCGAAGTAAAAATAATATTTTCTCTTATTTAAAATTTAAATTTCTAAGCCAAATGTAGGTCGGATTTAACCCCTTTGAAGGTTAAATATGAAAGCCTAATGTTGCCTGTAAACAGTAAAAGAATAAATAGAACGAACGAAATTAATTCAATTCAGATTCACAAATAATTTAATTTTATATACCTGACTCCTTTTTAGAATAAATCTTTGGTACCCTAAAATCGGAGTCCGATGGATGAGGGCGGCCCAGGACCGGTCCTATTGGCGCTCGATGGGGGAGGCCTTTGTCCAGCAGTGGACGATTCCCGGCTGAGATGATAATGATGATGATGACCCTAAAATCACAGTCACTTTGACTTTTGACATGGTGGGCATCGGTCATTAGGATTTTACGATTTCGAACTTGTAGATTGTTTTTATTTAAGAATGCTATTAAAGATTTTATTAAGTCCTGAAATTGTTTACGAACAAAATAAGGCTACTGTACAAAATGTTTAAGTCTAGACTTTCAAGGGTAGTGAGCCAAATGTTATCTAATAAATGAAATCCAGAAAAATATTTACTAAGCAATTAGCTGTACAGCAGTTTCGGCTGCGTTTATGATGATTACGTTGCTAGTGTTGCTGCGGTAGGTACCTGAATGTAACTACTATACAAAAAAGCCATATCTGGTTGACAGCTGCAGAGATTGGCGAGCTCAAACATACAAACATCAAAACTTTATTATACTTGTGTTAGTTAACTCGCAAGGCTTCGCTAGCAAACGAACTTTCGTATCATATTTCAACTGTTTGTGGGGTTAATTTTTGAAAGTCAAGTAGCCTTACAGGATCCACCTGGGTTTTTAACTATCCTCTCACCAAAAAAGGTCTAGCGATTTCACCATAAAAGCGTTAGAATCAAACATACATTTAACTTTCACATTTTTTTTATGAAGTATCGGATCGAAATACCAACTCCCTACAAACACATTATATCCAAAAACAAAATATATTTTAAAAGATATTTCAACAGCGAATACATAAAACTTATGTGTGATAAAAGTATGAAAGTAAATAACAGAGTACATAAGTCTAGTGAGTAATCTGTAGTAGTTTTATACTAGGGGACGATGTTCCCAGCACTTATCTTTAATACTAGTAAAGCCATATCGGCTGGACTATGACAACACAGAGTAGGGAATCATTTCAGAGACTCATTATTTGTAGTATTTCATTTAATATAAGCTGTTTAAAAGATAGGATTTGTGTTGGCCATTATTTGAAAAGTCATGAATTAGAAGCTTACGTTTCCTTATAAGTCACGTGGAAAAATAAACATAATTACTTTATCTTTTGCAACAGATTTAAGTACTTTCAAATAGAGGGTTTATGGTTTTAATGGTTATAAATTCTGTGTTTTTTTATGGTAACCAAATCTCATTATTGTAAGGTTAGTATTTGCAGTTATGTTTGATGAAACTTTTGCATCCAACTTAAACATTTTCGTTCAAGTTAAACATGTAATATAGCCATATAGAAATTCTGCAGCGTTCTATTCGACTAGCTTCAATAAACGTTTACAATTCCACTAGTAACGCGCACCTCGTATCGTGCAATTTGCCTGGGTGAAGCTCAAAGCGGGGTCAAATAATCGGACGGCAGCTGAAAACGTTTGCTACCGAGTTAGATTATGCTTATATGTTTTTATACTATGTACTATCTACTAAAATGAACCAAACTTGATTTTACCCTCTATTTTAGCAGCTCTTTGACCTGGAGAAGTTGGTTAACGAGTGGATTTCCAAGGTTTAAAACCAGATCAATAATTAATTAGAAAACAAACTATTACAATGTTTTCTGTTTCATAACGCAGTCTGCTATAGGTAGAACTTTTAAGTAAACATGACCTTAAAGTTTCAAATACCAGGGAATAAGCCTCAAAAATTCTGCTAAAAATATAAAGTTCTAGTATATTGCTATTATAAATTCTGAACAATATGAGTTTTATGTAAATATCTCCGAATATGTGACCCATTTAGGGAGTCTAAGTCTTCATATTTTACTTTTTATTTTCAGTCACGGAGTACGTAGACTATATGCAATTTCCTTTTTATGTATCCATTCCTTAAGATTTAGAGTGGATATCTCTATTTGAGAGCTTTCAACTAAACAATATTTCATTGGAGCCGAGAGATAGAAATGAATTCAAAATGGACGTCTTCGTTTGATTACGAGCCTTTATTGAAGTTAAGTAAAGAATAAATTGGACCGAATTTTGTGTTCGAGAATCTATAAGATAACAATTATGAAACGAACGTGATTATATTGGAGAGGACCTTCGTCAAAACGTATTTAAAATGACATCTATTATATTTATCGATGTAAGGTTTTATTGTAGTACCATTTATTCGATACACGCGCCATTCTGTAACATGACAATTCCAATAACTTTAACTTCGAATGAAGATTGACGCGAATATGTGAAAATGCTTAGACACAGTTTGATGGAAAATGTTTTAAGAATATTAAATAAAGAAATGTATTAAAACGTTGAGGTCGTTCTATTTGTATTGACATTGATTATTTAAAAAAGTTACAACATAAATATTATTCATCCATTTGTACAAAATGGTTGTTAAGCATACTTACTTGCGATTTTTTTTAATATTTATGAATTGATATAAGTTTACAGTCACGCAAAACTTGTTCTAAAAGAATAATTAATCATTTTATTTTTCGTTTCAATCCAACTACTTAAGTTTTCCTTACAAAATATTCGCAAGGAGAATAAAAAATACGCTTTTTGAATAGTCACGCGCTAGTACCTACACAAACAATTAAAAAAATGTCTGTCTTCAAATTGTAATCGTATTTTTTTACCCATTAGAAAGAACACTAACAAATTCTAGGAATCTTAAGAAGTATCTAAACAAAATAAATAAAAGCATAACAAAATTAATTCATTAGTCTGTGTCCCTTGAAGGGCGACTTGGCAGAAAAATCTCCGATGAGCTGAAAACTACATTTGAACTGAAATCATTCGTTTTTTTCCCAACCGTGCAACTAATGGATTTCCGAACGAATAGAGATAACAAGAAAATATAAAAAAATAAATACCTAGTACGACCGATGTCTCAAATCATTTGTATTGGAATAGAATGTTAGATAGAAAGTACTCGTTGGGAATTTTTAATTTCCTTCTACGTCGAGGTACCTTATAAAATCGTGGGTTTTCCTAGGAATAGAAACTAACGAGATTCGATGAGACGTGAAATGAAAATTAGAAGATAAAAATACTGCGTATAATGTAACATCAATATTTCTTAGAACTGTAGTTAGGGGCATGAGTACGCCTACATTTTTTTGAAGATATCAAAATAATAGGCTGTTTTGCAAGGTTTTCCCTGTGTTTATCCCAAGTTTACTATTTATATTAAATTTTAACTATTTTTCCTGTATATCATATCCTATTGTCAACGTTATACTAAAATTTCAACAGCATACTCCAAAAAAAGGTACCCTGGTATTTCTTAGAACTGTAGTTAGGGGCATGAGTACGCCTACATTTTTTTGAAGATATCAAAATAATAGGCTGTTTTGCAAGGTTTTCCCTGTGTTTATCCCAAGTTTACTATTTATATTAGAATTAATCAAAACTCAAATTTGTGTTCATTTCACACACAAAACAATTTCAGAGATATACATGTCTCATGGCCGAGTTTAAGCTACACTTACCTTACTCTTGTGCCGTCATTGTTATTTTAAATTTGATCTCGTATACCTAATTAAGTGTCATTTGTGTATTTGGCAATTTAGTGCATCCTCTTGCCTACATCTGTACTACAAACAGGACATAAGAAATTTCAAAAAAATATTTTGCCGCTTTTTAAACTGGTAGTCCCAAAAGATTTAGATGGTGACATCTATCGAATATCTAGGTTACTAAATATAGGTAAATGTCAATTGCCGTGTGGTTCACTTTTTGCATAATGGCGACGGCAGATGGACGTGTGTCGGTGCGTACCCACAGCGGTACGTTAATCGATTTGAATCTTATTGAAATGTTGGTTCTTATTGGATTTTATGCGATAACTAATTAATTAAGACTATAAAATGATGATGTGCACTGGTAGTTTGATATAATTTTATAAAATATTCAATATGATTTTTTGTTTTATGTCCCTTGCAGAGGACAAATGTAGACTATAAAAGTTTTAGTACTTAGACTTCTGATGTACTTTATAAAGTACATAAGTACATATTTCAACATATTTGTGGCTATATCCGACAATGCCATAGCTTTTTGACCATGCCGTGGTAAATGCATGCCTGCATTGTCGCATTGTTCAGGTTGAAAAGGGTGCGGATTAGAGAAATGTCATGCAGCTGAGGAAATATAAGTTGGATTTAGATTATTTCGGATAATGAAGGAAGAGATGACGACTATGAGGATGACGATGAGTACGAGGTAATGGAGTCTAAACACAAGAGGGAGAGAGAAAGCCGTACAAAAGCTGCTGCATATTTTTTCATGGAGCAAAGCAGTCGCGATGTAGAAAGAGTGGATGTCATACAAAAAAACACTTTATTTTGCAAAAAAATGCGGATATGTTTGTTTAACGCCAAACAAGAGTAGTTTTTTCGATTTCCACCAAAACATAGAGTAGTATATTGGTAAAGGTATTAATGAAACTAGATTGATCCCTTAATTAGGTTCCTAATTAACGACAAATAAGTTATTAAGAATTGTTGAAGATGAGAAAAGTTTAATTCTAATAGTTTTGTTTGAAATAAGTTTTCCTTTTGTTTTATTTTCATCTTTGTGAGACGGACATACAATTCTGACTATTAAAAACATGTTTAATTTGTGTTATATTTCTATCCAAAACCCATTGTTTACCATAAAACTAGTCTATGTCCTACATAAATCACATAGTAATATAGTCACTTTGTCCTACATAAAGGACATAGGGAAAAACCGATTTTCCCCCATGAAGGATTTTTTTAACTATTTTTCCTGTATATCATATCCTATTGTCAACGTTATACTAAAATTTCAACAGCATACTCCAAAAAAAGGTACCCTGGTAGGCAGGAGGGTATAGACATGAATCAACATAAACCAAATAATAAATTCTACCAATAACTTGATTTTTAACAACGATTTATGAGCTCAATTTTCCAAAACAAACATTTACAGGTTTGCATCTAAATACGCAAACACAATTTATTGGCTCTAAAACCAACAAACATTGGATGCAAATGAACGTGATTTACTGACAAATAGACAGGGTGCCGAGGACGTTGCGCGGTGGTGGTCAATTTTAATGATCCCGCGATCTATCCAATGCAACATGATTAAATAGGTCAAACATGTAATCAGAAGGGATCGGAATAGGTCATGAGTCGGATTTCAAACAATGTATAAAAGTATTGATTGATATTGATTGGGATGTTCGATACGATAATAAGTTTTAAATGGAGGCTCAGGGATGTATTTGGTAAATTAAGGGTTAAGAACTTGGCTAGTCCTTGCAATGAAGTAGTCATTTTAGCAGTATCCCTTTTCGTACATTCAGGATTCGATTACTGTTACGACTTAATATTATTAATATATAAGTAGTAACGTATTAAAATACTAACGAAATTATAATTATAACCTGTGTTGGTATCTATGTATTTATTTTTGGTCTGGTTGTACCATAAAAACATAATTTAAAAAAATCCTTCATGTTTACATATTAAAGAGTAACAATACGATATCATTCCATCATTGTAAATTTTCCACGATACGATTTATATTCTACAAGATTTAAAGCCTCTTGAACTTCATAGTGATTGAAGAATACTTGTTACGCTTGTATAGAATCTTATTTACTTGATGTTATTGCGTTTTGGACTATTGATGGCTGTATAAAACGATTTCGTGTGAATAGTTGCGAGTAAATGGGGTCACAATAGGTTATTTTAAATAGGTTTTTGTTTTCAAAATGAGTTTCTTTTAACTTGAATGACAGATGTGTAAAGCTCGCTGCACACATATTCGGTTCGGCATTAAACGGCCTAGTCGGGCGGCAAAATCGAATATGTGTAGATAAATGTTCGGGTAAAATGCCGCTCGACGTCGCCGCGCCTGTAGTTTTAAACCGAATTGCGATGATTAGATCCGAAGGAACTACCCGATCGGCACAAGCCGATCAAGTGCAGTAGTTGCTCCGAGTCGGTTTTGTTGTTTGATAATTATTGTCGAACCGGACGTGCCGAACCGAATATGTGTGTAGCAAGCCTAACATAATCTGGTTTGTTTGTCGCTTTAATATTTATAATGCCTAATTTATTATGAAACGTTTCGGTTTATGTGACCAGTTGTAAACATGATGGAATGGGACATGACCTTTCTGAAATTGAAGCGAAATGTGTGTCCAACAATTATATAATATAACTCTTTTATAAACTATTGAATAAGGATACATTTTTTGCCCCATTTCTGTCACATTGACGGGCAAGGATCTCATTCCGAACAAAGGAGGTGTCACGCTTTGGATCCACCAAGCTGACCAAGTGCGGGTAGGGTTAAATGTCCTTAGGAAATGTATTAAACAATAATACATATTACATTGCTTATTTTATTTTTAAAGGTCAGAATATTTTTTTAGCCTCAAAACTCTAAATTGAATCGTGCTCCACAACAAAAACAAAATCCTATATCAAACCAAAGTTCAAGTAGAACGCGACCTAGAAATCAGTGTATTTCTTCGTTTCTCTTCAGAATCAATCAAGACATTTCTCATTCGACAAAATAAAATTAAAAGGAATTTTATTCAAGTAACAACCATCTTACTTTAAGTTATATTTCGTGGTCTATATTTCAAGACCTATTTAAACAGAAATTATTTTGATTACATCCACCATATTACTAAAAGAAGTCTAAAAATAAACATCAATTCATTAGACATCGTTTATTTACTAAGTTTGTATAAGACATAACATAATATCCATTAAGATATTATTTTCGATAAAATATTTTATATTGATTTAACATGACAACGCTTCTATTTGGGACAAACTTTACTTTAGTGCAAATATTATTTAAGAATTTAAATTACGTTCAATTCAAGGTTTCAAAAGTTAGATTGGAATGGTTGACGAAAATAGTCTTAAACGATTAGGTTTACACGTGGACTGAAACAGACGGAAGATTATAAAATTAAATTAGAATTAAAATTCTAATCAAAATCCTGAAGAACTATTTAAGCAGAAACGCTTTAACTGTTTATAATAATTTGACATTTAGTTTATTTTCTAAGTCTTTACGTTTTTTTATTGTTAGTAATTAACTGAGGTAGGAACGAGTATTTCTGTAGTCTTTGTTAGATAATTAAATTGTTTGCTATTATTTGTTACAATAGCAAACAATAATCTGTTTTTATGTCGTTTAACTGTTTGGTTGATTTCCATTCCCTAATTTTCAATTACCTCAATTGTAAAAATATTCCTTGTAAAATATACCTAATGAAAACCACCACTCTTCCTTGTTTAAGTTTATATAATACGAGTTTGGCTTCTCCGCTTCCATGAAAGGCTCGCCACTAAGCTTTACAATATAATAATATAGAACTTATTCTCTTTACAAGGGTTCCTTCGAAGTTAATAACCATCTTCCTTCGTGAAAGGCTGGTGGCTGAAGTAGGTATTATAAAAAATACAGGTCAGGTATTTTAAAAGCACTGAAAACAAGACTCCATAAAGGTCGAAACTTGAAAGTTGGGAATAGTTATTTCTATCTATTTTGTAAAATGAACGGAGACTGTATAAGTTTCTTGTAAATCAGGCCCCGAGGGATGAAAAGGGCTAGTCAAGTTAATTTGAAAATATAGACGTCGGAATAAATTTCACAAATGGGAACAGTTCGACATAAGTTTGTAAATGTTATGCTGCATGAAAGATATGTCGGTTCATGTACTCATATTCGAGACTAAAACATTTTGGGGTACAAAACAGGAAAAAACATGCTTTAATAAATCATTTTATCGGTAAAACAATGTCGAACACGATAATCCATAACATAACAAATCAAATAATCGCTAGTTCAAACACAACATAACTAGTGACAATATCATCGCAAACATCAGCCGGGACAAAGAGCAGCGCGATAGCTGCCTTGTGACGTCATAACGGCCTCTGACGTCAGAGCTTGCGTGCATGTGGGTCAATAGAACGCCAGCTCGGCCCGGGAAGCACCCGCCAGCTGGAAATAGGTCACCCTGCTAAAAATACGCACCTCTATTCAACTACCTTTTCCACATGGTCGTGTTGCTTGAAACTATATTTGCAACTTCAATGCAATAAAGGCTTAAGTTTTATCTACTCTAATTGGATCTAAAGCCTTTCTTCCGCTATAAGCACGTCGTTGCACTTTCAGTAAGTAAAAAGCTTATGTGATCTAATGTTAATTTTATCTTAGGTCCTTTTTCTATTGAAAGTGTTACATGTCTCCGATCCCTGTTTTATCTTGAAAGGCCCGAATACATTACCGTAACGTCCGACAGTAAAGTTAGGCTGTAATGTTTTATCTCTTCCTTTTACCGAAACAAAGGCTTTGGTACTGTAAAAAATATTTGTAAAACGACATGGGATTTCGCTTTGATATTTAATATGTTTGTGAAATTCAATTCCGGAATATTTTTTGTTGGACTGTCAAAGGTAGTCACGGGTTCGATTCCCACAAAGAACAAATATTATTTTTCAAATAAACCTTTGTACCTCGCGCCTATTTGTGTGATTCACAGGTGCAAAGATAGAAACTGCACCGTCGACGTCTTCGTCGTTTGCTTGACGTTTCGGCACACGTTACACTTACTGTGGTCACAATCTGCCTGATCATTTTGGGAAATCTATTACTATTCAAGGATAATTTTCAATGCGGAAAATATTTACTCAAAAAAATATTATTCAATATTTACGAATTCGAATAGGTAATTTTCGTTGATATTTCCCGGTCGGATCAACTCCGTTGTGTGGTAATACACGTTTGAATAGACGTAATTGCTTCGGTATTATGTTTCCTCAAAATAATAGCGCGGCTGTTAAATCGAGAGGGGTTGGTATTAGTGCCATATTCATGTGTAGCGAAGCATTTAGCCCAAGGCTAAACAACGTATTGAAGTTTAGTTTTTGTAAGCTTTTAGAGGTATTAAAAAGCTTATTTGAAGTAAAAATTCGGGCTGCATTTCGTAAAACTACTTTTTGTATGCGTTACAGTTCTTCGTTTTTTTAGTATGAATGTTCCTTTTTCCTAGATATGGGCATGATAATAGGCTCAAAATGTCTTTAGAAGCACTCAGTTGTATGACAATGGTACTGCCCAGTAGTAGTTATATATTTATTTAACATATTAAATAAATAAATTTAACCCATTAATGTCCCACTGCTGGGCAAGGGTCTCCTCCCGAAATGAGGGAGGGGTTAGGCCTTGAGTCCACCACGCTGGCCAAGTGCGGGTTGGGGACTTTGCATGCCCTCAATAAATGTATTAAACAAATTTTTAGGCATGCAAGGTTTCCTCACGATGTTTTCCTTCACCGTTGGAGCATGTGACAATTATTTCTAATACACACATAACTTCGAAAAGTCATTGGTGTGTTGCCTCGGGTTCGAACCTGCGACCACTTGCGTGGGAGGTACCAACTTATACCACTCGGCTATCACTGCTGCTTATTTAACATATTATAGTAATATATTTATTTAACATATTATCTATTGATACAGATTTGCGGACTGCCGATTGGGGGTCGTGGTTTTTGGAACAGGCAACCTTTTGTATAACATAGCGTACAGTAAAAATTAACAAAGAATACTTTGTCTTTTTTCTTCTTCACTCACATCATAACTCACGGTCTTATCCCTATCATTAACATCGAGAAGGTCATTAATCCCGTTAGCTGATGTTGATAGTAATAATATTATGGAAGGCTCATTGTATCACTTTATGGGAAGGTCCACGTTTATTTTTTATCACCCTATAAATATTCCTTACATTTACGAGATCATATAAATAGTGAATACGACTCAATATACTGTTTACCACGAACCGTGAAAACTGAGATGGAAATACTGGGAATATATTGTGTATTATAAATTACGTAATTAGAGTATTTTCTAATAAATTATTCTCGTTTAATGAAAGCGTAATTATTATAAATTAAGATATTGTTTGCTCGTGTAATTTTATTAAACACTTCCTTGGAAAGACGTGTTTGATGAAAGCCTTTTCTACATACGTCGATGGACGAGGTAAAATTGTTTCTAACTTAAACAGCGTAGTAACACAACACTCCGGTATATTAAAGAAAAAAGCATAAATTTCTGTTTTAGTAATTAAATTATTTCTAAATTGACGAATTCTATAGTTAGAAAGTTGGTAGTCACCAATCACGACGTAATTCGATTTTCAGAACAAGGGGATGGGTAGAACTTCCGTTAACTAACAATAGCTTGTCTTCCAAACACATAGATTTGACTATAATCGTAACGTACTACGTTTCTTTACTAGTAACATAACACTAAAAATACGCACCATTCACAAATTTCAGTTTCAGGCCTGATTGTATTATAGTTTTATATCTTTTAAAGTCTTTGCAGCACGGAATTATTATTTGATGCGAAAGTTGTGTTCTAAAACAAAAAGAAAATAAATCTAAGACAGGTGTAGGCCCAATTAAATAGGAACCCGATGTATCTAGTTAACTCTATCTCAAGCCTTCCAAAGTAATTCTAACACGTACACAAACAGCAAACTCTCAACCTGAATAGTATTCATCAGATGACCTAATTAAGTGTTCATATGCGTACGTGCAGCCTGGCCTAAGTGACTCGTACGTCCTAGCGATTCCGCTGTGACCTATTTCCGATGGCTGACCCAAAGGTCGGCTATATCCAGGGTTTATAATGTGAATTTTACTCGCTATATGTATGTAGATGATGAAATGTTGGTAGAGTTTGTAGTACGAATCGTTTTTTTTTTAATTCTACTGTGAATGGGTCTTTATACGCGATAAATAAAATGAGGTTTACGTTAAATTATTTACCAAAAAACTACCTTATTTACCGTTGTCATCAATTGAATACTATCGCGAATAAATTACGTGTACACAATTTATTCGTGATAGTTTAAAATCATTAATAGGGTTTTTTGTTGATTGCTTAACAAAACGTTAAGCATCTGTAGAGTCTGTTAAATCACGGTCCCTGTCTGTGTTAAAACGCTAATATGTTAATTACAAATGTTCGACGCTAAATAGTTGAATAAATAGTAAAATATTATGAGTCCCTTTTACTATTTAAAACCTCTATTACAAAGGAAGTTTAATATTTTTTAGTAACTATTCACTGAAAATATACAATCTACGTTACTGACGCTATGATATTGTACAATATGTGTTATAAAACATTATATACCAGCGCAAGTCGCCATGTACGAGGCCCGGGAGAGGCTGCGGAATTGTTATTATCTTGGCCGAGAGTATATACCTCTACTATATGTATACCTAACACTAAAGATAAAAAAGCTGCACTACTTTTAGAAGTTTGAAATTGATAACATTTGTATGGTAGTTCTATAGAAACTTGTCTGGTACCAATTAGCAAAAAACAAGCTGTATTATGTTTTATACATATTTGTCGTACCTAGTCAAATCGCTTACCGACCTGCATTTTTTTTCTTGTAATATTTGAAGTTTTTTAAATAAATGAGATCATTAATACTTGCTTTTTAATAAATAAGGAAAATCATTAATTCCCAGAAATCCTAATAGACGGTGAATGAAATAGTCAGAAATAATAATTATCTATAACATAACTTCCTTTCTTTTAACCCTTTCATCAATACTGATAAGAAAAAAGGACCATTACTGAGATTTCACCCTTAAACTTTTATGAATAACATAACACAGTCGTGGTTTTAAATATATTCCCACGACATAAGGTAAGATACATATTGACTTGAACCTAAGCAACAGAGTAATTAAGGAGCGGCTTCCAATAATCGTTCCTTATCTTGCTCACAAAGGTCCGACACTGTCACTATTAGTTATCAAGGGACCCTATTTCTGGGACGGTTTAATTTACCCGTTCTCTCTGTATTTTACTTGAAATAATCGGTTCGTAATATTATTCTAGTAGTCAAGAAATAAGTTATTGTACATGAATATGCAGCATTAATAACTAGAGTACATAACAGTTCTGTATTCCCATATTGGTAGGCTCTTATTATCTAGGAAATTACATATTATTGTCCCGCTGATTGGGCCTTGAGCACACCATCTTCTGAAATATCGAAGTAAAAAATTCGAATCCTGAGTATGTATTTATGAATCTAACCTAAAAAAACTGTAGACGTGTTCAGATATTTTTCATTGTATTAGAGTAATTACTTGTACAGACTTTCTCGGGGCTAGGTCGTAAAGAACCTCTAGAACAACAATATTATAGAACGAGAAGTATTAAGGAGTTGGATATATCTCAATAGAAGTTGCCATTCTCCTTTCTCATACCACAAATTCAAACCAAGATCGTAACTATACTACAAAGATACACAAATAGCCAAGCCATTACAAACTTAACTAAATCATCCAATAAACATTTAGGTGTAAACAAACTAATAAGTTTGTTTATCAAGTAGCAAATAAGCAGAGCTTAGTTCCGTTAACACCAGTTACACTTAACTAACTTAAGCACTTACTTAATTACCTGAGTGCACAATTCGCTTCAAGTAATTACTAAGTTGAGTTAGAGAGTTCAAAGCTAAGTTATTGGATACGTTTGTACTTATAGAAATTATTTATTAAGATATATTATTGTATTATTGCAATTATGAGAATAAGTATTGCCAATGAGTTAAATAACATTAGTAGTGAGAGTATTGTCAATCTTGACAGACTGTTTGTACTGATGTATTTAACACGTACATAGATAGAATGACAGCAATCTAAAATTAGTCACCTAAAGAAATAAACCGTTTTGTTACTTAATAAGTGCTAGTAAAAAAATCAATCCTAAAGTTTAGCAAGTATAATAGAGTTAAAGCAAACAATCAATTTAGTAAGAATATTTAATGTTAAATACGAATGATTATAAAAAATATTGATAAAATAAAAATACATACTTAATAATAAATAATTATGATTGTCGAACTTTTCCAGGAACATCGTAATAAAGCCGAAACGTACTTTCACGAATGTAAACCGTAAACAAAAGAGATATTGAATACCAGGGAATTAATAAAAGCCTTATAAAATGAAAATACCGAACAATATTTAAAAATAAAATCTCGACAGGTTGCTCTCGAATATAAACTTCCACACGCGTTTTTCGGTTGGCAGCCCTTTGTTCGTTTCGACTATAAATGTAAATGATTCGTAAAAGTAACACAAGCCACTAGTAAAATAATATTTTTAACAGTTGAAACCAAAGCTAAACTAAAGCTTTTAATAATGCATGTAGTTATATTAATACTTTTGAATGCGGTTGGGGGTGTTTATTTTTTGTAATAAAAATTATAATTGAATTATGATTCTTGAATTCACTCTTTGTTACCTATTTAAAAAGATTTATAGGCGTAAAGTTACCTCAGTATTCCTCAGGTTAAACTATAGGCTTATGTTTCAAAATGTATTTTCGTTAGACAATCAATTCATTTTGATAGAAAAGAATATACCGTAGGTTATCACTCATTTATCTTTGGCTTAAAAACGTATTTAATAACTTATCCCTTTCCGTAGCATCAAAAGCGTCGAGTGGATTCAGCTTTAAAATTGCTTACCTTAATGCAGCGTGCATATTTTCAATTTCCCTAGGTTTAAATCGGGGAAAATGGCGATCATTTTTATTTCACGTATGAACATTAAACATTTCATGTTGTTTAATGGTGTTTTAAAATCACATTTTACGTTCTTTGAAATCACGAATAGGTTACAGCTGAAAACAAAAACGTTTTAATATTACTCATATTATTAATGTAACGTAAAATGGATGTACCCGGAAATGTAATAGTCATATGAAAAAGCCGACCGAATACACATGTCATTGTATACGTAACACAAACTCCGAACACATAACACTCTTACATCAGTCGTATAACTGCAAACCCCTCACAATTTTTCCGTCTACCACGCTGATTTATACCGCAGTAGCATCACTTAAGTACTGCTGAAAGCGTCATTATACTAAGTCACTTCGGCAAATGGTGAATTAAGCAATTTTCGTGAATGGGGATAGGTACCTAGTGCGAGGCAGATTATCGTTAACCCACTTACAGTGTGGATGTCGCTTAGTTCCCTTAATGGATGTGTAATACGATTTGCTTGTTTGATGTCCATTTTCTATGCTGATCCCGGATAGGCTTACTTTGGACGTTGACTAAACATTGTGTTTGTGGATTTGCATGCTCTTTGTTGTGTGTATGTTCACTATCTACTGCACTCAATAAAAAAAAGAGAAATTAAGTTTTCACATTATTTACCTATTTGTTTATTAATTGTTTTGTTTTAGTAGTTTTAAGCACTTGGTTGTGCAAAAGGAAATGCGAATCTATTATACATTTTGGACTGTTTGTATTCCACGTGTCAAAATATAACGTTTACACTCTACAAAAGAGGAGGGAAGCTAGTGGTTTTAAAACTTCGCACAGCCAATACCAGCTCTAAATTCAAAGTAATACATAGCTGTTCAAAATTCCGCTCAGTTTCACGTTGAAATATTGTAAAATCTAAAAGGAAGAAGTACTACTTGAAAAATATGGAGGTTACTGGCTCATTTATTTTAAATAGTCCATTAGAGCTCTTTGTGGCCAGTAATTCTGCAAGTAGCAGTAGTACTTTAATCATGAATAAAAATGAAGAAACTAGGAGAGTTCTCGGTACGTAATCGATTTACGGTAGTAGTTAGTTGCGAAGTATCTTGTTGAATATTACACCGAGAAACCGGGTTAAAGTATTCACTTAAAGTCTCTCTTGAATGCTATTTTCGTAAGCTTGTAAACGAAGTTTTTTAAGTTGCTTATATACGCCTTTGTTACATAAATATTTAGAGACACGATTATGTTGCCAGGTCTTTTTTACGTAAATTGTGCTGTTAAATAAGTGGAGCAAAGAATTTCAAATTTAGTTTTAAATAATACTGCTAATCGTCTATTAAAGCGCGTCTATCGAAGCCAAAGGTCTACACGAGCTTGAAATAATAATAATATCTTACTAGTCCCATAGTTTTGTGACGGGATAATGGTAATGTGAAAGGTGTTACTATATTTTTTTTTTAATTAACGTTCTTTTTATTTAGCAGAAGATAAGGATTGGAATTATTTTGTCTTTTAATCTATGAAATATGCACTTTAAAGGCAATGACATAGTCAAAACAGACATAATAGAATCAATGCGATATCCTATTGCTACCGACTATCGACAAACGGCTATCTATCGACTGCCAGAAAAATTTACTAACGCCTTTAGCGGATGCCGTGAAAACTAATTTTGAAATACATTTTAGATAAACGTCAAACTCTCGATACACGATTGAACCGGCTGTAGAAAATCGCGTTACAGGTTTCAACTAGTAAATATAAACTATAGTCACTGATCCACAAGACCTATGATAATCTTGACCCAGTTAGTAGTCAGTTGAAACAAGCGCATGAAAATTGTTCGAGAGGTCCAATCTATTCAGATAGGATAATGGACCACTTGGATGATGTTGGAGGTCAATGGCAATTCAATATACTGTGAGGTGAAGCTTCAACAAGGTCTAGTTCTGGAAGTGAAACAACGGCTTATAGGTAATATTCGTTATTTATTGGATGTTTGTTATTTGTACGAGGTTTGGGCGCACGGCCAATGCTTAGAAGAGTGATACGCGCGTTTTTGGGTTAAACGTGTCCATATTTCAAGGGTCGTGTAGTAGCTCGGTGTTGACACTGCAAACAAATGACAAAACAACATAGTTACACTATCGAGATTAAGAAACATAGATTTGAAACAGTATCAAACTCGTCTCTTATCTTCTTCTCTCAATATGCAGATAAACCTCTACTTAACTGGTACGATTAAACAAGCTGCAATATGTAATTCATCATCAAGCATTCCCGCTTTAACTCCTCAAAGACAATCTTGATTGATTACAAACACAATTAATTTTCCCTACACCTCCGTTCGCGCAAATCATGAATAATGACGTCACACAAATCTTTCATCCAAAGTGCACTTTAGATAACGCTTCCACACGAATTTATCCGAGTAGGCACGAACGTTCCCGACGCTCGAAATACTGCCAAAGTGTAGGATTCATATTCAACCGTGCGTTACGCGTGTACTGATTCGTAGTTCGAACCGATTCTATTTTATTGAGATGTATGTATCGTATAGAATCGCGTGGATATCCTGAAAGCCTGAAATAGGTCGCAAAAAAGTGACCTGCAACGCAATTACGAGTTTTCGATGCCGTCGTGTTGCTTTGTATTGTATTGGATCGATATTGGGTTTCCGCTAGTTTTCCTATATAAACGCTAGAGATACAAACTGACCTTTAATAAAAATATTCTTTAGATCAAAGCACTTTCATAGACAGCATTAACTATTGATTATAAATTAATATAATATGTCAGGATACCGAAAAAAAAAAGGTTTGCTGCCTGAAATAGCTAAAAATAAACATTAATACTTAAATAATTATTGTAAACGCGATGAACCTTTATCTTTATATGCTTCAAGTTCTGTTCAAAATTTTTCTACACTAAAATTTCCTTTTACTATTTTTGGTATATTTTCAAAGGAAATTCTAAGTCTTCGTACGTACTTTGTCTAGCACTTTATGTGCCATTGGGTACTTTTTTACTGTCTCTTGTTCAACACTCTTAGAATATCGTCATTAACGTTGAAAATGTTAAATACGTTTTTCTTAGAATTCGTGCTGCACGTGCTGCATCTTTCAAGTCTATTTAAGGAAAATAACTTGAAAATTATTGTACCTGTATTTTTATATAGTCTGCCAACTCAGTAGAGGGAATTGGCAAGCACGATTTATTAAGATTTCCTATAGTTAATAAATTATACGTAGTTCTATAATTAAAAAGTTGCCAAATAGGACACCGTCACTTTCATACCACTGTTGACTATCAACAACCGGCTAGCTATCGAAAACTTTTGTATGACAATCGGTTCAGCGCCTCTAGCGGGCATCGTAAAAACTATTTTTGCGGTACATTTTAAACGTCAAACTCTCGATATTTGAAAGTATTGACTCCACAAGCCGCGAACCTTGCATTCAAGGCTCTCTACTAAGTTGACGGGCTATAGTACCAGGGTAGCAGAAAGCTAGAAGAGTAAAACAAAGGCCTGAACACAATTACAACTCAACGCCTTTTCTACCCACTAAAGCCTTACATTAACAAAAGGCAATTTGCCTCCGACTACTTACTTGTCTATTACCTCCTTTCTACAAGCTAGGGATTTAAGTTTGCGAGGAAGTACCTGAGCCGGCCTGTCACTTCCAAACTTGAGCTCGTAGCTTTTGTGAGAGTTTTATGAGCGAATTACGTAAGGAAGACTTTTGCATTGTGTTTTAAGAATGTGTAATAACTGCAGTGACGTTGTTAAGGTATTGTTTTTATAGCTAGCTTTGAGATAAACTATGAAAAGGATTTCATTATAAAGCTCTGCCTTAAAGATTGGGACCGAAGCTGAGGGAAACAGTCTGTCACTATTATAACTTAAATTCAACCATAAAGCATATTCAGGTCACGATTAAATAGGTATTGAAAAACATATAACCAAGTTTTTCAAGACTTGCCTGAAGCTATTTCTGTATTTTGAAATAACTACGTGATATTATATTCCAAAGAAAAACTGATAGTGAAGACAAAAAGCCTATATTCATGACTTAAAAAAGAAAAAAATGATTTATTCGCAGTTGAGAAAAGTTAAGTGAAATATCAACATTTTGGAAAATTTATGAGTAAACTAATAACATATATTAGTTCGGAAGACTTTAATAAACCTCATGATAATGTAGAAACAGTAAAAATATACATAAATGTTAGTTTTATTACTTTACTTAATGTTTAGTGATTTATCTTCTACACACAAAAAACTTACGTATTTTCTTTTATAACCTACATAAATTAGGATTATTATTCATGGAATAAATGTATGAGCTTTCATACATTCATATTTGTGCTTGTTAGTACGTGTTATTGTTAGAAAGAATGGATTAATTTATCTTATAAATAGAATGCTTTTGCTATTTTAAAAATATTCCACCTACATTTATTTTCTGAGTACATTAGTAATGGAATGAAACGTTGGTTAGGTACGCTGATCGAGTGTAATAATTTAAAACTGTTATAATTTTATTTATTTATTTATTTATTTATTTATTTATTCATCCTTACAACTATTTTTACAGGTTTACCCCAATACAATAGTGTAGGTACATTATAATAATTATCTAATATCTATTTAGGTAATAATATTATATATAAATACTAGTCAATAATCTATACCATATCACAAACTATACAATATGTGGCCTTTGTGAACTCATTCACAGAACAAGCAAACAAGTCAATTCTGTTGGACAGAGTATTGAGCGTGCGCAGCGCACGCGTTAGTGGCGCTCGCTGCAGTAAGTTAGTGCGCGCGCGCGGCACCGACAGCAGCGGCGGTCGACGCCTTCGTTCCACAAACCCGTCTGGGACACACAGTTGTAAAACTTCTAGTAGTCCTGGGTTATGTATTTGACCACGCAGAACTTTAAACATATATGTGGCAAGAGCCACTTCTCTCCTTACCTCCAGATTGTAGTAACCTACCATGCCTAACACAAACAGGGTGGGGTACAATAATGGGTATCCCGGATACACTCCATATTGTTTAAGATATAAAAATCTTACAAATTTGTTCTGAATACGCTCTAACATAAACCATAATGTGTGCAGACTTTATTTGTATACATTTGAAACAAGAAATCTAATAAATTATATAGACCTTCTATTAAGGCAATATCTTTCGTATCGTTTTACAACATTATGAAAGTAGAACCAACAGAATTCTGTCGCATTTTAAAGAAAATATTTAAAATTCCTAAGATCTTTTTCCTCAATGCTTGAACAATGACCGTCAGTAGTCTCTATATTACACCATGGAAGACAAAGACCCTGTAATTAAGCCTTATAATTATTCTGATAAAAACAGCAAACGTTGCTTAATGTTAAATATTTTTTGGGCATCTCTCGTAATATTTTGCTAACAGTCTATTAAGACTTGCGTCGAAGATCCCTCGGGGTGCGGTCGAATTCAACGAAAAGTCTGAAACGACACAGATAAGGTTTAACTCACAACACAATGCATAAAATGTGTAGATATAAATATTTGATACTATAAACTGCCTTGTAACTTCAATACTTTCAAGAATTTAAGATCTAGACGCCTTTCACATCTAAGGCTTAATTTAGGTAGGAACTCGGTCCGTATAAAAAGCTAATGAAAGTACAAAACTCATTTAGTCTCGAGTTCACGACGTTTCTCAAAATGAAGTGGGTGGAAGTCGAATTTACGAATACCAAAATAGATTATAATTATAGAAGTTAGTTTATCTCCTCAGATTGTTTTAGGAAATAAGCTTAATTTTTTATTACATAAATAAACAAGTTTAACGACAATATCTACGTTTTCGCAGCGTTACTTAAAGACTGTTTATATAAGAATGAGAACGAAATTCGTACATTTCTGAAAACAGGCATTATTTTTTATCCCGGTATAAAAAACGGAGCGTGAATTGTTGGAAATTTTGTTCTTAAAACTCTCTCAGACGGTTGAAATGGTGGTATTGGCCTCGATTGTGGCGAATTTGTCCCAATTTCTACGTTGTCTCGAGTATTGGCGATTAGGAACACGGGGAACACTTTTCGTCCTTTGATCCTTGACCCATTTTGGTTGCACAGGAGACCCGTGATCCCAACACATGTGGAAAAAGATACCGTAAAGTAAACGTGCGCCAATATTTTCTTTTTTTCTGTACACACTGCGGAATAGGGAACGTAAAGGTAAGTTATATATGGCCACCTACGTCACCTGTTTATCTTGGACTAGAAGGTTAAACGTATACATATTACTATTCAGTGTCTGGTAAATAAACCTACTGATTCAACGAAAGTCTTCTTCATTCCAACAAATCGCCGATAAAAAGTTTTATATTGTCTACATTCGCATATCTTCTATTCGATCGGGACCCATTTTACATAATAATAGTTCAAATTTTACGTCTAAGAAAATAAAAGGCAGCTAACCTATTTTTTTTCCTAGATCATCCGTAATCTTGGCCTTAAATCTAAATGGTATCAATCTATCGAGGGCGATAGGATTGCCCGGGCATTGGATATTACAAGGCTTCTCGTTTATAGCCTAGATTCATCTTGGACTAAGCCTACGTCAGCGTTAGAGCCAGACATTTAGTATGTAATAATATTTCCGCGGATTGTCCCATTTTGATAATTTATAGATTTGACCTGAAAAAATAATTCGTTAAGTAAGTACTCAATAATGTGAACCTTAAGGCAATCATAAGCGGCATTACGGTCCGTGAACGATATATGGGTTAAGCAAACCTTCCCGCGGTCGTTCTATAGATGGGTAACCGCGTAGTGATATTTAAGCTGAGCGTCTTTGTGCTTAGGACGTAAAAGTCGGCCCCGGCTATTGTTTACGACGACAATGACGTTAAGCCTTATCAAAGACCTTGCGAGCAGTTTGAACAACTTTGGCACTAGGTTGACCACTAACCAAGCGAAAAGTAAATAAAATTGGGAATATTTCTAGTTTTTTTTTATATTAAAATCAATGCGCAAAAAGCGTGGAAAATAATACACGAGATCCACTAGCAATGTTTACGATTAGAACCCATCAAACAAATGGCTTTTATGAACTCGGTGCGGATTAAAATACAATTTTGTAATAGTTGAAATTGATTTCACACACGACTTAGTGCTATTAGGTTTGTTTTAATCCTGTTAACAAAATATCGTAATTCAATTATAAACCTAACCATTAATACATTATTTTCACTGTAATAAACAAATTAAGCCGTTTATTTATGCGTACAAACTTTAGACTGCATACGTTACCTACGCAAATTTATAATGATTCCTATTTTTATTTTGATGCGAGCCAATAGTTATCAAGGATTCTTTAAACAACACAATATCAAGAGAGAGATAAAAATCTTCTCATGGTGTCATATCGTAATATCATCGAAGCGCTACCAACTTTGTTTAGGTACATTACTAATGGATAGTTGATAGTCGACAATAGTTCTGAATCTTTCCTCAGATACATATAAAAAATATATTATCTACAAACGTGGCCCTTAACAATTTATTATACGTATAGATAGTAATGGGACGCCATGACGTAAACGAATCACTAGGAAGACAATGAAAAACGATGTCCCTAATTCTGTTTCACAATCCATTGCGTTCTCTCATCAATCTCTTCAACGGTTGTGCTGTTGATCGAAAGCAATGAAAAACGCATTTTGCATCTTTGCGTTATCTTCCTGAAAACATAAAATCTTAAAATAAATCTAAATATAGACTGAAATGTTAAATAGTCTTAGGTAAGTTGTCCACTATGATTTATAAGTATTCCTACATACTATTCAACACTACCACAAATTGATTAGGAAAGCTTTTAGGTAACAAAAACATCAATCAAGTACGTCGTCATGGATATTTTTTGAAGCAAAACTTTTCCGTTTGGAAAAAGAGGCTTAAAAACCATACCTGCAAAGATAGAAGCCGTATAAATGATGGATTTCGACAAAAAACAGTACCAAACAATGCATGGGATATGGATGGGAGGAGGACATACAAAATGTTCGACTTATTTATGAAGGGAGGATTTATACTTTGATGCAGAAATTAAGTGATTTCTAGGTACAGGTCCTCAAACAGATTGAGATTCCATATTGCTTTCGTAGTAAATAGGATCAAATCCTTTACAGAAGCGTGTTACATGTTTACTGGGCAAATATAAATGGACTCATCCTCTATTACATACCGACATACATAATAATACGGCTGTTGTATCTGAAGGCGTTGGCAGAGGTGTATGAAATACATATACGTTTTGTCATTTACTATTATAATCCCTCGTAGTAGGGGGCGAACCCATTGCCATATATTATACAAGGCACGTAATTTAACTCCGGATTATAATTGAGAAATATTGTTATATAAATAGCACTTTGCCCGACACGGGAATCAAACCCGAGAACTCGTGATCAGCAATCATTTACACTACCTAATAGGCCTTAGACCAATAGACCTTTATTGCAGGAAAACGTATTAACATTATTATAACTCATCATAGTAGAATACCCGTAAAATTGCAACCCAAAATCCATTAGGAATTGTTTTCACATCAATTTGAAATCGTATATTCCAATCTAAGTTACAGATAAAATCTTGCAAGTTACATTGACCTAGTTGCTATTCGATTTCGCTGAAGCTATGTATGTAAAACTGACTGCGCTGAAAGCGCTGATACCGCAGTCAAAACTGACTGGAATCGAACAAACTACTCACGGACTTACAACGTTCGAACTTCTTGTGTGTTTAATACAATGGACCCTTATAATGGAATTTGATCTTCGAATATAATATCAGATATTAAGTTATCTGCCGAAACAATACTTCAATAACCTTCATTTGCACCGCGTAATCTGAATAAGTAGGAACTTTTAAAACAAGCCTTTTGTAGGTTATAAATAAATTGGGTTTTGACGTCATTGCTATGTTTAGTAAAAGGAATTTGAGACAGCAGCACGCAGCTTAGTTATCCCATATTGCATTGAACCAACGTATGAACTACAAATTAAAACTATCGTAAAAGTAACCTTCGACTATCAATCAATGTAAAAAAAGTCTATTCCTTTTCCCACCAAATAATTATTACGTTAAAATAATAAGAATGCCTTCAAAATGAAAACCACAGGCAAGAAATAGTCATTTATAATACATATCTAGCTGTTTCCGTGAGTCTAGACTCTAGACTGATTAATATTTTGTTCCACATTAAGCAAATGGAAAAACTTGGACTATCTGATTGGAAGGCACAATGTAGGCCGAAGATTCGACGGACAATAATAATAATCATTAGTGAAAAGGTCACTGAACTTAAATAGATTTCTAGATGTTTCTCAACGATCTCAACGGCGGAATGGCTCTTTTAGATAATTGGAAATGTATAATGATGACCTTCTTTGCTCTAATAATGTTTCTTGAATTGTTTCAAGCCTACTACGAGGCATAATTCGAACATCAAATCTATAAGAAGACCGAATTATGTGTCCAAATCATGTTATATTTTTAATACTTTCGTTTTTGTATAATTTTGTATGTATAGTGTATATAACCTTAATAAAAGTGAGTGTATATGTCTTCTATCAAAATATTTTCACAAATAATCCTATTTACTTTAACATATTTATACCAACAAAATATTAAATTAAGGGTCGAAGGGGCGACATCGAATAATAATAACGGCGCTGTCAAAACGCTAACAAAAGGCGACCCCAGCTAATACGAGAGATAAGCAACAAACAATCATGGCATCACAGCCTCAAAAACAAAAACCTCTGCGCCTGACACCACAATACAACCTTTATTCCTCGCGATAACATATTAATAGTAATAAAAATTCTTATCAGCTTTTCCGCTGTACAGTCAGACTCAAACATTACTGAATTTAAAACCTTCAAAAGGTTCTATTCGCATGTGTGCATTGCTCAGAATTGAGACTTATATAGCATAAGTTTGAAATGTTCACTTCGCATAATTAATATAAAGTTCACTATACAGGGATTACGGAGAACATGCAACTTAAGATTACTTGAGATTGCGATAGAAATGTTATGCAAGCCACCGCAAGAAAGTAATTTATTAGTATGACTTAGTATTAATAGACTGTAAATAGATGTTAAGAATATTTTTTCTAAGTAGTTTCTTAAGTATTATATTAGAATTTTTTTACTGAGTTTCGTTCCAGACTGTACCTCGAATTCGTCCCAATTATAATTTGCCATATAACGAAAACAATAAGAGAAGTCCTCAAGATTTGAATGAGACAATTCAAGTGGAGCGTTCACATCACAACTTTCATCTGTTCTACTTTTGTTCCGTGTTAACTGTTATTACAAAACTTCGTTTAGGGCTGCTTCTATGTAGCTCAACAGCGCAATAAAAATGCTAATACAACGAGTCCCAGAGCTAACATTCAGTACAAATATCAGTGAACTGAAAACGTTCTTGATTTGGTGATGTTTAATTTTAAATAGGTCTGCATTCGATGCGACCGCAGATGTGGGATGTTTGAAACGAAATGGTGTGCACCTGTTTTCGTGTTTATCCGACAAGCTGAGTGGAAATGGAACCAAAATAAGATACACGTGCCTAACGAATGGCTGTTTCATTATTGAAATTTCTGATTTGATTGAACGAGTGTCTCGGTAATTAAGTAGGAGGTTGTTATGAGGATAAAAATCCTGAGAATGTTTTTCTTTATTTATTACCCGGAAATTATAACAAAGTTGAAATTCTTATTTTGCTTATATTATACAGGGTGTCCCAAAACTCAACGATAATCCGTGACAGGATGAAAGGCCAAGTCATACCGGTTCTAGGAAAAATAAAAAAAAAATTCCATATCACTTAGTTCAGCAATAATAGACACTTTTCAAAAAAGTTGAAATTTCACACCCTTGTTCGCATTTTCAAGTCCTGTGATCACCAATGTCACAATTTCGCTGTGTTTTTTTGAATTTCGTGATCTTCATTAAATATGCTATTAATCGTAAAACAAATTAATGCACAAAACATTGTTAATTTAATAAAAAAAGTTAAGTTTTAGTGAGTCATGGTTCACAAAAATATCGTTAGTTAACTTTGACGCTTCATATTGAAAAAAAAATGTACTACACTACCCTTGGCAAGTTATTTCAAAAGTTGGCGCATTTAATCAAGATTTCAAAACTGTGCAACACTTGTCACTTTTCTTGCCATTAAAAATTTTATTTTTATTTGAACGACGAGTATACTCGAAAATGGACGAACGCAGTGGTATAATTGTATGGCGTCCTCGTTACCGCGATCTAAATCCAGTAGATATTTTTTACTGAGAATGCGTAAAAGAAAAAGTCTATTCGAAATCAATACAAAATCTATCAGAACTTCGCCAGAAAATTGACACAGCGTCAGAGGTAATAAATGCAAGGAATTTTGCTTGACTGGTGCAAAGGTCTTTTGTAAGGCGTTGCAGAGCCTGTATTCGTGCCAGAGGAAAACAATTCGGAATTACTTTAGTTTAAGGAGAATAATTTAATAAGAACGATGGTTCGTTCATTCTTTTTTTTTATTATCATTACCTATTATGTTTATTACATTAAATATTGGTTATGGACTGACTCAATTACATCTTTACTAAAAATAATTGCTTTCCTCTGGCACGAATACAGGCTCTGCAACGGCGTACAAAAGATCTTTGCACCAGTCAAGCAAAATTCCTTGCATTTATTTCTTCTGACGCTGTGTCAATTTTCTGGCGAAGTTCTGATAGATTTTGTATTGATTTTGAATAGACTTTTTATTTTATACATTCCCAGTAAAAAATATCTACTGGATTAAGATCGGGGGAACGAGGAGGCCATACAATTGTTCGACTGCGTTCGATCCATTTTCGAGGATACTCGTCGTTCAAATAAAAATAACATTTTTTAGTGACAAGTGTTGCACAGTTTTGAAATCTTGATTAAATGCGCCAACTTTTGAAATAACTTGCCAAGGGTAGTGTAGTACATTTTTTTTTCAATATGAAGCGTCAAAGTTAACTAACGATATTTTTCTGAACCATGACTCACTAAAACTTAACTTTTTTTATTAAATTAACAATGTTTTGTGCATTAATTTGTTTTACGATTAATAGCATATTTAATGAAGATCACGAAATTCAAAAAAGCACAGCGAAATTGTGACATTGGTGATCACAGGACTTGAAAATGCGACCAAGGGTGTGGAATTTTAACTTTTTTGAAAAGTGTCTATTATTGCTGAACTAAGTGATATGGAATTTATTTTTTATTTTTCCTAGAACCGGTATGACTTGGCCTTTCATCCTGTCTCGGATTATCGTTGAGTTATGGGACATCCTGTATAATAATATAAAGGTGTTTTTCAAAATCGTAAAACACATTTCTTATTCTAGAAGTCAGAACTTGGTAAATTTATTTCGTAACAGCAAGTTTATGAAGCAACGAAAGAAATACGGGTTACCTACAAACGCCAGAAGAAATGATCCATAGCTCTAACATTTCATTTTCACTTTACCTGCCCCGGGAGATTGTAATACGCGCAATACACCTTCCTTTTCTACATACAAAATATACTGTTATATCACTAAGCAGCCCTACTCCACAATGTACGGAGTTTTATTTAGTAAGCCGTCTTTATGAATCGCAGCTTCTTAAGACCAAGTTTGCTTATATGGGTCGGCAAACTCGGAAAGCAATTCCTTAGGGCAAACTTCCTATACACTGAACATTTGAGATTTTCAGACAATCTTTGAAAACATCCTTTGATGTCCCGAGAGTGCCCGATTTGGAGTGAATACTACGTAATTTAGCGTAATAGCCCACATATATTTTATACAATTCTATTTTATTTCTAAGTAAAATACTTTTAGGTAGAAAAAGTAATAAAGTGTCTCGTAATTATCTCGAGTAAAACTTAATTCAAACTGGTAACCTACTTTCTGTTTTAGGAGTAATGAGCGTTTTCACAAAACTTAGTGAGTAATAAAAAATGTAGAGTTGCCGGAGAGTTTTTCAACTTATTCTCTCGTAAGCTGTAAAAATGGCTAAAGGAAAAGGCGCTCGAGTATTTGCTGGTGTTGCCACGTAGCTTTTACATGCATACACACAGTAACTTCTCAAAGTAATTACTCACTTAAACGTAGTTCTTTGTGAACTCCTTTGACCATTTTTCACTATGACTTCATCCCGCTTTTAATTTTCTAAAGAGATATCTTTTGTTTTCTCAAGAGGTGTTTTAATCCACACATTTTCTAAACGTATAATAATCATAGAATACTGTAACGAAACTGAGAAAAGTTAGATACTGAATTTTAAAATGTTAAATGTTTGAGTTAACTGTTTAAATATTAGCTACGATTTACATTCTACTTAAATAAGAAAGCTTATAACTACTTACGTAATTTACTCACACTTTCCACCAAATATCATCCCCTTCCATCGATCGCCCCTAATACAAAATTCCACACAATTAGATCGCCGATAATGGGAGCACCTTAACCACTTTAACCTTTACTACACCGTTATTCAACTTTCCCGAGCCTAAACCCTACCTTGACCTATATCCACCCTAATTTAACCCCTCACCGACGTTTTGTGCGCGTAAAAATTCCAAGTGGCGACAACGAAGACGGTGTTACAATTGCTTCAACCCAATTTGAACTTTATTTTTTATAGTAGTACGATTCAAAGTGGTTTGTCTTTCAAGGTGTGATGTAACTACTTGTAATGTGTGCTAACATTTTCAAGAAACTATGATCCGGATAGTAAGATAAGCCTCTTAACAGTTTAAACCTCCGAGGAAAGGTCGCGTTTTTAATGTTTTAGACGAAAATAAATTGGGTTTCGTTCCAAGGCTGGTGTTTTAGACTAAGTATCTTACTATTAAGTAAGTTTACAGGTACCTTCTATTTAGTCGTTTAGATAATGTTTAGCATATTCTAGACAATGTTGGGTACAACACATGTAATTTTGTATAATGTGTTGTGCCCAAAATATTTAAATTAAGTCGTAAAAGTACATATTACATTAAAGATCCTTTTAATTTATTCATTCAATCAACATACGACCAAACTGCTTGCGTACGTGGCAAAACGTCAGGCATTTTAAAGTAAAATGCATGTTTGCGTTAATTCTCGTATAATAAATAATAAATAATATTCATAAAAGATTAAGTGGCACTGTAAATAATGGCCACAGAGCGATTTTCGCATCTCATCTTTACTTTCCGATCTAAATAATGGTATACAAAACGAAGCCTAACTCAGGAGACCGTGCTGCCAACTTGAATATACCTACTTTTAATTTCATGCATATTTTATACAGTCTACAGAATAATAAATACAAATTAATATGGATTAGCTTTTAACGGCATTTAGAATTTAAATTATCTTCGCAAAAATTGAGCTTTACGATTATTATTCGAAGCAATTTACTGTTGAGATGTAGCGTTATTTGCAATACAAATCTTTAATATTAACGTAAAATAAATTCATTAATACAATCAAAATAACTTATCGTTATAGTTTGAAGGCGTTATAACGAGCTAAAAGTTTTCGAATAGCTGTTTATTGGTTATTAAAAACAGTTACTGACAGGTACTAACAAAGTAAGAGGCTGAGGTCGTTTACAATTTAATAAAGCTATATTAAAGCCTTAAAATAACGCATTGAGGTAAAATTATTTATTATAGTGAGAACAATTTCTTACAAAAATTCCTTGGCCGTTTTTTGGTAATTTCTGGCTTACTTTCGTTCTAAATTTTCATAAGATGGTAGAAATATGTTGCGTAAAAAGTATGAGGTATCTACGGTTAATGACTCAAAATTAATGGCCCGTTAAAATCGTTTTAATTGTGCGTAACGTTGTGAAAAAAGTTTTTTTTAGATAAAGGTACCTAAGGTTTAAAATACGTCATTTTCTAAACTTAGTACATTTGTTTTTGTGGGTTCAAAAAGTAATTTTACGTATAAACTATTTTTGTATTATTAATAAATATTGAAATTTTAACTTACTTTGAAGCCCAAGTAATAGTTTATTCAATAATGCTTTTTATAGAGGATGAAATGAGGTGAAATTTGAATACAGCCTTAATTAAGTTGCCAGCGTGAAACTGAAAATTTCCCTGAGGAATGAAAACTTTACATAAATTATTTGAATACCATACTATTGATGTATTAAGTAACTGCTTATTTTAAATCTTGTATTAAGTTGAATGTATGTATATATATTTTATATACAACTAGCTGACCCGCGCAACTTCGCTTGCGTCACGTAACAGAGAAT
The DNA here is from genome assembly GCF_050436995.1 of Anticarsia gemmatalis. NCBI lineage: Eukaryota > Metazoa > Arthropoda > Insecta > Lepidoptera > Erebidae > Anticarsia > Anticarsia gemmatalis. The sequence goes on along the minus strand of NC_134748.1, from coordinate 4,551,661 downwards.
GGGTCAAAATATTCCCCGTTTTTGTAAAATTTTTTACTCATACTCAGCTCCTATTGGTCGCAGCGTGATGATATATAACCTATAGCCTTCCTCGATAAATGGGCTATCTAAAACGGAAAGAATTTTTCAAATCGGACCAGTAGTTCCTGAGATTAGCGCGTTCAAACAAACAAACTCTTCAGCTTTATAATATAAGCTATTTATAGGGACGCTGCCCCCGCCGCCGCGGCCGGCCCGTACCGTGCCGCAATACTAATATCGTGATATCTCCTAAACTATATGTCTAAATAACACACTGTAAACTGCAAAAATAATCTAAATTAAATGCTCGTGATGATGAACTTACTTATTTTGATAAGGATATATGTATTATTGGTTATATCACCAGTTAAACATCACCCAACGAATTAAATGTTTTTTTAATACAGAAAAGTAGTTTTTGTGACTTAAATAAAAAGCTGGATATATGTCATCCCGGACTTTTTTGTAGAACTAATAAAGACCAATGTTTTTGCTGTACATTGTTCTTACTTGTGTCCAACGGTATAAGCGGCGCACGCACAAATGCAATCTTCAACTAGATTTTTTTTCTGACTTCTTGGACATAAATCGCTATAACTCAGCTAATATAGTTTCAATGTATTTCAATTATATATAAAAACCTGTCGGAGAAAATACTCTTTCTATTAGTGAAAACCGCATCAAAATCCGTTGCGTAGTTTTAAAGTTTTATGCATACGAAGGGACTACAGACAAAATGGGCGACTTTGTTTTATACTATGTAGTGACAAATAATACACCTTGAAGCTCATATCAAAACAAGACGAATGTATACATGAAATGAATCTCAAACGTATTTTTGCAAGTGGAAAATACTTCAAAATAACACAAGTCGATTGTATGAGTCTTATGTATTATTCCAGCCAATAAATCATCTACTAGTCAGCTTTCACCCAAAGTCGGGAAGCTGTTTTCGCGTCACCAAAAACGGACGTCTAAATGATAAACTCATATATTATTTCTATAACAAGTGGTAGACAGTAATAAATACGACTTCATAGGGCAGTCAGACAAGTTATAGCAGGTTATTTTGGTCTAAAATCACTCAAGTTTAATCGTGCTTCCGTACTCGAGCCCCCAATGAGCCGTTTAAGTTGGCTTTTACGAGCAAGTTGGGGGTAGTATAGTGTAGAGCTATTACTCTATCCGACATTGTAGGTAGAATCTGTTACGACTGACAGTCAGCTGGAGACTACGGCAACCTGGCAAGTAAGTTGTTATATTATTATGATTATACTGTTGAATAGCGGAAGATTTAGTTAATTTTCATATCGCATTGATAGTAAATCATCCATGGAAACCTTTCCATGGATGATTTACAGTATGGATTTTGCTTAGTTCTTTCAACACCAAAACTAACAAAATAAAAGTTTGCTCTAGAAATAAATTAATATATACCTTCTAACATATCATCATGCTTGTTATACCCGAAGGTATAAGCAGAGGCGCGTGGAATACACCACCGTTTTTGCGTCGTTCACATAGAAGTTCCCTATACATATTTTTATCTTATTTATGTATTCTTTATTATAGGCATGCAAACCTATAAATATAGATACATATATACATAGATTTACAAACAAATAAAGATAGATACTAAAAAACCACCCATATAATGCGATAATCGAAATTTCCCACTCACATAAAATTGTTTTCGGTTCGGCGTTTGCAAAGTTTCGCGAACACACCAGATGTTATTTATTGGCAGAAACCACGAGGACGAGTGTACCGAAACTGTCGTAAAAGCAGGATTCATAACCCACATTTGTGTTTCTAATGTTAGAGGATAAGTTAAACGAAACTGGGTTATGGACGGTCACGTTTTTGTCTGGCGTCGATAAATTCATTCGGTAATGAAAGGGTAAGGAGCGGTGGCATAGATAGTAAGTAATGAATTTTTGTGATAGAATTTTACTTAAATAAGTTTAGTAAATGAATAAAACGACGCGACAGCCTCGTTTCCAAAATTATTTTTTATTTCACGTGTCTTTTGGGTTTGGCTTCCACTTTTACTTTTACGAGTATTACATATTTAATTATTTTTTAAAAATTTTGTTTTACTTTAACTGTAACCTACGTTTGTTGCAATCAATAAATCGGTAGAACGTTCTGACAACAATCCTTTCAACGTTTTTAAATCCTTTCCAAAAATACTTGGACGAATGACTAATTTATTTCCTCCTCATCAAAATAAAAATCCGCCATTACTATAAAACAACGCGAAAAAGAATCTCTTAACTCACACGTGACTGATTACGAACAAAAAAGATTTGACTCGTTTTATCCAAAACTTGCGAGTTTTTTCCTTATTGGAAATTGGCCGGCTGTCCCTCGTCAAACGAAGTTCGATGAAGGATTAGGCGAAGTTCCACAGCTGATTACGATCGGATTCCCGATACTACCTGATGACAGTGCTGGGATGAGCGCCCCCGCGAGTCCGTAAACTTTTATGCTTTTAACTTTTGTAGGTATCGGACTATCGGCGGAGTTGAAAAGTTGGGGTATTTATAGATTTTAGTTTTCGTTGCCCTCTGATGAGTTTAATTTAAGTTCAATAATGAAAGCCATGTTGTGTTATTAGAAGAATTAGTTAAGTAATTGAATTTTAAAGTATTTTTACTTTTGTATTCATATGTTTTTGCAGACAAAATTCTGATTTCTGTGAGTCATTACTACACACTAGTGGGTTGTACGCTCGTATGTCCCTACGGAAACATCTTTCAAGTGAATAGACGCGAGATTTTCTACAAAATAAACGCTTATTCGCACCAAAACAAGCAACAAATATAAAAAAAAAACTATTGAATAGATAAAAGTGCTACTAAAAATATTTGAAACCACAACTAATTTAACATAAAATTCTCATTAAAGTGACTTTTAGCGTGAAATAAAACATTCCTGTAGAACACACTCGCCAAACAATTACACAATTAAACAGGATTAATGTACACAGAAGCAATTATTTACACGGGCCATGATCCTACCATTTTACCTTTAATTTCGTTCATTCCTAGCAGTTAATTTAAACAATGTATTAAAAATTATCAACATAACAACGGGCCATTAGTCACAAGAAATTGGTTCATAAATATTAAGAAGCATTATAGAGGCTTAATAATGTAAGCGGTTGGTTTTATGCAAAGTGGACCAAATAATCCTTAAAGTAAATTTTTCATTGTAAATTTTAGTGGTCTAGATTGGTAGATCGTTTGTATTACTTGAACGTTTATTTAAGTCTATTGCTAATTGTTGTTATTTTGGTGAAGTTACGAAAATAAGAAGCCAAGAAATGGTAAAGTTCTTTTGTTAAAATTATTTGATTAAATTACCGCACATTATAATGAGTTATTCCTATTTCTACCTGCAACATGTGCATAGATTACGAATCTAATTAAACATTTTCGTATATACTTCATCATTATTAAAGAAAGATAATACCCGATGAAAGAGTACGTTTGGTGTTTCGGGTCAATTTATTCAAGTGACAAAAAAATAGGGTCACTAACCTATACATTGTCTTCTGATTCATATTCGCCCAGAAACCCAGACACAGTAAAAGCAACTGGTTTGCAGTAAAGCTACAAACTTTGAATTATACATAGACTCCCCCGGCCTACTTATGTTTACTTTATATATTTGGAGCTAGACATATAATATGTCTGCCCATTTTACGAGTCTCACTGACAAATTATTATTTTTTTATTGTCTTAGCAAGACTCATTAGTCATAGAGCTGTGTTTGTTTGTTTGGGTTGTCGGCATGTCTGTACCTACGTCGAAAGGCCTTGAATGGAGGTTTTGTAAGTCTAGGCGTCTCGGCTTATAGGTACGGAGATTTTCTTTGTTTAGACTGTCGGCTTCTTTTTGTTTAAATGAGGTGACGTGTCGATTTATAAGTTTCATATCGGTAAAATTGACTCGGCGTGCTGTCGCGAGTTCGACGATTTGGTAAAGTTGAAAAGTATTTTGAGTTTTTTCTTAAACTAAATTATTATACATGAAAATATTTTCATGACGTCTAAACCACTTTTTCTTATAAGAACATACTAAAATATACACATTACATAGAAAGAGTGACATCACTATTTCTCATCCAACTTCTAAAGAAAATAAAAAGGTGGTAGTTTAATTCGCACAATAACTATTTTTGTCACTCATTTGTATAAGTATTACAGTGTCATTTTTTTACACCTGACCCCTTCTATAGAACGTTTCACCGATATGACCTATGAAGAAATTATTTAACTCTCATCTATATTTTCATTTAAAGAAATTACTTTCTAGAACTTTATTAATAACTCTACCCTATATTTATTACGCCTAGAGTCTTCTTTAATCAGCAGTACAAGATTACAAACACACACATTAATTCTAAGTAACATCAACTTTTGTCAACTTGTATTACGACTCACATCAACCATAAGCAAGTGTTGAAACTTTTCTGTCTTAATCAATAGTGAGGATAAACAAGTGACTTATCAACATTATTTCTTATATTCTTTAGACTAGTCTAGACGATATGACGAGTGAACTAGATACTCAGTTTTATATTTAGATATGTGAATTTATAGGCTTTGATACTTTAACTAAATTTTTTGTAGTAGTTGGTTGAAGATGTTGTTCTTAACGACGTCACCAAATGGCGTGTATCCTATCTTCATACTTTCGTAGTTGGTTCGTAGTCGTTGTCGTAGTCGTTGGTTCGTCGTTTCGTAGTTGGTTGGTTCTGGTTGCCTTTTTACAAGAAAAAGCGAATGGTAGACCAACATTTATACAGTTAGATATGGTATTAGTCTATTCAAGAAACCTTGTCATAACAAGTTGTGGACAGTTTAGCTGTCAATGTAACAACTTATGTTTGTGAAACATGAAGCGAACTCTAACCTTCAAATGTATCCTTAAAATCTAACATACAGAGTAACTCTCGCTTTCATAATATAAGCATGTATTCATATCGATATATAGGTTACCTCAACTCAGACGGTAATAAATCGTTAGGAATATGTAAATCATCATAACTTATAACGTTCGACGTTCTCTCAGTTTCAGGTTTAGCCTACATATTCATATTGATGGCTGTTCTTGAACGCAATTAAATAACTTATATCCTTCATTTGAGTAATGGCAGTTATACGTCTTAATCTTCAATCTATTTTATAGCCTTTAGACTTTGCTTTTGATATATTAGAACTGTTTTTCTGAGTAATTACATTTTGATATGTAAATTGTAATGAATTGGGTTGAAAATATTTAAAATTAAAGGTCAATCGATCAAAACAAATAAGAAAACAATTTTTGGTATTTTAGTTCAAAGTTAATAAAATGTCGTGTGTACATAAAACCGTGCTTGTTTCAAAGGATACTAAAAAGTTGTTAATACTATTCTATTCGTATAGATATACTCTGAATGACCCAGTAAATGTAGTAATTAAGCTTACACTGTCTTTGCTACAACAATTTATCGCAAATAAAACATAATAATATGCACAAAACATTCTATTTCATATGCCAAAGAGTCACCCAACTCTTAACAGTCTTAAGCGTCTACAAAACCAAATAAGGCTTTGATATACTAACATTTAGCATACTTACAACTAAAGTAAGCACCAAAATATACAGGTTTCATTTATTTTATACATTTAAGAAAATATCGATAACCTTAAATACACAATCGTATATTTTTATAAATACCTCAGTTGCCGCGGTAGTAACAGGGGATGTGTTCCATTATTCATACAACGCCCACACGAACACGTGTGTCTGTATTTACGAGTGACATCAGTGTGTGCGTTTGATTACTTTTGATTTCTAGGTTAATGTTATTAGAATTGATCGGACCATTAACTCGCCAAGTTATGCTGTATCGTTACCTTCGTTTAGTAATCACTATCTGTGACGTCATTGTTGGGTATAGGTTAATGGGTTAGTGTGATGTTATTATTAAAGTTGTAGGTATACTTAATATCAGAAAACTTACTTGATGGAAACGCAAAACATATGTAACTTTGCCTATCCCATGTAGAGGAATCCTGCAAATTCTTAAAGAATAAATGCTTAAGCAAAAATCAATTGTTCACTTTTAAATTTGGTATTGTACTCTGAACTGCAATTTTTACGATGCCAATAAGAATTTTTCTTTTAATCCAGAAGAAAAACATTGTCAATAATGGTGGGCTTACTAACCACTAATTATTTCACGTAGACAACAGTCTCAGGATCTCCATAAAGTATCCTATTATTTCCACGTGATAACATGCCTAAATAACGGCGGAATCTCCCACGCTTTATAACTTAATTTATATTACAAGTTATGCTTTATGACAAAGGCCGTATTTTTAAAATATATGAAATCTCAATTCGCTTTATTTCCCGAGTGTAAAGCGAATAAACTAGGGACTTTACAGAATCACAGTGAAGTGACATAGAAAGCGGAACTACATGACACCAAACGGCAGAGTTTATGGGCATCGTAAAAGTTTCACACTGAACCGACAGTGCTTGTATTAATCTAGCCTATTTGAGACGGCTTTGATGGAGATAGCTCGACCCATTTCAAAGGATCTTTGATAAATAATTTCTTAAGAAAATCCTTTCAGACTTATCTAAGAAGTATTTTTCTTGCATTAAATTATTCTGAAAGCTTAAAAATGAATATTTTTAGCATAAATAGTTTTTAAGATCGTTATCAATACTTGCAGCGAAATTCGCTAGTTTTGTTAGTGACAAATGTAAAATATGTAACTGCACGTTTGGCGCAGTGGTTTAAGCGGTCACCTCGCCGCAACAACCGTAGCGCCGCGTGTGGTGGGTTCGAATCCCACCCGGGACAAATCTTTGTGTGATGAGCACGAGTATTTGTTCTGAGCCTGGATGTTAAATTATCTATATAAGTATGTATTTAGAAGTATATAAGTATGTTTATCAGTTATTTGGTTACCATAGTACAAGCTCTGCTTAGTTTGGAATCAAATGACCGTGTGTGAGTTGTCCAACAATATTTATTTATTTATTTATTTTATGTCTTGCTTTTTTGCGGTAACTAGAATATCTGTCCAATTGGTCTTCAGTTATGGTCTTCTCTCGTACTTAATAAAAATAAACTAAAGAAATGTTTGACGAATCATTTATTCAATAGGTAATATATGCCGTTGTGTAACATTTGTTTATAACTACGGAATAGTTTTGCAACATTCTTGTTCCGATCATCCGTACAAAGTTACGACGAGTCGGAAAGTTTATTATATCGACCGATGGAACTGTCCACCAACTCAAAGTTACATTTTACGAGATGTCCCAGATGCGCTCACCTGGTAATAAGGTTATATCGTCGTATAGTAAGTAATCTGTATATCTTTAAACTTAAGAAACATAAGCTCTCCCGCCGGTAATCAGGAGCGACGTATGTTGACCCAATCATTGGTAAAGGAAAACGTGTCATAGCCTTTAAATTTCCATTACGTTTAAAATCCGATTCAAATAAGGGAATGCAATTTTAAAACGATTCTGGTTCATGTGCGTATTTGTTCAAATCTTGGAATGAATTTTTATTTTGTGTAATAAAAACGAGTTTTCTTTCAGTGAAGTAAGATATTTTCAATATTTCAAATAGTACAAATTGTAGAGTTTCAGAACTTATGCACATAAATTTTAATAGGGAAATGCACTAACAATTGATATTTTACATCCAGCCAATAAGAGGCTTATTTAAATCCTACGTGAACAAAAGCTGCTCTGGCATTACAAAATGAATTGTATTGACGTGGTATTATCATTTCCACGGAAATATTCCTCATTACGACATTTGCGAATAAATCAGCAATAATAATATGCTGTATGATACCAAACGAGGGTTGAATGGAATTCTAGGATAATATGCAATAAAGGACGAGTGAATAAATTCAGTTTTCATTGAAAACTTACCATTAAAATGTGTTCAGAACAAAGCATTTATTACAAAAACGTTTCCTCTAGCAAGCACCAATTTCCTCTATTATAGAAATGTAACCGCTTGCACCATTTAATGCAAAGCGTTTTAAGAAATATTATTTTGATTGGATTTATTGTGTTTTTCTTACAACTTAATATGTACTCGACATAAATGTTGGACTATCGTGACACTATGAATAGGTACCTACTTTGTTTTAGTAAAGGTCAGCATTTGATTTATGGTGCTTTCAACACACATAATGTAGCCTTATCGGTTTGTGATTAAAACCTTGCACCGGCTGTAGTCTCTAAAGCAGCCTGAATAAATGACAAATACAAAACAGTCATATAATATTTTTCCTGAAATTATTAAATAAAAGACTTAAATCCGATATATTTAATTCCAAAGTCCCTCAAAGATATGCCGTAACCGTGCCTTTTGTGTGACGATACTGTAAATAGCGAATACGCGAGAGTGGATAAAGAGTCTACGTCACAAACGAAGTCGTGACCTCGCCTAACTAGTCGAGTTGCAACCTTTGCATAGAAATAGACTTGGTGCATTTAGTTATTTAAAACCGCCTGAAGGAAAACCATTTATTTCCGTTTCGTATCGCAAAATGCACTCGATCATAATATTTTGATTTTAATATGTACAATTGCTTATAAGTTTACGAAAAATCGAAAACTTATAAATTTAAGGTCATTATACATTCAGAAATACTAAGCTAATAAATCTCAATATTGAATCAACTCTGTGCCCTCAATAAAAAAACTGTTGCGCTTTTTAAATATTGTTCCAGAATAAAAGCGAATTACTGGAACGTTATGTAATAAACCATAATGAACGTAAATTACAGCCTAGCTCTAATAAAGTTACTTACACAAACGAATGACGCAAATGTATATTTTAAAATGGTTCATTATAGTAAATATAAGTCTCGGTATTTTATGCCCCTGCGGCTCGCAAAATTCATTAGGATTCCTTTATTGCCTAATCCACCGAAAAATAGGCTAACTCATCTGGAAGACATATTACCCATTTTCACGTATATGAAAAAATATTAGGCACTTACAATAAATTAGATTAACCATACCCAACACGGCTTTGTTTTTAGTTTGTATAGCGTTCAATTTAGAGCTAACCTGAATAAAGCGGCTACATATTTCATTGTTAGAGTTTACGCCGCATACACGCTCGTATGACGTTTACAATTTATCCCCTAACGCATCCACGTAGGTAGATATCGATTCGATTCGATGCGATGACGAGGGGCGCAACAGGCTACAGGTCAGGGATGTTTGAAATAGTTTCCCTAGTGCTTATTGCAACAACGATAAAGTTGAGAATGGCCTGCACTGATTTCATAAACTGTGTTGTGTAAGTGCACTAGGAATTCAGGTTTCCCCGGGACCTGGCGAAAGAGACAGATAGCTCAAAACGGGGAAGCGAGCTCGCTGAACAAATTGACGCGCCCTGGGACGCATTCTGACCTTTCGTGGAATTTAAAAATTGGATACACTGTACTGTACAATAAATTAATGTTTTGTTGAGCCCGCTCTTTGTTTCATTTTTGTATAACGGTGAAATATCATTCCTTTGTTTTATGAAATTACACATGATTGACTACAGGCTGTAGTTAATTGATTACGAGAGGGGAAATGTTTTTTGTTTATGTTTTCATTATTCCGTATTGGTATTAAGTGAAGTGTAAAGTGATTGGTGCTACCTCCAATTATTAAAATGAATACAGGCCAGGATAAAAGTATTTTTGATTAATTACTTTATTTATTTGTTGGTATCGGTACACATAGCGTTTCAAAACCACTTACTTCTGTCCCAAATTTCAACAAAAGTAAATTTTATGTGCAAATCAGAACATAGCATTTAAAGTCACTTTTAATTCACTTTATTTCCTATAACAAAGAAACAGTGAGATCTGTTGTCGATCGTGAACTAGTGGTAGAGGTTTGCCCGGGCTCGCTATAAATAGAATCGCGATTGCATTTACCTTTGCACTTTCCGTAGCTAGGCTGCCCCTTACTACGTGCTCTATTGATTTTATACGGAATTGATTTAAACGCCTAGAATAGTTTGTAGTATGGCATTTGAATTACCTGACATTTGCGAGGCGTAGCTGATTAGCTACGGCGTAGGCAAGTCGATCTACGGCAAATGCTACGCGCTATTGGTCTTGAATGACAAACGAGATTGTGTTCGACTGTGACACTGTTTTTCTTGTATTTAAATATTTAGTTTTCCTTTACGTATAATATTATACTTAAAGTTTAAAGTTTTGTGTTTGGTCGACATTACACAGAATTATTTATTTAAATCATATTTTAAGAAGGGAATCAGTAATATAATAAATTATGAAACTTATTTCTATTTCACTAAACCAAGAACTCTCTCGAGATAAAATTTCAGTTCTAAATGCAAACTTCATACTTGTGCACAAACAGCACTTATAATACATACTCTTCAGCTAGATCCGGGCCGCGTTGTGGTCGATTACCGATATAGCTATAACATAAATTTCGTTTTATTTCCTCTTCACCACACCGTGTTGCGGTCGTGTTTTTCTCGATGAGCTTTACTGGTATAAATTAATGTACTACCAGCTTTGTACCGGAATATTTTAATATTTAATATTGGGATTTCAAAAAGAAATAACAAAATATTTTGCTGAATTATTTATGGACTTATTGCGTATTGCTGAGGGTTCATATCGTATCGCTATGATTCGTTTCAACCGTTTACTCGGTCTATCACGGTTCTGAAAAAGGGTAGTACCTTAAATGATTTCCGTGTTACTTTTGTACTTATTGATGCGAGGTGTCAAAACTTTGCGGTCTAAAATTGTTATTGCAACCCAATTTGCTGTTCGCATATCCTACATAAGACTATCTATTCACCAACACCACAAGACAAAAAAATCTAGTATGAACAATGAACAGGACTCATTGATGAAAATACCAGCTACATTTCCCTTTACCGGTCATCAGGGGTAAACAACCCTTCAATATAATACACAGCGAAATTTCCAATCGGAATTTCACAGAAACAAGGTATGCATCAATAAATGATTATGCATCAGGTATTCAAAGGCACTGTGGAACGTCAGCAGTAATAATTACACACTCGTCAAACAGTCCCTGTACATTGTTTGCGTAATATTCGGAGCTTTGATGCTCCCATTCATTTATATTTCATCACTAATTTTGTGGCTGTATGGAAGTTAACGGTGCATTGGTTTGATCGACATATTTGGTTTTGATGTTATTTTGGCAGATTTATTAACACATTTTATGGTCAGGTTATTATCAATTTAGCGATATCGTATATGTTATGTACGGTCTCCATATACCTTAATATTGTGATCGGACAGATTACTAGACATAGGTCTAAGCACCCTTTGCGTAATGATTGTTCTCATTAGTAGGTCTCGTTAGATCTTATGAGAGAAATATGCATTTAGTATTATAAATATTAAAAATATGTTACGATTCACACACGATCATCTGATTCCAAACTATGCGTAGCTCGTACTTTGGTACCTTTTGAAACTAAACAACAACTGTAAAATAAACATACTCATATTCTTCTGAATACATACTTATGTAAACAACTTAAGCTTAATTATTTACAATATCGTTGTAGATATATTATTTGTGAATGATGTATTGATTTTGTATTAATTTGCAGGTGCAATTTACACAGAGTATTCATATTCATTCCAGGAAGCATATCAAAGTACAATATTATTATATTCCAACTCTGTAATGCCTACATTCAATAACGCATTACGAACAGGAATATTGAATTGGTATTCAAAAGCTTATTTTGTGTTTATTGAATTTGGTTAAAGATATTTATGTAGGTGCTTCTATTAAAAAAATATTTTAGCTGTCGTTATATGTATATATCAGTAGCGCAGAAATCGACAAATAACTAGTTATCAAGAAAATTGGTGTGAAACCCTAATCAGCGCCTCTAGCAAGCGCCGTAGTAACTACTTATACAGTACTTTTTAAATGTTAAACTCTGAATACTGGATAGTACCAACTGTATATAATCGCGCTACTAAGAAGAAGGTGAGGACAAAGTTTATGAAATATGGCTAATTTTTGCTATTAACAATGTTGTCAATATTGATATTTATTTATTGTCTGTCTGTCGTAATATTTACTTTATCAGCAGGCAATCCTTTCCCGTCAATATACTTAAATGTGTAGCAAACAAACAAAACTTCCCACTTTACGACAAGTATGATAAGTTGTTTGAGTCGAGACGAAGACGGGGCGTGAAAAATACATGCAATGTGACGTAAACATACAAACAAATTGTGAGAACGTTTTCAATTTCAATATAATACGTATTTACAATGACGGTTTGTTTAACGCGAATAATGAATCTTATTTTCTTAGGTCGAGAGAGGGATGTGATTCGTTTTAAGGAAATAACACGAGTTATAATTCAAATGCTCTGATATTATTGTGTGAATAATAATGTATGAATAAGAGTGAATGTTAAAAAATTATTCCCGCATTGCCGTCTTTAGAAAGAATACACCTCGACTCAAAATTCTAAAACCTAAACTTTCTCTTGCATTTTTATACGCTAGCTCATCTAAAAGCACACGTAGCTAGTAAAAATTGCGTCCATGTTTAGTCACTGCATTGTAGTGTCCTCCACGCAATAGATAGTTACAAATCCGCTTGCTACAAAAATCACGCTCTTTTAATGGCACTTGAGCAAAAAGAAAGTTAACAGTTATCACCATATTCGAGGACGAAATATTAAATAATATAGCTTCTTCTTTGAAACGTTGTGTTTCCCAAAGCTTAGGCTGTTATCAAAAATCTCACGCTTTCAAACCGCTACAAAGTACCGGACACGTCCATAACATCGTAACTCGTAGACTCGTACCATAAGACGAACAAACTGTCCAATTTGTACAGCACGTGCCGTTATTAAAGGCCAGCCTTATGAAATACGCACATAGAAAGTATATTTGACATTACTGAGGGACTAAATTAGGAGTATACATAAAATATTCTGGTCACTCCGTCAGCGAATCGGTCTATGTGGGAATTGATTGCCGGGCTTGTAAACCCTGGTAAATATTAATGAGGAACGGTATGGGTGGTTTTGATAAACATTATGTAATTAATACGAATGGTAGCGTTTAGTTTTATGTCGGGTATGTTTAGATGGTTTGGGGATATTTGTAATTGTTGAAAAAGATTTTTGTTCCTATTTAATAATATTTACATATGTATGTAGCATGTGTATTTGTGTTATATAGCCCCTTGTGTTTATTTGTTGAAGTTTCTTAAGCTGCAGTTTAATATAATAAAGAAACACATTAGTTAAGTATTACGTACAAATAGTCACTTTAGTTAACACGGTATCTGATTTAGGTATCAATATTAATCAAATAATAAATAAATAATAATATTAATTATTATTATTAGTATAAGTGTTGGCAGGCCCCCCACAAGATGGACCGACGACCTGGTAAGGGTTGCCGGAGTCCGATGGATGAGGGCGGCCCAGGACCGGTCCTATTGGCGCTCGATGGGGGAGGCCTTTGTCCAGCAGTGGACGATTCCCGGCTGAGATGATGATGATGATGATTAATCAAATAGACATTGAAGCTTAAGCCTCTAAGGACAATAGTCGTGTTTGAATATATGTACTAGTATCGCTCACATGTACAGAACACAGGCTTCTCAGTTTAATTAATTACTGTCTATCAATATCGACCTATTCGACACAGGTTGCTACCGGACCATTAAATTTAAGAGCTACCCATTCAAACTAAAGCAATTTATACAAAAGCACGGCAACGCACAATAAAAATCTCAACACTCCATTGTTTAAATCTTTTATGTGCAGCACCCATAAACCAAATTGTCCAAAATAAATCAATAAACTTGACCTGCCTGAACGCCAATGAAACAGCCCCATAAAAGGTTTATTAAAGTCCAACTCAATAGCGTGGAAAGCTATAAATTCCTTTACGCACACCCCTGATTCAGGAGCGTGGAGTAACATTAAGCTGCCGAGTTAAATATAAGTAGGGTAGTGTGACGTAGAGATGATATTGTGAGCTCCGTGATCGGGGCAGGTAGCACGGTGCGGAGACTGCGTACTGCCCCGGCTGACGTCTGCGCCGCGCGCGTGTGTGCCGCGCGCTGCGTCTGTGTGTGTGCCCTACATTCCCAGGGCTGTCAGCTCCCGTATAATGGCAGATAATACGGCCGGCGTTAAAGCTTTATATGGAGCTTGACTGATCGTTACATTTGAGCGTTCGCGTTTGGAACAGAGAGGTTGGAATTTACTTACATTTTATTCGCACGTTTTTATAGACAATAAACACTTCTGGGGGATCATTTCATACATTTTAAAGGCAATGTGTCTGAGATACGTTTTGTATTAAAATGTGAAATTTATAGTTTATATTGTAATCATTTTCTTTATTTATGTACTTAATAGTAAGACAGGGTTGAAGTGGCAGGGGTTGTATAAAGGGAAGCTTATGTCGCGGCCGGCCCTCGGTGCGAACGGGCTGTCTTTCATTTAATGTCAGGGGTCGCGATCGATGTAGCGCCGCCTACGCCCGTGTCCGCATCCCTAGTTAGACGATACGAGTTATAGGAGCTAGCGGAGATACGGGAAATAGTTTGGAGAGGCATGCTCAATAAAAGAATGCCAATTGGTAAAAGTAAGTGCCACAACTTTTCTAATACAAGTTGTAATTTAGGTGAGTTTGACATTGGAACAAGATCAGAAGCTTAAAAGGTCAGGTAACATAGTATCATAGATATCCATTCTTTTGAAATCACTCCAATCATAAATAAAACTCATCCCAAGCGAAAATCTTTTTCGTCATTTGTTTCGAGTGAAAATACCACACCTATGCAAGTATACCACTGTGGCTAGGAACAAAATGTCAAATACCGTCAATACTCTTTCACGATTTTTTTTCACTTCTATTTACTATAAACATAAGTTTGTACCAACCGTCTCACGTATCTGATGATTCCGAACAACAAACAAGGAATAGGTCAAATGGCTCAAACGACTGCTTCCTTCAGTAACATTCACTGTGATGAACGAAGGCTACTCTCAATATCCTCTCTGATGTCTCGACTCTCGAGTGAAACAAGCTTTCATCTATACGAATTGACACCTGAGGGCTTACTTCACTGAGGAAGGACATTTGACAGGATGACTGTTTACAATACAGAGCCTTTGAAACCACAGTACAACTTGTGAAATGTAACTGAGTTTTGACCAGAAGATCGGGTTCTGTACTTGCGATTACAAAATATTTACAAATTAAAATTTTTGAAACATGTTTTGTTATTTTCTAAATAGGACCTTTAATACATTAATGTGCTAGTTTATTAGATACCTGGCATGACACAAGCGATGTAAAGCTTCAATATTAATCGCATTAAGTTACTCGTATATAAATGGACCATTAATCCAATACTTATTCATTTGAATTCGTAACTTATAGATTTGTATCCTAGTTATATGTTAAACGCTAAAGTTTTTAAGAAAGAAGAAAAAACTACTGGACGGTTTCGGATGGTACACAGATAATTTATAGCCTGAGAAATCTTTTCATGCAGTCGAAGTCGGGGACAGAAACTAGTAGGTAATGCATAAAACTAACTAACTTTGTGACGCAAAAAGTGTGAAGTTTTTACAATTTACGAAGGAAATAACATAAAATATAGTATATATTTTAACCGCGTTTTATTCAAGTAAGTGTGGAAGGTTTGCGAGGATTTCTCCGACGGTATTAATGTTGAAGTACTTCTAAAGGATGGCACGGTTTCAGCACTGAAATCTAGGCGACACTATTTTGTAAAGAAACTATATGAGAATGTAATGTAATGGATATTTTTACTTTTAGTACAATTTCTTAAAAGCTTTTAAAGATATTGATGTTTAAATTGTGAGTATAATGTCCTTAATGCAATGTATTTTCCATTGATACAGAGAGACATAAATGGAATCGGTAATGAATGAACTTAAGTGTAATTGAAATGTCTCAGTATATGATACTTTAAAATATAACAGGATAAAATGATAAGAAACAAAGCCCCAAAACGAGAACACAATATGATAGCTGTTTTTTACAGGTTTATTTCGTGATAGGTTCAGCAGCAAACATTCGCAGGTAAATCTGGTAATAACACTGTCCCAAATCTTTGTAAGGACCTAGGGTTAATATAAAACTAGACTTTTCCAAGTTCACACCAGTTATTTTCGTATTCCAGTGGATTTACTCAGAGAATAAGTCCTCGAGAAAGCTTAGTTCAGTTGACAAGCTAACTCTGGCTACATTTGCCTGAAATTTACAGAGAAAGCGGGTTACTGTGGCTTTGCTTAAGTAAAATTGCATTGTTAAGGAATGGATACAGAATAAACTAATTCAATGTGTTGCAAATCGAGTGTAACATTCATAGTCACTTAATTGTAATGAAATTGTACCAAGATTATTAATTTTAGATCACATTATTTATAACTTTATCGTGTGGTAATCGTACTCACAATCTCTTGGCGCTTGTAGCAGTGTCTTTTCAACTATTATATTTATAATATCGAATATGTTACAAAACTAACTAGTAATAAACTATGTTACTTGGAAAAAATAAGAAAATGAATGTTATTTTTCTTTGACAATGGCGTCGTTACAAAAAATACCCACTGGATTGCTAATCATTGGATCATATTTCGCATCGGAAATCTTTAATTGGTTTACCTAAGTTTAAGGTATAAAACTATCGTAAGTAAATTATTGTACGACTAACTATAATTTGCCCAAAGGTACTTTAACCCTTCGTAATAAAACATCCCACAACTGCACCAAAATTGCATTAAACCATAATGCTTTTTTAAATATCTAAAAGATAACATTATGTTAGAATTTAAAGGCGTATAAAAGTAACGGTTTGAACCTAACGTTCGGATAATATTAAAGTTGATGTCGTTGCTGGGTTTAATGCTTTTAGCACTTTGGAAACGTTGTAAAACTTAGTCACCTACCTGTTAGCTTAATGTATTATAGTATTTTATTATTTTATTTTGTTGTCTGAACGTAGGTACAGTAAAAGTTGCTCTTATAGAAAAGCAAATTATGTAGTGTTAAAGTCTACCAAGAGTTTCAGGTTCCGCCTACCCCCATTGGTACAAGACAGGTTTACACGTATGTAAGCAATGTGGAAACACATTGTGAAAGATTTTTACAGTTAAGACATGCCTTCCTTTTGGACTACAGTAAGGACGCTTTCGCAATCAATATGAGCGCAATAAATTCAACATACAAGGATGACCATCGCCTATATTTTTATTTTATGTACCTAAAAATGATAAACTAAGCAACACAACCGCCCATTCGTTACAACTAATTATAAAGCAGTTAAACAACTAGCGGCAATAATTTAAAAAGTTCCAACAAACAAGTACCGTGTCCTCGAACTTAACAAACTTGAACGCAATGATTTTCGGCGTAACACGATTTATTTGTTTGCTCCTAACGTTGCGTAATGAATAACAGAAAGTAGGACGCACACTGTTGGCCAAAGAGAAAACTCCTTAAAGACATCCAATTAAAAGCGGGAGACGCAAAATTAATGAGTGCTCGGCATTTTCTCTCTGTAGCTTTTTTACGCGACTGTACTAAGGGTATTTTGAGGATAAAGATTTGTATACGTTTTATTTTGGATTAGATGGAATTGAAATGGTGGAAAAAAAATATTTGTTGGATAACACAATGGTTTAAAAGATGTTACGATATCTTTGAAGTATTGATATTTTCACATTTTCGCATAACTTTTATCTATTTATTTGATTTGGCTCTTTAAGAATAATTGTATTGTTACAAGAATAAAAAAAACAGAAAAACTAAAACAATGCAAGACTTTAAAAAATTATAATCTGAGTGCCCCATTAGTTACAGAAGAGCACTGCATGTAGGTAAAACAATGGCATGCGCCATATGTGTATACCTAAACACACTATTTACTCATAACTAATATAATTAATAGTATGTAATAATCATATTCTATGTCTATAAGCCAATACATTACGCGCGACGCAGTCATGCATCATTTACTTTAATCAGCTTGACGTTTTATCAAGTTGCTTATTCTGTGGTGCCTATTGTGAAGTTACTATATGTCTGGAATCGGCTTACATTTGTATGTTGAAATAGGTTAAAACTCACGCGCGATAAAGCCAGTAGGTCACATAAGCACTGTTCCAAATCCCATTGTCTAGTCGAGCTGGCACAAATACCTAACATAACAACAATTTGTTAGGAGAATAGACCATCAATAATTCTAATGGTCAAGGAAAATGTCTATACATAGCCTTATTTTAGAAGTGTTTTGTCATGCTATGAAACAAAAGTGATCGAAGGAATCGAACGTAGAATTTAGTTTAATAACATGAATAAAGCAAAGAGTTTGTAGGAATTGTGGCTAGTCGGGATTTTGGGCCTACACGGAGAAGATGCGTGATTTTATATACAAATAATGTATGTTTAATAGTCACGTGAGAGTTGTGTTAAAATCCTCATTAATAACATGTTTCGATTGATAACGACAATTAATAAATGTTGATTGTATTTAAAATCACATTCTTCTGAAGTATACGCTCACAGGGACATATTATTATACTCCTCATAATAATATTACGTCTTTATCATACACGTGCTCCTTAATTAAAATATTCAATAACTGTTTATTATCGCAAACTGCTATCAAATATGAAACAATATCTATAGGTAACCAGCAAACAATGTCAATTGGTATTTCCGATCGCAAATATCTCAATAATTCGCTTCTATCGCCATTTCAGAAACGGTACCGAGGCACAATATGGAATCCTAATTATTTGTAAGTGAAATTCCTTATTAAAATTTATCGGTATTAATAGGTTAAGTTGGGGATATAGAATTATATAAGGCGGAAAAGATAAGAGGCGATAGAATCTTGATTAAAGCCGACGAATAAAACAGCTTTTGAAGAGGAAAACTGGGTGTTCTTATCACCAATTTAAGTTTATCACCTGCTTGGGATGGTAGAGTGAAACGATTTTCGATTTCAATGTTTTATTTTGAGAGTTTATTCAAAGAAATCGTTGTTGAAATTTCGTTGGTAAGCTTTTTCAGACGCTTAATGAATCAGACTAAAATGAAACCTCAACTTCTTTTACCAACTATAAGTTAAAAACCTATTAGATATCTACCTAAAGATGTAACCATTGCTTTGGAGCCTTCAACCTGATATAAACGTTAGTATGTATGTCACAGATGTCCCATCTTTGAAATATGTGGCTATGGAGAGAATTTAATCCAACATACCAGGAATGTAGGGGTTACAAGAAGTTGCGGAAACCTCGGGTGTTCCCTGACTGTTCCTAATTAGTGCGAACCGCGGCCGGCGCTTGTTAACCTAGTTAGAAACGCCGCCGGCGACCGCTCAACACCCACACTTTCTTTCAAATACTTTTTGATTTAATGAATACGTAGCCGACTCCCCCACTAACTTTTCCAAAAATATTCCGTAGCAAAATTTTGTAATATCTGCGATATTCTCAAAAAGATTTTTAATGGTGCGTACTTAAATACCTTTTACATAAAAGCCTTCTTATTTATGTCGATAATTGATTTCGATCCGCATCTGGCAGAAAACTTCAATTCTCTGGGATATCAAACTTTTCTCGATTCATCAATGTTGTAATCCTCATGATATTTTGTTATCAAAGCGTAGTGAGTGCTGGAAAATGTATTTTGCTCTTACAAAACTCACTATACCTCTATTTTCCTAAAAATGTATGAAGAGATGTGGTGCTTCGGGTTATTTATTTTGCAACGTATTTGTAACTGTGTGGAGCTAATGAAATCAACGAAACCTTTCAAGTGAATGACAAATTCGAGCATAAAATATTACATACACGGCATCCGCTGTGTGAAATGGGCTGAAACCGTGGCGCGAATTTTTTGTTGGTAAATTTTACTTGAATGAAATAAATTACATCAGTCGTTACCTACCTCCCGAGGGTTAAATACAGGCTATACTCTTCCTTGTCACACACAGAACCTTATATATTAATATCCTTTTCGCGCATCAAATGATTTTTCCTGTCCTTGTATTGAGGACATTGTAAAAAGGGCTAACTTTTTATCAAAATTGAAGTTGACAGAAAATTGAATAACGTTGGGTCGCATAAATTTACATTACAGGTGGCGCAAAGTACTTTAAATAACCAAGATCGACTTTTGAAATGTTGAATTTGTTACGAAACGAATAAACGTAACAATTTTAGATGGTAAAAATAAACTGTTCAATCGTTGTCTCGCTTTATTTAGCTTATAGTGTTACGATTTCTGGGAACAATTTCGGAGGACATTTCTCCGAAGTATCATATTGGCTATCAATGTTGTGTAAGGATTAAAATAATCTGGATTGAATATAGGAATCAACTTTAAAAACAATTATTTTAATAAGATATGTATGTGTTTGATACCATCTAGGAATTGTGCTGCATCCTACATCTAAAAATATAATAATAGGTAGTGGTATCTAGAATTTGCTAATTGCTATTTCAATGATATGATTCTGATTTCAACAAAATTGAAGTATACGTTGCACTTTTCGTAACGCAGGCATGTAACGGGTGCAATTAATTAGTTAATAAGAAAATTAAGGTTTGTTTTTATTTTATCGTTTGATATTTCTTAGAAATTCTACGTTTAGTTATAGCATCCATCAGTAGGTAGCTAGTTCCGCTCGAACAACTAATTAAAAATACACAACAGTGAGAGAAACTGGTGATATTTTCATGGAAATATTAATTACGAGTATTCAATTAAGTTCCGCAACAAGTATTGATAGTGATTTATTTATTAAAGCTTGTCCGATTCGAACATTTTGTTTGTACAGTTCATGTTATAATGAAATACATAAGCTTATCGTTGCCTTAATTGAGTACATAAAGGTATGTACTCAATGATTGTTAGTTGATGTATGTTATTATAGATTAATTTGAGTAAAAAAGCCGAGGTAATGAAAAAAATCATAAATAACCAACTAAACACAATTTATCATCGTTCTTATTGTGTAGTCTCGCGTTTTCGCGTTGCAATGTTAAATTGCTTAATAATATTCAATTTGAAGGTCTCTTCGTTTAGGCATTTTTTGTTTCAACTACTAGACTATTGTATATGGCCCTAACCGCATCTAAAATAGCCTGCCTACCGAGTGATTACTTCTATTGTACTTACTGATTTTTTACGGGTTATTCACTAAATCTATTACAAAGATCTTCGTACTAAAGAAGAATACAGGCTAATTTGCCCAAAAAAACCAGTGTGTGCTGCGTTCAAAGGCTAGTTTTATAACAATGGTATGCCCATAACCTTACAAAAACGGAACAACCAAAAAAGCTTTTGCATTTATGACGTCAGAACATAAACTTAAAAGAAAAAACTTGGAGTGCCTTTGTCATTTAGGTATTCAAACAATTTCGAGGCTTCCCTTAAGCGCTTCCTTTTACAACACTTTCATAATTTACTGCTGAAGTTGCTATTTTAATACAGGTACTAAGGCCTTTGTAATTGTAAAAAATGGGCGTAAAAACTTGTAAGTGACGTCATTCTGAAGTACTTTCGTAAAATTCAGGTGGAGCTTTTTGTAGTGCGATTGTGTGATGACATAAATAGGCTTACAGAGATTAAGTTATACGTAAACGTTTGAACATTTTACAATAATGATTTTGAATATGACATTTTGTGCCTTTGATTACCACTTATTCTTCGGTACCTTATTTGCGCAAAATATTAAAAAATGTAAGGTATACCATTATATTTTTTAATGGTTAATATCGAACATAGATAAAACAAAATCTCTTCGTCTATATAAAACTCTAAGATGTCGATGCAAACCAGAAACGACAACCAAATCTGATAAGTCAGAAGCTTTATGTTTATTGTTCGGACAGCGTCTGTTATCCATTTAATTTGGTTCTGTTCAAACGCTTTCATCAGCTGCACCATCAGTGATATCTCCTAAGCTGACAAAACAACAATATCCCTTTTCATAATCTGTCCATTGTGTTACAAATTTCGGCCGTTTTATAACGATACTGGATATCCGATTTCCTGCTTCAGAAATACCATCGTTCAAAGCTATTAAAGCGCCTGACAGAGAATAATGCATAACTCTACGTTTATCATATTTAACAAGAGATTTACCATTCACACGAACTCAAATTAAAATCCAGGAGGACCGAGATATCTTGTATAATGGCTTCATAAATAAGATTCTATTGTCGTCATCACCAATCGATTGGCCATTGATAGCGTTATCTGTGACGTCGTAAATATCAAGTTTGAGCCTCACAGCCTCAACCCAGGTGGGGGTTATTGAGGAAAAACAGGAAACTTCGGGGGTACCCCCATTTATCTTAGCTATTGTTCCCGAATTGGGGACGTTTGGGGAAAATGCTTTTGTACTTCGTAATCTCGACCCAGTTATTTCACTTGCCTACCTATTTCCTTCTTTGTTTTGTTGAACATTCTTCTTGGGTGATGAATTTCCGTAGTTACTGTAAAAATGTTTTGCGTGCGCTTGAGGGCACGTTTAACAAAGGATGTTTAACCTTGCTGTTTTACGTTGATACATCATATTTTCCACTCAGCTGTTTCATAACTAGAGATAGAAGTTTAAAGATCACCCAAAGCTTTCAAGTTGCGTTGACCTAAATCATTTCTAGAAAAGGCTGGAATATGAACTAATCTTTTGTTTGTACCTTGTATAATCGGGAATAAGGAAAAATTAAGACTCCAAAGTATCAAGCTCAAACTGGTTAAGTTTTTAGAAGTTTTAAAGTAGTATTACTGTAATAAGTACCTATAGATTTCGATAGGTAATCGTAAATTCTCGTATAAATTGCCTGTTATAGAGGGTCCCGGAAATATGTCCGAACTGACAATAAGTCTGTCCCATATCACAGCTGGGTGTGATTTGTCACATGACGTGTCCTAACAAAATATGGTTTCGATTTAGTAACATTTACGATATTTATTTTATATGTTTGCCACAGAAACCAACCGGGTATTATTGAATATGTGCACGTAATCCAGAATCCATAGCGAAATCCTGGATTTATTCCCGGGTATAGGTATTCGTGTGACCCACATTCTATTAATTACGTTTTTCACTGGGCTGATCACGGTAAATCAAAAGTTTTACGTCTTTTAAAACTTAAAGCGTAAGTTATTACAAACCTTCCGTAAAAGGAGTCAAAATTTAATGGCATCGGTAACCTTTTGAGTTTTATGTTCTTACAGAAAACCACTAAACAACCAGATGAAGTGTAATAAAAACTTCGATTAACGAGACGAGAGCCTAAAAGCAATTACTTTCAACAAACTTTTTATATAAATAATTGAGGAAGCAATCCCTTTGAAACAATGAAAAATTTGAACCCGCGAAAGGCCCTTTTGTAGGCCACTGAAATCGGATCGCTTTAGAAAGAACCCAGCGGTTTTTTTCTCTCCTCAAACAAAAGATATTATTTTAAGGTCAATTAAACTTTTGCTAAGGCGCTAACGCTGCGGAGTTTCTTAATTATTAAAGGCTATACTTAGTTGCTTTTATTCATTTCATAAAGTATCATAATTGAAGGTATCTGACGTGGTTGAAACATAATGGGTTTTGTCTACGTAGGCTTATCGACTTTTACTTTTTTGAAGTCATAATTGGGAATTTTCTGAGAAATTATTTGAGCTAAAAATGCTGAATTAGTCACGTTTGTTATTAAATTAGAATCTGTAATTACAAACTTTGAGTGGGACACTTCGTTGTTGTCACTTAAGATGGAACCAATACGCTCAATCGCAGCTACATAGCTAAATTGTTTTATTCATACATCGCTGTTGGTAAAGAAAACCCGAACATCATCAGAAAAGATGATACCAGTATCATGTAAGAGAACTATAGTATAGTATAGTACACTAATACGATTCTTTCATCGGACTCGGACGTCCACATAACGCGAAATAGCAAAAATATCCTTCCATTTCCAGGCCACTAACAGAAAATATAAATGGAAATATTATTATAACCGCCTTATAACAAAGATTTGTGGAATTGAATTCGGAACTTGATAAGATAGCCTGCGCTAAGGAATTCTGTATACCTATGCCAATATAACGTTCGTGTTAAGTCAATTTTCTCCAAAAAACCTTCTTTTATGTGAATAATATCGTTACCAGGGAGGAAAAGATTTTCCGTAGGCATTTTCTCAGCGAGGTGAAATGTTAGGAAATTCAATAAAGTGGTAATAAATGGATTTCTTGCTTAGAATCATATTTTTGTCAATTCGCGCAGTGGAGCTTTTCATTACAATCTGACGCGGATGTTAGGACTTAGTAACCGGGCGTTTAATAGAAAAAAGAGTACAATGGAATCCTTTGAGTTGAAAGGTAATGAAATATTCGTTAAAGGTTTTAAATTACACGAAGCAACAAACAGAGATCTGCGAACGGTACATTTCGTTAATTAACATTTCCGTTTAAACAAACGTAGGTGACGCCATTTGTATTGTAAACTTGCTCCATTAAAATATCCCATTACTTGTAAGTATTCTTGTGAAGTTAGTCGTAACTCGTAATTTAGTTAATTAATAAAGGGAGTCCTAAGCAAACAATTCAAACGAAGTGGCGCTGACCAAAGGATTCTATCGTCAACAACACGGATCAAGGACATTGACCTCAACCTTTTTGAAGACCTTTGAACACATGTTTGTGGTTCTCAGGAATTTATATTGAGGTGCTTGTTTTAGTGCTTTCTAAACTATACATTTCCGACACTCTTGCCCTACATTTCAAATTGTATAATATAAATATTTAACTGATCGTCCTATATTTTAGTAAGTGGTTACTTCAGGGTAAAACAGTTGTAATATCAAATCTTGTATATAAAATGCATTTGTAATTTATTTCAAAAACAAATTTACTTTCTTTTTTTCTTCTTTGTTTTGTTTACAAATTTACTTTGTTAAGTTAGCAACTTTGTTAACTATGAGAATAAAAATCTTAATTTTAATACAGTTAAAAAAATTTCATTATAAAATAACGCAGAAAAAAAATACAATGAAAAATGACAACTTCATTAACCCTCTTATCGCATTAAGAACATTTGAAAATTAGCTAAAAGTCTTTTAGTAGCGAACTAAGTTAATTAAAACTTAAGTCTGCACACATAAGACTGCATGTAGACAGTGGGATAGAGCCGTAACATTTGGAACATCGCCAAGCATGCACTTAAGGAGGGTGCACACTCGATTGTATTGTACATTTTTGTATTACGCTAATAGGGTGGTTGACTGGTATTGAATTTGCAAATTACTCTGGAAATTATAAACGCAGAGCAATAAAACACGAACTACTAGAATAGAATTATGAATGTGATTTCTATACTTTCTTAATTGTCAAAACACACACAGAGTGGTTTATGGGAGAAGACAGAATTAAAACAGGAGTAATTTTGATTTTGAGCACACGTTTTTAATAAATTATTCACTGACTTATGTATTCCTAGTGAATATAGTAAATGCTTAAACACAAGACGTATGTAATTGTTGTATGACTGTTATTGTACCGAAGTTGGTGTTTATGTCAGCTATTAGAATGTAGCTCTTGTGTGCACATTGCTTTACTATATAACATGGCGAGAAAGTCTAGCTTTCGTTACAATTAATACAACTTTTCAATAAAGTGTTTATTTCTTTGAAGGCTTGGAAAACAATGTTGGTTGCAGTTGTTCTTTTGTTTTAGAGAATTATTGAATGCGGTTTACGGAGAATGTCGGTTAAAGTTGTTGCTAAGTGTCTTTTCAATTCAATTCGACTGGAACAATGGGTCAACTATTGCAAAAGTAGTTCATATAAATACTGAAACGCTACAAAAAATAATAGTAAGAACAATATCCGAAAATCGACTTGCGTATTTTATGGCGACTAATCCCGGTTTATAACGACCATCTTATACTATTTAGAGAATCAATAGACCGTAATTACTCTTTATTTAATACTTGAAAGCACACCTTGTAATACTAATTACCTTTTCAAACGACACCATAAGCGTCCCCTATTTCATTACTTCAAACAAAAGAGCGGAATGAATATAAAAAACCATTAAATACATTTTTTATAAAGGGACAGACAGTATTCGGTGGGAAAGGTTGGAAAATTACACGGTTCCTTATGCGCAGAGGGATTTGATTGATGTGACCATTACAAAGTAAATATGGCCTTGGTAATCCCGGAAATTTACTCCCCCCTTTTGTGTGTTTTACGGGAATTTTACGGTTGAAATATGTTCCCGACAACCAGGTAAATATGTGAGCAAATATGAATCACTGGGAAGACTTTTAGTTGCTATTCGGGTTCGGTTTACACACATTTTTGCTGACGTATTTTTTTCGGTATTTGATGCATCTGTTTGCTTTGTGTATTCCATTAGTATTTTGGTTCGATATCGACGAACAAATAAAGTATTTTGAATATTTTTGCGCTGTAACGTTCTTTGGTTGCGTTCTCGGAAAGAAAACGTGTTTATTTGTGTTTTGGTGTGTATGTGTAAAATGAAATAACAACATTACAAGATTCAAACTCGAAACTCGAACAGAAGGTAATGAGGACAAAGTTTGTAGTCAAAACAAACCATGCTTCGTAAGACAAACTCACGGTTCACGCCAACTAAATACACCAACAATGGGAGTTGGGAGCACCCCCGTGTGTCACTTTAGGCCCTGTTTATTCAATAAAAGAAAATCGTGCCTCCACGTTCATACCATGATCTTATTCATACAATAATATTATATAAGAGATTGTAATTCTGTGTGTTATGTTTTGATAGACACGTGGAATCGTAGACTGTCTATCGTTCTCAAATGTTGTTAGGACAATAGATCGATTGACGTTTGTGATGCAGGGGTTGGGGTGGATTCTATTCCTGCATAAAATAAATGTTGTGCGATCCACGAACGAGTAGTTCACGGATTTGGTTAAACTAGAGTTTGTAGTTCACAAAGATGTCCTTAAAAAGTATATCATTATTAAAATTGGATAAAGATCAATAGCTGTGCAGCCGTTTGACCACACTTCTAAATACAGGAAGAAAATAATATTTCAACAGTACTAAATATTAAGCAAGATGATCAAAATCCCAAGAAAACACCGAGTTAAATATTCCTCGGAATCCTAAGTAGTTCGTGTCTGTGTGATTCAAAGTCACGGTCGAGGTCACGAGCGAAGGCTAGTTCATCTATAAATACACCAGAAAACCCTTCTATTATATCCAATATTTTGGCCTATTTCTTGATAGGCCCTCAGGAAATTTCATGAATGTATTTATATCTCACTTATTTGTGTAAGCGACTTTCACAAATTACTTCCTACGCTACGAGAAATTTTCTCAGAATCGATTCCAATCTTCATGTCATTGACTTGTCGAAGAAACTGATGAGATCGAATGAAATGTTAAACGTGAATCTGTTTCATTAAATGTTAGAAAAAGTTGGTTCTATCTATCTTATAAGACGACTTCCGTATTGATAAAAATATCTTACTTATATATCACATTATTCTAAAATGCGAATGACAGAACCAGATTGTTACGAAGAATTACAATAATTTATTTTCTATGAGAGACTCGTAATGTTTTGTTTTCTAAAACGGAATTTAACATTAAATTATTTTAAAAATCGTTAGCCAAAGAAAAATCACATTTAAAATCACCTACCAAATTTAAAAAAGTAGCACCCAGAACAAACATTTACAAACTAAGACAGATACAGTTACAAATAAAAGAAAACTGTCGTTTGACCAAAATCAAAGTGTACATCTTCGGTATCACGTCTCCATCTATGCCTTACCCTGGCAGGAGTCCAAGTAAAGCCTTGATTGCGCTACACCACCGCCCCTGCAGTAATCGTTGTTTTTACCGACATTTGTAACACTCTGAGGCATCGTAAAGGCAGAGAGTGATTGGCAATGCAATGCCGTGTGTTCGGTTCTGTGGCTTGTTTATTTTATATTTCTTGCAATCGAATTACGTAAAGAAGGAATTCAAGCAATTTCTGATAAAATTTGGCTGGGATAAATGCATATATTGTCGAAACATGCCAAACTCACACACTTATTTAATGCAATTACGTATCGTTGTCTATACAAATATATTTCTTTATAAAGAAACACAAAGTTGTGCTAAGCTTATTATTGCAGCTTTAGTATATCTGCAATTTTCTTTGCTTCTTTCAAAGTCATGTATTTAAACAAATGACGATGACTAATCAACATTGAACATCTTTATAATTTCTTTAATACTCTAGAATATAAACTAAAAGTTAAGAAATCAGATTAGTCAGAACTTATTTTAAGTAGCATAAGTTTTGAAAAACTTATTAGAAATTGCACTAAGCTATTTTGTTGCTCATTTGTTTGATTTTCTTTGACCTTAACCTTTTGGCTTGAAATAGAGTCGTGTTTGATAATATCTACAGTACAATAGTGGCTATTATATTCAACTTTTAGTTTGTTTCGCGATATTTGTGGCAAGTATTCTTTAAATTCTAAAGTTGTTATAATAATTTTGGATATTTTACAGTAATGATTCAGTTTTTGTAACACGTTCCCTTTACTCACCTATACTTTAGTTATGTTATTCTATACGACGTATTTATATGACTACGAGTGCTAGAAATATCCGTGATTGGTTAATTACATACATAACTCAGAACGCGCCCTTGGGTATTTTCTCCAGCAAAGTTAAAACAATTGTAATTGTGTGTCCTCTCTTGCAAATTCAAAAATCAAGGATTAGAAGCAAAAACGTAGTTTTAGAAGCATTGATTAACTAACAAAACATTTGACGAGCAATAGATCAATTGATCAACTTCTTGGCTATATAACTCTCAGTACAAAATTGTAACATGTCAGGTGGTATACCTGCGCCACTCTTATACTTGTACATTTAAAGTGACGTCGGTACTAATAAATTGAAAGCCTTGACCTATTTCAAAATGTATCTGACGCATTTCGTATCGATTCGCTTCGTTTACAGATTGTAAAGTAGGGAACGCAATTTTCAACCAACGCTGTGAATCGGAATATTTTATTTGACACGACAGAAGAATTTCTATCGTTAAAAACCTTTTATGTATCGACGTTTACGTGAATTTAATTTCCAATTAGATTTTAGTTCAAGGTGTTTTATGCCACCACAAGCAGATGTTTGCTTAAAAGGGATCCAAAAGATTTTTTTATTGTTGACTGTATGGAATTGAAATAAAGTGTTTACTTTATGGATGTATTTTCGCTTTAATTTTGTTGCATAGTTATACAGCACTATTAACATTTGCCTTATAGCTTTAGATACTCATCTCATAACTTAACATAACTTTATTTAAAACTCCGAGACTGTACGAGAAGAATTTGAACATTAAAGGATACTTTGATTAATCATATTATCTATCACAAATAACTAAGCTCTCCTTATCCAGCTCAATACGATTACTTTAAAAGTACTCACTTATATCTTAACAGTGTACTTGCTTATTCAAATTAACTAAAAATATATTACGTACCCGATTTGTAAAGACGATATTCTATCATTTAGACGTTCTTGAAAGAGGTTTTTCATCGGGAGCACTCAGAAATGCTTTGAGAGTATGAGTGTACTTGTACGTAAGTAGAATTCATGAGAGCACACTTGATATTTTAAGCATCTACGTTGAAACCAGCCATTGACATTCAGTAGATATCTTTGTAGTCGATACTTTTGTCTAAACTAGTCTTTACGTGTTGCTTCGTCGGCATGAACTAAGCTTTTGTTACGAGTCTCGCGAATTTATAGTTTTAAAAATGATATTTTCCATCTTTCATAAGACGAGTGTACCAAAATCTCAAACATTTTTTTTACAGTTTACCCTTGTTACACGAAAGTTTAGTAGTTTTTTATAACGCGAGACACTTTATACTTGGCTTGTTATAAACGTCAGGGTACTACTAGGAACATTTCATCTCTTCGTTTGGTAGATTCGTGAAATTTAAGTTTACTGCTGGGACCACAAAGACACGATACTAATGTGATAAGAAAACGAGTAATGGAAAGCCTGTGCTTTACATTTATTGAGCTGAGTCTGTACTCATCTCAATAAATTATGACCAATTTAGATGAAATTTGGCAGTTCACTTACATCATACGATCAAAGCTTAGCCGACCTTTGGTTAAAGGCACATAAAGTGGTTCCAGGAATACGGCATGCCGTCGATTCCGGTAGTCAAAAACGTGGGTCATTCACCTCCAATATCCGATCACAATTCTTAGAAATAACGAGGAAGATTTTTTGAGAATTCAAGAGCCTCAATAATTACATTACACATGACATGCTTTGAGATGGATTGGATCACTCGCTTTTATCCTTTGAAAGAAATTCTTAAATTGTCAATACTGATTTGTAAAATGGAGCAATGGATTTATCTTTAAGATAATTACGACAAGCTGTTTCACTTGGAGGAGGGAAAAGAGGTATACGAAACACATCTATGTTACGTAAGAAGTTTAGTATGTGGGTCTTACGTGATGAGAAGCGAGTTTAGAGCAAAAGATATACCGGATACGACACCGATCTTGAACTGCTACACAATAGTAGTTAGACGATCTTTAAAATCCAAATTGCGATCGCTCTAGCCAGCACTTTTATTGACTACTCACTTAAAAGAACAAAAAGATTTGACTGAAATTGTACTTAAATACAAGTTCCATGGAAGTAAAAAATCACGTTTAGTTACACTGAAATAAGTTGATACAACCTACTCGTTTTCTTTCCTACAATATTATCTACAAGTAACAAAGCCGATAGAAAACATTAGAACAGTATTATAGAATTTAATAGCCCAATTTTATACCCACGACCTTTTCTGTGCGAGTTGCTCATGCAAAATATTGCTTTTACTTGATTCGGGATTAGTTTTCTTTCTTTGTAGAGACAAAGATAAAACAAGTTGTTAGTACGATAGGCAGTCATTAATCTTCTATGTCCTTGTAAGGCGTCCTAGGATATTTACTGCCCTATTTTCGGCCTAAGTAAATAGCGTTATGTAATTTTCTTAATGTGTTTCAAAAGATTACGAATAGTTAGACAGATAATTTTATCGAAAGCGATAATAGCATACGCAATATCATGTCTGTTATATCCCAAGGAGTATGAAGTAGGTGTATAAAATACGCGCAGGTTTCGGCATTGACAAATTTAGTCCCATGTAATATTGTCATTTACCGGACATGATGCCAAATTCTGGGCTGCTATTGAGAAATATTCTAATATAAATTGGAAAAGACCAATAATACTTTGCCAACCCTCATGATCAGTAGTCGGATACACTACCGGCTGCATCACAGAGGCAGTCAAAATCAAAGACCTTGCCAATAAATTTGTTTAAAAAAAATCATACCATGTCTAGTATAGCAAGCATAATTGATATTTTTCATCACAGTATCATCAATGTGACAACAAAAACTAACGAACTAATAGGTATTCCTGGTAAAATAATAAAGCGTTGTTACACTTTTCAGAAAGAATCAAGACACCCACGCTCAAACACGTTGAGTTGCTAAGAAACTTTTTTGCTTGTATAATAAGGCCAACACGTGTAACACGTGTATGTTATATTATGCACGAATAATAATTAATCGAGTATCGAAGATATCAAACTATGATTCTTAAAGTGTCTATTTTCATCTTTATCGCTGACGAACGTAGTAACTGGCGTTATACTTATTTGTGCTTCTATAACAACAAGACATGGTAGTTTTAACAATGTAATAATAATGCATTCCTAGCGACAATACTTCGCATATACCTATACGAAAAAAACAGCATTTTTTAAATCGGTAGAAAACCTTGTTCAGTTTTCGTATGCCGTATATGAATTCTCTCCGAAGCCCACAAATTAAAGCAAAAATTTAAAACACAGGCGTTCCACAGTCCACATAGTTTCATAATGCGTCTGCAACCGTGGCATGCGATTCCACCCCGAATCCGATGCAATAACACTTGGCAATATTCCAAATGTGTCTGTATAGGCAAATCGATTGGGAGTTCGCGGTAGCAAAGCTGAACAAAATATAATTGTGAAGGCGGAACTTTCGTACTCGTGAAATATCGAACAAATACCGGCACCGTAAGCAATTTGTTTCCACAATTGATCGACGGTGTTTTATAAAGGACGTTATTCGGCCTCCCCGATTTACGGACTTAATATCAATATTGACCCAAAATGTATACGAGGAAAAAGCTGTTACGCTGTGCCTTGTATCTCGTTGGTTTTATTTTATGTGAAGGAAGTAGGGTATCGAGATCTTGACACAGATTTTGGTAAGATTTTCTACCCACGGATTTAATCGATATTACATCTACCTCTTAGCTTGAATTTTATTAACAAATCAAATAATTACATTATTTCTGTAGACAAAAAAAATCCTTTAACAAACATAATAATATTATGTACCTACTTATCAACCAATAACGGATGGCTTTCGAAGAAACGATCTCTACTTTTGTTACACACAAACACTATAACATAGAAATCATCACGTAGCAAGTCTGAAATATGTAAAAAAAGCTCTTAACTCTCACCCAAGTTGAAATTAATCTTAGTAAATTTCAATTATACTGGACAATGTCAAGCTTAATAATGTTTTATATCTTACCGTCCGAATTAAAACGGTAAAAAGCCTCAGCTGTTACATCTACGGCGCGCTCCAAAGAGCCGTAGCAACATATGTTTAATGATGTAATATGAAACGGCACAATCTTGTCCTTAATTACCTGGGCACTGTTCCAGCCAGTTGTAACTTGGAATTTTTCAATCTGGATAACTTTAATAACTCTTTTTTTATCAGTGATTTATTTATGTGACCTTACTTTTTAAAGCATTTTTGAAGCCGTTTTTATGAAGACAGATACGTAACGCATATTTCTTTTATTATTAAAAATTACCGCCCGGATTTCGATAATTTGTTCCAGTTAATGGCGATAGGCTAATAGATAGATAAGGTGTGTGGTATTTCATACACCTATATCCACACTTTTGGGTGTAACAGGCGTGACAGAATCTATCCTTTTACCATAAACTTAATGTATTAAACCCGAATAACCTTTTAAGAAATAACTTAACTGAGATTATAGCACATGAGATCATGATGAGCAGATTAGCATTGTATTGTTCAGATCAAAAAAGTCGTAAGTAAACACTTAAAGTACTTAAGGTTTAACTTAGTAAACTTACCAAATGACGTTTATATAAACCACTAGCGGACCCGACAGACGTTGTCCCGTCTACACGTCTTTAATTTTTAAAAAATAATTTAAAAAACATTGTCCAGCGGACAAAATTGTGAATCTAAACCATTCTCAGATCCCCTTGAACACACACAAAAAATTTCATCGAAATCGGTCCAGTCGTTTATGATTAGTTCACTTACAAAAGAATTATATATATAAAGATTTCTCAATAGTAGATAGGAGTTTAGTAACGTGCACGGTAAATGGCAATAGGCTCGTCCCTTATTACATGGAACTAACATTGTTCATGGCGGAACTTATTGCTCTAAAAATGATTTTGAGCGAGATCAAATCGTTCCAATATAGAAAAATAACACTAAAATCAGAACAATATTTTGAGCGTCTTTTATAAATAAATAAATTTTCCGTTTCATATCTCCTGCAAAAGTTATTATTGCAGCTTATACTTATTACTCAAGGCTGATAGTGGGGAATGTCCACATATTGGCCATTTAATTAACATAACTAAATCCTTCGTAGTATATGAGAGCAACTTCGCTTGCGTCACATAACAGATAATTTTCCCCGTTTTTGAAACATTTTTTACTGCGGCTTTGCTCGTATTGGTCATAGCGTGGTGTTATATAGCCTATAGCCTTCCTCGATAAATGGGCTATCTAACTCTGAAAGATTTTTTTCAAATCGGACCAGTAGTTCCTGAGATTAGCGCATTCAAACAAACAAACAAACAAACTCTTCAGCTTTATAATATAAGTATAGATGATTGAAATCTTGAATGTAGTTTGTTATATTTTGGTATTTGTCTCTAAAATAAAAATGGCATTTTATTATTTAAAAAAAGTGTTTGTAAACCTATACATACCTATAATAAAATTATAACAATCTCATGTCTGCACATTATAGATCATATTAAAGAAAAACTAAAATGGGGGGTCTTCATACAACCAACAGAAGCCAAAAATATGATTAATTTTTTTTTGTCTGTCTGTTTGTTGTTTGCTTTTCACGCAAAAACAACTGGACGGATTTAGATGAAACTTTTTTGTTATATAGCTATTAGTCTTTGCTAACATATAGGCTATTTTCTTTGGAAATTCGCTCTTTAGGGAGGTAGAAAGAGGGGGTAAGTTTGTATGAAACTCCGTCAGTTTTGGAGTTAATTCGATTAAAATTAATATTTGGCTACATAGTTAGAAATTAAGAATGACGCAATAAATATTTTTGGAAATTCTGCCTTAACGGGGGTGAAAAAGTTTCTATGAAATTACGTCGGTTTTGAAGCTAAATCTATAAAAATTAAAGTTGTTTAGCAAGCAAGTGGTCATGATCTCCTGGTAACTGTGAAAAGGTTTATAGAGAGTTTTTATAGTTTATAGAGCCGTTTTTTAGTTTTTTAGGCCTAATTCTGATCGGAAAATAGATCCACAGCTACCAGGAGATCATAACTGATTGGTGTTGTTATTTCCATATTCTGTTCTTCTAGCATGTTCAAACACGGTCGAGCGGGATAAAAAGTATCCTATGTCCCTCTCCTGGCTCTAAGCTACGTCCCTAAAAATTTTCAGCCAAATCTGTTCTGCCGTTCTTGAGTTATAAGGACTTTCTTTTATATATATAGATTTGTATGAGAAAAAGAAAAGGGTTATTTTTAGGATTTTTCCAGCGATAATTCTAATTTTTCTCGCCGTAAAAACCATCCTTAAACTTCAACGAACATTTAAAAAAAGATTTGGCCAAATTGGTCGAGGCGCTGTTGAGTTATGCGCTTACCAACACATTTTGCGATTCATTTTTATATTATAGATTATAATTAAAGGTATTTTAAAGAATTTAATTTATTTTAAAGAAGTTAAACATTTTTGTACATACACAGATCGAAAGATTTAAACGCACAAAGAAATAAAAGGCCCTTTAAGGGACGTTCATTTATTGCAACGAGTTTCTTCACAATATAAATTCGAATCCTGGGGGAACGTAATCGATAGACTTCAACATATGAACCTTTTAGAAAAGATAAACTGAAATTTGAGATGCCTAGGTTTAGTTTAAATACCAATATGGTACAAGAGTTTAAATAAAAATCAAAATAATAAAAAAGTCAAACGACTGTGTTTCTTATAATCTTGAAAAACCTTTACGAAATGAAATTATCTAGATACATAGATATTAAAATATGATACGACTCTATTGACTTCCATTGGAAATAGACTGTACAAATAAGAATCCTTCTTTTCTTGTGAGAGTTGCATACTAGAGACTACATCAAACATTGAACTTTTCATATTAAAATAGCTTTATAAATAAACAACAAAGTATTTACAATGTACACTTGACGCTGTCTTTACGATCTTAAATCCTTCTCTTCATAACATTGGTTGAATAACGCGATAAAAAAGCAATAGAAAAAAATAAAAACGAAGAGCAATCCGGCGTCGAGGCGGGGCAGGGGTACGCAACCTTGTTTATCCTATTTCCTTAAACTGAAATAAGGTTACTCATGTTTGTCTTTCTATTTAGGTTAGAATCGGGTAAATTATCATGTAAATACATCGCAGGCGATGTTTATTACACGCACGAACTGTCTCACAGAATAAACAGAGTTGGCAACCACCCAAATGTCCATGGCAAGTAGTCTTAGTGATGTACACTAAATTTGTCAACATGTCTCGCCTTTCACAGACAAACTACGTTTCAAAATGGATATTTTTTAAGTAAACAAGTAAAATTTATAAGGCCGCCTGTGGATTTGTGAATTGGAGTGGTAAATTACTAGTTGTGGTGGAAGTCGTTACGAGAATCGATGGCTTTTGAAAAACATGTTGATTAGGCACTTGTTTACAGTTAGTATTTACACAGGATTATTTACGTAAAATGTATAAAGGAAAAAGCCTTTAAGTCTCACGACTGAGATACTTTTGACAGAGAAACTTTATTAATCAAAACAAACTGATGCCATCCTTTGGGTTGTAACTTACGGAAAAAATCTTCCATGATACATTTATGCATAACACAAAAATAATATTAGGAAACGCGCCGAAAAAATATGTGCGGAAACTGTAAGGGTATCTCTTATATAAAGGCAACGGTCGGTATATTTCAATTTAACCCTTTTAAGGCGCGCGTATCTGCTTGCTGTGCACGTCGCACTGTTCCTCATATCTCGGTCTCGCTCTCTCTTTACTTATATTAGAAACACAGAACTTGAGAAAACCTCTGCGATACCTTGTTACATGAATGTGTAAACTACTTTAGAAACCCAGTTTTAAATCCACATAATATGCCACTAAAGGACGCAAGGGAAACCGAAACAGCAGACTTGCCAAAATTCATTCATAAAAAAACATCTTATTTTCTCTTCGAAAAATACGAAAAGCCAGAATTGGCCTACATTCCTCGAAAAAGATAGCTTACGTTACTCGTGCGTGCGCTGAATTTGAACGGATTTATGTAGGTGTTCGAGATAGTTTGGCAAATGTAACTTGTTATTTGTAAATTGGAAAAAAGGGTTGCTCACTACCTGAACACAGCGCCTGCCGAGCTGAAACAAAGGCTTAGCATTTCCACAAAACAAATAAGAGCGTGTACAAAACAAAGAGATAAACGTCAAACTTTCGTCGTCGTGTTGTTCCAGCCGTACTACTCTCGTACGCTAATAAATAGCGCTCGACTGTCGGCACTACTTCCACAAGCTCACTAGACGTCATAACAATTTCATTGCGTGATAAAATTTTCATTGACTTTTCCCCTTTCATTTTCACATGGCACGGTTTCCTGTATATACATAATTGATTCGTTCATTTAAAATACATTAAGCAGGCCGGGCACGATCAGTCCCTACAGTGAAGGTATACGGAGGTAATTTCCGCGGCTAGCCGGCTAACCGTAAAGCGAAAATGTTGCGGTTTGTTATACCTTCGCATCGAGGCTAATGACGTGGGACAAGGATATAATTAATTTTGTGTACAGCGTGTCTGCCTCGGCTGTTCATATTTGATCACTTGATTTTGCGCCGACGCGTTTTTAATTAAACCAGTGTAGACAGCGCCTAAATATATTCCGTGTATCGTTAATTCCCCACATAGGTTTGTTATTTAAATAAGTTCATGCATATTTATACAAGTATCTAGTGCCGCGATCGTGAGCCTATACTAAAAACTCTTCATTAAGTATTCTCTTGTCTGTGGTATTGAATTGTTTATATCATCAGTTCATAAAACATTTTGTTCAGGAACGGTAAAGTTACAAAAGGCCATGAAAAATCGAGGTTAAAATTATCACCTTGGTTGTGTAGCCTTGAGTACGTCACACAAATTGATGGTTCAAGTTCACTTGTTAGTCCTGAACTTGAGTGAACTATGTAGACATACACATGTAATATTCTTGGAGTACTGGATATTATGTTAATATCTGCCAATGTGTAGCCGTCAAGTTATATTCAATGAAAGGACAAAGGACATACGACCTTAAGTACTTTGATTAAACCTTAAAATAAGCACTTACATTTAATGACATCTGGACCTTATGATTCTTTCAAATTGAATCAAAACAACGACAATTAAAAGCTGTAATAGTAAAAACAAACAGTGAGGTTTGAATACAAACGTTCATTATACTGACACGAACACAATATGGCTGCCACTAAAAGCTTATTCGCAGCCACTCGTTTAGATAATAACTGAAATAACAAAGCGTACTGCGGTGCACTTTAAAAACTTTTTATGATTTATAATACGCTTACGTCTCGAACAGAAAATGTTTGTTAATGAAATGAAACAGATATTGTAGCGAATTTTATAATAATATTTTGTAAAACATGGCAAGCTTTTATTACTAAAGTGCTAGGGTAAATTATAGGAAACGCTTATGCATTAAAGTAGTTAATCCTGCTTACGAATAACTTGCCATTAAGACTTAAAAAAATACTCACAACTAGCAGTTTTAGACGTTAAAAGTGAAAGAAGAACTAATTTCAGTGTTTTATTAAATTCTTCGTTAAACGCGGAATATTTAAAACCGACAAGTTTACAGGTGAAGTGAAAAGAAGCTGTTTTATAAAATACTTACATTCTATTGGTAAACTTTAACCTTAGAGCACGTTTAAGTAATTGTTCCCAAAACGTTTAATTACGTCAGTGCAGTGTAACTAAACTGCGTATGTGGGCAAGCGACCCAACTCAACACCTGCACTGGCAACAACAAACAAACTGCAAAGTTAAACATACGGGGGTAGGTGATGGGGACCTCGTTTCTAAAATTGTTTACGTTTATACAGAGTATTTTCTTATTAAATATACTGAGTCTATATATAGCGTGTCTCCTAGTATGAGAATTAAAAGTTGAAAACGGTGCAACGACGGCGTATAATGTATCATACACCTACATATTCTCACAGATTAGGGTATAGTGTTGAGAAAAAAATACAATTCTTTCAAGTTCGTAATCGTGTAGGGATTAATGAATATTAGAAAATAAATGTAAGTACTAAGTAGTTTAGAGAGTAGTCCCTTACTCTCACCATTAATTTGAAAGACTTCTTTTTATGGTCCCAAAACAAGTGAGTTTAGGTTTAAACTCGATTACATTCCAAAATCTCTACCTCTCTCAGGTAAAGCGAAACTTAGTATTTGTACCAAAGGGTGAAATTCACTAGAAACAGAGAAGCAGTTTTGAACTGTTATACGCAGAAATTAACTCAATACAGCCTGAGGCTAGCACCGGCCGTTCAGTTTGAGTTGTCCGTTTACACGTGCTCTGCTCCAACCGAGTGTCTATCGTACTAGGTAACCACTTCGCACGAGTATACGATGACAGGGTAAGAGAGGCCTGTTTTGATATTGAACACCGGACAATGTAATTCTGTGTAATGAAATGCTGTAGTTTGATGTTTTTAAGTTGTTGTTTGTGTTGGTAACTATTTAATCTGGATGTTAAGCAGCAGAATAAATTGAGAAGATTTTTTAAGATGATTGTGAGAGATTATTAAAAAAAATGTAAAGCTTTGAACTGAGCATTGAGCAACTGAGCAACTGAGCATTGAACTTAATAATATAATGAGAAGTAAGAGCAATATTATAAAAAATAGAAAGAAACAGAATCTAAGTGTATTCTACGATTAGAAAAAGTATTGTAGAAAAAGTACCTTTTAATAAAACTTATTAAAAAAAATTATAACGATGTATGATAAAGGATACATGCTCCCACGATAAAAAAACTGAATTCTGCTTAGCTTCCCTGCAGTCCAATAAATTCGATTTCTCAAGGAAGGCATTAGAAACCTGATATACTCGCACCTTCTCTTATTTATGTGTTGATTCGATCTTAAGTCCACAAAGTTATTGGGGCGTGTGATATTGATCAAGACCCTTCGAGAAGCCTTCGAGCTACCTTTCTTGAAAATAGAAGTTTCATTATTCTAAACTAAAGTAAATATATCGGCTTACATGATTTTGAAAGGTCAAAGGGTACGTGTACTAGCAACACATGCAGTATTTCTATATAAAAAAAAGACAGAAGACGTATATTCGTGCTCATTACTAAACACTTCCTGGATGGAATGCTAGTGACAGCCGTGATCGTCGTTGAGGTGACCATGTGCAATGCATCAAAGTGCAATATTATTATGTATGTACCTATTTATAGCTAGGCGCGGTCAAAATAACACGACTATAAACACTATTTGCTTCACCAATAACAGTATTAATCGTAAAAATATAGACCTATAAGTTATACGTTATCTATTAGGCACGGGTCCAATTCTAAACAAACAAACTCATGATTGTATCAATAGAGCGTGTTTTATTGGTACTACCCTCATAAACTGGTGTAATGGTGTATACAGCTTTCAAAACTATTTACATATTTTGTAAAGCATGTTATTTGAATTGGCACTCGATTTTAGAATCATAGTAAACAATGAATTACTCACTGGATACTAAACTTGTTGTAGGTATAAGCACTTCAGAACCTATCTATCTACATATCCGATCTTATTCTATCCACGGTTGACTATAGCCCCCCAAATACCACATTATAAAAAAGAAAATTACCTTATTATTATGACAATTCCAATCGATTATTTAAGATCGTAAGGATTTGATTTCTTTATAATACTTTAGATCAGTGCTTTATTACGGTCTAAACAGCTACATTTTTCCTGAAAGCGGAACAATTTACACATTATTGTATGTAAACTAATGCCCTTATTAAAATTCGAGTCGACACGTAATTTCATTAAATGTAAGGTCCATTACAATTTATGAAGGTCGTTTAAGCCCAAATGTCGTATCTATTTATACACAGAATAGGCTACCAAACGTAGGCGATGGTATATTGATGATAATAAAATAACCGACAATTTTTCGGCCATCGATATTTTATGGAGGCTATTTTCGAAGGGATTTTTTTGGTAAATAAAGTAGGTATAAGGGCAAAGATGCTTCGGCATCCTTGAAATGAATAAATTATGAGCAAATAAGTTTAGTGGAATATGGCGGTTAGTTTAACGAAAAATATATTGTGATGGAAAGTTTTCACTTAACTTGAAAATGTGAAAGAACTTAGATTAGATTTTTTACTCAGTGCCTTGTTTATAACGGAACGTAAATAGATTTTGTAAAATTCTCTAAAAAGAGGACAAAAATAATGCTAATCAAATCTATTTTTTACTTTAATATCCGTCGTCTAACGGACGCCTACTTCTAATGACTTTCCACTTCCAAGACGTTATTAGCAGATATTTAAACTGGTATTATTTCTAAAGCCAGAAATAGCTGACATCAAATTAAATATCTAATTATTAAATAGACACGTCCATAGTAAATTCTTATTTTGAAACTCTTATCAAAAAATAATCTTTTGGATCTTAAGGAATGGAACCGTCCATTCATTTCTTTACATTTCCTCATCTTTTGATCACTCGTTCCTGAACAAGACAATATTAATTACATTTTTAGGTAATTCTACGGAATTGTATGAACAAAACGTTCACAATACTCAATATTATTATAAATGGAAGTAGAATAGGACAAAGAACAATACAAATAATAAAATAAACTACAAAGCTGCCGTTTCCTGTCAAGTATAATTAAATTTCATTCCTTTTGATCACGAATTAATTCACACAATTTACTCTGTATAGACTATTATGAAGCAAAGGTATTGTAACAAAGCGACCCGTCGTTATGACTGAAATAAAATAACATTGGAATATAATGGAAAAATACATACATTTTAAAGCAAATGAGAATAGTCTATGAAAAAAATGAAAAGGTAATTTATGCCACGTATGACATCGTCAGACAATCATCAATATATCCTTTCTTTTGCTACGTACAAGCAAATGAACTTACCCCCGGTACTTTTAACGGTAGTTTATCTATTCAATAGTGTTTTTTTATATGGGTTTAAACGCAATTGAATAGTAATGCTAATGTAACGCTTAATGTACCTCAGAAACCGGGGGTTAATCAGCTAAAGTCATCCACTGGCTTGGCTTAAGTATATAAGGTAAATAGCAGTTTTGTGACTACTTTACTCGCATCGTTCAGAAATTTATGAAGTATTTTCAAATTTAAGCCTTAATATGCTACTAAAATAATTATCCTTTGCTGTTATATAAGTTAATGTCCTAATTTAAAACTGATTAATAAATAAACTGTAGTTATTAACATCTTAGCTTTCGTTTAATGAGGTCTTTCATTACAGCTTAAATATATTTATATGAATTTCATATTACTAAAAAGCTATCAACTTCGTCTTATAGCGTTATGTTAACTAGTATAATTGACTCGATATATTTAACAATTATTTTTAATAGTATTCTTGAGTAAAGTCAGTTCAATTTATTAAATAAATAATTTTCAATAATACTATGAAATACTTACTAGACTACAAAAAAGGTTTTCGCTAGTTTTCTCGAAGTATTAAAAGCGAAATAAATATCATAGCAACAAAAAGCATCCGATGACACCATTTACACTTGAAATAAATGCTGCAATATCTAAAATATAAGCAGCTATATTGTACATGATATACGAGTATTATATACAGTAATAACTGTCCCAGAAAATACATAAAATAAACTGTGTAAAGCTGCAATTTTCGACGCCGAAAACGGCACTGGAATTCAAGGCCTTAAAGCACAGAGCGCTCTTAAATCATGCGCGACTATCTTTTGATTAGCATACATTGTTATGCAGTGGCCACTGTTCGTCCCACAGACCAGATTGCATCTATTTGCATAATTTTGTTTAGAACTATGCGGAACAGACGCTTCTGGGGGCTGTAATTCCTATAATTGTTGGTACGGATTTTTGGATTACTTTATTTGGGTCAGTATTTCCATGGAACAATATTGCATAAAGCGGACAGATTTGAATAAAATAAATTGGTAGCGTTTATCGTTTCGCACTTTTACGAGAGCTATTGTTAGGCAGTAAAGCAAATAATGAAAATGTACAATAACTTTTGTAAATTTTATTCTTTACAATATCATTATGAAAGTTTACGATTTTCCTACATTTTAGAGAATCATGAGCGATGATATTGATTTCTTCGTTGTTTTCAATTATTAGACAAGTATAATCTGGCTGACACATTGAGTAGAGCAGAGAAAGTAAAAAAAGAAAGATTAATCGCTATAAAATCTTAGATGCAACGCAGAAAAACCATACGAAAGAAATAATTGTCCAGTTTATTATTATTTTCATGAACAGCAGTAATACAGAATGACATCATAAAATGTTATAGAGTTTGGCCTTGATACTGTCATAACCATTACGTTTGCTTCACATACTGTCCGTGCGAATAAAACTCACATTGTATGACTTCGCTGTTCTTGTTATCGTAAACCTGATTTGTGATTCTAAGTTCACAGGTACCAATAGGTGTTATTGGGTTTACCTGGGAATTCTTAGAAGGTGAAATCTCGAACTATACTGTCAATAAAGTACACACGAAAACATGACTGTGTGTATAGTAAGTTACACCACTTTATTGCGTTAAGGTGATCAAAAAGTTTACCAGGAGTCTAGATTATTTTCTATCTACTTGCTAGCAGTATAATTTTTTCATGTATTAGTTACTACGAGATTACGGGTTCATATCACTCTTATTTTTATTATATAGTTTTTATTTCGTCAGTGGGAAACATGACCATCGTATCTTGCAAATTTACTAGGAACATAGCACAATATTACAATAAAATAGGGACGGACAAAAAAATCCTAGGTTTTGGTTAGAATCTGTTCGACTATACTATAAAAAATACCTAACAAATAAGACTATTTCTTAATCGCAACTTTGTACAGTTAACCCTATACAATACAACTACAAACTTTTTCTTTTATTCTAAAATTAACTGGATTCGCTAATTTTAGCTCGTCCCTTAATATATACATAGAAATATCTATAACTCGTGTAAAAGTAGGTCAATTCAAGTCTCCGTAATTGTGATTATTTATTCACTCACACGTTCGTATGTTTGTGTTCAAGTGAATGTAAATATGTGATTAATCAAAAGCGTTATTTATTAAATCAGCTTGTTGAAACTGTTCCCGTTGAAGTTTACATATGTTTTGATGTGTGTTCATTGCATGAGGGATATGTTGAAATTGTTATTAAGAGTGGAATAATATTATTTGTCAATACATCCATTTTGTCAATACATTGTCTATACGACTTTTACCTGTGCTTTGATATAAAGTTCCTTTTTTAATAAAAAGCTATTTATTTGAGTCGTTCTTTATACAGGAAGTAAAAAATATGGGCTATGGAAGAAAATTACTTAAAGTATTAAAGTTGCCTCAATTAAAAAAAAATACGAGCCATTCAAAGGAAAATAAAAATAACTGCATTTAATTTGTTTTATAAATGCTCACATGATCCATAAATTCAAGTCACCCTGTTATAAATAAGTGTTTGAATTGTATATTAAGATCAATTTACAGAACACAACCATAATAGTAACCGTAGTTCTAATAGTAAACATTGTTGAA
The DNA here is from genome assembly GCF_050436995.1 of Anticarsia gemmatalis. Classification (NCBI taxonomy): domain Eukaryota; kingdom Metazoa; phylum Arthropoda; class Insecta; order Lepidoptera; family Erebidae; genus Anticarsia; species Anticarsia gemmatalis. The sequence continues at coordinate 4,507,278 of NC_134748.1, read as the reverse complement.
TTATCAACTCATTCAATCCATAATACGAATGAGGTATGTTTATATGTCATTGCTATTCTGGAGTAAATTAGACAAGCATGTGGTATTTTTTGCAGTATTTTTAACATTGTAATATTATGTGAACATAGTTTTATTATGATTATAACAAGATACTCGCTACGATTTCCTCGAACAACTAAGGGTACTAGGTTCTAGGTACTCGCTGAATAATAACTTATTCTAACGTATAATTTCTACCTTAATATCTATGCTAATAAGATATTAAAAATGAAACCATTTCACGTCTTTATTGTTATCCTGAGTCGGTACTTTTTCAAGAACATTTTTATATAACAAGTCTCAAATGAAGACTTCAAAGAATTACTTAAGCAGCTATTCATTCATAATTTGAATTTTACATTTGCAAAATAAATAATTCATCAAGTAGACTGTCCTAAGAACAGGACTTTCATACCTGAAATTGTCGTCATTTACGCAAATATGATTTCTGTATATTTATGTATTTACCAATTTAACGCTTTTATAATTCGAAGTATTATGAAGAGGCAGAAAAAGTAGGCAAGATTTAAGGATTTGGAATATCAAGTATTTACACCGAGAATCACAAACGAATACAGATACGAAAATACGGCCTTGAAACTATATTATAATCCATTACTTTGACAGAAAAACAACACGTCTAGACGCACCAACATTTCACAGAGCTAATATGAGGTAAGCGAAATAAAGCCCGGGCTAATAAAAGCTAGCAGAAGCTGAATAAAGCGACAATAGCGCAACTAGGCGAGTACTGGCACATCCGGGAACGCGGTCGGGTCAAGGTCACGGCCCGCGGATCGATGCAGCTACGACGCCCGCGCTACGTCCCGCTACGCCGCCCTCGCCCCGCTACGCCACGCCACTACGCCCGAATCTCCAAATCCGCCAAGTTTGCGTTCTCAGCGCTTTTTAATTCCACAAACCTGGATTCGTTCGCTCTTATTGACGTCATAACGTGTTGAGTTTCGGTCGCACGTTTATAATTTATTTTCTTTGATGAAATTCGAGTGTACCGCTAAGTAATAAATATTCGGAGATCAAATTGAGCGAACGAGGTTGAAGTGGTTAGCTCGTCAGCGCCGAAGTAATGAATCTTTTTTATTATGCCGACAATGAAAAGTTGTAAGTCATTGTGTATAAACCATTGTAATTTGAGGCTTTGTGAGGCTTGCGGTATTTTAATTTCCTGTCAGCTTATGCTGCCATCGACGGCAAAATGAACTTGAGGAATAGCCTTTAACTAAAATTATCGTTTTATCTATAATTATAACTCTATTTACAGACTCCATTGTTTCTCACCGTCTTACCTAACGGTTATCTCTTTTGTGTATCATCGGCCTCTTTTTATGAAAGGTTCTTCACTGCAGCCCCGCCGTGAAAAAATTGAGTAAAATATTCAATAGCTCTTTAATGACGTCAATTTTATATTCCTTTCTCATCGTTCAAATTGAGCAATCAAGACTATCAATTATTTCTCATTCAGGGCCAAATTAAGGCATATCGCTTAAAATAATATATAGGGCAATTACGGAATCGACTTTTCCTCCACAAAAAGTAGCGAGAGCGTGAGATAACTAATGGCGTTGTTCCAAACTCGCCAAAACAAAAAAGCCACAAAAATGATATATAGAACGCCGGTAACAGTTCAAAATGGCCTACGATACATTAGTAAAACAACTTTATAGGCTTTACGAATTAAAAATAAATCCGCTTAAATAATAAACGATCGCATTCACTTTGTGTTTACGTTTCGCAAAGAGCTGTCAGATGCTTTGTCAGCCTGTAATCTTGTTCTATAACGCCAGATTGAATTGAATAATACATTTCGTTAAGCTTGGCTAAGCACTAGTGAAAAATGCAAGCTGATTAGTAAATCTCCTCTTACTTGGCCAATTTGTGTGCCAAATTAGTTTTAAGGAAGGCATTATGTCTTCACCGGGATACTTATCGCGTTAACGTTACGTTAATTTGATTAATTAAAGAAGATTGAGTTGCTTTATCTGGTATTTTATAGTTGGTAATTAAACGTGTATCCAATTTCGCTTTGCAGTGCAGGTATTTAATGGAACAGACGGTAAAATAGATTTTCAATGCTAAACTAATTTGTAGATAGACGTTATTATTCTGCCAATCTCTGCTGTTAAGTGCAATTAATGCAGTTTGCAAAAGAGTAGTATGACATTGACGTTATATTAAGTTACCTATGTCCGAAGTCTACCCCTTCTCCTATCTATTAATACCCTTCGTCATTCTCGTTCATAACGGACCTATATAGAATACTACCGTCGTAAACGTTACAAAGTATGCGTGTACAAGTTCCATTACTATCAGTTCTTATTTACGGTTAATTGTACCAGCCGTTCATACAACTGTGTCACGTCAAATTTTACACCATGGCCTTGAAAATGACTTTATCGCTTCAGCGAGCGACAACCCCTCCTGACTCCAAACGGTCATGGTCGCGATGCGACCTCTGCATTATACAGGAGATGTCCGCTCACCTCCGAAGCCGGCGCCCGAATGGCCTTCTACACCGTGGAGCTGCCGAGGGTGGAGGGGGAATGTTTACCCTCCCACTCGCGCCCGCCCGTGCCAGCTGAGCAGCGGCACGCTATATTTAGGTTGCGCTGTAAATATTCGGTCCAAGTACGGAAAGGCTCCCGCCTCCCCGGCCGGGGGATGGGACGGGAGGCGTAGGTATGTTCCCGCTACATAAGCGGGTAAAAGTTGAAAGTTCACCAACGCCCCGCACACGAGTTCGCGCTGTTAGGGAACGCTTCTTTATTTAAATTCTATTGCAACTTGTTCGCCATTGTAGTCTCGGCTGAATTCGCAATGCCGACTCTAATTTTTCAATGTTGGCCGGGCCGAGTTTTTTCTGTTGTGAAAACTTGTGCAATTGTTTTCTGGATTTCAATTTGGCGCTGTTGAATTTCGACACGTATTTGAATGGGTTTTATGGTTATTGCAGTTGCGGTCCAATTCGGTCGAAACAAGCTTTGCAAATTATCATTGCAATGACAACGATACGTTGAACTGGCAGCGGGGCTGATGCGAAATGGACACGAGTATCTCTTTAACAAAATTGAAACGGATTACTGTTTTCAGTGATGGGCCGTTCGCGTGCCGATGTAATTTGAGCCATCATCATCATTTACATTTGTCATACTTAATATAGCTGGCTGAAAGCTTTCGACTCCGTAGTACCTGGGTATGGTTAATTAAATTCATTAATAAAACCAAAACATGAACATATAAAACTATTATTAAAGTAAAATTAAAAGTACATTAATAAACTAAAATCAGTCACGGATTCTCGATATTGCTGAAAGTGGTGAAAGGCTCTCGAGGTATGTATGTGGACCTGACGAGGCGTCATCTTCGAGATAGGATAGGGAAGCTTTCGTGTAGTCGTAGTCTGGTTCAATCTTTGGTTCATAGAGCGCTTTCTCATGTTTGGGATCGTGGAAGGTGACGATGCAAAAGGCAGGGTTGGTGCCTCCGAAAGCGATGCGGTCCTGGTAGCTGGTGATAGCGAGGACAGTGCCCGCAGCTGGGTAGGAGCAGGTGATGTATCTGTTGTGAAGGTTGATCACTTCCACACATTTTGTGCCGCTGCCGCCAATGATGCCGTATTTACCTTTACGGTTGTACTGTAAACATAATCATTGTGTAAGACAAACGTATGTATATTCGATGTTAGTTTAACATTATTCTTTGTTTTGAATTTCTATGTGAATAGTTGGTACAAGGAGATTGTTTCAGAATTTGAGATCTAAGCGAACAGCAGAGAAAATCTATACCTATAAAGGAGCATAGATTTACTTTACTGCCCACTTTGTCCCGATCCTGTACAAAACACAGTCACGAAACGACCAGTTACAGGAACCCTCACGGGAAGTGCCTAATGGGGTACCTCTCTGATTGTATTCCAGAACATTCTATCTATCTACAATAGATACTATTGGCACACGCCGTCCTTCTATAAAATTTCTCAATCCAATAACATAAAACTACAGACGATCGACTAACTGAAAAGTAATTTGACTGAGTGAATATCAGAAATTTTAAGTTGAAAACTATATAATTTTTTATCATAATTTAATCCGTACCTCGCAGGTGTTCATAAAACTTGTTTGATTTCAAACGAATTTGTTTTGAAACGACCCAGAAAATTTTTGATTTAAATTTGCCAACGTATTCACGAAATGTTTGACTTTCACATCAAATTTAATGTGTACTAAATAATACGGACTTTTCCACATTGTGTGTCCGTTTCAACAATTTTACATAAAAGTTTACATTAACTGTTCACTTTCAATGTATATTAGTTTAGTTTGTGGTTTAAATATTTGGCTGCGATACTTTAAATTCAATGCAAGGTCAAGCCATTACTTGGATTTGTGGAAATTTGTAAACATGCCAAGTGAATACTGAAACTGAAAGGTTAATGTTGCACAACTCTTTAATGATACAAGATGCCTACATATATTTACCGTTTTTATTTTTAACATTACAGTAGATAATAATATGAAGGCTCCACTGCAATAATGATGAATGTCCTAAAATCTTTATTCAATTAAATAAACAAATAGACATTATTTTTTGCAGTAATATAGACGAGTCAAATCAAAAATAATAATTTTCTAAATGATAAAACAAGACGGGATAATTTACCTCCCATTTCCTTAAAAGGTTAACATCAAGACGACATACACAACTGTATGTAACAGCATATAACAGATACATAAGTGTATCTGACATACGCAACGAGTTCCAAAAGCCCGGGATTAATCTGCGGTAATTGTATTTTCTATGTAAACACGTATCTAACAAGACAGGAGTGCGACGGGTACGAGTACATCGGCTATATACCGTTTATGTATTTGCAATATCTATGAACTTGATTATATTTTCCTTTGCAGACGTCGCCGCGTCGAGTTGTGCATTGAGGTAGGTTTGTAGAGTTCATTCGAAAGTTTAAATACACATTGCATATACCTACTAACATGCTATGTAATCTAAATCTCTTTAAATGAATACTTTTGTCTTTTAAGTAGGTTATTACATGCAGTGTTACGATAGTTAAGATTTTTCATTAACTTGTAGGTATTGTCCCAATGCTGGGCAAAGGCTTCCCCAATTTTTAATATAGATATATCGATTTTCTCTTACCGGACAATTGAAATCAGATTTTGTACCATAAGTGGCAAAATTGTTTCTTTTAATGAAGATATCCATAAAAAACAAAAGAAGACATAATCATATTTATATAAGAGCTCAACTTTTCAAAAAAAATGATTATTATCAAACAAAATCTATATCATTTACTCGAGAGTGTTTCCCCGAACGTTATCAACGAACCATTCAGTTGTAGGTAGTTTTAACTTTGATCGAGATAATCCAAACATAGCGCGACAATTTTAGTACGAATTGTTTGTAGATCTAGGCTGCCGGCTGACACTGGAGTCTAAATTAGATTTTACTAAAATAGACTTATATAAATAGGCGAATATCATGTTTTCAGATGTAAAAATGTTTTATTGCTATTTACGCCGTCCAGCTATTTATATTTAGAGGCGTTGTTTGTACCTGATAATTAGAGTTTGAAAATATAAATGTAATCAAGAAGAAAAGTAGTAGGTAGTTAGTATAGTCTATGGTGAGCATTTTAGTCATAAAAAGCTACTCTTGTGAAATAATAACCTTTATTACACAAAATAGTCGGAAGATCACCGAAAATCTTACAAGGTCTCAATTTCCCGAATAACTATGTATATTATAACACATACCGAAATAGGCAAAATACAACGTGAACTGAATACCGACAACAAACCGTACATGTTAGAATTTGAAAATTTAAAATGAACATCGAATCGACTCGACAGCATCTCAAGATTTCATTTTATTCTTCTCTGAGGTGTACCAAGTATTGAGTGCAAGTGTACTGCCTGCCAATAACATGAATTCAATACATTTTACCTGTTCCATTACTCCATAGAACATTTTACAATACCCACGTGTGTGGTTAGGAGCAAATATTGTGGCAAGCTACGATTTTATTTACTTAAGACATATCACGTACGAGAGTTTCAATTACTCACTTGTTTTTAAAACTGGACCGGTTCTAACGTACCACCATCATGAAATTATATTGATTAAATGATAACTATTCCTACTCTATAGGTGCATTAAAGTTTAACGCATCCGTCCTAATAGTATTAATGCGAAATATGTTTGTATGTTACATTTTGACGTCTAAACCGCTAAACCTAATTTCATGAAATTTCAAACGAATTTAACTCTGCCAATTGCAGATTCTAAATTAATGGCAAAAATCCACGCAGGTAGAGTTTCGAGCCTAAACTAGAAGTTAATAAATATATTAATATAGGATTAAAATCATAACATACATCAGTAGAATGCCAGTAACGACACGCGTATATGTACTCTCCGTCAACATCAGGTCTTCTGTTCTGTACCCTGATGATGCTCTGTCTCTTTCTCGCTGTCAAGTCCCACACAGTCAAAGCTTCTGTCACCGACCAGCTCCCAGCTATGCATTGTTCTCTCTGTAAGATCAAACATATTTAAAACATCTTCCCTGTTTTTTATAGGGAAAAGTAAATATACCTACATCTGTCAAGTAAGTTTTACTTTAACTTGTATAATAAAATATGCTCTTTAGTACAATGTTTAAGTAATACAGGCCTTCCATGTAAAAGAGTTTAAATAATAATATGTACGTAAAATCTAAACAGATATTAATATTTTCAGGCTAAGACACCTCGTTTTAGTGTCAAGAAAGTCAAGAACCTTGCAGAGTTTTAATATTTTAATTCCGTAAGACATTTTTTCAAAACGTGTTCAAAGGAAAAGTATCTCCTAGGAAAGTAATTATCGTAAAATGGAGTCGTGGTAGACGCACGACGGGATCCTTTCCGCACATAAAATTGAATCTTTAATTTCATTGAAGTCGTCCTACTTTTTTACGGGATTGCTTTAGGGCTGCCGAGTACTCAAGCCGATGGTGATAAAAATGAAACGGACAACACAAAACATAAAAGTAATTGATCTTACACTCATACCAATTCCCCGTAATAATATCAAAAATTGTATCAACTTTAGAAATATGTAGTATTTTTGTATTTAATCCGATACAGCTGCAGTTAATAACTGATTAATTTTTGTGATTTGAATAAAAGATGCCACACACTACCCATACAAAATATTTACATGTCGTAATTCTATCCAAAATAAAATATGGCTACCTCAGTCCCCACCTAATTTGCCAGAGCTGTAGCAGAATCTACGACAGCAAAACATTCTGAAACAACTCCCTGGAAACATGATACTATATTTACGTATGTACGAAAAACACTACACTAGTGCCACGGTAAAAATGTGGTGATTTATATTGCTAGCGTTTTTCCTCTTTACGCAAAGGGAAGACAAAAGTGGGTAAAAAAAACATGTGTTGTGAGGCAAGTTCTTACTACTAACACAATAAATACGTTAGCGGTGTCGAGGGGACGTTTTACTGCCTGGTTATCTCCTTCATTTTCTACGCAACCTATTATTGTAATGGAATTTGTGCGGTCAATTGACTAGGCTGTAATGTTGCGACCCGACCGCTGAAGGATTGTATTCTATATTGAAGAATACGGAAAAGTGATACTTAATGTGAGTGGTCTAGAGTACCTACCTATTTTGTACTGACACTTTTATACAAGGCCTTGCCTAATATTAGTTCCAACTGAAATCCGTAAAAACAACGTTCATCTTCGTACTTTCATAAGTACTTTAGTTTTGATTCAATTATCTCTTTAGTACTGCTTGTAACATGTTTAAACGTAAAACTTCTGTATACTACAAGTGAAACGAAAAAAAACTTAAACGTTTTGTAGCAGGTAATACTTATAAAATTAAAACAGTCACAAAATTAAAGCACTATCGTCAACAATTTAAAACTACAAATAGTTCGGACGTTCTAAAATTATCTCACACAGAGCACTCAGGTCGGCAATACAAGTCGCTTTTTAATTAAAAACTTGCCTTTGTCGTGCTAGAAGTTCGCGGTGTTTCATCTACAGCTTAGTCGGTCTCGTACCTCGTTAGAAACTTGGATGTTTCTCTATAGTTCTTCTCTGCCTTTGAAGAATATTATTATTGTAGGAGCCGCCGATATTTTTAGTTCGTAAAGTACGGTACAACTTGGTCTGGACTGCGTACCTGAGCGCTAATATGGGTGGTCTGTAGATTTAATAAGTTTGCTGTTTGTGTATTTTGTTGGGTACGGCGGCTTTATGTTTAATTTGTAGATGTAGCTCCTCTGTGTAGTTGAATAAAATATTTTACGCTAGTTTTTCGGCGGCATAAGCTCCAAAATGTTTTCCATTTTTACGAATACTCGTTAAACTCGCGCTGGCCACACAAAGTGCATGGGAGTGAGGGCTCAGCATTCGGAATAAACGGAACACGGTGGGCGCAATTGCACAACCTTTCATTCGTTTGAATGACAGCTTACAATCACAACTCGATGTCAATTCCACACACCATGTCTGAGGTTAGCCGCATTTCGGAATACGCTGTATATCGTTACTTACGGTATGAGAGTATATATTTGACACTCAGCATGGTATGCATTCGGAATACTGTTTGGGAGAGATTGCCTTTAGAGCTCTTACTAATTTCAAAAATATTAACGCTTTTCCTGGAAAGGAAGTAACTTCCTAATATAATATATTAAACGGAGCAGAATAAATTATATTAGCTCGTAACCCTCCGGCATTACATAGTATACTTCTAAATCACACGTACAAAACTAATTAGGCGTATATTCGTATCCGTGGCAACAACCTTTTATATATCAACGGATCATTTAATATTTATGTGAATGAGAATTCAGTTAATTTGTCAATGTCGACCTAATTACTTGTAAAACGTGAGGAACTTTTCACAGGTGAACGTAGTAATAAAATGTAGAGGCTTTTGTGAATCGATACAATACTTTAGGGCGGAAAAACGTGATTTCTTTTTTATGTCTTGTCATTGTGTGATTTTTAAAAGGAACATTTTTCCGGTGCCGGAAGCCCGATATCTCCTTGTCAGCGCTCGAAGAGGTTTAATTTAACTTAGCGATACAAGTAAGACGGTAAAGTTCGACACCTTTTTACTTATATTTGACATAGTCATGCCTAGTTTTTGTAAATAGGCAGATCCGAAAGAATGTCAATTGGTTGAAAAAAAATGTTTTCTGGAATAGTAATACAAACTGAAACGTTTTTAAGAAAATTTCCAGCATCATCAAAGTTTATATCACTTTAATAAACCATCTAATCACATGCATACAAAATTACACATGATATGTTAGGATCTGCGCGTTTGATATAATACGTACGACCACAAATAAACTATTTATGATGTATCATTGCACACGAGTCAAATTTTATTCATCATACAATTTACTATGCAAAGGGTTAGATAGGCAGATTTGTCAGTAATAATATATTAAAGCAGTGCATATTTTACAACAACATCTCATAATAAATTCACATTTTGGCATGCATGAATATTAAACTCTTGCATGGTATTTAAACGCTAATAAAATTAAACGTTGAAACAATTTTGTAGCAAGAAATATTGTAATTTTAATAGTGATAAATTGAGTTGCAGTTAAGTTATTAAGTAAATTGTATGTGAGGTTTATTGTTATTAATTATACTTAAGTTAAAAGCGAAGGTGAGTTTCTAGTTTAATATTATTTTTGGATCGTTTGTTCAGTTCTTGTGTCTTATTATTTTATTGCGAAGTTTTGGTTAACAAGTTAAAGGTCACACCGGATTTCACTGATTTAGTTAACGATTCCAGAATGAATGACAAAAAAGTGAGACCATACAACAGCTATCCATATTTACTAAAGATTTATAACATTCATAATTTTAAAACTATAAGCTTTTATGTATTTTAGATCGAAGCGAAACAATTTTGAAAATATTTACTTACATAGAAACAAGGCAAAGAACGAGAAATATGATCTAAAAAACTCTTTAATTTTTTCAAAAGTAAAATTTTTATGCAATGAAAATCTAAAATCTCAGGCAACAGAATATGTTTTATTTATTTTAACACAAAAGTGAGAAGAAATGTTACAAGAAAATATATAGAAATTATTACGTTATTATACATTTGGTGAAACTCATTATAAGAAACTTGACGAACACTGTTTCTCGACCATATTTTCGCAACAAAAGATTCTTATAGTAGTCTTGAAACAACTTGACATTTACAAACGTGTGTTAGAATTACGAAAGAATTTCAGAAAAGAATATAATATAGTACAAGAAATTGTTAAGAAAATAAGAACGAATATTCCGCTTTTTCCGGATCTTTGAAAAAACAGAAGTCTTACAAGATCATCCTTTCTTTCGCCAAAGGGTTAACTTTTAAGGATACAAAAGTTTGATTTAGCTTTGAAGCAATTGTTAAGAATATAGAAACATTTTTACTTTCTCTCACTACGTACTATTTTATAAACACTCAAAGTTCTAAGGGGAAAAGGAAAACCTACTACTACCTGAAGCCGATATTCTATCTTCACACAAATTTACACGAGCAATAAAACAGTGTTTTGTTTCTATACTAAGTTATGGGCTGAAGTTGTAATTGGCCTTTAAATGTCATATTTGAATAAGTGTAACAGGGTACTTACGACGAGGTCAATACTATCGCTACAAATGTCAACGCCTTCGAAAGTCATGACGCAGCCAACTTTGCACCTCACGTCCCAAATCTGAAAGTTTCCAAACGTACACATAAAAAGGTTAGGAGGGATTTTTATTTTATTCACAAACGTGGGAATCGCGATAAAGGAAAAAAAATGGGGACAATGGCGGGCGCGGAAGAGGAAGGAAAAATGTAATGTGGTTTTTATATTTTTTTTATTTGTATATTTACTTGTGCGGCTTGAACTAAATATAGCGCGGCACGTTTCTCCAACGTGTGTTTATGCGAGTTAAGTGACGAATAATTCAGAAAGGAAAACAGATAGTTATTATAAGGGTTGGGGGACCTTTTCAATAAAAGATGTTTACAAATTCGATTTTCGTCAATATACGCCTTATTATGGAAATCGGTTTACGGATATTGTATAATTTATCTTAGAATTTCTGAATGTTTAGAGAGTTAATAGAATACAAATACTTTTCTGGTTTATGGCTTTAGAAATTCCAAAGTTGCTTTGAGACAATAATGTATTTTCAACACTCAACAACAATTATAATATATTATTTAACCAATAATACATCCTTAAATAAATTATGAAATTTGGAAAGCCGTCGTCGAGAATTTGGAATCAAAACCTTAGTTAAACCTGAACATGTACGAGTAGCAACCAAAAAAGTTCCTATAAATAACATACTTAACCACGTCGTTACCAGACTGTAAAAGAAACTGTGTAACCCAAATAAGACTATATTATTTTTATCTAAAAACAATATAAAAGTTAGAGCAACTTCTTGCGTATAATGATGTAAGAACTATGAATGTAGTATCGTCTATCTGAAGGCTGCTACCAACAACTTTCCTCTCATGTTTTCCTCATTACCATTTTCTTATTCGAATTTTATAAGTTGTGAGTTAGAAGTGTGTAAAGTTGTGGTAACCGTTCCTTTATCATAAAGTTAATAATAATTTTCTTTACTACATATTATAAAATAAATGAAGGCACCGCGTCTAAAATTTATCGAACATGACATTTTTTTATGCGCTTTTTACCAATAGACAGGGCGATTTCCATCAAATTTGATTATACATACTTTTTTTATATTTTGAAAAAAAACATTTATTAAAATTGTTACATTAAATAAAATGTATTTAAAGAATTTAGCTTTTCCAATGAACTTTTAAAATAATGTTCAAAACATGTATTTATTTTTGTAAACCTGTAGCTACAGAATCCAATCACATAATTTACTATGATATGATTACAAAATTGAAAAAATAATATGTTTAGTTTTGTATAGCGTAGGTTTATAGGCTGTGGTTGTTTAAAAATGTATAAAACTGTTCTAAAACGTTAGTAGTTATTGCACGTAGTGTCCCAATTCATGGAGGTCGAGAAGAATATTTTGATAAAAATTTAACAGTGTATCTGCACATTGTTGAAAAACAATTTTTTGGCTTGTTTTATACCTTATCATCTATTTCAGATTAAAGAAAGCTGATTGTTGCCTATTCTCTACATTATTATGAACAGACTGGCTATATTTTACTCAACTACCTGTGCCCATAATGTACACAGGTAACCAGAATTAAACAAGAAGCGAGTACTTCAAATCTATTAATATGGTCCTACGTCTTTTACAGTACAGTACAAAATAACAACTTTTTATCTCAAAACAAACATTGTTATGCACAAAACATCGATCAACAAACTATTCCAATTGCAAACCTCATTGTACACCTAATTTATTTTTCCATTCTTCAGCACATCAAAGCTACTAGCAACGGCCGGGCAACTCAAATGAATTATGTTCCATAACAGCTCGCAAACAGAGAACAGAATGCCTCGCCGCGTCAGTTAAAAGGAGTGCTTAATAAATAATTTGAGTAGTTAACCGCCAAGAGAAATATTTTAATCTCGACAGAGATGCTTTGAGTCTGTCCGCGGTCGTTGTCCGACATGTTTTATTCAGGACGTGTTTACTAGTTTCAAGTTAAGTTACTCGCTACACGTACTGTCAGCGGATTCGTACGTTACAGCGGCAGCGCCGTGCGGTGGGTATTTAAAAAACTATCAGCTAAACGGTTTGTTGGATAGCGTTATGTGTTTGTTTTGTCTGTAGCGTGAAATGTCTATTTTTAGTATCGAATGTTGTGAAAACGTAAAATAGAGTACTGCCAGCCTGACCATCAATACAATCTGCACAAGTGTCTCTGCTCCACAATAATCGGCTTTCACAAACTTTAATTACTTAACAGTTTAATCAAATGCATTTCATTATAAAGAACAAACACGCAAGACTTACATAGAAAGTTAAACAAAAGTTCTAAAAATAAACTCGCATAAACTCAAAGGAAAAACGTCGAAACTAGTACCGGAGCTTAAACGGAGCATGCCAACACTATGTTGCCTTTATTAGGCGTAACAACCACAAAACTAAAGCACTGTGTATCCCAATGTTTTCGCTTTGCCAGTTCTTTTTCCACCTTCCGAAGGGCCCGAGGACGTCAGAGTTCCAACGTGCTGCGGTCACATTGCACCCATATTTCCAAAGTTGAATGTTATTTTTTGTTTATCCACACAAAGTTTATGAACTATGTGGGCATGATAACTATTTAAAAAAGTGGTTGAATATGTTGAATTTGTGGATGAAAACGAAAGTTTATAATTGCATACAAAGTTTGGGCTTTGATGCTTTTTATTCGTCATTGACGTTTTAATTGTTCGTTTGAGGCTCGCTGTGCCTCGTTTAATTACTAATGCATAACTTGTTATGCGTTATTATTATTTCTATCTTTGCAAACATTAATAGAGCGGTATAACAATAGTTTAAGGCATAAGTTACTAGCGTAAATTTTCTCATACTCACTCTCAAAGTCTTGTCCCAGGCTCCTGTGGCGAAAATAAAAGGCTTCGTTGGATGTGCTCTCAATGCCACAACCTGACCAAAATGCATGCGCTGCAGTTTCTTCGGAATGAACTGCAGACGTAGCTTGTGCACTTTGTAGGTGATTTCAGCCTAGAACACACATAATAGCGTAATCAATCTTAGGCAAAACGTGCATTTCAAGTTATTTTATGAATTTTCAGGAAGAGTAATATTGTTAAAGTGTTCTACAACAAGCCTTGTTCGACAAATATTCGAAGGACATAAACGCTTTACGATAAGCACGTCACCTTGCGATTATAAATTTCAACATTGAAAAAAATTACCGACCCAAATTTTTAATATCAAGGACATCAAAATACATAGTAAAACCAATGCAGCAATGTCAAATTTATTGCGGTAATAAACCGAGATTAAGCCGTAACCTTTTATTGAAGGTTACGTTTTACGCATACCCGTAATACTCGGTCGGTTTTGGATTAAATTATTTATCTTTTAAGCCCTTTGTCACACAAAACCCTTCAATTATAATCAAATTTCTGTGTAGAACAATTTGTAAGATAAAGCTTATTGCTAATCTGGGGTGCAATTTTATGTTATGGCTGGCGGTTTAAGTGTAACAGAATATTGTTCACCCACTTGATGACGTCAAGTGATAGCCGATATTTATCGTTCAAAAGTAAACGCAAATTCTCTGGTAAAGTTTAGTGTCATGATACCGTCTATGCAAATGTGTTGTATTTTGCAATAAATAACAGCGAGACAAAAACGCAGTTTCAGGTTCACTAAATAAAGTGAAATTATTTTTAATTAATATTGTTTGATTACTCTCGAGGACTATTTGCTTGATTAATCCAACCTCATTAAACTTAAACTATCTGAATCATAAAAAGAGCTTTACTTTAATGCCTCCGAAACTTTGAAGGATTTTACGATTTAAAAACAAAGATGCACGTTTTATTATTTATTCAATTAAAAAACAGTTTTTGAGAAATAAAAACAATCATATTTTTTATGTATAGAGTTCTAACACCAACGCAATGAAGCATCGACTCATAAGTTTTCCATAAGCCATTTGAGCTCCAGGAAAATTGGGATATTTTCCTTTACATACGGATCTTTAGCAAGGCGCTTTATATAAACTTTTCACGAATACGTATAGTAATCTAGTACAAAACAAGACGCACGCTTACAGTGTTTACAAGCCTCAGGGCTGGTAATTTAATTTCCCCAATCATTAAAACTTGCGTGGGAAGTCTAACGTCGTTACGTGCCTATCTGCTGAAGGAAAAGGCACTTTTTACTCTTTACTATTCATGTATTCTAACGCCCTTATTCATAAAATGTTTTACGCGTTTCTTATGGCTGTGTAGTTCTAGTTATTTTTATCCTGTTCGCTCTATGTTTAATATGAATATAGGCCGGTTTTTCATCGTAAATTAACCAAATTCAAAGAATAATTTGACGTCTTTGAAGGATAATGTATCAAAAGCGTAAAAATTTTTCGTCGAATCAATTAATATATATTAAAAGTAATACTGAAATGTCTGTGATATTGAATATGAGTTCATACTTCAATGTTTTCGGCCGTTACTAAACGTAGCCCAGAATTCGGACAATAACATTTTTTCCGACAGAAAAACCAATTATTTATGTCCGGCATGCGTGTTACAGACCTCAAAAGCTTTACAAACTAGAATAGAAATACGATTTTATTCTATGTTGGAATACAAAAATACCGACAGACTCATTATTCTTTTGCAGAACGTAAAATACGCCTCAAAATGTAATAAAACACCCAACGAGCATAAATTTTGTAAAACGCTAAAAGAAAATGTTTTAAATCACTTCTCTAGGCTTTTAATGTATTAGGTCATGCATATTCAGACCATTTTAGCGCCTACAAATGTTTTCTTACAATGATATAGGTACTTTACACAGTAATGAAATCTAGGATTTATTGTTTTCATAATTAAAACGTTTTCATAATAATAAATGGCTTTTATATGTATTGTTTCTCGAGTCGTAAAATGGTAACATGCTGTATTTCTTTGCAACATTAGAGATTTTGCCAAGAAAAAAATAATACTTCAATAGTATTACATTTCAGCAATTTCGTCAGAAGCATTACATAGAAGCAAGTTATGTTTGTGTTTGAGTTCCTTGATAAAGCGGCGAACGGCGCGCTCACTGCCATCTAGCAAGGATGTTATAAACTACGAGCATCAGTTTACGAATACAACATCCGAACGCATAGAACTTCAATGTTATTGAGAATTAAGGCAAAATTATTTATTCATAGTGTCATATTGTCATCTTTAGAAATATGTACCTATAGATAGATGTGAAAGAGGCATGCGGAGTTTGTAATGATCATACCAAGTGGCGTTCTTTGGTCTCTGTCCCTATAGGAAAAAGGCGTGATATTATGTATGTATGAATGTATTATCTATACTAATATTATAAACCTGAAGAGTTTGTTTGTTTGTTCGAACGCGCTAATCTCAGGAACTACGGGTCCGCTTCGAAAAAAATTTTCAGTATTAGATAGTCCATTTATCGAGGAAGGAGGAGCAGAGTACCATAAAAAAATGTTACAAAAACGCAGAAAAATTTGACCCATTCTCTCTTATGTGATGCAAGCAAAGTTGCGCGGGTCAGCTAGTTATTAATAACCCTGCGATCAATTAAATGCCCATAATCAAATTTTCGCAGTATTTTCTATTGTTTTTAGAGCATCTCATGAACAATTTCTGCCGGAACAAAATGTCCTACCGATAGAACAAATTGCGCACGTTACCTCTTGTGTCTCCATGTCATAGAGTTTAACTGCAGTATCGCCATATCCCACGACCATCCTGGTTTTATCAGCCAGCAGTCCCATACATAGCGCTGGACTGCGTTCTGGCAAAAATAGCATTAATATTATCATTTACGTCGTTTCCGTTTCAGCCCAAAAATGTTCTAACTACTGCTAACTGATTCTATAGTTTTGAGTTCAATTCTATAGGATGCAAAGATTGTATATCAGGTGAGTTTCGTATTAATTTATGAGTCCCCTTGAATATCCTACAGAAACATGGTGTGATGGTATAACATATGAATTACGTCCTTTTACGGTACAAATATACACAAATAATTTTACAAGAAAATGTTTATATCAAAAGTTAGACCTCATTTAAACGTGAGCAGTCATTGAACCAAAAGTATAGCACGATTGGTTTCCATGCGGAAACTATCTTTCACGCCCACGTTTAAACCCAACGATATGAAAATTCTTCTTTGAATGGCTCACGTTTGACAATCAACGAACGATCAAACAATATCAAATAAACAAAGTATTCTATCCGATTCCGTAAAACATTCGCTGAAAGTTTTTGCGGCAAGCGTGGGTTCTCGTCAATGACTAAGTATTTAAGTAGGATTTGAAAATCCATCTCGTTAGGGCCGTCAAAATTCTCGCATCTCTACTTAGGTATTATAATATAAAAGTAAGTATAATATATTTTTCGATGAATTTGATTTAAAGAAGTAATATCATCCATTCTCAAGAAATACGAATACAATGCTTAACTTACGGCTCATCATTTATGATAATAATCTATACTAATATTATAATCTATACTATAATACTATATATACTATACTATATACTATATATACTATAATATTATAAAGCTGAAGAGTTTGTTTGTTTGAACGCGCTAATATCAGGAACTACTGGTCCGATTTGAAAAATTCTTTCAGTGTTAGAAAGTCCATTTATCGAGGAAGGCTATAGGCCATATATCATCACGCTACGACCAACAGGAGCAGAGAAGCAATAAAAAATGTTACAAAAACGGGGAAAATTATGATTCTCTTATGTAACGCAAGCGAAGTTGCGCGGGTCAGCTAGTATGATATATTCATGATAGCAACTACTTGTACAAGTATAACTAAGTACTTTTCGAGATCTACTTTATTTCATCTGAGTACGATGATAAAGAAAAAGGCCATCCGCCATCATTCTCTTGTAGGCGGTCTATGTTCTTAGTTATAAGATATTTAAAGCTAGAACTAACGTGAAATAAACGGTGTAGAATACGCAGATATGCCAGGGCTGCCGTAGAACTGCGTATTAAGACACTCCAGCTGCGGATCAGCTCGAATGAACGAAGTAGGCGCGTCAGACACCGGGGTCTCGATCTGAACAAACAAATGTATCGTATAATAGATGGCCGGTCAATCTTTGTAGGCATAGTGGCTGTAAAATAAGCGAGTTCTAGAACAATCGCCTAAGGTAGAATGTGCTTAATATAACCACAGAATTTAGTAGCTCTGTAGCTACTACTAGTAGTAAGAACAAAATCGGAAAGACTTTAGTAATCAGTGTTTTAATAGAAATGTGTCAACTTGTTTGCTCACTATTTATATTTTAACTGTATTGACCTGGGTAATTAGCCCTTTATCCTAATCAATTATTACCTATATAATGACAACCTGTCTTCCATGACGCGCAGAAAAAAAAAGTCAAAAGACACTTCAAATAGTATCTGCAAACTAAATACAAACTAATATAGATATTTTTTATCTATTATGTGCTAATTATTGGAACAGCAGCATAACTACATATTTGTTTCAATTTAATAAACAAATTGCAAGAACGCCAAACAAAGAGGTGAAGTTTTCTCATTAAAGTTACATTCACTTATTTTAAAATAGCACAGGTCAGCAATTTCATAATGAACAATTTCAAATATTGAAAACACAATACGATATTTCCAGGGATTTCTCGTATTCCAATTTCGACGCTTGTTTCGATGCCTCGCAGGAACAATTTCTGACGAAAGGCTATCTACACACAAACCGCTAGGCCGCTAATACCAATGGGAATGGCGAATAACATTTTAATCTTGGTTATTCCCAGTTGCTATTTGCAATATACCAAATACAACGGAAATGAATACAAGCGGCTTTTGTGTCGCTATAAATAATTCTCTTTGATGAATTGAATATACGTTTAGAAATTACGTAAATTTGAAAAGGAACAATGCGGGCGTTGGGTATTATGTTCTTCTACCTGGTAGTCAATTCATATTTGTGTTGAGAAATAAAGTTATATTAAGCTCTATTTTCTAAAGCTTGTTGACGTATAGGCGTATTACTATTTGGGTTTTTAAAGGCTGTTATCCATACCACTGGTTGCACGAGCTTTGGATCTGTATCTTATTGCATTGCCATTTCTTTTCATGTTTTTGTTACTAGGTATTTTACTCATTTAATAACAAATTCTATTACCAACGTACGTACCTACAGACTTATTCGTGAATGATATTTTGCAAAGCTATAGAACTAGTTTCCACTGCAGATAGTTCGTAGGAAACAAAGCTTTCTTCAACACAATTTACAATCGTTCTAACACATATAGTACGAGTGAATACAATGCGGTGTGGAAAGTTACGATAACGAACCTAGTAAAGCTGTACAGAACCATAAACTCGCCTATGTAACAAGACCTCGCTTTGAACAATGAAGGTTGTAGCCGATAGTTCACATACGTGAGGTATCTCGATCCGATACACAATCCCGTCCATGCAAGAAGCGTAGCAAACATTCTCCTCTGTGAGACTGTACTGTAAGGCATACACAGGCTTTGGCGGGAACTGTATGTTTCGAAGCGTGCAAAGGATGGCACCCGTAATTCCATTTCGCATCTGGAATAAAAGATTATTTTTTTTAATTTGGTGAAGTTTATAATGGATATTATATATTATTATATAGTTTTGCACCTGCTTATATTTTAAATTGGGACTTATTGGGAACCTTTGATTATGCGTAGGTACCATGCGTAGTCTTCACGTTAATAGGAACTAATTGATTTAAATTACTGACTCAATGAATTCAGAATCTAGCTATCCGTGGTCAAAAACTTCGCAACTGTTGCCTAATATTCGTTAAAAGTCTATTCAAATACTCTGCCAAGGAAAAACAATGACTTTAATTTAGCACTAAAATATAACTAGTAATCAAATCTTGTTTAGTATTCATCTTCTTCGTATTTACTTTTAATCGAAGACTTTCAAAGTGTTAATTTGGAATTATTGAGGCTTTTAGGCGCAGACTTAGCAGACAAAATTTCACGACTTTAGTTATCTGAGAGAAAGCAATTGCTAGCAACAATTTATTCAAAGAGACCTATAATTTAAAGGCCTATAACTCAATTTAAATATTTCAGAATAATTTTAAATTTTACGACTATATTCATAGAGAATCAAATTAGAATACTATGATTATAATAATGTCTCCGCTCGTCGTTGATTTCAATAATTGTCCGTAGAACGCTATCAAAAATAGGTTGATAGGATAGATATAAAAGGATAGATATAAGTATTTCTTCATCGACTGAGAATGGTAAGGGATAAAGTATAATATCTGTCATGCACTTCTAGGTAGGTATTAGTCTTACTATCAATGGGTATACGTAGCATTGGTTGGTAATTACTACGTCTTGTTATTTTAGGTTACCGTAGAACTTTGCTTTCCTACAGTCTGTTACCTTAGGATCTTCTTGATAGTTTTTGTAGAACTAAAATAATAATTTTACCTCAATCAAACCTGTAGAATGGCCAACGACCATGTGGTTACCATTTGGAGAATATTGCATGGCGGTTATTGCCCCCGATTCGGAGAAAAACCATCTGTTTGTGACAATTTCATTTGGTGAGTTTTTTAGAAATGTTTCATGATTTTCCGTCACCCAGTCGAAATTGATCTCCTGTTTTAACGTAGCGCGATAAAACATCGGATACCATATTTGCGGTACGTGTTCTTTATTGTAATACTCGTTAAGAGCTTCTTCATAATCAGATATAATTGTTTTACTTTCTGACATTTTTGAGACCTACTTGATTAAAAGTACCTAGATTTTGCAAACCCTTATACCGAGCATTCGAAATGGGTGCCGCGAGATAAAGTTAAAAAAAACTGGTTAAGTTTTATACTTAACTAACTGACCCGGCAAACGTTGTTTTGCCATAAAAAATAAATAAAAAATCATTGTCCAGCGGACAAAATTGTGAATCTAAACCATTCTCAAATCCCCTTGAAAACACACAAAAAATTCATCAAAATCGGTCCAGTCGTTTAAGAGAAGTTCAGTGACATACACACTTACAGAAGAATTATAATATAAGTATATATAAAGATTTAAAATTCACAATTTGGCCTAACAGCTTTATACCTGTATCAATCCAGTAGAATATCCTATAATAATAGTTTCTCCATCTTCACTGTATACCATACATAAAATATCGCCACATTCCGTCAAATAGGGCAGAGAAACCACATCCTCATTGGGAGTCTCTTTTATAAATCTTTCTGTGTTATCCTCTATCCATCCTAAGTCAACAAAACTTAGTCTCTTCTCAGCAAAAGACTGAAATGGTGTTCTATAACCTTCCTCTTCTTGGTGAACACCCCTATTTACTCGGTCTTTAAATTCATTAATAAAAATTGAAATGTCTGAAGCGGAATCTGAAAAATTATGACGGCTGTATCCAGCAATATGATAACTCGACGAACTAAAAGCTGCCATTGTGACCTTTATCTACTGTCTTTCGATTTTCTGTGAATCACTATCTGATTTTATCTTCTATTTTTGCCAACTTGCACTTTTTTGTGTGATGCATCCGACATCTATCAATATTTCTGTCACGGTTTTTTGCTATATAGGCAGACGGCCAAGTAGTTTGTATAGCCAGAGTCATTACCCTAGTCTTTCTTCCATAATTGATTTATTTCCTTTTTCAGAATAAAAAGAAAAACGTATGTAGGTAGTGTGACTATAAAAATGAATTAATAAACATTGGTTATAAATGTAGTAAATTGGTATCAAAATATTTTTTATATTAATGGGTTTTTGAGTCAGAACGAGCCTCATAAGAAGCTTTTATATACAATACTAGCTGACCCGCGCAACTTCGCCGGCGTCACATAAGAGAGAATGGGTCATAATTTTTCCCGTTTTTGTAACATTTTTCTGGTAGGTACTCTACTCCTATTGGTCGTAGCGTGATAATATATTAAAGCCTTTCTCGATAAATAGGCTCTCTAACACTTAAATAACTTTTCAAATCGGACCAGTAGTTCCTGAGATTAGCGCGTCCAAATAAACAAACAAACAAACTTTTCAGCTTTATAATATTAGTATAGAATTATAAATAATCTAAACGTATTTTAAACAGGTCATTGAGAAACAGTTCCCATATATTTTATTAATACTGCGTTATTGGCGGAAATAATGCATAAAGGTATAATCGTCACGAAGCTTTAAAAAAAAGCCTACAAAGTAAGCTTAAACATAATAACTTATTTTTGTAATTACATACTCAAAGAAATTATTTAATTTTGTAAGATTGTAAATATTATTGTAGTTTTACTACACTGCGTCCTACGGAACGTAAATCATTTTTATTCTTTGGTTGGCATTACTGTTGCTTTGATGATAAAAAGAGACAAACTTATGCGTCACGCGTGATATAAAGCGAAATAGCAATACAGTGAATGTCCTTTACGAGCTACGAATGCCTCCTACGACAATGAACGAAACATAACGAACGGACGGTCGCCATATTGTCATGTCAATTTTGTAACAGTGGTGGGTTCATTGTGCATTTATTTTCAAGATATTGGTGTAATTTTGCATAAATAAATCCCCTGCAGCTCACGGCGGCGAAGGTAAGTATCAACTGCATCGCGTTTATATATTAGACTAAGGAAAACATACAACAGTAAAGATAAATCGAATACCAAACATTTTATGGGGTCGGGTGTGGTATTGGTATTTAGTTCACGGAGTTCTTGTTTGTTTTGTTTTAAACATTTCTTAGATGAGTTAAATGCACGGCACTCGGCACGTATAAAGGTGTTTATGTCAATTATAGGCCCTGGCATTTGTTTACTTTGAAACCCCAAGATCAATACTTATGGCCGCGTAGCGATCGGTAAAATCATGGTGTTTTTTTTTCAACAGGCGTAGGGTGCATTGTTGCATCCTGTGAACCATGAGCTATCAGATACCATCATCTCAAAGTCGCACGAGTAAGTATATGATAATGTAAATAAACTGTATCAATGCAGTCTAAGTACTAAGACATAATAAAGTACTGTGCTAGATAATGATATACTTAGGTACCGACTATCGGGATTGTGAATGTGAAGTGACTCATAGCAAAGGTATTGACTGTTCCACTCATGCATTTTATGCAAGATTCATTCATAAAATTTGACACCTGCATACTACTCCTCATAACAATAGTAGGCTTTATTATTATCAGACACAAAGCTTTTGCAAAGTGTTCAATTTCAACATAATCAGCTGTAACTTCAATGCTATATTTATAGCATTCAACTGAATACAATATTGAAACATAACAAGAAAAATAAACAATAGGAATGAGGAATCATTATTATTGTGTTTATGGTAAATATTATACTCACTCACACCTCAAGTTATAAATCTAAGCTTGAGTAGGTAGGTCTGCCACCTTAGTCTTGCAAAAGATGTTATAATAATATCAATAAGATTATTGAAGCAATAATTGTTTATGGCATTTATTGAGGATTCTAATGCGCATTATATAGAAAGTACCTAACTAATGAGATATATATTTCATCACAACAAGTACACTGTCAACTTTCAGTCACTTGTTAACATATTATTTCTGATTCTATAGATGTAACTTACTCCAGGTTTCTGAGGTTCATTTAGCAGTAGTTTATCATTTTGATAGTGTTTAAACTCAAAAAAAACAAAACAAAAACACAACAAAACTGTAAAAAAAAAACAGTTTGAATTGATTAACTTCCGCTAAATGTGCCTCAGATACAAGGCATTAGAGATCTACCAATTAGATAGGTCCACATATACTTCCACATACTTGATATTACACACAACAATGTAACTACATCGTCTAATTTCTCATCATTCTGTATTTCAGTGTCTCATAGCAACTATGCTGGGTCAGATGTGCCGATGGCACCTAGCAAGGAGCAGCAGACCCTCATGTGGCAGCAAAACTCTTACTTGGTTGATTCTGGTATCAACTCTGGAGCAGCCACTCAAGTAAGTACTAAAGGCTAACTTGGTTCAACCAGTGATTAATTGAAATTATGTTTACACATAATGTATAACAAGATTGGTAGGTTACATTCCAATACAGCAATCTTTTTGCTCTAATATTTATAATACAAGAGATTGTTAAAATTTGTGGCACAAATGCAACGATAAGTTCTATGAGCCTTTTGTAAACAAATAGAATAAGTTGCTCACCCTAATAATTACATTACTAGTGATTGGTATGGTATATCAATCATCATCAATGTTTTGGAATTTGAATAGATACTGATTTGGTTAACTTCACTGGTACTGGAACTTCTTCAGACATTCCCTGAGTTATTAGAATATTAAAATGTATTGAATAACATGCCATAATATCTAGTGCTAGACACTATACAACAAATCATTGAATTAACTTGTGTTTTGATAGGTACCATCACTTACTGGCAAGGAAGATGACGAGATGGAGGGTGATCAACTCATGTTTGATCTGGACCAGGGATTCGCTCAGGGATTTACCCAAGAGCAAGTTGATGGTAAGTCATTACAATAACTACACTTTTTGTAATCATTATGCAAATCATCACTAATAAGATTTTGATCAGTAATACTTTTTATTACACATTCTTCTAACCTTCAACAGCTTATTTGATCTAGGAGTAATTTATTATCCACTAATGTGTTTATCAAATATGATACCATATGTTTTTATTTATATCACAATTGACTCATTAGACTAATATTTTTATGCCACCTGTTGTTAATCTTGTAAACAATGGTTGAAGGAAAAAAAATATAATAAATTGTCTTACTTGTCAAAGAATGAACTACGAACAAAATCAATGATTGTCCAAACACTACTTTCTCTTCTAGATATGAACCAGCAGCTGTCGCAGACGCGTTCTCAACGTGTCCGCGCGGCTATGTTCCCTGAGACCCTGGAGGAAGGTATCGAGATCCCTTCCACTCAGCTGGACCCTGCCCAGCCTACTGCCGTGCAACGTCTCGCCGAACCATCGCAGATGCTGAAGCATGCTGTGGTCAATCTGATCAACTATCAAGATGATGCCGACTTAGCCACCAGGTAAAGAATAAAAATGCTTTGAGATTTTCTATAGAATCTTTGACACATGCATGATTTAGTTACCATCCAAAGTCATATCACAACAAAAACAGGATGTAGAATTGCAATCTTTATCTTAGACATCATAAGCAATCTTTTAAATCTGTCTATCAATAATTTTTGTATCTTTGTCTTAAAAATTAGCCATTTACTAATATTTACTGAACTTTCTCTTATTTCAGGGCTATACCAGAGTTGATCAAGCTCTTGAACGATGAGGATCAAGTGGTGGTATCTCAAGCTGCCATGATGGTCCACCAGCTCTCCAAGAAGGAGGCTTCTCGCCACGCCATCATGAACTCACCACAGATGGTCGCCGCTTTAGTCCGCGCTATCTCCAACAGCAATGACCTGGAGACTACTAAGGGAGCTGTGGGAACCTTGCACAATTTGTCTCACCACCGTCAAGGTCTACTCGCTATCTTCAAGAGTGGAGGAATACCCGCGCTTGTCAAACTCCTCAGCTCTCCTGTGGAATCTGTGCTCTTCTACGCGATTACAACTCTCCATAACCTCCTGCTTCACCAAGATGGTTCCAAGATGGCCGTCCGTCTCGCCGGAGGACTCCAGAAGATGGTAGCCCTTCTCCAAAGGAACAATGTGAAGTTCCTTGCGATTGTGACAGATTGCCTACAAATATTGGCATACGGAAACCAGGAGTCGAAGCTGATTATCTTGGCTTCCCAAGGACCTATCGAACTTGTGCGAATCATGCGCTCTTATGACTACGAAAAGCTGCTGTGGACAACTTCTAGGGTGTTGAAAGTAAGTAATGTTTTTCATAAGACCTTTGTTTATTATTTTTTCGGTTTCTCTTAAGATCATTGCAATTGGTGCCGATATACAAATCAAGTAACGAAAAATGTATCTTTATAATATACGTCGACCTTTCTGCTACAAGCACCTACTTTACTACCAACAAACAAATCAGCAATGGTAATAAAAATAAACTTTCTTCATGCAGGTACTCTCCGTGTGCTCGAGCAACAAGCCCGCGATTGTCGAAGCCGGTGGCATGCAAGCTCTAGCCATGCACCTCGGCAACCCCAGCGGCCGTCTCGTGCAGAACTGCCTCTGGACCTTGAGGAACCTCTCCGATGCCGCCACTAAGGTAGATGTGAGGAATCAAACGTTTATACTATTACATGCTTCTATAATCACATGCTATCATAAGTTCTTTCTAACCATTCTCAGTAGATCTATATAACTTAGAGTTTCCATTTTTTTAAGTAAATCATGAATAATAGTAACACAATAAGTTAATTTTATGAAAAATGCGTCTTTGATAGAATACCTTAATTTTTTTCGCTTCATTATTCACTTTGTGCCCTTCATTCTGTCATAATATTTAAAATATCGTCTTTTCGATCTCATATCGGCGACCGAAGTCCTGATGCGCAACTTTGAGTCTTCTTTGCTGCATACCATCGTATCCTTTTATATCACTCATCATAGAACTCATTTCACTTTACATTTCATTTATTTCCTATCATTGTTAGAAACATAAAGCAAATATTATTAATGAAATCGTCTTCGGTAACAGGTCGAGGGTCTGGAAGGTCTCCTTCAAAGTCTGGTGCAGGTTCTGGCCTCTACTGACGTGAATATCGTCACTTGCGCTGCTGGCATTCTGTCCAACCTGACGTGCAACAACCAGCGTAATAAGGTAATGATTTTATTATTGTCTTAGTGATATTGTCAAAAAGACAGACTAATTGGTGTATTGTGTTTCTGAAGGTGTAACATAGAAGCAGCATCATTTGTTTCTAATATTTGAAATATTAAATTGTATCCATTGTTTGTAGTAGATAATAAAGAAATTTTATGTCGGGTTATAGGCTATCAGAAGAAATAACGGTTTATTTTTTCAACATCAATTTGAATGATGAAATTTAATTACAGATTTCATCAAAATAATAAATTATATTACGAATTTTACATTTACAGAAAGCGTCCTATGGTAAAATGTGAATAACTTAATCGATATGATGCTGAGTTGTTATAATTTATTTAGCAATTTAGGTAATATTATTTTTGTGTGTTCGCAGGTGACGGTGTGCCAGGCGGGCGGCGTGGACGCGCTGGTGCGCACGGTGGTGTCGGCGGGCGACCGCGAGGAGATCACGGAGCCCGCCGTGTGCGCGCTGCGCCACCTCACGTCGCGCCACGTCGAGAGCGAGATGGCGCAGAACGCCGTGCGCCTGCACTACGGCCTGCCCGTGAGTATCGTACTACAAGCACTGACTTCACTTAGAGACTAAGTAATACACTAAAGCTATTTGTAACAATCAAGGGACCAGATTCTTTAAAGTCTAAGCCAGTATTATTGGTAATGTCAAATTCGTACGTTAGGTAAGATAATTTAAGTAAAGACGTTAAAAAAATAATCTTGTCTTAAAGCTTTCGTTTTGTCATAGTGCATACAGATTTTGATATGCGCCAGATAAGGTGAATATTTTGCTTTTACTCTTATTTCTTTATCTACATACTCATTACTATTGTTTTTGCCTTTTAGGTGATAGTGAAGCTGCTGCAGCCACCTTCACGCTGGCCATTGGTCAAGGCCGTGGTAGGGCTGGTCCGCAACCTGGCACTGTGCCCCGCCAACTACGCACCTCTGCGCGAACATGGAGCCGTTCACCATCTCGTTAGACTCCTGATGCGCGCTTTCAACGATACTCAGAGAGTAAGTACACATTTATATTAATGCTATTCTGTATTTATGAGTATTGATAGCAGTTTCTACATTGGACAATATTGGTAATGTCTATGTTCTATTCCTTATACTGGAAGTCTGTTTGGTAAAACCTGACATTGAGTCAAATCAAAGAAATTATATTATATGTTTATTATAACATGCTTGAAAACGAAGTGTATAGAAGTAAAGTAACGAAGTAAAAAAGAAAAACAAGACATTTTGTCCTCAGATTCTAAACAAAACCTTTTTCAAATCTGTAGCTCAGATTCACAAACTTTACTTTATGTTATGGTGCTCTAGCAATTTAATTTATTAATACCATTAATAATCATTTACTTTCAGCAACGTACATCGTCTGGTGGCGGTGCGGCGGGCGGCGCTTATGCCGATGGAGTTCGCATGGAAGAGATAGTGGAGGGCGCAGTGGGCGCACTGCATATCTTAGCGCGAGAGTCTCTCAACCGTCAGCTGATCCGCCAGCAGAACGTCATACCGATCTTTGTGCAGCTGCTCTTCAATGAGATTGAGAACATACAGGTTTGTATTGTATCTAACTTCGTTATCACGCAAAACATACGTGTCCATAGGGAAATACATCATTGTACCAATTTGTATTATGGAACAGTTTTCAACGCCTTACAGTGGGAGTTTCCACATTCAAGAGATTCTATAACTAAAAATATAGACTTCTTTTATATCATGAAAGTTATCTACATAATAAAAAATACACTGGACTCATAGGGGAAAGAAAGGTAGTCAAGGGTCAACGTGAACCATCAGATAGACATTAATCGAAATCATATTCATTTTTCTATCAGATTGTATTAGTAGTTAATGGTCAATGCTTATTTACAGCGCGTCGCTGCCGGAGTGCTCTGTGAACTGGCCGTGGAGAAAGAAGGAGCTGAGATGATAGAAGCTGAAGGCGCTACTGCACCGCTCACTGAACTGCTGCATTCTCGAAATGAAGGTAATAACTCGCTCACATGCTATTAACCATTCCATGTTCTCATTAATTTAGTCATTTTTTTCTATCAGTTCTTTTTAAACAGTATAAGGGAAACAATGAATACTACTTTTTTAGCCAAACCACTCGATATGTTTAACCTACTAAAATGAATATAAAATGCTTTTTATGCTATTAACCAGACTAGTCAAGTCGGTATTCTACGTATTTTAGACTTTTAATCTTTCTAGATAGTTGATACCTGTAATAACAATGTTGTCCTATGTCTTCTCAACCTTTATGTGCCTGTCAAATAACCAGCAGTATTAATAATGAAACTCTATGAATAAGATTACCTTGTTTGTTCTGTTTTAATTTAGGTAATTTCCCTTCACTTACTTATCTTGAGTATCTTATCATATTTCAGGCGTAGCCACATACGCAGCTGCTGTGCTATTCCGCATGTCTGAAGATAAGCCTCACGACTATAAGAAGAGACTCTCTATGGAGCTGACCAATTCGCTGTTCCGCGACGACCATCAGATGTGGCCCAACGATCTCGCTATGCAACCTGACTTACAGGTAACATAACTATTTGGTAGTTGATGTGTTAAATATATCGACAAAGACGAGATTTATGACGAATAGCACATCTATCGCAAAGGTAATTCTAGTGATCTAATTATAATTAGATTCACACCAGACGATCTGTTATGGATCAGAATATTGATTGCTAGTCTGTACGTGGGCTTTGATCGCACTGGGTACGACCACACCCGGCGGTGTATGTGGTACAACGTCATTGATCTCAAATTTATAAAGGGGATAGCATCCCAAACGCTATCATTTGCTTTCAATATCGCGGCGTATTCTACATCACGAACGCTGTATACAACTGAAAAAAAAATTTAGTTGTATAAGATCGTGAAACAAAATGTCTTAGGTAGCCAAAATTTATGCTTTTAGATTCCATCGCTATTTGATAAATTTCAAAATTCAATTATTTTTGTAAAGCAAATTGATGTTATTTTAATTTTGTATTATAAGTAAAGTCAGTAATATAGCTTCAGTATAAGTAATTGGCGGTAACAATCGTATAAGTAATCCTTTTAAAACTTAACTGTGTTTTCTGCAAATGTCGTATTTGTCTGTAAAATTCGACTACAAGAAAAGAGCCATTTCAATACAGTGAGCAATGGATTCATATACATTGGATGTTAATGTAAACATTTTTGTTTCTTTTGGTCGAATATTACTGTGAATGTGGCTTACCCCTTTTTATTTTACATCTTTATTTTCTCTTTTATTTCTTGTACATCCTTAATTTATTTGATTTTTGATCCTATTCCCTCCACTAGGATATGCTCGGACCAGAACAGGGCTATGAAGGGCTGTATGGGACCAGACCGTCGTTTCACCAGCAAGGTAAGAGTTGGGCGCGTATTCGTAGCAAGTTTTGTCCACTAACACTCTAGTATTTGTAGTACAGATGTTACAAAACCTCACATAACAAAGTAGATTAGTTCCTTCATTACTCTTAGGTATTAGTAATCCTTTAGGTATATCAGGTACCACACGTAGGTAGATTCCTTAATACCTGTATAAAAATTTGTACTTTAATATCAGAATTCCTGTTCATAATGTTGTATGAACCAAATCTTATTTCGAAGGACGTAAAAAACTCTCTTTTTTAGTATACATTGGTTGGAAGTTGGAAAATTAACAAACAATTTAATTAACATCGTAACAATTGTACTTTTTACACACAAATATTCATAGTTATCTTAAAATAGCAAATTTTCATAACTTTGTATTATACTTAATTCTGCCCCATGTAGAATTTGAACCTGTATTCAGTTCACATTATTTAGAACAGAACTGATATTTCCAACAAAAAGGAATGACTTAGTAGAAACAACCTTTCCTTAGCTAACCTAATAGAACAAAGACCACAAAAGTACAAACAAAGTAAGGTTATGTAATATCTAGAAAAACACTTGAGAAGTATTTTTGTTCATACAGTTTTTACACAAGAACACTTCTCTAACACGATTGTATATTTGATAGCACTGTTATGTTCCTATCATAATATTTCAAGGTGTATAAATGTTTCTCTCTTCTTTACATGCAGCTTAACCCGGGACCTATTTATCACTAAACTCAGGTGATGGGAATATTATTTCTATTGTGTGTGTTTATCATGGGCGTGACCAAGTACAGCGAGACTGACTAAGTGCAGATTATTGTATCGTGCTAAAAATCTTTTTATAGAACAACATTATGTACAGTAGAGAGCAAGGTACATAGAACAGCACCTTTGCAGAGATAGCTATATCTCGTATTTTGATGAAATGTGAACACATACATACAAGATTCACTTGTTTGTCGTGGTCGCTAGAGAAGGACGTAAATACATGGCGAATCTCTTAAAGCGTTCAAAAACTAAGATATTCAAACATTTTTGACTGAAGATTGAAGATGTATGCGTGGACACGCCCCACTTAATTGGATATAATATTTTCTTATCACGCAAAGTGTATATAAATACAAAAAAGCTATGCAGTATAATATCTGGTATTCCAGGAGTTTAAATATAAGATAAAAAATCCGTACTAATCATTCGGCTGTATTTGGTCACGCCCTAATATTCTTATTACGTATTTATTTTATTGTTTTATAATAGCGTGCCGTAACAGGTTTGTGGTTTGTTAATTGCTATCGGCATGTCACATTATTAATACCTAATACATATTGTATGTACCTACGCATATTGGTTACTAATTAAGGTAAGTTCAATACTCTCCAAAATTTTGATGACGAGCAGAAATTTATAAAAATCCGTGTCTAATTTTGTAAACTATACATTATTTTTATAGAAAGTTTATGGAAATTGTTGTACAAGTCTGATCTGTGCCATATACATAATAGTTTAGCGATATATTTTTTCGTTAATTTGGCCCATACATTGCTTTATTCCGTCGGACAATACTCGCATCTCGCTTTTACTACCATAAATGTAAATACACAAGCTTTCATACTTACGTTAACAAATGTAACGTGTGACCCCATGTAGTGTTAAACTCACAATGGTGTTAATATCCCTTCCCAATACAACTACTAGACTGTAGAAACATTATCTAATTATTGTTATATTTGCAGGCTACGATCAGATACCGATAGACTCGATGCAGGGGCTTGAAATCGGCAGCGGTTTCGGAATGGACATGGATATAGGGGAGACAGAGGGCGCTGGGGCGGCGTCAGCTGACTTAGCGTTCCCTGAACCACCGCATGACAACAACAATGTCGCCGCTTGGTACGACACTGACCTCTAAACTGTCATCCTCGTTTTGTGCAGCTAGAACCAACAAGGAGTCTAAACCACGACTGTACGCCTCTCTCTTAGAGCGCCATGATTATTTTTAAAGTTCAGTTTTTAATGTTTTAATGTTCTCAAATGTAGTTTACAAATGTGTACAGATTATGTACGTGAATATTTATTTCCTCGCATATTGATATTTTAATGTATTCAGTTACACATTGAACTTGATGATATCTGTTGAAATAACTCGCACAGTGTATGAATTCTCATATACGACTACCAGTGTCTGTCGTTTAGTTTCCACGCTAATCTAAGCCAGCCTTAGTCTAGTTCGGAGATGGTAAAAGACGACAGTAACAGTTATTTTATACAAGAAATTTATCACAATTTCAATGTTATGTGAATTCTGTGATCAAAGAGCAGCTTAAATGCAATTGCAGCCTAAATACGGTACAAAGTTTACATGTTACCAATCAAATTCAAACATAACCGAAACGTGGATTTATTTACAATTGGTGCTATAACAACAATTTTATATTGATTGCGAAATTATCAACAAATATGATATGATTTGTTTTATTAATTGTTTATGTTTTGTAACACTATTTCGGTGTCGATATGTCAAATTATTGTACTGTGACCCTGCATTGATTATATCGTAATTTTATACGTTCACGTATAAAATGCGTTTAATCGGGAAATAGGGTAAATAACTGTAAGATTAAGATTTTTTATAGGCTTTAAAATCGTATTTCATAGTACTTGTAATTTGAATTAGTAATGCGCATTTAAAGTATTGGATTTATTTAAGAATGATCGAGATTTTGATTTTTTTATTATTTTGTTACTTTTTGAATGAATCATTATTTAAATAATGAATAAGACTGTTTGATTGAGTGAGTCACGTATTCGATATTTAATTTTAATGTTTGACTGCCATTTTTTAACCTGCCCTTCATAGTTGAACAAGGCCAAATCTTAGGACTGTGGTAGAACGAAGGTGTGTAGTAATGCGTACGATTTTTTATTATTGTAGGTTAAGTTTAGTATTTGTTGACGAGGATGTGATATTCTCTGACGTAGTGTAAGTAGTGAGATTAAGCATAACAACATTTTATGTATTTCATGTGGACTAATTACGAACCTTACTGATGTGAATGGATATGTTTTTTTATTTTCGATTATGTTACGAGTGGTACTTAAATTTCGAGTACATTTTACTAATAGTTTACAATAATATCAGCTATTTGCACCTCCTATCATAATCGGATACCTAGAAACGCACTAAACAGTTAGAAGAATGTATCTTAGAATAATATAATCATTTAGTGTAAGGTTTATAATAATTTACTTGATTGTCCACTAAGGATCCTCTTATATATTTTTTTTCTATTTGATATTTTAATCGACTTTACGCATGTTTTTATATCGACTCGACTATATGGAGACATTAGTAAAGTGTCACAATTTGTGTCCATTTATGTATGGATAATAAACTAAATTTAAATAATAGACATGGTATTTTATTTTTAACTTCCCTACTTGAAAGAATCTTACTCTATCACAACCAATAATTAATGTCACCCATAAAAATTACACCCGTGATACACGTACCTATGTACGACACTTGAGCTTGATTTAAAAATCTAATAAATTACGACTAAGATAAAGATTTTAAAGCGTTAAAGCTAACTACTATGTCGCCTTATTAACTTTCAAAGCCTCACACTTAACAAACTTAAACTAATTTGACCTTTACGTTACCTGAATCAATACAAAACTTAATAGCGATACAAGGGAACCCACACACTTGAACAAGACGCGGATCAGCAAAAGACGCCAACATAACTCGGCTACACCACAAATTGTTGTCGTGAGTCGCACAACCGCACTGCCAAGGAACTTGTACCACCTTTGTCCTGGCATTATTATGCACAATTAGGACTTAGACCGAGGCATGCGCCACTAATCTTGCACTAACTTAGTCTCGGTATAGTTGGGAGCTTGTAATTGTGCAATTATGCCGAAGGTAAGACATGTGGTGTGGGTGTACACTTATGAAGTGTTATGGGTGGGGTGTAAAGAATAATATTGAACTGTTACAAGCATAAAGTAGATGCTTAGTGGACAGGGATTGCATACAAACCTTCTGACCGTATCAAACGCATTAAAAAAGAATTTTATAATTTGGTGTACCTACCTTGTCGTCCAAGTTTTACGCCGACATCCATTATTATGATTCAGTTTTAATTTTTTAAGATTTCTACTTACGTGAAGATACCTAATGAACATCTCTATATTCTCGTAAGTACGCAACCGCAATTTAGCGAGAAATAAGTACGACGCGACGTTAGTGAAGTGTAGGTAGATTGCGAGAAATGTAGAGTCGCAAAAAGTACTTTTGTGTCATTGACCTGTATTTTGTTGGAAAATTACTGGACATAACTAGCTGGTCTCATAGGTAACTAAGCTATCCAAGAGTAATTAAAAAGATTATTGAGCTACAACGATAGGTTCAAGTGAAAACAAGCAATGTTCATTCTTTATCTACGCGTGACGCATACAAACCCCTTTCGTACAACACCTATGAGAATAGAAGGGGTGCGCTTATTTTTAGCGTGAAACTCACCATACACATTTCGAAACGGTCAATCAATCACCTTTAGCCGCAGTCTACTAATTTTAGGGACAATTAAAAGTTATACTCGTATAGGTAAATATAGAGATATAACTTGGATACTACCAACGCAATGGTATGACATTTATACGTATTTATAATTCACACGGGAGTTTCCAAATCACGGCCCGAACCCTGCAATCATCAACAAATTTACTCATGTATGTTTAATATGAGCTAAATGGTTTTCGGTCTTTTCCCCTGTGACGATCACTAGTAATTAAACCATCATTCTATAGACTTTAATTCTACAAAATAAGATTCAATTTCGCTTGGCAATATGTATTCAAAGTTGTAATTATTGAGGAGTGAACTGTTGTCGATAATTATTGTTCGTGAACTTCGACGTCAGACACTACGTGTATTAGTCGAAATACTAAAATTATCGGGTGAAATAAATGATAGGGTTAATTCTTTGGCACTCTACAATTAACTGGGATTTATAAATGCGTTCTGAGTCGCTACCTGTATCGCTGCATTAGGTATCTGTAGTAAGTAGAATAAGTATTTTCATTATTTTTACCGGCTTGCAACGTCACCTACGTAGTAAGAAAAATATAGTGTCATGTCTCATCTTAATATCATATTTTTAATTGTATAAATAATGCAGACTGTTAGACCGCACAAACACTTGAACGACTAGAAAATACTACGCATCGTTAAAAAACTCTACCTACTCTTTATCATAAAAACAAACCGATTTTGTTGCTTGTTTCCAGTCGAAATGAATTTGAAAATGCAAAACTATTTGATAATATATAAAGTTAGGTGATATTGAAGTGCGAGCCTGTATCCTGGCATCTGTTCAAGCTGTGACAGTGCATTGCTGGCTCTGCATTGCCACGTCATTGTCACAAAGTTTTTTCATTAGACATGTTGCAATATGTCCGAGTTTGGTGTGACCGCTCATTTTAGTTTTGTCTTTATGCTCTGGTAGCTATGAATTTTATTGCAAATTTTTGAGATTCTATTTCGCATCCGCATAAAGCAAATTTGAACATAGGTTTATATTTTTACGACGTCGCATCCGTTGTCTGCTAAATATGTAGGTAATATGCTTGATCAACTGACCCAGGAATGAAACCAAATACCTAAGAGTGTCCAAAGAAGGCTTTTTTAACATTACTTTAAATATTTCTTAGAAATAGGTTGCCTGATATGCGTCATCACTCATTAAGTAGTGCTACTCATATTTACAGTTTCAAAGTATTAGATTTCATAGAATAGGGGAAACATGGGTGACTAAAGTTTTCCAAACTTCAGTCTTTTATCTAAGAGAAAAGCAGTTTCAATGATAAAGGCGTATATTCATGTAGCACAAAATGCACAAGGCACTACATAAATCTGAATGATAATAGAATTTAAGCCAAACGCTTGGAAGGTCGTTTAAAGAAGTCGGTTGTTGGCATTGAGCCAGGTTCTTGTTGAAGAAATTTTGGCTTCGGTCCGTCATAAAGTTAGTTGAAATAGGCCTCTTTTGATACGAAACTGTGATATAACTTTTCACCTTTTTGACCTGTGACATAAGATTGTAAACCAATCCTACACTATTTTTGAGAAGTAACAAGACTCTCAAGGATCTACGGGATGCAGTGGGATGTATTCTAATTAGACTCATACTACTCGGAAAAGATAATTGATACTCATAACTGAAACGAGTGCTATGAGCAAATATTTTCAAATATTTTTTTTATAAGTGGGCACGTTTGTTTTTAAGTTCACAATCTCTTATAAAGTTTATAGAGAGGTAAGTTTTGCAATATATTCCAGTTACTTCAGATATGCTAATGAAATTCAGATAGCTTCTCTTCTTGTTGAGCGACGGCAAATTTTCCCTTTGCTTTTTTAATACAAATATTAGTCAGTGCTCTTGAAGTCTCATTACAGGTTACATACCACAACCCTCGCCATTTCGTTTACGACTGCTTAATAAACCTCAGTTCAGAGCGGCCTGGAGATAATATATTTTTTACGGTCAACATAGAACGCGCATCTGTCCGACTCTAGGGGGCTTGATATAAAGTTGTAGAATCACTGCTACTTGTTTGTGAAAAGCGTGCTATAAACTGTTCTCATGTGGATTTTGTTAAGTCTTGTACATCTACACGTATAAAACTCAGATTTTATCGAATATTCTAGTTTATTAGCAACACTGAACTATGTTCGATTTAATTACTTACCATACGTAAAATATAACAATGTTGGAGCTAAGTAAAAGTATTTTCAACGGATTCATTTATTCTTTTAAGTGCTTTTGGCTTAGATCTTTATAAATTAAAAAATCATTGTCACGCAAATAAGCAAATAAAGCTCTACTTATCCGAAGTAGGTACAATTTGCTTTTCTTTAGACACAACATGAACAGTTCTCAAGATATTCCCAACAAATCCTAAGATATTTAAATATCGAGCACAAACAGTGGAAGTTTCTTAATTATTTTAATAAGGCAAAGGCAAGCGTCTATCGATCCAGACTCACCTGCCAACTGTTACCGAATTAATGTTCAAGAGTTTTTACTACTTTTTAAAAGCCTCTATCCGCATTTTTATGAGGCCATCGGGATTATCTTTGGCCGGTTTATGATCGCATTTATGGACGCTACATGATTACGTTTTGTTGCTAAATATGAAAATCATTAATGGCTTTTGGTATAAAATTACGTTGATGTACATTTTTGTTTACTTATCTTTCGCTAGGGTCGTGTGTTTTAGGAGAAGCCTTGGTAGGGACGTTGACCTATGAATAGAATTACGTTATTTGTTTATCTACTGCGTACCTAGAGTTATAAAGTTGTTGAAGATATTACTGAAGATTTGTAATAAATTTCTCATTGACATTGGATAGCATTTCTATTCTTCTTACAAATACTAGGTACTAATTTAACTTCAAAATGTATAGGTTGATTCCAAATTAAACCACTTTATTCATTCTATCTAAAATCATTCTTATTTAAATCCAACAACACCAATCAACCAATAGTCGATACTCGATAGTATCCAACGTTTCGTTTTAAACACCATCAGCAGTAAATGTTTTGACATTGGTTACGTTGGAGTAGGGTGACCGTGCCTGAAGCTGACAGCCCGCAATTAGTACACCATGTCCACTCGCCACTCACCCCGGAATGTTAATTAAATTCCTTCGCGAAACAACGAAGAAACTTCGGCTATTCCAACTCTCTATCGCTGTCCCTTTTTCTTTGATTACTTTTCAGTTTTTAAACTTTCCTATAATTATACAAGTTGAGGAAGTAGAAGTATTTAATTCTGTTTCTTGATACTTATTGGCACCGTTAACGATTGCCGAATTCATTGTCTTCTATACGATTGTTGTTTTTGAGTTTGGGAATTCTTTAAGTTTATTTTTAACGAGGGTTTTGTCGTTTCAATAGACAGGTAGCGGGTAGATACCAATTGTATTGGTTAGTAGGTATAGTAAACTACATGTAGGCTATTTTTTAAACTTGCGTTAAGCGACTATAACATAATTATTACTACAATTATTTATGTTTATTTATTTATTTTCTGGAGTGGCGACCACGAACCGGGAAACGTAGTGTTGGCAGGCCCCCCACAAGATGGACCGACGACCTGGTAAGGGTTGCCGGAGTCCGATGGATGAGGGCGGCCCAGGACCGGTCCTATTGGCGCTCGATGGGGGAGGCCTTTGTCCAGCAGTGGACGATTCCCGGCTGAGATGATGATGATTTATTTAATTGTGTACTTTCTTAAGTAATCAAAAAAATGTTAGGCACTATACAGTGGTCTCACAATAAGTATCTAGTTTTACTTTATTGTAGAGACAATTTATGAGATATTATTAATTTAAAGATATTCTGAACCGTAAATGTTAAAATGTACCTACCGTTGTAAATTTAAAGAAAACCGTTTACTTTCCATTCATTATCTTTTACGTAATTAAAACTGTTTTTCTCAAGTTACAACCGCAGCGTGATGAAGCAATTTCCAACTTTATTCTCTGAAAAAAAACTTGTGGAAGCCCTCAAACCGCTTAAGAGTTCCGACAAGATTCAAATTAAGTAAAAAATAGACCGTCTTAAACTCACCAAGTTTCAACGTGAACTAAAAATATTCTTTTATCCTGATAAAATATTCCGGTTATACTTTCAAAGTACTTGCGTCCATTGTTTGAACTACTTAAAAATTAATGAAAATAAATGGCTGTATTATATCGTGAAAAGGTTTCTATATAAGTATTTTTATTATTTAATTTCACCTTAGTCTACTCTAGATAATAATAAGTAAACCTGCAATATTGGACATAACACCCTATTACTTTCTGGGTATATTTTTGCATTCTTGACCCCTTCTTTTATTTTAAGAAAAACGAACGTGACGTTTAAAACTATCATGTTACAAACTATCCAAAATGAATCCTCTTTACGCCTTATAATATTAATATAACTCACACGAGCCTTTAAGAAGCTAAGCTAATAAAATATGAAAATAATACCAAGACATTTTAATAGCCAAGTATTCGCTTGATAAATTAAACGTATATAAAATAAGATCCATTCACTAAAAGCTAAAATGTTTCATGTTTAAATAGGTACGTATTTATACTTGAAAAACATTTTCCTCTACGAAATTCAAATAAGCTCGATATTTATGTAAATATATTTGCTGTTTATAATACCATGATGAGATAATTTGAAACGTTTTATATTGTTTCGTTATAATAAGGAGATAGAAAACGCTTTCGGTGACTTTTCGACAATCTTATTCGAAAACAGAAGTCGGGATTATGGCTTCGAAGATTTCACTACTACCTACTTTTAGTTTGTGAATCATTTTATGCAGATGACATGTTTTTTATATCGTTTGATTGAAAAAAATATTGATTTGAAGTAAAATAAGTTTTGTAGTGCAGTGTTCACAGTTCTTTTAAAGAAGTATCTGTGTCAAAGTAGAGTAAAACGTCCCTAAGAAGAAAGCCTACCTAGGTAAGTAATAACATTACATAACATTGTCAATCAAATAAAATAATCTATTTACTCCCAGTACAACAATTTTAGTACTGTTTTAGAAAATAAATAATTGACTCGTATTCCAATTTCACTACATTTCTACGCGTTGTCTCTATTATTGTATTTTCACACTTCGTCTACAGTTCAAAGTTCAATTCAAGGGAGATTATTTAAAGACCGTTACTGGCTATTTATCTCTCTTATCTCCGAGTACATAAATTAACGACGGCAAGGAACTCTGCCCGAGGTGTTAAGTAAGTATATCTTGAACGCACTTAATAAAGGAAATTTTAAGACTTTTAATTTACAGAGTGAACATCCAATGGAAGTAGAAAGCAGGTGTTTGATTTAAAGCTTAGGACCTGCTATTTATATAAAAGTTCTGACATTTGTTCTGTGTGAAATTAAAAGTAGTTTCCAGTTATCATATTTCAGCTTTATTTACAGCTTTGAGATCTCGTAACTACTTTTATTTGTACATTGAATGTTTTCTAAAAGAATCCCGATTACTTTTATTTCTGACCTTCAATGCAATTAGTTTGCGGTCATAAGACATGGCTCATTATTCTTTAAACAGTTTTCTATCGTTAAAATGAAATCTGTATTTTAATTGACTTGTGTGTTGTGTGTTTGTAAAGCTACAGATACAAGTGTTTGTTACAAATTTAGTATTAGTAGACGACGTACTAATACTAAATTTCAAATATAATCACATAAAGGAAACTAGTAAGGCTCGTTACTTTTACGAGTAGCAGACCAAACGTTCAATAAAGAAAAATGGTAGCTAATTTAATATTTTTTATTCGTCTGGATTCTTATTCTCCCCAATTCATAGGCGAAGAACAGTATATTTGTTTACATCTCGGCAGTTACTTAAAATCATCCACTCAGTTGGATCATAACTGCATAGCACTCAATTCAAATTAGGCCTGTGCAATAAAAGAAAATGAGTTTTTTTTTTACCGACAGCGAAGTGTTGTTTTTATTGGGTAAACGGAATTCGTGCCCCTCTTTGCCCTCAGCCCTGATTAGTTCATTTATTCTGTTCGGATTTATTATGATTTCTCTGCTTATTATACTCTTGTCAAGTTTTTTATGAGTGGAAGTTGAATGACTTTGATATGTGTGTGATTTGCTATCGTGTCTTGGTTTATGTGTGTTGTATGTTTCTTGGGTTTTCTGATAGTAGTTGTAGTACCTTGAATGTTAATTTTATCTTTGTGGTAGAGAGTAAAGCGGAAGAATGTCAAACTAGTAAAAGATAGTGAAGATTTGATCGTAGTTGTGACTGCAGTGTCGTCGCTGTTTGTTGTAGGAAAAAAAAAGGAAACTTTTATTAAGTTTGGAGCATCTCTCTGCACAATACACTTAAATTAAATTAACCACGAAACCTATTAAAATAAATCACTAGTAAAAGTAACAATAGTTTTTTTACCTACTTAAAATGTATGAAAACCTAAAACCTTATTAGGTACACTGTTTTAGTTAAACTTTATGTAAAAATTATACTGACTTGTTTGGATTGAACTAAAATAAAGCGTACATATTCTAATTACCATTCATCTAATATTAGCATCCAAGAGGCTACTTTTTCCACGTACTTGAGTGAACAGAATAAAGTTATCATTGAGCAATCGGAGCGTAAGCAGCGATCGCGGCCCCACTTCAATTTGCATCGCTACCGTACCGCCCGCGCCCCAGGCAATGAACGAAACAAAATACTAAGGACACGGTTCTTAGAAATTTTATTTTTTACGTGAAAATATTTTTACCTGATTTCGGACTTTTCGCGGTATTTTAACTGTGTTTTTTGTTGTGTGGTGCGGTTTTGTAAGTCTTTGTGTTAGTGAATCTTGGTAAATTTCCAAGTTTCATTCCAACTTAAATTGTTGGATAAAATATGATGTTGTGCCCATCTTCCTATGTATAAAAATAATCTATTGCTAAACGCAAAACTCAAAAACGGCGCAACCAGTTCAACTTCTTAGTTTTATAAAAAAAAAATTAAGCCACAGGAAAGATTTTTATTGGGAAATACAGGCAAAGATATTTCTAGTAACATAAGGTCTGTAGTAAGCAAATATTTTATGTAATCTGTGGGTGTATTTTTTCATCTATACTAATATTATAAAGCTGAAGAGTTTGTTTGCTTGTTTGTTTGTTTGTTTGAACGCGCTAATCTCAGGAAATACGGGTCCGATTTGAAAAATTCTTTCATTGTTAGATAGCCCATTTATCGAGGAAGGCTATAGGCTATATATCATCACGCTACGACCATTAGGAGCGGAGTAGTAACGAAAAATTTTACAAAAACGGGGAAAAT
This sequence comes from Anticarsia gemmatalis, assembly GCF_050436995.1. Lineage (NCBI taxonomy): Eukaryota > Metazoa > Arthropoda > Insecta > Lepidoptera > Erebidae > Anticarsia > Anticarsia gemmatalis. Next base: position 4,465,454 of record NC_134748.1, on the reverse strand, counting down.
TATTACGTGCCGCAAGCGAAGTTGCGCGGGTCTAGTTTCATTATATTTCTAACAATTCATTGATAAAAAATACACTACTGTTTAACTTCCTCAATAAAATAAAAAAACACACATGACAAAGTTCTTTTTGTGCAGTTTCAATTACCAACTCAATCGATCATAATATAACGATTACATGTCCCATGAAACCAATGAGCCAAAGTAAAGTATTTAACTTTGTTCTAGTTTCTAGAATTTATAGTAAAAACCCTGACACATACCGGGAATAAAACCCACGCACTTAGAACCGATTACGTAATGGTTAAGAAGGTTGACATGAACCCAATCGACTGTAAACAATTTCTATTAAAAGTTGAAAAGTTATTTTAAAGTTCTTATAAATATGTTTTTATTTACCGTGTAGCTATTTTCTTACTTTTATTTGAAAATTTGTGTCTATTTCACCTGCTTCTTTTCTCTTTTGAGATTTAATAATATCAATAACCTAATTAGCCTTAGTCTTTTTTCAAGGACTACTTACTTAGCCTTGTGGGATGATCCAAAATTATTAAACAAGATATCGAGTAACTTATTTAATATTCTTGAATAAAGAAAAAAGATTTATTTCATACAAATTATGAGATGAATAAAATAGCTCTCTATTCAATCCACTTGATCCCTCAAGCATTTCATACGCCATAAACAATAACAATGCATTAAGAAACTCAATTAACCAGCCATTCTCATAATCCAATAACGAAATACTCACACAAGCCACTCAATCAACGAGTAATGAACCACCAGATTAGATAAAACGTTACTCCAAGTAAACTCTTCGAGACAACATCCAATAAATCTCTCTGTACCAATTACTAGTATTATGATTGCCGGGAGGCATCGGGAATCTTCGGCTACCTTCGGGAACGGTCGGTCACAATGGCCCTACTGGGAAATAGAATAGTGACAATTGGGGTTAAGATCAACCAGTTACGGGTCACGGAGTGCATTCGAAGGCGATAGGAATGGACTTGATTGGTTTTCTTGAATGGCGTTTGTGTTCATTTCTTGTATTCTTGTAGAAGCTTTGATGTTAGATTGCATATTTGTTCGTAGAGTGCTATCTTGTTCTCAGATTGCGTTCTACTAGCTTAGTATTAAATTAGAACTAAAAGGGCAGTTACTACGTTTTATTTTTAAAAATTGTCTCCTTATCACTATCTACGTGGACTCTGTTGCTATTACGTCGATCAAAAAAACTAAACTGGACGTTTAAAAATTCCTTTGTATAATAATAATAATGACTGTCTATAATTTTCGTTAAAATTAAAATCCTTGTTATATCACTAAGCACCTTCTCAACAAACCCTTACTAGGGTACGAAACAAAAACCCGCTCAAGTTCGTTTTTGTAAGATGCGGTTGCTATACTTATCCGTTGGCAAAAATAAAGCCGGCCACGTACCTGCGACGATCCGCAAACGTGAGGGGTAAGGCGAAACACAACTTTTAAGTTATTCGTCACCCGCCCGAGGCTTTGCAAGTTGCCTAAGTCGCGGTCGCAAGCCGCATCAAAAATACACCCTTTGCAAAATGCGAAACGTCTTAATCTAATAATGGAAGAAGTGATTCGGCCTGCGGTCGGACCTCCGCCGTTACAAAATGAAATAATGTTGAGATGCTCAGATTTCGGTCGTTTGTTTTCCTTCTAATTTAAAATTTGTAGAGCTTTTTTGGTTTCTGCTTTGTACTTTTTGGTAAGTAAGTCTAGTTTTAATTAGTTACGAATGCTCAATTGTAAATTAAAATATAGGTACAAACAACAGTTACTTCAATTATTGTAACGAATGTTTTGTGTTACTTAATATTATTATTGACTAACATTTAATTTTTCTTATCGAAACGTGTCAACTAAAATCATATTTAATTACAATTAAAATACCCAATTGAAGATCAAAATTTGTTCACGGCATTGACACATCATACAAATAGAGAGGGTACAAATTGTTAGACACATTGTTCTGAAAGGTGTCTACACACAACAACCAGGCATTGGCAGGCCTTAATTGTGCCAACGTTATAATTGGTGTTGGCAGAATTGGCTGTCATTAGAGAAGTGCACAATGTAGGGGTGAGAGACAAAAGTGATAGAATTCTATAGACTTTCATTGAGAAATTCTGATGTTTTTCAATGCAATTATAAACGTGGTTGCCAATGTTTATTCGTTTAATTTTTATTAGATACTATGCTTCATCTGCGCGCTTCGGAAGGCACGTAAAAAGTCGGTTCCGGTTGTTGTTATTCAGATTCACAAGGACTGCAATGTTAAAGTTATGCAAGCCGCCCTTCCATAACTTTAACATTAGGTTGACCACTAATCATACGAAAAAAAAGAAGTAAGAAATAAGACACTAAATACACGTATTAAGCCAAACTAAGCTTATTTCGCTTGTTGGACGGGAATTCTGTTTATTTAAAAGTTGTTAGCTTTTGAACCGCTAGTCACAAAAGGCACTCGAAAAAGGGGAATAACACAATCGAACAAGACAAATATCCTTATATAAAACTCTTTGTAGCCTTTGATAGTGAAAGAAATAATTACTTATAAAACGACTTTACAATGTCAATAACAACTTTTGTATGTGATTATGTAAACTTGAGAGAACATGACTATAAATCGAGAGGTCTCTGGTTCAATTCTCAATTCAGGTCAAGTGTAAGTTATTCTTATCTGAAGGTTAATAATCTGTTTTGGCGAAGCCTCAAGATAACAGTGCCAAGTGATACAAATCCAATCGTAATAAAGTTTTTAAATTAACAGTAGAAAATTAAAAATTTAAAACGAGCTATTCAACATAAACACTAAAGTTATTATAACGATGAAGTTGTTTGCAAAGCGACATCAATTTCCGACCGAGTGTCTCGCCTGAGACAAACTTGTATCGAAAATGTCGGATCTTTATTTCAACAAGAATCCGCTCTTGTTTTGAACGTTTTCCATTAGTTGCTGTCTGTTTTACTTTTAAACGTAGATGTGAGCTGGTTTTAACTCGGTATATTTGTGACTATATCTAGTTTAAAAGTCTACAAATCTTTTTAACTCGGTATATGGCATTATTCAGTTTTAAAGTTTAATAATCTTTATGTCTTATTTAATTAGTTTCATGGTACGTTTTTTTACAATTATAAATGTTATTGAAGTTAGGCTGTATCTACCACATCATAACTAAAACTATGAATACTTGTGTTTCAGTCAAAGCTTTTACCATGTAGTCAGTGATCATTATTTTAGTCTGAATAAGTTAAAATCTATTGTAGAACTAGAAATGTTCTAATAATTCGTTTGCAAATTACGTCCTAAATTTCTTGTAACAGTAATGGATAATTATGTACAAACGTTTTAATAAATAAACAACATCTAAAAGGCTAACTTACAAACTTGGATCTTGGAATATTCTGGCAGTAAATTAAACTTTAATTACAAAATACTTTGGGAGGTGAGTGTATTTCAAATACGTAATTTCGTATCGCATGCCAAATTTTTGTATAAATATTAACTTGTGGATAAATATTAATTATGTCGGAGCTAATTAGCTTTTCAGTGAACGTCGGAAAGTCGTGACCGCGCCGCTACACCTCATATTAAGAGTAAATCCTTTTAAATGCATAAATAATTTAGCTGACGGCGGATTAGTGAGGGCTTATGTTACACCGAAGAGTAACATGTGAAGGGACTTTTCGCAGAATTTATACCAATTCATGGAAGTCATGGACTTAAGTACAGCTTCCACAAATTTCATTTTTATACTATACAATGCTGCTCTACCCAACAATCAAAGCGGACGTCGATACAGAAAATGTTTGTGAACCAAGAAATTCATCCAAACTTTTACACTTGTTGTTCTATATTTCCAGTTATGGACGATCTTTTGTGTTAAAAATCTAATATTGACAAGCCTATAACACTATTGTCTCATTGTTTAATAGCAGTCTTGATTGAATTAAAATTAGGTGGATAATGTTTTTAACCAGACATTTGTGTAAAAAATTACCCATAATATTTTTTGTTCCATGTGTGACTGTTTGTTTTCCGTAAAAAAAATCAATGAATACTATCTAAAAATATAAATTCAGCAAAAACAATTAATAAATCACTAGAAAAAACTTGTTACTATTCACTAGCTAATACGCTACAGTCTAAGACAGTTCCATAACTCGTATGAGACGTGGATACGACCCTCGTCTTCCGTTTCGGCTGCATCGAGTAATCCTCTTAATAGATTCCGACGGACTGCGAGAACTGCGACGTCGACATAGGTACCGATAACGCCTTAATACACTGATGCGCGACGCTACATATTTGCACCGAGACAACAACTATCCACTTAAGTAGCTTGACTCATGGAATTTATGAGGGAATGGGTTATTTTTGCGAGAAAATAGAATACGGCAAGCTGTAAGACAAGATGAATAGATGTGAATGAAACAAGTTCGTATGGGTCGTAGCAAGTGGCATTCTTATGAGAATATGCCGCCCCTATGAGAATAGGTCAGATTTAATGAATGTACTTATGTAAAAATATATGTATGTATGTGTGGTCTTAAGTTCTTTTCTAAAGTTTGTATAACTGTTTGACGAAGTTACGTCTCGTTTTTATGATACGTGATAGAGTTTGTTTGAACAACATTTCAATAGCAATTATGATATATTAACTGATTTCTCGGAATGAAAAGTATCGTAGGATCAATATATCGTCATGTTTGCTCCCTCTGCTTCTAAGAAATAGTTCTACGATAAAACTAATGAGTCTCTTTTTAACAAACGTCGCCAAAAAATTGGATTTTAATATAGAAATATGTATGTAAAAATAAAATATAAATAAAATATGTACATATGTATGTACAATTTAAATACGTGATCGCTGAAATGTCCAATAAGAAAAACCTTGCTATAATTTTACGCGTATCGAATCAAACTGGCATTCAAGTAAGAAAAGTTTACATTAGAACAAAATTTTCAATCATTAACAAACCTTCAATCCGACTTTTCGTTTTAAACCTTAATAATTACGTATGTCAGAGAAAACACTAATTTAAACGTATTCCATGCGTTTTCTATATCCATCACAATTAATTTCAATCAGTTTTTCTTACGCACCAACCTTCATTCACATTGCTAACAATAGATGAAAAGGTCGTAAGTTCAGATTTTCTTCTATTGAACCAATATTATATGTTTAATACGTATTGTACTGTATCAACAATGTAATGTTTGCGTCAGACGATTTCTTTGTACCACTATTAATACTGGTATTGACTTTAATGTGAGTCAGACCAAGAGTATGAATAAGCTGTTTCTAAGTGATTTTAGGAATAAGTATTTGATTTCCCACATACTGAGTGTTATTTTATTACCCTACTATGCGACTACGAAATATTTATTGCCTAAATTTTACGTCGCGTTCCAACTATAAAAAAGAAGTTGCCTGGATCTCTGAGTTTAAAGTCTCTATGCCTTAAATTCTAGGCAAATCGTCAAACTTTTTCTGTGCAGTATTTATGTTGAACGTTTGAAAGTTTGTGTATAAAAGGATTTTTTAAAGTGTACCAAGTCTACTTTCTAATTCTGGTAAAGGTACCAGACGCATTACATAATTTACTTCACAGTTCTATATTTATAAAATTAGTGATGAAACGAAGAACCAAATGGATTCTATTTCCACCGGGGCCAAGTCCCAACCCTACCGATACATAATTAATTAACATTTTAAGAATATATTTTAACCATGGATTTGAACACGGTCAGTGAAAGGGTTAAGATTGTCACTTGTCACGAAATAAATATAGGGGAAAGCCTAAACGTGTTCAAATTAATAATTTATTGAACGAAATAAAAATGTTGATGTGAATTATTAAAAAGCAAGGCCCTTGGTACAAAGAATATAAATTACTTTTACGTGTTCCGGCTTAAAATGGAACTTTACTAAGTATAAACTGTTTAATTCAGGTGCAGACGGGCCGGTCTACTTAAAAAATAAAGGTCACGTACTTTTCTGTACTGAAAAATGTGCTACTGCCTACTAACTCACAATCAAAATGTTCATTCATCAGCGTTGGTCTACTTTCTTGCTCTTGCGTACGTTGATCCACTATAAAATATGGAACATAACTTAAAAATAAGTGCGTGTATGCTTTTCGGATAACTTAAATACGAAAAGAAAATTGACACGTCAGTCATAATGATGCAGCGATGTTAAGTGTCATGTCAGTGAGCTTATTGTTGCTCTATCGCTTAGTACTAAGTTTTAATAAAAAAAAACTTTATTTAAATAGTTCAATCCAAGTTCCATGACCACTCAATCAATTTAATATTAGTCTAAATTCAGCATCCCTGGACAAGCTAAAAAAATGCATTTTAAACTGCAGTAATTAAGTAGATAGCCGAAGACCATCCAATGCTATCTGCTGGCAGTAAGTAACTAGACGTCTTTAGTGAGTTCTAGGAAATAGAGATCACTTCCAATATTAGTTAATGTTCAATGTTCATTGTTTTAAACTGAATGCCGGTCGTTCACAAGTAAACTTTCATATTGAGAAATTAATGCAACTGTCGATTTAAAAAAAAAATGTAGATAATTAATATTTTGATTTCAAATGTTATATTATTATGTTTCTTTATAATAGTTTTTCAGATAGTAGATACAGATAATTTGAAAACAAGTGACTGTATAGAATTATATCAGTGTTACCAGACATAACTTTTTTTAGGTTTATTCAATAATTCTTTAGGTATCGATGTAAAATAATATTTTATTACAATTTTTATTTGCTGATCCACTCTCATTTGTCATAACGTTAATGTTATAACTTACAGTCTGGTTCACAAAATTAACTATACTACACTTTTTTTTCCATTCGAACCAGCAGTTCCTGATACTACTGCATTTAGACAGACAAAAAACTCTTTAGTTTTATGTTTTTAATACTATAAATAGGCCTTAACCAGCAGTTCCTGAGATTAGCACATTAAGACACTAGAAAGACAAAAAAACTCTTTAGTTTTATGTTTTTAATACTATAAATAGGCTTGATCGATACATGACCATCAAATAATAACTTAAAAACTTTTCCAATAATCGTAAACACATTTCAAATTTTCTATTCAATAATAAAAGAACTTGTAAAATCTATCGAAGCTTCAATATATATTTTCTGCGAAACCATCTTGCCTCGAGTGTAGGGTGAAATAATCGCTCTATTTCTCTGCGATAGCTCCTACAGCTTTGTGGAACAAAACATTGGTATTAGTAGCAAAGTGGAGCACTCGACGCGAACTCTATAACAACAGAAACGGACTGTTTTGTTGGATTAAAAATGTAATATTGGATGCTAAATAAACTTTATTTTGTTTGATTTTTTCTTAGAGCAGAGACAACCAATTGTTCAATATGATTACCCAACTAAAAGTACAAGTTTATGTTACAATGTTACAAAGTAAAGTCACTCTCCTTTGTGTCCGGTTACTTACTCAGGTTATGTGTATTTTAAAAGTAGCCTAATGACATAAAAAATATACCCACTTATACAATACTAATATAAATAATCATCGATTGGTGAAATCTCACTTCAAAAACAACAACGGCAAATTAGACTTAATCTCTCGTAAAGGTTAAGGAACGGATTTACTTTCAGATATCGTATCAATACTTTTGTGTAGAAGTCAAACAGAACAATAGGTCAATGACCTAAACAAACATGCCATTCATTGATGACTATATCACAGGATTAAAGTGACATTGATGGAAACGAGTATCCTATTATCTTCGGTGAAATAAAGTTGTTCTTGATACTTAGAAACTTTTCACTTTTTTCAATAGAGCGCAGCCAACTAGAGTTGGTACTTGAATCTGAAAGTAGCTTCTAAATATTTGAATTTCCCCTGTGCAACTTTTAGTGTCTATTAAACGTACGAAAGACGTTTGAATCCTACGTTTAAAGCGCACCTGCTCCATTCAAAGACGATTTTATTCCTAAACAGGATTGTAGTTTTACTAAAACTATCTTTAGTTTTGTAGACCTATATCCTTCTGTCTTTATACAGTTCAGTCTCTTAACCGCACTTGGCCCGCCTAAAAACTCAAAGATAAACCCTTCTTTAATTCCAGGAGTAGACATGAATCCAACAGAGGAACTAATTATTTTTTTAGTCTAACCACAAATCTGGATAAAAAATAGAAAGTCTCAGTCAAGTTTATATCTCTTTTTTTTTGCTCGATAAATAAGAAAATAGAAATAAAAAACAAATAATTTCGTTACTCATGAATATATTTATTTCAACACATATTTAACATGAAATATTAGAAACGCCCTTTAGGACGAAAAGATAGAACATTACCTTTTTACATAGTTTTATGCTAAGCATGTATTTATAATGGAACGAGTATTACCATATAGGTGGGTTCAGCTGCCGAGAGAGCTTAGCTCTTGTAAAATATGGTTACATTAAACACTTGACCGAGAAACTCGGCTTTGGCCTCGCAAAGGTACGTCATAAAGCTAAGTAAGTAAATAGGTATACATAATAACTTAGACCTTACAGTATGGAAATTTAGACCTTTTTTGTGATGTTTAGGCCGCATACAAAGTCTTAATAGTTTATTAGAAACTGTAAAAGTGAAAGATGTTAATTAAGGATACGTTGAAATAATAATTACATATTATTGTATATTAGAAATTGAAGATTGAGATATTTAGAAGCTATTTCTCTTTACAATTAGGCTTTTCGTTGCAAAAGCAGTTGTTATGATTTCTTACACAACAAATCTAGATTTTTAAGTCAACTTTCAGAATCACGATCAACAAAAAATAAACATTTTTATTCGATGGCATATTTTTTTATCTAGCGTTAAATATTACTTCTAAGCGATTAATATAATATTAGAGGGGTTTAACATTTTCAACGAGTAAATATCATAATTATAATGATTGATACAACAATGATCACAGCGAAGCAGAAATATGTCTCCTTCTTCCTCAGCTTATTTTTCTCACGGACCGCATCCCTTAGGTCTGAAAGACCGTTGTCAATATTTACCGTAGTACGATCTACACTCGCTTCAATAGAATCCACCACCTCTCCTTGTTCATGAACTACTAGACCTAAATCTTTGAATATCTCGTTTACTTCTAAAATATCGTTTTCCAACAGTCTAACATTACGTTCTCTCTCTTCCAGTTCAATCAAATCTCGCTCCGTTTCGATAGTCAGCTGTTCTTGCTTAAGAACATTCCCTTCATCTAGTACTAAAAGGTCTTTAGTACCCTGATCATCGTACATCGCGTTATTGGCCCTTTGTTTTCTCACTTCTTCTTTACTTTTCTTAGCAGCCAGTTTTTGTGTTGTCTGAAATGACTTCAGAGCGGTAATGTATTCGTAATTCAGAAGCTGCTTATTATATTCTTCTAAAGAGGTTTGCCCTTCAATGTTCCTGAGCTCTATCATGAGTGATGATGTATCTTTTACCAGCATTTGAGTGTAGGTCTGAACTTGACGCAGCTGGTTTCGAAGTTCTTGCGTGTCTTGAGGTGTTTGCAACTGCTTCACCATGTTGTACATAGCAGACACATTTTTGGATATTTTCTTGGTGTTGGTACGTATATTGTGTAAAAGATACTCAAAATCGTGATAAGTTTCGCCATTGTCGTAATCGGGAGTTAACTGCTCCAGATTTGTAGACTCCATGATGATTCTGTAAAATAACATTCGAGTTAAGTGACATCAAGTAGTATTGCTTTTGTTTCTTTGAGCTGGTACTAAGAAATCCCTAACAGGAGTCGCAATCACTATTAACCTAAAACAGGAGTCGTAACTGTAGCCACAATTGGTTGTGCTAGTCTTACAATAAAAAATCTAGTTGCATTATTTCGAATGAATGTCTGATAAGACAGATAAAAATAAAGTAAAAAAAAATAATAAAAAAAAGACCATACAACCAAGAAACTTAACCAATGGTGACTTTAATGGGGCCGTTTACCGACAAGTGAACAAAACTAGCTATAAGCGTCTTACTGGGTTTATTAAAAGTTTTATAAAACTAAATTAAAGTGACATGCGCTTAGTTTTCCATTACGATAGCGTGGGTTGCGGACACGCGATCTGCCACAACCCTTTCAACCAAACCAATTAGTGTTCTTACCTATTGGTTTTCAAGCTTCAAGTTGTAAATAATTCAATATACCTAGTTCATTTGTTTTCATTGATTGTCAGGACCTCTAGGCTTTCGTGTAAGGTCGAACTACCTGTTACGAGTATTTCGTTTTATGTATAAACTGTTTGTTAGGCCGTATCCTTGTTTGTTTAGGTCGGAACATTGTTTGGCGAAATTTATTTATTATATTACAAATGGAGTCAAGGTCTAAACCCTGTCTTGTTACGGGAGAAGACTTGAGCTAGGCCAACAATTAATACTGAGATTTATTGTAGCAAATACTGGGTTTCTTTTACAATTATGAAGTTTGTTTAGAAGATAAATGTTTAGTGACTTTTATTGAGAACCGAACCACTAAATATTTTTATTGCCTTTTGAAGGTATAAAAAGCCATTTACTTGCTTTCTTCATACTGACTCTTTGCTTATGTTCAGTAGTGATGAATGGGCATTCATCACTACTGAACATAAGCATAGAGATTATTGGACTATTTTTAGTTAATTTACTACAGTTTATTTTTGGTTTGTATAGTTGCTAGTAGTTATTCCAATGAATATTTGGTTGATAAAACATTCATCATAGTTTAAATATACTTGGAATAGTTTCGACAAAAGTTATTCAAAATCAAACACGAAGTATCTAAACTGTTTCAAAGTGAATATTTCTAACAGTTCGTTGGCACTTTTTACAAAACATTTCGCTCGAGTTAGCGCAGTATCAGCTGTCAACTGTACCATGAAATTCGCGAGTGTAGCACTAACGACTACGACTGTACCGATAGTACTAACTGTATTGTGTTAGTGAATGCGGCTGTAGTTTTGTCTTTAAAGTATTTGTTTATTCGTTCTTTTTTAAGTTTATTCAGATGAATAATTTTTGTTTTACGCAATTTTTCTTTTATTTCTTATGAAATTATGAGATACGAAAGCGTTTTCCTGTCTTGTGAATTTTTTCGTTTTTTTTTGTGTATTCTAATCTAATTAGATCTCAGCTGTGAATAAAAGAAATGCTGTAACGTTAAATATTTAAAAGACTGAAGATTTAGTTTTTGAGAATGATAATTAAATTTATAATTTAAGTAAATTAACTTTATTCAAGATGGATTTTTGTAAATCCGTAAGAAATAGAGACCAAATAAACGCTGTAGATACTAAGTGCACGAGTGTAGGAAAAGCTGCAGATAATGTAAAAACATTTCCTCCGTTACAAAATAAATCTATCAATAAATAAAGAATCCGCGCGTCCCAAGAAAAAAGAATAAACCGAATAAATCCGTACAATATAAATTAGAGGAAAAACTGCAAGGCTTCAGTTACTTAATCGTCCTGACTTGTGAATCACCTGAAGAAAATGGGTTACCGAGGCGACCGAGTTTAGCCTAGTAACCTGGCAACTGCACAAGCTAAAACCGACCTACTATTTATGTCCATAGAGTCTTAGTTCCTTTGTGTAAATAAATTGCCGATGTTTAAAAATAAGTAAGCTGCACACAATCCAGTGGGTAAGTTAAACAACAAACGATCGGTGAATAAAAAGTTCCACGTCGATTTTTATTAACTTGTATGGTTCATACGGATTAAGAATATCGAGTAGATACGATTTTTTTTTGTGACGTCACAGTGAAAGAGTGGTTTACGGCCAGTGTTAAGTAAAACAAACTTTTTGGTACGTCCAATTGGTTAACTTTGTTACGCTATTTATTAAGTCAACTTTAATGAATTTCTTCTTTTTTATGAATACCTTATTTCGTTTCAAGATATGATTTATTTTTACTAGTTATATCACTAGTTATATAAATATCCAAAATAAAGTTTACAGTGCGAATATGAGATCAATCATCGTTAATTGTGGATAAAGTTGGAGATAATTTTAACTATACAATATTGTTTTAATACGGTTTATGAAAAATCCGCAATTTTTTTACAAATTTCCAGTTGTCGGTAAATGCAGATATTTTACAATTCTTTTAACAATTTACGGTGAAAATTAAAGGGTAGATTTCATTGTTACAAATGGAGTTTAACTAACGTTGCTCAACAAATCTCGGAGCTGCATTTATAGTCGAGAGTGGAGCACGAGTGTTCCCGAGACGGTCACGTGCCGTAAAGTGAACTAGTCCATACATAATTTACACATTATGCCCCGACCCGACTCCAGCCCTGCTCGCCGTAATGAGAAGCGTCCCTAAAAACGATACCGACGACCGTCAGAAAAAAGTTAAATAGAGCGTAAAACTAGAATCATCTTTACACTTCATCGATTAGACTTTCCCTCAGAGAAAAAATACACAGCCATACAAAACTGTACGTAACAATATTTCACCTCTGAAAGGATCATTTTGCTCATATATCACTCCGTATTACAATACCTTAACGCTCCCGAGAGAGAACAATGGAAATGCAAACAAAGAAAACATGTTCTTCAACAGTGAGTAATGAAAATTAATATAACAATGTTTTAAGAAAATATTACAAACTTTACGTGAATACTAATTAATTAAAGCGAATAAAATTCAAAATGGCAACGTGAGATCTCAGAGAGAATTATAAACCTAAATTATATATTATCTATAGCGAGTCCTTTATTCGTAAGAAACATCAACAGTATCTCGGGCTAACTTATTTATCTCGTAAAATACTTGTTAATACTCTACCCCGGGAATTGTACGATGAAGTCGGGCTTCTCAGACTCCTAGCGAAGCTGGACTCGTCGCTCAACTAGTCGTCCGACTGTAGAATCCAATTTATTAAGACCTTTGAATTTGTATTTCTTCGCGTCAGTTCAGTTTATTGTTACAATATTGAGAGGGGAGGAGTGGGTCAACGTATACTGGTTGTAAGATTTGTTTGTTCACAATTCTATGGATAATTCGTATAAAAGGAGTGTCAGAGGGTGTGTGGGGTAGCGGGAATCATCTAAGGACAAAACTTGTTTACACTACTTACGGAATTAAATCACTTCAGTTGGTGTTTGCTAAAGTGGTCCGGTGACTTTTTGACTTGAGACACGAACAAGTTGTTCGTGTTAGTGATACGTAACGGTTCACTTTGTTACAGTTTATTTAAGTGTGCTGCAATCTTTTAGTGTTTTTGCAAAGTTTAAGTTAAGTCATCATCATAAAGAATAGCCAACCTGAAACAATTCATGTGGGAAATTCCCGATTGAGTAAGTAATTAGTATAGTTAAATAAATGTACTCAACCACGATAACATAACTATACAAACGAATCGCTAAACACAAAGTCACACTACAATCTTAACACTAAAACTTGCACAAAACTTGTCAACGACTGAATCACACAAAGAAAAACACACATTTACATAAAGTACCCGCAACACATCATTAAAAAGTAATTTATTATTGGAACGCGCGAGAATACCAATATAGCTTAACTACGAACTTATAAAGAACAAACTTTTAATTTGAACTTGGCCAGCGATAACATTGCAGCAAAGTTGTGGCCGTCAGCGGAGGGCGCGGGGCGACGCCAATCTTCCTCACGTTGCAGTACATAACCGTACTTCTTTGTAAGAACACCTCGCAAAACTTTGTCCCAAGTAAACTCCGCGAACTGTTTAACTCGGTACTCGGTAGCCGGCCGCCGCGCTCAGCGCCCGCTCCGCTAGTCGCTCCGCCGCTCGCCTCGCGTTCTCCACACGCTCCGCCACCGACAACGATCCGCCTCCGACAAACAAACGGACAAGTTTTAATGTTTTGCTCACAAAGTGTATGATTAAACGCGGAGAGCGGCGGAGAGAGTCGGCCGTAAGTTATTGATTTTCCCCGACCGAACCCCTGTCGACTAGGCGGCTCGCCGTCCGGTACGGGAGCTCTACGAGGTTATAACACTTCGTAACTCTTCAAAAACGTTCTTAAAACTACTTTTGCGCATTGTTACGTATTTCTAATCACTTTTTATCGTGTACCGAGAAGTTTACGTGTGACAAAATAAGTGTTTACAAGTTTTGTATAGGAGTTATTATGAGAAAAGTTAGTGTTTGCTGCGCAACCGTACCGCGCGCGGCACAAGTCGCGCACCCTACAACTTCACGTCGCTCTACGTTCCGAAGTTAACGCAAAGTTCCGCCATTTTGGAACATGCTCACAACCCACTTGTTTTATAAAGAAACTTTTTATTAATTCCTGTGGGCCGCGGAGTGTCAGTAAGATGCTTTGAGGTTATGCTGAAAGGCGAAAGACCGTATTCTGACTCGAAGGTGGTGTTCTAGTGTGACTGTGACTGTGCTGAGGCCGAATACGAGTGTTTGTGTTCATTTGAGATGTTGTTTTGAAGTGTAACTCGAGTGACGTTCCTTGGATGCTCTTGTAATTTGTGTTTACTTCTGGCAACAGTGAGGGGGACGCTGCGAGCACTCTTTGACCTTGCTTCTATGGCCCGGGCACTCGGATAAGTGACAGGTGATAAGTAATAAACTTTGTTTCACTACTTTATATGGCCGGCAGAAAAGTTGTGTCAGTGAAAAGTTTTACTCAAAAAGTGTTTACGAGTTACTATAACTACTTATATCGAGTGTTTAATCATTCGGAACTGAGCGGTTATCGTGATTTGTGACTGATAACGATTGATATGACTTGTTTATATACTTCTTGATGTGGAAATAGGTTTTATATGACAATATTTGAATATCATATTTATTTACTCGTGAGTATATGTGTTTATATCGATATTATATGACAGTACGAGGTTGAGAGAGTTGATAAGCGGCCTAAATAATGTGTATATCTTAAGAATAAGATGTTACTATTGAAGCTTAAATGAAATAAAACAGCAAACAATTTACTTATTACATCTAACGAATTAATATTCTTAGAATTGTACGAAGTAAGCGTAAGCTATCAACCTTCTCGGAATAGGAATTTTAAAATCATATTTTATGAAGGATATAACCTTGTTACGGGGTTTAAATGCCTAATACAGATCATAACAAGATAAACCACATTAATTAGGTTAATTGCGTTACGTAAAAATGTATTTTTAACTTTTAGTAAAATTTGTTTAGTCAATAACTTATTTATAATTTTATTTTACTAAGGTATTTGTGATAAGTATTCATAACTGCTTGTACAGTATTCTAAGTATGTTAAGTAACGTGTGTATCAGCTCTTGAAGAGTAAATTGAGCTCATTAAAACTTCTACGTACTATGAAATCATAGAGATGTAGTTTCCGATGTTCCACAATGGCCGCAAGCGGTACACGTCTTTGTTTCTACAAAAAATAATTTTCTTTGAATGCTTAATTTAAGACTACTATTAAGTTGTAAACAATACTCTTAAAGAATTTTCGCCTTTCAAGAATAGTCTTTGTTCCTTTAAGAACGTTCCTTTATCCAATACGTAAACATTTATTTAGTAACGAAAGTCCTGTCCAACTATCTCATAAATAAAGTAAAAAGCCCACGATATTGGGTCGTTTTATTGAGGACGCTATTACAAAGTCATTTCAGCGACCGGTCCCAGTCTCAGTCCATTGTAGAAGGAAAATCTTTCTACAGTCACGGCTCTCGATGGGATAACGCAGATGGCTTTCAATTCCGAAAGAGCTCACGTGCGCCAGTACTTTCAAAGAACAATTAACCTAATCTCCTCCGCTTAGAGCTCAATCTCGTGCGGCAACCAAGAAAGCTATGAAACTTTGTTAAATAACTTTTCAGATAACTTGAACTTCGCGTATTTGCGCGAAGTTGTAAGCGGAATTCCACCGCGGGCTAATTCAATCTGTACCCGCTTGTAATAAATGTTGTTTTCGCGTAATGCCAATTGGGGAGTTAGTGTATTCCGTTGAGTTGAAAGTTCTGGACTTCACGAAGCAAAACGCGAACTTTTGTAGAACATTTCAGTGTAGTTAGTACAATGTTATAATGGAAATAAGCACTTCAAAATGGCGTCGTCTGCAGCTGTACTTATAGGTGTATGGATCGATTGTCGGATGTTTTCATATGATGGATGACAATCACAGTTTTGACAGTTGTTCGATTGGCCCTATTCCCTCCTCTATGTTGATAATTAGATACGCGTAGGTTGCGGGCGGGTGAATATGTATATTATTATTATCTACATGTATAATATTGTACATATATTTCCGTTTATTAATGTTTGTTGTGTTTGTATTTGTTTAGGTTAGCTCTTTTTGTTTGCGCGATGCTTTTGTGATTACGCGCTTACGTAACAAAGGAGATTTAAATATACTCGGTCTATTTGTTTCTTTGTCTGTTTAATTAAACGTTTCGTATTTGTGTTGAGGAAACTCATTTGTATATTTATGATGTACTTATAAATACTGGGAAAGTCGTTGTAAAATTTCAATATTGCCGAGAATGTTTATAGTGCAGCCGCCACCCGGGCGCGAATTCTCTAAATATAGAGACAAAAAGGACGGGAGTCACGCCTTTCATATAAATAAACACAGCCATACAAACACATAGCCACGTCTAAAGTACAGACGATCTCCTAACTCCACACAAACATCTACAAACATAATTATATAATACGTACAAATAGTTATACGAGTTTCCCAGAAACCTGAAAGCCCGCTGTAACAACATATTTAATTGTATAGTATGTTATACATTCGAGTACATTCAGAATTTACTACTAGCTTCTGAATTAAACCCTAATAACTCCTGCGAATTGGAACGTAACAAGTGCCATTCATACGCCCAATGAATAGTAAACTTTATGACAACAATGTTAAAGTCTATATTAGTTTGCTTCGTTTAATTTTTAAGTCAGTTTTGGTTTGTTTCAGAACATTTTGCTCCGTTTCTTTTTATTTGCTTTGAAGAATAAATTGTTCTTGACTACACAACTGTCTTATATACGTGACTTAGAGATATTATACGAAAGTAAACAGAGCGGGTTCGATTTTATTGGATAATTCATAAGGGGGTTGTTAAATTTGTATTTTGCATAATATAAGGTCAGGAGGACCCTAAAATGGTTGAATAGAGTAATAAAATACTAGTAAAGTTTCGTGATTGGATTATAAAATGTCTTGATATTTTTGCCGAGAACTTTCAAGAGTTTTTTTGTAACTTGGTCCGTTAAAAACTTTGATACTAGATCATTATACTTTTATACTTTTTTAGTTATTACTCGCCTTAAGAACGCTTAATTTAAAATGGCAGCTACTTGAATACTAAGATTCGCTTTGATAAATTATAAAAGAACAAGAATAGCAAAGTATAATAAAACCAAGAAAAGCAAACCCCTTGAGTTTCTTCATTACTAGCTATTACTCGCAGCTCCGCTCGCGTGGAAGTTTTATGATAAAAAGAATATACACTATTAAAATTGTTTATCTGTTTCGCCGTAAAACCACAACAAATATACGGCCATTTTTATTTAGATTATATTATTATAGTATTGTAAATAGTGAGTGGTCTGACAGTAGTCCATAATCTTAATTTACATAAGTTTCAACCAACAGCCACCCACGATTTCTTTCGCGTGGACTTAAAGTTTCTGCTCCCCACTTATTAGTTATAGCGTGATGTTACATAGTCTAAAACCTTCTTTAATAAATTGACTTTTTATCACAAAACATATTTTACAACTCGAGCCAGTAATTACTGAGATTGGTACGTGTAAGCAAACAAACTCTTCAGCTTTATTTTATTAGTTTAGATTTAGATGTTAAAATATTTTCATCACTTAATTGGGGTGTTAGTTATTGAATAGAGAGTCGGGATCAATTTCCTTCTAACAACTTGTTACTGAGATATTCATCGGGAGATAGTTAGTAGTTGAATCTGAAGCAGTCGGTAGACGCCCGCCTAAGTTTGTCACAAATAAACGTTCGATACTGAGAAACAGTGGCTCTCAACCTTTGGGTGCAATTGTATTGCAAATTTTTGTTATTCCTTAGACTAGGCAATTTTATTTAAAGCTATTAGATAGATTTGTAATTAAAGTTGTTAGATACACCTGCTAATATTATATAACTACTAATAAAGTCACTCAATTCAACCAACAATCAATGGGTGTGATTCTACAGATTACTAAAAATATTTAAAATAATTGTTGTCATAACTATCAGGTTTGGTTATTTTTTTGGTAAACACTTCATTTTCTTCGCAACGCTGTGGATCAGTTTCATTATTTCTAAGAACCACCAATATTCACACCTACCTACCACTTACTTACGTCTGTATTAAGCCGATTCCATTTTTTGTATTCAACTTCTCATTTTAAGCTTCTATTCTTAGTGAAAAGGTTGACAACCACTGTTTTGAAACCTACTGTGTGTTCGTTCAGCGTTTGTACTCAATGCAAAATATTGTATGCTTATGACTCTGTTTCTAAGAAATGAAAGCACGTGCAGACATTTGTTACCGGGAACACTTTGATTGAAGTTTTCTGAGCTATTCCTGAAATTGTATAGTTAGTAAAGTTTCTACGTATATTCTATGTGTTTGCAAAAAAATTGCTTTGCTTTAAAGTCATCTTATCTTATCTTATCTTAGGGGTGGGGGTGCCAGTTAATGCCTGGCTGACACTTCGACCATTCCTGATCCTTTGTGTCACCCCCTCCTTTGCTACTCTAGACGTTGGGGGGCAGGGCAAAACTTATCAGTTTTGCTATGCACCCCACCGGAAGCAGCCTGTAGTCTTCTGGTTTAGGGTAACCGCATCCTAGAAGATCCATTCTTTTCCTTCCTAAAGCATCACACTCGCACAGTATGTGTTTCATGGTTTCTGCTTCTTCATTGCAGTGCCTGCATTTGGGGTCATCTATGGCTCCTATTTTGTTTAACATGTAGTTCGTGCCGTAGTGTCCTGTGAAAGCACCAAGTATTTTCTTGATGCTGTCTTTGCTGAGGTTTATTAGGTTGTTACTCCAGCTTTTGTTGACGTTATTTATGAACAGTTTCGAATGGGTTAGTCCAGATATGGCTTTCCATTCTTTCAGATGCTGGTCCCTGGTGAAGTTGGTTATTGCCAGTTTGACTGTCGCATCAGGTAGTCCAATTATTGGTTCTGGACCTATTGGGAGTGATTCTGATCCTTTCCGTGCAAGTTCATCAGCTTTCTCATTCCCATCTATGCCCGCGTGGCCTGGTACCCAAACTAGCCTAACGTTGTTTGTACGACCTACCTTGTTCAGGTTCTTTATGCAATTCAGTACAAGTCCCGAATTGACCTTAAAACAGCAAAGAGCTTTAATAGCTGCTTGACTGTCGCTGAGTATATAAATGTCGCGATTTTTTGTATCTCGTTTTATAATCTCTTGGGTGCATTCGATGATTGCGTGTACTTCTGCTTGGAAGACTGAAGCATATCTGCCTAGGCTAGTACTTATGCTGCAGTCCTCCGAGTGGACGCCTGCTCCTGTGCCGTTCTGCATTTTGGAGCCATCGGTGTACCATATCTGTCTCGATTTGGTTTGTGTGTAGAGACCTTGACTCCATTCTTCTCTCGTCGGAATCGTCATCTTAAAGTTTCTGTGAGTGACTAGTATTGTCTGTATTTTGTCAGAGTTCATATCTAGCATCTCTTTTAGATGAGGTTTTATGCCCATGTTTGTATGGTTGCACGTCATCATCTTCCTTGTCCCGAGGTTTGCATCTTTGAGTCTTTTCAACGCATTGATTGCCTCTCTTTGGACTGTAAGGTGCAATGGAGTGATTCCAAGTAGGGTTTCCATTGCTGCCGTTGGTGTTGTTCTGAAGGCACCTGTTATAGACATGCAGGCAACCCTTTGGATTGTGCTGAGCGCTTTCTTGCATGTCTCTTTATTGGTTCTTGGCCACCATACTACACTTCCATACTTGATGATGGGTAGGATCATCATTGTGTAGATCCAGTATAGTACCTTTGGTTGGAGTCCCCATGTTTTGCCATAGGCCCTCCTGAGCATGCCAAAAATTCTTAAGGATTTGTTGGTTATATGCTCCTGGTGTTTTTTCCAGGTCAGATCTTTGTCCAGTATGAGTCCTAAGTATTTGACCTGTGTCGACCATTGTAGTTCTTCTCCGACCATCTTTAGGCTTTTGAAGTTTTTGAGGTCTCTTTTCCTAGTAAAGTACATCGCGGTGGTTTTACTAGGGTTGATGGATAGGTGGTTTTCTCTGCTCCATCTTTCTGCTATTTTGATCGCTTCTTGTGACAACTGCGAGACGATCGTCGGAATTTTTCCGTTGACCATAATGGCTAGGTCATCTGCGTAACCTACCGTGTAGAATGGCCCTGTGTTCAGTTCTTTCATTAGCGAATCGACCACTAGGCTCCACAGCAGAGGTGACAGCACCCCTCCCTGTGGGCAGCCTCTGGTCGTTTTGACGTGGATGGTATCGCCAGCTAACGTGGAACTGATAACTCGGTTTTGCAGCATTTTCCCGATCCATCTGCAGATGGTTGGGTTCACACCATGTTTTATAGCAGCATCTTGGATAGCTTCGAAGGTGGTTCTGTCGAAGGCCCCTTCTATGTCTATAAAGGTGGCCACGCATATTTCTTTGCTTTCCAGTGCTGCCTCTGCTCGTTCTATCACTAGATGAAGAGCTGTTTCGGTCGATTTCCCTTGTTGATAAGCACATTGCCTAACATGGAGTGGATTGTTTCTTAAAGGTCCGTCTCTTATATGTTTGTCAATCAGCTTTTCGATCGTTTTAAGTAGAAACGATGTAAGGCTGATGGGTCGATATGACCTAACATCTTCGTAGTTTGTTTTTCCTGGTTTGGGCAGGTATACTACTTTCACTTTTGACCATAGTTTTGGTATATGGCCATAGGCTAGGCATGCTCTGTAAATACGCACCAAGTGTGGTATTAACACATTGCTGCCTTTTTGTAGGAGTATGGGGTATATGCCATCTGGTCCTGGTGATTTGTAGGGCTTGAAGCTGTCAATTGCCCATTTCAGAAGGTTCCCATCTACTATTTTCCTGGCTGTGTTCCATTCAGCCCTTGACGTCTTGATGAGATTTACTTCGCTATGCGTTATATCTTCATCTGTCATTATGTTGATGATAGTTGAACCTGGGAAGTGTTCGGTAGCCATAATGCGTAGCGTTTCTTCCCCAGATTCTGTGAGTTTCCCGTCTTTGTTTTTGATACTGGTGAGCGGGCTCTCTTTGGCCAGCGATAGTGCTTTGGTCAGTCTCATGCTTTCTGGAAGCGAGCTTATTAGGCCGCAATGATCGGTCCAGGATTTGCGCTTGCTTTTCCTTACAGCTTTGTGATATTCAGTTAGCTTTTTTGAATAGTCACTGTAGTCATTTCGGGCCTTAGCTCTATTAAAGGCGATTCTGGTTTCACGTTTTAGAGCCTCTAGTTCCTTGTTCCACCAAGGGACTTTTTTGGGTTTAATTTCTTTTGCCGGGCAGTTATCCGTCCAGGCCTGTGTGATCGTTTTCGATAACCGGTCTGCTTCAAGTTCTATATCCAGGGTAGAATTGAGCTTGCACTTCGGGTCACCTAGCAAGATCTTTAGATCTTTGCTATAGTTAACCCAGTCCGTGTGTTTGGGATTCCTTCTGATCGTAGCTGTGTCTACGCGAGTCGTCCCATAGTTAAAGCATATATATCTATGATCTGAAAGCGAGATTTCATTTGATACATGCCAGTTAGCGATATGATTGCTAGCAGTGTTAGTGGCTAGGGTTATATCTATTACCTCACCTCTCCGCGCATTGACGAAGGTAGGGCTGTTTCCTCGGTTGAGTAATTGTAAAGGAGAACTTACCAGATATTCCAGTACTTTTTCTCCTCTTCTATTGGTGTCCGAGCTGCCCCAGATCACGTGGTGAGCATTTGCATCGCATCCAATAATGATGTCCATCTTGTGCTGGATGCTGTGGTTAACCAGACCTTCAAGTTGTGTTGGGATCGGGTTAGGTTCCTCATAGGGAAGGTAGACAGCGGCAGAGATGATAGTTTTGCTGCTATCTTTTCCCCCTGTGTTGATCTTGACTGCCGTCAGATCCCTGTAGCAGAAGTCATGCAGAGGCCATGCATTTACGCCATTCCTGGTGTATATGCACGTTCTCATACCGTTATTAGAGTTTCTGGAGTTCCATATTGTTCCTCCAGTGTCGTCTAATCCTTTGATTTCCCCTTTATATATGTAGGGTTCTTGTATGAGGGCAATGTCGAATTTGCCTCCTTTTAGGGCTCGTGCCAGAAGGGCCGTAGCCGCCTTGTTGTGCTGTAGGTTAATTTGAACATACCTTAAACCCTCCATGTTGATGGTTGACTGGGGGCTCATTTTGGGGAAGGAGGTGGGGGGGCAACTATGCGTCGCCGCCCGCCTCGCTGTCGGGAGACGGTTCTAGGAGAGCGTCCTCCTCAAGCGCCAGGTTCCGCATTTCCCCAAAAAGGTCCTCAGTGCCAATGGTTGACACTGGGGATGGCGGGGCTCCGGGGGTCATGGGGCGCTGAGGTGGGTTCGCAGGCTCCGTCACTGTCGTTGAGATGGGAGGGTCTCCTTCCTCAGGCGGCTCTCGTTGCTCCTCCCCTGAAGTACTGGCCACCGGGGAGGCATCTTCCAGCAGCTTAAATATGCTGAAATCGATGCCGGTGGGTAGCCTGTAGTCCCGGGCTTTGATGAACTCGGCCGAGTCCTTGTCCATCATGACGATTCTGCGCACCGTGAACTCGTCATTTTGGGTGTCGATGACTCGCCACTCCTGTGTTTTCAGGCCCGGGTTCATCTTCTCCACCAGCATCAGCACCCGCCTGTTGTCCTTTTCGGACGCGGCGCGCGATTTCCAGGCCATTTTGACCGGCTTCGGTAGGTCTTTTGCTGCCACTACCCTTATGGTTTTATCCTCACCTACCTTTGAGCCGGTGAGCTCCTTCAGCCATTTCGCTGAGGTCTCATCGGCGCAGGTGAAGAAAAGTGCCCCGGACACGATGTTGCCCATGTTGACGAGGGGCGGCGGACCGGTCATTGCCATCAGCCGGTCGAACATCAGGTCCTGCACTTTGTGTCCTTCCTTGATGGTCATCTTCCTTTCAGGATACCCTTCAAGGATGACCGCCATCCTGAGGCTGGCTGCAACGACGTCTCGGTAGGAGCCCTGGGTTTTTGGCTTTTTGGCCTCCCGGGCTTGCTCTAGTGACCCGTCGCTTACCTCCCTTGCACGTTTGGTAGGTGCATCGCTGCTGCTCTGGAGCGCCTGCAGCTTCCTCAGCCGACGATTACGCCTTTGTGCTGAAGCGCTAGGACCCTCCTGCGTGCCTCAGGGTTTGGTATTGGGGTCAGAGGTCGGTGGCCCACGGGGGCCCCTAGAGGCCACCCCGGTCCTTCCGCTCTGGAAACTCCCGCCACTGCTCCCTGGGGCACTTTCATACGCCGGAGGTTGGGTCGCCTTGTCGACATCGTTCGGGCCTGTTGTGGCCCGTTCGGTTTGCCTTTCGGGCTTCCCCTCCGCTCTTGACCCAACTTTGGGGTTGGCTTTGGCTCCAGCTTGTCGTGGCGGCCCACAGGTTCTCTTGCGAGACACCTCGGTCCAGCAACACGAGTCGCTGTCGCCTCCGCTGACGCCCTCAGTTGGCTTTGCGCTTAGCGCCTTAGGTGCTTTCGCACTGGATTGGGTTTGGTTATTGAGATTATCCATACCTTTGTTTGATTTTTTGATTCGTCAGTCCGGCTCCTCACCCTCCTCGGAGCCCTCATGTGGGGATGCTTTATAGCACCAAGGCTACCGGACCGATATAGCTCCCCGAAGTGCGTCGCCGACGAGACTAAACGGTGCAAAAACAACTCACCTGTTACCACAACCTGCGAGAGGTTCTGCTCCGCCGTCTGCCGACTCCATCACTCCAGGAAACTCGCCAGCAACCGTCTGACCGGATGCTTCAGCCGCTTGATCGCAGGTGGCTAGCCCTTGACCGCCCGTGTCGGAGGAAATCCAGACCAAAGAGGCGTGTTGCCTCCTGCCAGCCGCAGCTGACATTCAGCTCAACCCCCAGGATTCTTTCATCCACTCCTTACGGGTTCCCGCGCACGGCACAAACACGCAGGAGGTCAATTCTGTCCACCATCTTGACTGTAAGATGATGAACTCGCAAAGGTGTGACCTCAGCATCCTTGCGATAGGCGCCCAGTAGTTTCGGTTATATCCATTTCTGAGGGAACTGGACCAATAACAGGGCAAGCAACCACGGGAAGGATAACTACTGGACTTGCCTTAGGGATCTTCACGACTGTTGCGCTCTCCCCTAAGACCTCGCTCTCACAGTGCTTCTGATGGAGGCACTATGAGGGGTTTGTACTTATGCTACCATGCGTCTGTGCAGGCAAGCGTGTGAAAAGCAAGCGAGAAGCATGTCGTGATTATTCAAACTGCAAAAGCATATGCACATCCCCGCCCCTGCTTTAAAGTCATACAAAACCTTATCATTTAATTATATCTTTTAATCGTAACGTACAAATATTAACTCATTTAGCGAGACTTTTGGGAAATTTTCTTGAAAATAGAAGATAAAATATAGACTTGTACACGATGTACTTTAGCGATCACGTATACATTACACGATCAAAAAGCACTTGTTAGGAAAATCCTACACATTTGTACTGCTGTACCGATATTTATTCAGAGCTCTACACCTATGCACTACTCTATTCCGCCCGGCCAGTTGTTCCCGTCCACGCTATTTCAGTTTACATTTCAGAGACTATTTGATCCCATACGTTGTGTTGTATAAAATATGGAACACATTTTGTATTTGTACACTACAAAGCGGATTATGCGGCGATTGGCGATGATAAATGTGGAAATATATCGTAGCATTAAACTCGTAGAGATTGTAGCATTTTTCGTAGCATATCTGTAGCCCTCGTAGCGTGTACTGTAATTAAACTGCTACGTAAAGATGGTCTATGTAATTGCGATTATTAATCGCAAGTTCTAGAATCAATTTGAAAAGTTTTACTGTTAACAAGTATAACATAGTAAAAGAGAAAGAATTTACTTCGTAACTAACAAAATGTATACCTACAATAAATGTTCGTAGTTTATTTTAGTGTATACTGTAGAGAAACGCGCGAAATGTTATGAAAAAGGGTTACGTCACTCGCTTTTAATTATGTTACCTTTCGCCCGCCAAAATAGTTTTAGCGCAAAGTGGAACGGGCATACCAAATATGTATGTTAAGTATAGTACTATATGACTAACAACCTACATAAATATGTACAGCTATTAACAGTTCATAAAACTTGTTCTTACAAACGCAATTACCGTAAACTTTTAACGTAAGTTGATATTAATAGCCTATTGATTGTTAGAGTATTTTTGGATTTGATCTTTTTACTTAAACTTCACTTACAAATATGAAACAATGTATGCACGTATGTGCCCTCTAGAATTTATTGATAACTAGCGACCTACCCCGGTTTCGTCCGTTTTTTTACACAAATTAATCAATAAAACTTTGCTCGGGAATCTTTCTGTCCATTGATTAAAACCAAATTTATTGCAAACAGACAAACAGATTCAGGGAGGGGATTTTAGTCTCTATATTATATATTTCAAGTACACAAATTCTATCTATAAGGCACCGTATTTTGCCATCAAACCGTTCCCATTTCCTTAATACAGTAAACCTCTTTATCACCATTACGGCCAATCAACCTACAAGCATTGTATCCAATCTGTTCTACATATCAATGGGACTGGAACCTCTAATAAATATGCGAAACTTTTATATTTACGACCTTAATAATAACCCGCTGGGAGGCTGTTACGTTGGAAATAGCTTTCACAGAATATGTACTATAAATAGGCTAATATCTTCTCATTGAAATGAATCTTTAGTACACGCAAGAACCACATAATAACGATAACAAGAGTAAATTAAAATTGATAAAAGCAAATTACTTTGGTACGGAAAAATTTTGTTGTGTCATATTCTAAAGCTTGCAAAAACTCTTCAAACTGTTCAAAATGACAACAAAATGTGTGAAATGGGTAGAATAAATAAATAAATATATCTTGTATAAGATAAATCCGAAAAGAAACTACTAGTAAACATACTCGGAGCACTCGAAAGTACTTCACTAAACCAACTTTTCAAAACACTAAATACTTTATCAAACTACTCAATTGTGTTCCGAACCTTACAATAACAAATTACCTGATTGATTACATTACAATAGTTACGAAAGCAAGTACTTAACTCAAATACGAATCATGCTTATTACTTCCCAAAACAACACAAAGTCAATTTCCACCTTATTTTCATAACATCAAAGTTGAAACTTGAACACCGGAGATAGCTTTGATACAGTTCGCTGATACCACGAGTACTGTTGTCCTAAATTAGATTTTATGTCCCAGACGACAAGGTACATTTTTATTTGCAGTCAACAGGTACTTCAATATAGATCCGTAGCCTACTTTATTATTGTATTTAATGAATATAAATGAAGGTAAATATTACTTTAACATTTTCCTTCGAAATTCAATTATTTATGATCAGTTTCGTTCGGTATTTTTAACAGGTAATCTTCGAGAAACAGACAAGTAAGAAGAGAATATCAAAAAAGTTTTGTACAGTTTTAATTGAAGTTAGTTTAGTTTACGAATGTCTATGTTAAATACCTCTCTCTTCAAAGGTATACCGTAGTGGGTATTAGCCTTCCTAATCACTGATCACTCTCTTCCACTTCTCTCTATCCTCTACATCGTCTTTGGAAATCTCACACTCGCTCATATCGTCCACTAACTATAGTTTCCCATCTTGTTTTGAGTCGTCCTCTGGATCGAAGCCCGAGGAAAGAAAGCTGTAGTGCCTTGTTTTCTACGTAGTCTGCTGGCCTCTTCTTAACATGACCATTTTAGTCTACTCTCCAGCATTTAGTCGAAGTCGTGTACACCGAGGCTTCCTAGAATGTCTTAGTTAAATAAATGACGTAAATAGTAACGAGTAGAAGCAAAGTTACTTTCTTTGAGTAACTACTTTAGTTGTTTTAACCTAGTTTGTGTAGTTACCGACGGTGGCTACACTCGTCTGTACGCCGTAGTATATTAAACTATACTATAGTCAAACGAACTCGTATAAACGTTTTTATTTAATCACTTTATTCGTTTTGTAAACGTTGTAAATAACTAAACATACTGTCCCAATGTAATATTGAAAAGTATTTCAATGACTAAAAACAACTTTAATATACCTTCTTTAAAAGTACTTTGAACTCTATTTCAGTATTTTAATTAGTATAAGAGATAATATTAAAAGAACATTTAAGTAAACGCTAAAGTTAAGATACTAAAGGTAATAGCTCCATCTCAACATTCTCACTACAATTTATATTTGCGTCCCCTTCTCAATCATAAGCAGCTTCTCACTCTTAAAAAATTATACTAATTACCAAACGGCATATAATACGAACAATAGTCCTTGCTTATAGGTACGACCTTCTACTTCTGTAGTACTTGTGAAAATAGAACTTATAAGAAGGCAATAAGTCAAACTGTTCAAGACAACCAATTACAGACTTTATAAAGAACTTTTTGTTTCCTCCAATAAGTTGTGTTGTCATTATTTATTTGAGGAAACAAACGGTTTTTTCCTTGACTATTACACACTGCTTGAGGATTGGTACTTGAATGTATTTTGAACCATTATTCTGGCCAAATTATCTTGACTGAACTTTCTACAATAATAAAATACGAATGAACTTTATTAGTAACTATAATAATTATTAAGCAAAGAGAATATTTTTTACAAACCACTCACAGAGACAACTTCAATCAAATAATTCAAAAGAGTAACATGATATATCAAATATGTCTACTACGCAATCCATTATAAAGTAATGTATAGTATACATCACTTTTAACGTTAGGAAACATTATTCAAACCGACCTATTAGCGGAGTAACCTAACTCATCCACTTCAACTCTATCGTAACCTTGTAGAGCAAACATCGTTCTACCGACAACGGCCATTACTTTCCCTCTTACATTATCCTTCAAAACGTCACACGCCGATGTCAAGGATACAGGATACTTCCCGATTATTTGTATTTTGTATTGTATCATGTCTCGTATCCAGAGGAAAAAAGACGTAAGTGGAACTTATTTACTTTTCAAAAGCTGTTTAATTATGTATCACTTTTATGTTTCTGATATTGTGTTATATCCAAGAAATGTAGATTTGTTGTATTTTATAATGTTTTAGGCGTTTACGTTGATTTTTCGTCTTATTTAATTGGCACAATATTAAACGTATTTGATGCGACGAATATTTTTTTTGGTATAATTATATATATATATATAATTAGTATATTATATAAATATATATATATATATATAATTAGTATATTATTTTTTTAAACTAAGTCCATATTTACATTAAAAACACTTATTAGTATTACACAAGTTACAATAAATAATACAAATTGAACGAACTTTACATTTACAATTGAGTAAATTAACGGTACACCGCAAGTATAAAACAACTTTACTTGTACTATTGAAAACAGCAATAAGAATATTATCATATTCGTACTTACGCTCTTATTGCACTGGGAGTGTGATGTATTTGTTGAATCAGCAAAGAATACAAATTGTTTCCCTCATGTCGTCGTGTATTTTTTGACAGGATATCAATATTGCTCGGGGCAAATCGGCTTCTTCCTCGCGCGGTATTATTCTCGATCATATTCCGAACGGTTATAGTTTATCTAGATTATGTTCAATAACATTTTTTGTGTAAAGTAATTGTGATGTAATCTTACTGATTTCACGGTCGATTGTGTTGTTATTAGATACTAGATACTGGAATATTATTATTAGACACTGGAATTAAAATATGTTTGATATTGCGAGGATTATTTCATAAATTAGATTTTTTGTGACATTGTGACACTAAAATCGTTAGATCTTTCAATATAAAATTATATTAATTTTATATTAAATATCTCTATTGTATATTGGCGAGATAGTGCACGCCATCAAACTATCTACGTTTATTTGTCTCTTTTGTACCGTCAATGTCCATTATATTTGATTATGAGTCAGTTATGCGTGACTGAAACTCATGAACTAATCACTAAAATGTTTATCATACTAACTAGCATAACTAATTAGAAAGGCGTCTTTACTTAATTTCGAAAGCAAAGACATGTTACTAGAATCTTTATTAAGAGAGAAGAGCCAAACAAATAAATTAATCTGTCTGCTAAATGAGACAGCAGTCAATAAGCAATGTCATTGACCTCTGAACTCTATCGGGAGTTATTTCCAGACAACAAAAAATAATTACGGCTTATTTTGTTCTATTTCCAAACTTGTTGCTGGCAAGTTAGAAAACTATGGTACTTTCCGTAATTACAATTATTTACTTAAGACTCCAAATTTCGAATGTGTGTAATTCACGCGTTTCAGTCATGTTGCTATAGATATAAAGTTTCCTCTCAAATGAGATTCCTTCAACAAATAATATCTTTGTAAAAAGAAAAAGATTTTTAAACTGAATTTAATTTGCGAAGTATTACAATACTCTAAAGTAAGTTACCAAGAAAAAATACTTGAATCAAGCACCGCGCAAAATAACTCAAGGATTTCCTAGAAAATCTCACTTGTACTTTTCAAAGAAATACACTGAGACGGGTATAAAAGGATAAAATTACGCCCTCGAGGTTAAATGCGACAGATTTCTGCGGTTTGTAATTTTAAAAATTTAATATTACACACGACTGTAATCCTGAAGCGAGTAGGCACATGCTTAATAATAACTTACATTTAATTTTTAAAGAAGTCGGACTCCTTTTAATAATTAGGCAGTCTTTTAATTATAAAATCTTGGTGGTTCATGCGAAGGTATCCCAAAAATAAGGATCTTAACTACAGCTAGAGAAGCTCATAACCAGTTGCGTGCACGGATCGGCAAACGATCAGTGTTTCTAGCAATCTTTGGTTCAAATTTCTCATAGATGTTGACTGACGAGATTGAAATGGCTACTGTTGTGAATACATTTGAGCTGAAAATGCGATGCTGGTTGTTAATAATTAAGATATCAGTTGTAAAATTTCAAGGACGTTTGGACGGATTGAACCACTTTGAGTTTACGTTGATGTTTCATGGCAAAATAATAATATTAAATTAATATATTAAAGTAACTAGGAGATATATTTTCATCTCAATAACACAGCAATTAATCTGTAATTTTTTTTTTTTAATATCTCATTTCTGTCCCACTGCAGGGCAAGGGTCTCCTCCCAAACGAGGGGGAGGGGTTAGGCCTTGAGTCCACCACGCTGGCCAAGTGCGGGTTGGGGACTTTGCATGCCCTCAATAAATGTATAATATTAATTAATCTGTCATAGTCCTATACAACATCTTGAACTATAATAAGAGCTTGCCTATCTAAATTCAGATCGCGTGCAGCGTAGCATTAGCTCGTAGACCTACGTCGTAGACATACGGCTACGAACCTCTGGATATCATTTTTATATTTAGGTTAAGTATATTATTAGTGTAGTGGTCGTAATTTTTGATCATGAGATTCAAGGCTCAGACTAAGTTTGTTAATTCGAAGTTGACCTTGTACTGGGAAAACTTCAACACTACTTACTTTTTCAGATATATTTTTTTATGTTTACAATAAATATAATAAGGTTCCTTTTAGTGTTTGACTGACGCAGTTTATTTGTGTCGTGTTATTATTTGAGGATCCTTGTCTTATAACCTTGTAAACAATTTTAATATGTTTTGTATTATTATAATATGTACAAATATTTCTGTACAAAATTAATAATTAGTTTTTTTAATACTTTTTGGACGATCCCTGATGAAGACATAAATAAGGTCTTTAATATAAATAACGACACCTACGCGTTTTGTCATTCCTCTAACACAACTTTTAAGCCACGGTCATTGACCTTGGAAGCCTTAAGTCAAAAAAATGTAACATTTTTTTTCTAATTCATCTTTTTTCTTCTTCTCCAGAATGTCACGCAAGTCCCGCCAGGGTTACAGCATACGCCACCTTCTCCAGCTGCCCAATGCCCCCCGCAGCCCGCCAAGCGTGCCTCATCCCCCCGCACCATGTATCAAGGTCAGTGAATTCAATAAGATGTTTACAGGTGTTTCATGAAAGGAGTGATGGATGATCGCAGAATGTATTTATTTGACGTTATTGGCTCAGTTTTGAAGCTTATTTGAATTAATATTTTACAGAAGATTGGGTTATTAATCGTTTTGGGTTTATCGATAGAAGTGTTATGATTGGTGGTTATAACAATTTGCGTCCTTTGATGAGTTTTTAATTTTCTTATCATGTGTGGGCATTTGTTTTTTTAGGTTTTTGAAATATTTTATGAACTTGTTTTGTGTATGTATGTGGTGTATTGTTGGAACGGTACAGCATATAAAATACAATAGATACGTCAATTAATGGATTTATGGCTTCAAGAGTTTTTAACAATCAATACGTGTAATTCGCATAGTTCGATTGCAACTTACCGTGTTTTGATATAATGTATATCTTTGTATTGTATCTACACTTTTATTGCAGTAATGAATTCAGATAGTGTTATAAATTTCACTCAAACGTTTAATAATATTAATGGTATTAAAACGGGTGATAATCGAATGCAACGTGGAACGTGCTGCATTTAGTCACGAAGGCTACTAATAGAAAAACATGGCCTCTTTTTTATAACCTTTCAGTCTATCGGATCTCTCACTCACACAGTTGAAGGTTAACAATAATGCTCAGCGTTTAATTCTCATCCCACTCGCTATTATTTTACTAATAAGCGAGGTACAAATATTTTAATACACGAACTCCCACACGAGTTACAAGATTTCCTTTGCCCATTTATAATAAGTAAGACACTCGACAACATATCCGTCAACGCACACATGCACGATAAATCCACTTACTTCCTTAAATAAGGCATAACTGCCTCTTCCCGGAAACAAACGTTTCTAAAACAAAACAGAGATTCATAATTGAACGAGTGAATACGTAGCTTCTATAATGTTCTCATCACGAAACGAGCCAAGTTCTCAGAATGCTATAAATTATTAAGAAAAACAACCAGTGTAGGTAATCGTGTCGTAAGAGTTTGACGTTACCGTGGCGCCCCTGGCGGTGGAAATTTATAACATTTAAAAATAAATTTTAATGTAACCAACACAATACAATCTTGATAAATAAAATATGAAAATTAAATGTAAATATTGTACTTATAAAATTAAAAAAATACTTAAATATTACCAGAACATTTTACTTTTTTCGCAACAGCGCCCCTAGCGGTGAAAATACGAGTTGCTGTTAAAAATGAATATTATATGATTAAAACTTATTTTAAAACCTCCTTTGTTAAAACTTTGAAATACTAATACATTATATTGTTAAAAATCTATCTGTATTATAATTAATTTCTTT
Source organism: Anticarsia gemmatalis (assembly GCF_050436995.1). Taxonomy (NCBI): domain Eukaryota; kingdom Metazoa; phylum Arthropoda; class Insecta; order Lepidoptera; family Erebidae; genus Anticarsia; species Anticarsia gemmatalis. The sequence continues at coordinate 4,432,901 of NC_134748.1, read as the reverse complement.
TAAATTTGCTATCATGTAACTTACTGTATAGAGCGCGACAAAAGTTTGGTAACTGAGACCGTTTCTCGACTTGTGTTTCAACCCTCGGAGGAGGGTTCTTAAGTGAGGACGCGTAAGCTTCACGTAGTTCTTACAATATTACTGAGATGGCGCTGTTCTAAATGTGTATCATGTTACGTTTCGTTAGTACAATGTCCCTAATAATGTAGTGTTATTCTATATCACAGTTACTTTCAGTTCAATACTTAGCTCAAACTTTTTAGAGTTTTGCAATACGATATGAAAAGTAGTCTTTATTAGTTGTAAAGTTAAATATTATATACTTAAACTTATTTCGTGATTGGTGAGACCTAACTACTCTTTATTGGCTTTAAGTTCATTAAATAGCCAAAAAATAGTAAAAATCATAAATTATTTATTTACTTATCAATATCTCACGTTGACAAACATCCCCGTATCCACTTGATAAAATAATTAAAATTAATTGTCATATTCAAAATAAATAAACTTCTGAAAAAAATCTGTGGATTCCTATAAGTTAATATTAGCACATTATAGAACTTGGAGTTCAATCACACAAACTGATATTTTTAATCCTTTGAATTTATTGCAATGCGCAAAAAGTTATAATTAAGACAAACATCGGTACTTGCTACTTGCTTTCAAATCCTCGGCTATTGTGTAACTATTAGGATAAATATTGACTTATTTTTATCCGAGGTAAATAAAGGTACCTACAGTCAGACTTCAACAACTTTTGTACTGTTCTCAAGAAATAAAACCGTTCCTAAAGTAGGTATCCTAACAAAATACGTCCAATAAATTGCCGGCACAAACAAATAAATCAATCAAATTGCCAAACGGGGTAAACAGGATTCCTGTCCAAAGCAAACGTATTTAGTTCTCGTTAGTTAGCTTGACCCTACCGCCCCCTGTCGCATTCCTAGTGGAACTATTCCGAACCTTTCCGTATTTATTTACAAAGCAAATCAAGTATTTATTTATTGGCGATCGCTTTGATCGACGAATGACCTCGGACAAACATACGATTGTCGTTACAAAGGGTGATGTTGGATTAGAGTGGATTTTACTCATACTACAAGTTTAAATGCTTGCTGTTTTCATCATAAGTACGATGTATTTTCGTTCAATAGTAAAATTTGTTACTATAAGATAATATGTTATTGTTGTTATGGATGTCATTAGCGGGCTATTATTTACATAAAAAAATATTTTTAGAATGTGTGATTTTATAAAAAACACTTAAGCAAAAATAATTTCAATTACGTTCCTATATTCACAAGCGTTTTAATTTTCTGCTGTAACTAACTTTTAATTAAAGTAATCAAAATAGTTGCAGCGTTATTAATTTGAATATAAATGTTTTAGATAAATGAAGAAATACTTAAACAACAATAGAAATGAAAATTCTATGTTTTTCTGCAAAACGCGCCGAGATTTTGTATTCCTCTCAAACCATGACCTCTATAAAAGCCATATATTATTCCCTTACCATCTTGTCCATACATCAGCCAACGTTTCATAAAAAGGGTTTTCTTTTCACGGGCCGCTACCGGGCCGGGTTCAAGCCGTCTTTGGGCTCACTCGGTCGTTTGTCTCGCTTCTCATTCTTGGAAGAATTAATGTCTTTATGGGGGTCGAATTCTCTTGTGTGATACCCCTTCTCGTGTTTTACGTGATTTTAGATGGACGATACGGAATGTCGTTTGTTTAATTTTGATGTGTTTTAGAAACAAGTTGTTTGAAAAGCAAGTAAAAAAAAAAATATAAGGAGACAGCTGCACTTTTGCACTGCAGCTGTTCTTCTGCTAAGTGCAGTAAACATCGACCAAAAAAAAATCGATTTAGTTTAATCAATAATTATGAATACAGTTTTAGTTTGAGAAAAATGAAAGGAACAAGAGAACTATTTTCAATTTAAAAAAATATTATTTCGATATTTTATATATTATATTCCATAATATTAAAATATATAATACTTAACGAACGTCAAAAAGCATTTCATGTCTTTAACGTGAAACCATATCGAACATAGGAAACTCGTTTGCCATTGTATTAACATTATGTACAGAGGAATTCTATAGGTGTATATTTAAACAATAAATTCCCGTGAATCCAGCGAGTGTTAAGTGATTAAGCGCTCGGCGGGCGGGCTGAGGGCCGCTCTCTTACGACGGTTTGTTAAAACAAATACTGAAATAGTGTTGTTACCTCAATTTTAGTATCGAAATATCATAGAAGACTGAATCAATTCGTAGACGTTCGTAGCATTAAGCTACGTGGCGTAGCTCGTAGAGTGTTTACTGTCTACGAAATTATTAAAGATTTTTGTAATGATTTAGAAAATTGAACAATTAAAGCAACAGTTTTTATGTTAAGTTAGGTGAGGATTTAGATAAAGTACATTAAATTCTAATTAACATTAAATTCAAAATAAGAAAAGGCTTGCTAAAGATTTTTTTAAATTAAATTTAGACGCTTATATAGACAAACATTTAGTCAGAAATGCAAATATTATTTATTCTTATCGACAACTTGCAATCTCATCACTAGTTAGAACAAGTGCAGTGGGTGTTGATGGCTATATTTCTTTCGTCCAGCGCCTTGGTGATAATTTACCGCCCGTTGCCCACCGGCCGATTGAAATGTAACGACTAATTCTTATTTATTGCACACGGTCAAACGAAATACTGCGATTCGTTATAGATTTGTTGGTTTTCTAAATCAAACTAGAAAAAACAGAATAACATAAATTTTATTTGTAACAATTATTTGTTGGGTACTTACACGTAATTGTTACAAATAAATTTGTTGTCAAGTTATATCCTGAGATTCATTGTAACTATTTTTTCAAAAGTATGTACATTCATAAACAAACATTTTTTTTACTTCAAGTAACCTCTTTTAATCGATATTGAAATAAGCTGCTTTGGGCATGTTGTGTTATAACTTCGTGTTTTTTTTTTGGAAATCCGTGTTTAAGCTCCAGAATGGCTTATTACTGTGGAAAACAAAAATTTGGTACAAGAAATTGAACCAAAAAACTTTTGAAACCATTGCTTAATTGATCTAAATGAAAGAAAGTGATGATGATGTTGATTATAATACGAAAATCTTATTGTAGAAGTTCTCAGTGTCATTCGACAGGCTTTTTGCTTTCAAATTGACTCTAGAAAAGTTGTAAAAAAGTTTTATTGCTATCGACAGTTTTCTTCTGTTGATAGAATAAGAGGAAGCACTTTTATGATATTTCTTGGTCTTATTATTTGCCACAAGAAGAATATTAGTTGGAATTTCTTTTGACGCCTTAAAAAATAAGGAAGAGTTTGGTTTGTTTTGCAAAACCTTTCCTTAGCTATCGTTACTACAATTTTAACACAAACTGCATCGAACGTGTAAGCAACTTATATTAACGACACAACACTCTTTCTTCCGTGAAAGTAAACAATAGATCTCAGAACACAAACACAATCAATTACACATCGGGCCACATAAAGTGCACAGTTCGCAATATATTACGATGGCACGATTCAAGCGCGATATTGTTCCCGTGCGGCCACTTGCCGATAAACGCCTCTAACGTTTGCCGATCACGACACTAACGCGTTTGGCGATTGCCAATTTTTCTAGTTAATCGTGTTGGTGCGTTGTGTAGGTGCTTTAATTTGGCCGGTAGTGTATTGTGTTTTGTTATGCTTTGAAGGGCTAGGAAATAAATTGTATTATTTGAAAACAAAATATACTAGTCACTTAAAACTAGCAACTATAGAATCACAAATAGATAGTACGTACGAATAGACTCAAATTTTAATTCTTACGAAAGTTTTTCAGAAAGTCATTGTCTTTCGTATGTACAAAAGGTTCTATTGTTAGACCCGATTTTGATTGTATTTCTTGCAGGTTAAAGGGCCGGGCCATCATCAATAAATAACCTGACTACAAATTATTGTTTAGCAGCTCTTGATTTTCTTCGTCAATTTAATTCTTAAACGCGAACAAAAATATCATTACAATAGCACAGCTAGAGCAGTAAATTTAGTTAAACACGCTGGTACATGACAGCGTGGTACAAAGTTCTATGTAACATTTTGTCTCACAGCCGCGGCTTCGCGACGTGACCCACCGCCGCAGAATGCCAACCACCTAACGAGTTTTTGAAAGCACCCCCTGTCAGGGACGCCATCTTAAAGGGATTTGCACTTTGTAACTAAATTGTCTTGGAGAAATGGATATGACCAGGATAGTGAGGCTGGAGTTAAACACTGAGTTTTAGGTGTACTTTCTTTATATACATTTGAAGGATTAAAGGGTGGCCCCTAAAATGTATGTACGTGCAGTCACAATTGGAGAACAACTTTAATGAGATGTATCGTGATCCTGTTTCGCTGTACCACGGCCAATATCTTCTCTTGTGCTATCGGTAGGACATTATAGCAGCAGAGATGCTAGATTTACTCAGATTTAGCTAGTTTCTACACTGTGTGACACTACTTGAAAATATAATAATTTATGCCAACTTTTCGAAGACCTTGTAGCACAAAAAAATAAAGTTAACTTGTATATGTACTAGGTAATACCATCGAATTCGAATATGGTTCAAGAACGTGATGCATTTCAAATATACAATATTCTTGGGTTCATAGTTTTAGGATTAATCTTCATTGCCTTGTCATTTAGACAGATAGTCTTACCCACATACATTATTAGACGCATCACCGTTCTCAATCCATCCAAGATCCGCGATGATCCGTCCATTAAGTATTCATCTCGCGACATTAGTGGCTGCCGTTATTAAAACCACCTGTAAATCCCATACTTGCGACTTGTCGACGCTCCACACGTACGAGGGGGGTTTGCTTCGTCGTCCCTTCCGCCCTTGTGACTTTTGTCTCGAATCTCAGCGCACGTCTTGGACATCGGGGACACGTCTTACAGAATTAATAATAAGCTAAGAAACCGGGTGCGGTTTGGGCCACAATGTGCCGAAATTTCTTACCCTCATTAAGGGCCCTCTGCACTCACCGCGCGCTTCAAACTTTAGACGTTCGCGCTCGCGTTCGCCCGTTGTTTATTGGTGTTGGCAACATTGCGCTGCTTGTAACGGGTTTTAATAGTCGAATTAAGAATGTTCTAAACGTTTGTGATGCGTTTGCCGCCGTTCAGGTGATTTGTTTTATTTTGCCGCTTTAATTTGACACGCCTTTGTTTCTGTAAACGCTACCACCGTCATTGAATTCACAACACTCTTACAACAAATGTACATAATGAACAAAGATTTTCGAACAAGTTTTTCACCGATTTTTGTGGTAATAGGTATCTAATTTTATTCAAAACCAATGAAACAGATAAAATTAATTGAAGTTTTTTTAAATACCTTTCTTTTCATTGGTCCTTCACAACTCCTTCTTGGACAAATCCTTCTTGACACAATCAACCTTCAGTCACATAAAGTAATATTCTTGAAATATTCACGAACAAATATATCGGTTGTCTTAAGTTGTTAACAGGAGACATTTCGGTAAGGGTTTCGTTGACAATGTCTTGTCACCTCGGCCTCGGGCTATGATAGTTGAGGGAATAATAGTCGTAACGTTGGATCATAGATAATACTCCTTGTAAATGGAAATTTTGAGTTTAGGAACTGTTGCAAGTGTTTACGTTTAGTTTTGATGTTGACGTTTTACGCTATAGAAAATTTCTCTTGTTATTCTATGTTTTGATTCATACAAATAAATGTCAAACCATAAATCTTTCAACAACCCAATTTTACCTTACCTATGAATATACATGAAACTTAACGAAATGGTAGATATATGTAAATTAAAACTACATTTAGTGTAACCACTCATCAAATTAGAAGATGCCTCCTTAACTCCATTTCAAAATCGTATCTTTCATCTAAAACCATGACTTTCCAAGTCGTGTGTTAACCCCTTTAGCAGCCATTAAGCGAAACGAAAATATTTCCAAATGAAAATCTCTTAACATGAAAAGACGAACCGTTAAGACGGTGCCCTCTAAAAGGAAATTCATAATCATTTCACAAGGTATGGGGTTGGTAAAATCGAAAGTTCGTTTCAAATTTCAATTACTTATTCGTATGCGTGTACTAAGGAAATGAAATAACACTTAAATTTGATTTACGGTAGAAAATATTCAAATATAAATGAGATATTGTTTTCTTGGGTGAATTAAGGCGTTTTGTACTCGTACGCACGTGGGTCCGTGTAATGTAATGCTATTGTAATTATTCACGGCTGTTGATATTGAATTATACAGAGATTTATTAGAATAATGAATTATGGATTACTTGTTATGAAATCAACTTTTTTTATTGACGTAGCTCACATCCAATTTAAAAGAAAAATAAATCTTGATAATATAGTTATTATTACTTTATCTTAATCCTTGTTACGTTCAATCTTCAGTGTACAATTTTGAAGTAACCTTGTAATAAGTGTAGCGAAACTAAAACATCGCTCCCAAGATCGTAAATTAGAAAAAAGCAATTTGCCTCCCCAATTTCCAAGACAGATTTCTTTAACCAGCAAAACAGAACCAAGCAAGCTAATTACTTAAAAAAACACTCATCACTCACCAAAAGTTACTGTTAATGTTGTACACAAAATTCACAAGTTCCGTCCGTCTTAACTTAGCGTAATCTTGGCGTTATTATAAAGCACCTACGGCCGGGGCGGCTGCATAACAAATTTTATTTCCTTACCAAACGTCCGTACAAAAACAGAACAGGAAAGTTGGGCGTTCCTCCCGCGATCCACCCGTGAATTTATATCGTCGGCCAACAAGAAAACAAAAGTGGAGTCGCGCCAAAGGTACATTATCTTAACAAAGTACAGCAATTAGGTACACGTTCTACATCTGACTCTAATAATTTAAATATGATAAAACAAAGTAAGACGAGGCGAAGAATAAGGCGGGCCCCAGTTAACTTATTTATAAATTCTTCGTGTTTTCTCTGAGGCAACCCTTCCCCCACATTATAATGCAATGAAAGGGGCACTCATATAAGTATCGCGGTGATAAAGGCTAATCCGCCTTAAAGGAATCACTGATCCTTATTTGTTTGGTTATAACTAAGTTTGAGAGGATATGCAAGGTCGAAATACACTGGAAATTTAATTAAAGTACAGTTGGAAAGTTCTGTTTGGAAAGTTTTAAGACTAGCTTCCTTGATACTATCTTTGTGATTTTCAAAAAGTCGAGATAAAGAATTCCAAGTTACTTAATGTTAAAATGAACTGCGCACTAATCTCAGTGCCCTCGTTTTGTCAAGTTTAAAACAAAGATAACTAGATGAAAATTATTGTTTAGTTTAAACTTTAATATACCATTTTGAAAATAATTTTGCCCATACGGATGTATTTCTTCGAATGCACTTCGAAAACGTACCTGAACTCATTCTCTCATACATATCGTCAAAACATCCAGAAGTTCTTTTACAACTAAAGTTTTGAATGCACAACTAACAGACTCGCAGAAGTCAAATCCATCCATCAAGGAAGCAGAACGCTGATATGATCGCTTTGTACGTAATATCTCTATAATTGTGCTATAGTTATCCGCAATTCAGAGCAAGTGGATCAAACAGCTTTGTTCATAGTTCCATAGTACTTACGAACAAAAACAGACAAGTAGAGATCAATAGGCCACAATCCTTACGGTAGGGGCGGGTAGGTATAAAATTACAGATCAAAACTCTATCGAGACGTTAGCCTTTATTCGGAGTCAGCAGAGCGCGCTATCAAAGAAAGTCTACTTAGGAGTTAGCGTCTTGGGTCGCCAAGTTTGTTGGCAAGGGTTACGGATGCGGGCAGGGCGTAAGGGTACGTTTTTGAATGTAAATAGTGGCGGCCTCGTATGAATTAAATTTAAGTAATTAATGGGTGCCGCGCGGTCGGTGAAAGGTCGTCTATGTACCATTTAGATAATGTATGAAGTTTTGTTTGGGTTAACGTCTTGGGAGTTTTTGATTGCGACTCTATCTTTAATGTTTTCAGGAGTTAATCTTTATTGGAAGCTTAAAAACCATGATAAGAAAGCACAAGATATAAAACTAAGCAAGGATTACGAGACTCTTAAAAATATCGTATTTTATAGATAATAATGGTAATTTTTCCACATTACCGTGGGCAACTTCAAAATAAGTCAACCTAAAAATAGCCAGCATACGTACGTATTAGTAAACCAAACTAGCTCAAGAAAGCTGTACCCACTATTCTCAGTGTTTTGTGTACTAATTTCATATTAATCTGCTTCGGTCCAAGGGGCTGTAGGTCATTTATTAATTACGCGGTACCTCTCGGGTGTGTGGGGTCGCAAAGGGCGCCTATATTTTAAGACGCCGTCATCTGGCACGGTATGTGTACACTCGGAAAGATATTTATTACTGTAAGAGCACATTATCTGGCCCGCAAATGTGTTGAGATGTTTCTTAATAGGCTTTTAGTGTTCTTTAATTGTAATGTGCTGATGTTTGGATGGACGAAGTGAGACACTTAAAGTATCGGCTGTACGCAATAAATGATGTCAATCAAGAGCTTTGCGAATTGATGATTTATTACCAAATCTGAAAGTGGATTTCTATTCGCAATTAATTACTGTAGTAGATACTACAGTATAGAATAAAATTTATTGATGCTTTATTATCGAATCTGAACGTAGTTTTGTGTTTGCTTAATAAATATAGATCCAGTGTTGTGATACTCATTTATGACATAAAACAGATTGATGGGATGAGCTTACTACCAACTACCAACAACGAACCAAATTAAATCTTAAACAAATGTGTCTAATATATCGCGAAAATGTATTGTTTCTTTACATATAAAGGTACAGTGGATCATTTTAAAACAATGAATTTGTATATTGCATTAACAGTAAGGCAAAATTAAGGAAAAGCCTTAATAAGATATTATTTACCGCCATTAAACATCAAACAACAACCGCTCCATAATAACTCAGCTTTATCGTCGGTCAATAATTTCAAATGCAGCTCAAATTATCAAACGGTATACTGTAACGCCTTGAGCAAGTCGATGGCTCTCAAAGCTCTAGATACGTCTATGGACGGTAACACGATCAAAGTGTTCCGTACTTTGGCGGCGTAATCGACAACGGTGAACGAAGAGTAAAGTCGCTTCAGACTGAGTACGCGTTTTATAGTTATGTTGATTAATTCTAAAGTTTTGTACAGTTGCTTTTGAGATGCTTTTTGTGTAGGAGTTCCTCGTGCAGGTAACAGGTTGCATTCAAAGGTTTTTATATAAATCAGTGACGTTAGTTTGTATGCAACAGTGACTGCTGGCTTAGTAGAATTCGTAAGGTGAATATAAATTTAATGAACCAATAAAATATATAATTTTTATGTTAGTGAAATATGGCTCAATGGTTTTAAAATGTAACTAAGTTATTAACAGCATTCGTGTGTCAACGAAGTGAAAAAATAATAAAAATATAATCTAACCCTCGCTTTTATTCCATTAACGCATTCATTCACCTGTCAAAAACTATTCTATCAAAGTCGCAGCGAATCACCTGAACAATGTGAAACGCCATTTGTTTCGCGTTAAATATTCAAAGAACAAGACGGGCGAGTCTCCAGGGTCGAAAAGACCCTAGCGGGCTCCGGGTTAACCCGCTAGCGCTCATGCGTCCCTAATTTCCGATTTGTCGGCCGAAGGGTTGACTGATTAGCATCTGACTTGTCACGAGGCATCACCTTTGTTGTTGTGTCCTCACATAAATGATTTGTGCTATTTCAAATGTGAAATTAGTGATGAGTTGATAATAATTAGCTGTCGAATTTAACGTCTTTTGTTTTCAAAGGGCGATTTGATACTATCGACTATCGGAAACTGGCTTGCTAACGACAAAACAAAATTAAGTTTTGCATTTCATAGTTTTACATACAAAAATATTTCAATTTTCAATCAGCGCTTCCAGCGGGTGCCGAAAGAACTAAGTTTAATGTAGATTTTAAGTGACAAACTCTCAATATTCAAAAATATTTAGTGAAAAAGATCGCACTACAGAATAAAATCAGTTCATATTTTGGTACATTATGAAATGTAGTATTTTGTACAGTAGTCGTATAATTTGGAATTTAGTATGTAATAACATCTAATATTAGTTTAGTTTTAGACAAGTGTTGTTTTCAGTTTCAAACTGTTTATTAGAGACCAAAATACTACTATGACGAGACAATTAAACAGAACTGAATCGAGGGAGTTATACGAGTATAAAATAAAGTATCAATTAGAAAATACATAAAGTTGAAATAAGTTAAAAAGTAGGAGAATTTTTACTTGATATTTTATCTGATTTCCAATACCTAAAATAAGTTTGAGTCACAAAAATTTGGCAAGTTCTCTAAAGAATAAATTGCGAGATTACATACGTACTGTAAAGAATCCCGGGCATATGCAGTGCTTGTAGTTGAAAACAAAGCCATTTTCCCAGGTATTTTGCGTTGCCAGCACACGTACAAGTTGCAAAGTTATTAGCCATCAGATAGCGGGACAAGCAATTGAATATTTCAATGTATTAAGCTTGCTTTTTGGAAATACGACATACTTTGTAGTCTAGACATTTTTATACGATAAAGTTTTGTATGTATGCCAGGGGCTTGCGTTAAATGATCACTCGCGTACTTTTTTATCAATTTGGAAATTGAATTCTGCGCGCTATCGTGAGATGGCAACACGAACTATGTACTTCTGCTTCTATGAATAGATTGTAAACATATTTCAACGCGAACATAGAAATGTTAAAATATGAAAATTACTATTCAGATATAACAGCTTAGACATGATTAAGTGGGGAAACTACAATTAAGCTTTCACTTTGTCACTCTTACCTAATGTCTTACAACGAGTATTATACATCACAACCAAGAAAAAATATTGTTTTTTAGGTCTCCATTACGACACTGATATCGCGCGATACATTTCAGTCCAACATGAGATATAACAACATCCTATGTAACACTTCATCTACCCACTTTACACACGCTACATTGTGTTGAGTTGATAATGACTATCAGAAAAAACTCGTGGGTAGTGTAAATCGTCCGCATCACGGAGGGGTCCGAGCTTCCAGCGCATTACCCGCCAACGACACATGTGATCCGACTGAACACCTCATGAATCTGTCATTTATCATCACTTGGGCTTTAGGCATTGTCATCATTACTGTTTGTTTTCTGTGGGTTTCTTTCAGTATATGTGGTTTAATAAGGGAGTTTCAGTAGCCACATATTTGGATTATACAAACCTTGCGATTTTCGTCTAATTTAGAAAATAAATATCATGTGAGTCATTGTAAGTACTAAATAGAATGTTATATTACGGTGTCTTTTATCATACATATTTGAAGACTTATGCATGATTTAGGATTGCATAATGCAATACCAAATCTCAAACAGAACGTATCTGGTAAGACGCAAAGTATTAACTTAAACTTTGATATATATGCACATTGCAAAATAGCAATTCTCTGAAAACGTATGGAGCTGTACCTTAAACGACTTATAATACAATTGGACTCAAATATTTATAAATAGCACGGAATTAAATAATATTACCTCTTCATTACAATGTAAACACTTCCTTCCTAGTACTAGGAGTAATTCCAACGATGGAACATTGGTGGTTGGAAATTTAAAGAGGAGAGCGCAACGTTGGGCTGGCGACGTATCGGCTGTCACATTACAGTGCTGGTGTTATTATCAAACTTTTTGAAGGGTCTCCGGTCGCCGGCGCGACGCCGTGCCCGCACGCCTCTGCGGAGGAAGATACGAATAAATGGAATATGCTTCTACGAAAGAAATGTTATTAAATGATACTTGTTCTATAAACTTCATGGAGTTTGTACTATTGAAGATGCAACTAAGTCTGCTATAAAGTATACAGAAAATTATATTGAGTATCTGAGACAGTCTAACAGACAGAAAGAAGTAAATCGACCAAACATGTTCAAAATTCTGCATAATTTTTCAGATGTCCTATAATAGGGAATAATGTAGTATTATGAATTTAATTGATTAGTTTAAGTGACTTATTTTCTTGTACTTTACCTACTTCGTAATTTACCTCGGTGACTTATTTACTAGTTACTTCGCAATTAACCTGCTCATTCCTAATTCTATTGAAGCATCTAATACTTAAAACAGGCGGTACCTTTATAAATATTTTATTGGCACAAGCCGACTCCACAGCATCCACCCACGTCCAGTAGCAGTCCGGGCGCATATGGTAATTTCTTATTCCAATAGGAAATAGAGGCGGTCACTGGCAATAATCCATCACTGCGCGTTTGTTTGTCCGGCCGGACATGTTTTATGTCATTTTACGTATTCCTTACAGGTTTTGATAAATATTTGTTTCGTTACACTTTGGACAAGCCTCGAATTGAATATCCGGAGCTATCCGGAGGGTTAACTTGTTTTGTGATTGGCGGGTAGTGACCGTCTCTTGTTTTTTCGCTTGAATTATATTTGAGACGTGTGTTATTTGTTTACGTAATTTTGATATGTATTGGACATGTTATGATCCGATGATTTATTCAGAGCTAGTAGAATAATGTTTGTAACAAGTTACTCCCTTGGCGCACGCTGCAAAGTTAATAGCTGCTTTTATATATTGTGTAATTTTCACTTGTTAACTATGTACCAGATAATTAATTTATTAAATAGTAGCTATAGCTGCTAAAGCCACTATTTGCTAGGAGTTAATATATATTTACTTTTCCGTAAAAGTTCTTTTTACACAGTCAGAAAGTGTAAAATATAGTTCTGAGTTGCATGTAACTTAGCTTTTTCTTTAGAAAATACGGTCGTAACGACATCTTCGGCAGTCACTTACATTTCTAAATCAAACCGTTTTCCAACTGCAAACACTGTGTCACAATGTAACACATTTTCGACACACAAAAACACATATTTTGTATAGTTAAGACATAAACATAAGCTAAAAACTGTGTTGCTCTAGTCCCGCGGGCCTTTCGTCATTATACCCACGCAGCGAGGCTAAGGATCGCATGCATACAAAATCGGGCCTTATCAGTTATGCATAATGTGGAGACCCCAAAGGTGGGCAAAATATTGCAGTGCCCGTAGACGACAACACTGGTTATAGGGTGATGTTTTAATTTTATATTATATTTTATAACTATCATGTGTGTAGTTCGAAGAGTGAAGGAATGTTACAGGGTTTGTTAGTAATCGTCACGGTTACCAATTGCATTGCACCAAAAGTGATGGGCTCGGTTTCTTTGCGTAACTGATATTTTGATGCGTTTGGTTATGCTCTGCTCTGTGTAGTAAAGTCTTAATATTTGTTTTTGCGGACAAATGTTTAGACTTCTACAATATTTTAATAATTTCATTTTGACGAAATATTGAAATCAGTTCTGCGTATCTGCTTGTCCTTTGCAATAGTAATATCAATGAATAATGCAGATTATATTTTTGGGTGGCACAAGAAACATATTTTTAACTCAATACGAAAACTTAACCGTCAATGATTGAATCCACTTCGCATTCTTTCCCTCTGAGATACATTTATACCACGACCACGCCAAGCAAACATTATTAAGAAAAACTTTAGTAACGACATCACCCTGTACAGTGGCGGCATGTATCTACGTCACTCGTGTCACTCTGATGGATTTTGTTCTCTGATTCTATTACTGTTTTTTATTTGTTTATTTGGACCGCCGCCGGCCTTGTTCATGAATATGAATGTCGGGTTTACATAGTGGTTGGTTCGATTGATGCCTCTGAATCATTGGAAGAATTCTTTAACGAAATATTTTTTGAAGCGGTTACAAACTTTTATTTCATTATTATTTGCATTCCCAAACTTATATTGCTACTAGTATGTATTATATTATTACGCTAGCTCCTACGAAATCATCTTGGGGTGTATTTATAATAGAAAAAAATCTTGTCATGTAGCATAATATAACCAATTTCGCCCATAATTGAGAGAAAATATCTACCGAAGTACTGATGCATTACAACTGGCATTAATTAGTTGAAGAGGCCTTTTTTTCTACGACATAGTGTAGGTACATATAATTTTTTACATACAGCATTGTTATATGCGATCATTAGACGAACAAAAATTATACTGTTTACCAAAAGTATCACCACTTAAGCCCTTCAACTCGTTACAAATACGCAAAGAAAAGAAAAGATAAGAACGCAATAATGTAATGTCTACACGACAAGTCGGCGTTACCTTTAAGCATTGACAAATGAGTACGATTACTTATGCCATGTCTTGTGTGAACACACCTTAATAACGACGCGTAAAAAAAAGATTGACGGGCTTCAAATTCAAAAGCACACGCTCTTTTGACATTATTTATTACCTAGTTGACTCTGATTATTTATACATAGTTTCAACAACTTATTAGTAAAGCAACTACCTATTTTTAAAATATAAACTTGCATTTTTTATCTCATAGATAAAATTTCAAAAATCAAATCAGTGGCAAAGACTTTAAAAAAATTAACCTTAATTTGATCTTCCGAGGTTTCTTTCACAGCCCCATCTCTATAAATTCGTGTCCCTATAACTGTAAAACAACAGCCTGTCTATCCGCCCTCTGAGATCGGTTTCCAATTAACACGAGCTCAGTTCAGTCTCATTATATTTTTAATTTGGGGGAGGAATCCTAAATTAAACAGGCCGCCGTCAAAGGACATCGTTGCCAACGATTAGAGCTAAATAATTAAAGTCCTCGGCCATCTTCTCAGTCGTTAGCAAGCTGAGAGACCCAACAACTTCGTAATTTTGATTTAGGTACTACGGTACCCTAAAGTTCTTTTAACTTTCGTTGCGTGACTTCCGCGGGTGTATTTTCAATTATATTTGATCAGGGTACCGATGCATTATATAGTGGGGTATAGGTATTTTTAGCGATGCGCTGTCTTTGCTACGGTTTCCTTGTTTACCTTGAGATAATTAAGAAACTTTTTTGAGACTATTTCCAAATTAAGTCCAAGGGATTTTGTTCTCGGAAGGTCCGGAATGACGATCTTCTTATTGGGTATGTATAATTTGTTAGATCCAATGTGTATATACAACCACAACAACTACACTTTGTTCTATACTTCACTACATTTAACAGAATAATAACAAACATACAACAGCAATAATACCTACAAAAAAGACAGAGTAACTATCAGCTCTATCATGTGTCACAATAATCAAACGCCACTATATTTTCTTCCGCGTTTTCAATCAAAATACAAAACAACAAACAAAAACTACTGAACTAATTTACTTCGCACAACATAATTGTGTTTCTCGAGCGTCAAGAATCCATCACCTTAAGTGAGGTAGCTTATAAACTAAGTTTATAAATGTAAATTTCAATTGAGTCTAGATGTGTGAGCCGGGCTGGTTTGCATGTAAACAAGATTCATCACTACTTCACTATTCTACTTAAAATTCCTTTAATTAGTTTTGTAAACTTAGACGATATTATTTTGGGGAATATAAAGGAAGATTGTAAATAGAAAGACTATAATAATGTTAAAAATGACATTTTATTTATATTTATTTGCTCAAGTTCTATAATGGATAATTGATTATATTACCATTTCTTGATAAAAAAATATAATGCCTATTGCACAAGACAATTGGAACTTAAGATCTTGTGATTCAGTACTAAAACAACACAAACCACTGCGAAATATACTATCAATTTTGACTCCTTAAAATGTGACGATAGTACTTAAAAGCGTACATTCTGCCAAATGGTAACATATTTACATCATATTTCTTAATTACCAATTATGAATAAATTCTACTTCCATAACAGATTTAAATTTAATCTAATCTAACATCTTCACGGCACGTCATAAAACATTCAGGCTCATCGCAGAGGTGTCGTTTGTGACAGTGGGTATTCAGACGGAATAAATCCGGATTCCTGGGGTCTACGGGACCCCGGGGAGTGATCCCGACAGAGATGACCGCTCTGAGGTACTCGACACTTAGATTAGACGCTCTTATTATGAAGGTTTTGTAGACGAGCGGTTTTTCTAGAGCGTTTTTACCGCTTGTTTGAATGAGAATAGCTTCAAGAAGATTAATTTACAGTCCGCGAATAACGCGATGGAAATTGTTAAAACTTTCTAATATTGGGTGCAACTTTGTTAATGAAAATGTTTTTTTTTAAACTTGTTTATGTACTATAGCATAATTTCAAAACGTTTGTTTTGCAACCAAAAATCGGATACAACAGTAATCTATACCGATTAGCATTATAACCAGCTAAGATCATGAGCTCATATTAAAGATAAATACAATTTTTACACACCAAAAGTATGAAAAGCAACTAACTAAAGTTCTTTATAGACAACGGTGGCGTTTGAAACGCTCGTCTGCTTACAATTTTAATGTCACAGACAAATGACGATTTGGCCTCATGGCGACTTGAGGGAAGGGGTAAGGGGTAATGTTTACATTTTAATGTAAGAACACCGCACCACCGACGTTCACTCGTTAAGGGGTTATCACGCGTTCAAATTACTCTTTTTGCTTTCTCTATTAATGAACTGAGATTTCATTAAAGTTTAAGTCATTTTTTCCAGACCTTTCTGTGTATATTTTTTCGCAGATTATCCTCAAAGGTGTGTGTTAATTTAATGTGTTAATTTTTAATGTGACGCGAAGGTGTTTTCAGACGATTTGTTTGAATAATTTTGTGCTTTAATGAAGTTTTTTCACCTTTCATGTATACTATTTATTTTAATTTAGTGACTTAGCCGATACCTAAAAGTAAGCACTAACACTAAACGCACAATCATAGTTGTCATTTATTACTTTAATTAGATCCGGTTTTTTATATTTATATTTTGTTACCAAATATAATTATAAAATATTATTTTCTACGTTTGATTAGTTACTTTGCGGGTTATAACTACAAACCGGAACTAAAAAACAAATATATCAGTACAACCCAAACGACTGTTAAAAAAGAGTTCCCAAAGCGATTTGTTTGTAGTCGAACCTTATCCCACTTTGGCAATAACAAGCCCAATCAGCCTACTTCAACAATTATAATCATCATATTTCAACCAAACAGTGCCTTCAAATTTTATTAGTATTGAATCCAACTAAACTCTTTCTGATAATAGCAGTAAAAATATTAAATTGTTCGCAATAAAGGGGCAATAACAATTTCAGTTAATATTAATCGTTTTTCTTTGCGGACCCTTCCGCGATGGCGATTTGCTTTATTTTCCCTTTTATTTGTCCCTTGGGGATAACTATGATATATTTATTATTACTACAAGGCTTGGAAGACACTCGTGAGATGTATTAGGAGGTGCTTATTGCTACAATAAATGTTGAGATTTGATTAATACCTTTATGTGTTTGATTAATGTTGTTATATCTGAAAATATTGCACTTGTAGGTATTTGTATTGGTCTCCTATGTTTATTGGATTTAAGGGTAATAAAATTAAAATTATTATCACTTATAAGCTTTTAATTAACATCTTATAACCAAAATAAATTCATACATACAGGACATATTTATTCAATACATTGTGTTATTGTTTTTATTACGGAATAATCTTCTTCAGCAACTACAAAATGCTCAATTATAAAAGGGCACTATCAAATTCATATTGGTATTTATAGGTCGGTAAGTTAAATAAAACCATGTGGTTTTTTCAAGAAAATAAACATCGTACTTCTTAATTAAACCAATTTTCGCCTATCAATACAGAGCTCAGATATATTGTTAAAAGTTCGCGGCGTAGAGGACGATACGAACAAACAGTCGGACTCACACTTTCAATCGATACCTGCACCGTATGTAAAAGAAAGAAAACGAAATCTCGTTCCGAAACACCGCTAACGACCAAACTGCGTTCTAATCACGGCACGTCAAAAATGGATATTGGAAATTGAATTCGCAAGCCGAATTTCTTTTTTTCTCGAATGCAAAGGGCGAGGGCTGTACAAATGGCCAGATCAACTCAATAAGGGGTACGGCGACGTGTTTACCCGGTACCCGCAAACTGTGCGGGCACTTTTTTACATTTTTCCAAAATGTTATTTACCCCGTGTCGTAAAGGCATTGTGATGCCGGACAATGGTAGGGGATATATCGCGATTTTTTGTGACGAAATTTTTGTTCTTTCCCGGTGTGGGTTTTGTTCTGTGTTCGATTTTGAATACGATTGATGTCGCGTTGAAGCGGAGCGCTTTATACGTTTGGAATTTGAGGTGGACTCATACCCGTCATAACTGTAGTGAATGGAACGCAGTGTTTGTAGCACTATTGTTCAGTTGTTCGCAAATAGTTGACCTGGTTCTCATCAATAAAATTGGTCAGTAGGTACACGCCTTCAGCAAATTTTTCGCAAAATAATCGGTTCGGTGTGAATTGAAACAAAATTGTAATGTAATCGTCATAATAAGTGGCAAATTAATAAAGTTAAATTGAGACAAAGAAAGAAAACTCAATGAGTAAATTGGTTTCGTACAATAGATCTTTACGTTTAAAGCAACGGGCACCTGATGACATCTGTCACTAAATTAAAAAACTATCAAGCTAATGAGTTCATAGCAAAGAATGAAGCGTGCAAAGTAATCACAGCCAGTCAAGATTATAAACGTTGAACTATATGATAGAGGAAATCCCTTTTAATACCTTATTAATAATACCTGCTTTCTTACTATAGTTCGTAAAGGTTTTGGTTCAGTAGATTCCTACTTACAATATTCCTGTTTAAAATTATTCTCAGAAAGTTATTCGTTTTAAACTTGATATAACTAGCTAAGAAGCACAACTGTATCTAAGACATTGTTCCCTTATTCGTCTCCGTTATTCCCGTATTTGTCGAATGAAAGCAATCAGTCATTATTTCACGGTACATTACGCGCTTCACACGGGGTACGACGTACACCTCTCTACGGAACAAGGGATGTGACGGGATAAGAAATACACTGTCATTTTGTTGATTGTCGAGGATCTGCGGAGATAGATTTAAGGTATGTAAATATTCATATGAAGGTTTATCTAATTTCTTAAATGATGTTAACCATAATTATCTAAAAGCAAAATTAATTATGCCTGATATTATCTAGGTATTAATTTAGATATGTACTTAATGTATAACGGCGCTTTCTTTCGAAAAAAAAACGAAACAGAATGTTTAAAGTCGATGCATACATAGATGCAGCACTAAGTTGTACCTAAGTACCTATCTCACTACGACAGAAAAAGTAGTATTTTTTGTATAAAACATGAGAGTTGGAAACGATAAACATCTTTTCTTATCCCTCAGTCATAAAAACATCTTGTTTGTTGAAAACATAATGTTGACGTTATTATGAGTCACAAATCGTTAAGCTACGAGCATCTACGGAGGTAGGTGCTACGCCCTGATCCGCTACGTGTCGTAGCGCCTGACTATTTCAGCTCTCGCTTTAATAATAAAGAAGCAATAAAGTGCTTCGTCCTTACCCGTTTTCAATAAACACCTTTATCGATTATTCAGCCCGCCGTCCATACTTACAGGCTCGGAGCTCCGCCATAGACAGAGAGTTGGCAAACTAATTCACGACACAGGCATAGCTTGCGTCGGGTGGCTGTAGGTGGTCGCCAGGCGATAGCCGGTGGCCGCGGGGGTGGGGGGCGCCTCGCACCACGGGAGGGGGGCGAGGAGTCGCGGGGCGTACTCGCGGCTGGGCGGCGCCGACCAATCGTCGCGAACCACCCACTCGACCCCGCCCACCTCACCTGCGCCACACCATTAAGCCTGCTTTCCTCGTACTTTTTTCACGGACCTCGCATCCGTTCGCTGGCGCCGTCTTTATTTTATTTTCTCCTTTATGCCTCCTTCCCGACTCGCCTCCTATTTTACGCCCGCCGCCGGCGTAGGTAGAAAAACCTTTGTGAATACGAATGCTGAGCAGGTATTACGCTCGTTAGTTACGGGTGCTGATATGTAAAGTAAATAAAGGTTCTTTTTAGCTTTCGTGTAACTGCAGAGCGAGTGTCACAGTCCAGGGTATGGATGGCAGCTCGTGGAGCGATGTCTAATTAAAACCTGAGGGTGGGTGGTGCGTTTGTGCGCGCAGACAAAGTTCGGTTTACGAGTCGTGTCGCGGCGCTGCGGCTCGTAATAAACTTTTAACTTCCATATCGATCCGCAAAAAGTTCCCGACGAAAGTAATCTCGGCCAACCTTGCTCCACATTTTGTTTCAATGGCCCGACGCGGCCGTAGTCGTATGCAAGTGTCCCTACCAGGGTGAACGATCCCCACATCGATGAAGTTTAACTGAACTTGGAAAAAACTTGGTGGAACTTTGTTCGCGCCGCGTGATTAGGAAGACTTAGTTTTGAAGTGAGTTGGGAACTGTTTTTTCAGTTTTGAAAGTGGGTGGCTCAGTTTATGATCCGGGTGAAAGTCGCCGCGGATCGATGAACTCTGCCGGGGTCAACTCGCTTGATCAAAGTTTGCGAGACTAATAACCGAATTTAATACGCGCCGCCGCCGGCTGCACTCCGTCTACACGTTCCGACAATCCTTTGTATACATAATACACATGAAACAATATAACACTTGAAAAATAACAACACAAGTTAAAAGTGTTAATAAGTTTCACAGTACACGTTACTACATACGTATCCCAACGTAATAGGATTACAAATAACGATGTACACATTACTTTTGTAACGTAGATCTAATACCACCAAAACATTAAAGCTTATTGAAAAGCACACACAATTTTAAAACAGATACTTCAGTGGGCTGAGTATTCCTTAAGCTAAATATAAATCCTTTTTCATAACTGCCCTGATAAAAGCAGAAAATTCTGATATTCACTGCCGAATTAAAAACCTGACGCTCTATGAATAAAATACGTTTAAGCTAAATATAAAGAATATATTATAGATCGACAACTGCGCAAAATATTTTTACAGAAATATTCATAAATACTTGTAAGGATATTTCACCGTACCTATTAAACAAAAATAACTTTATTAAACACATGTGTTACTTAACTTCAGTTTGCTTTGTCAATGCCAACATACAAAATACACAATAATATAAGTTTTCCCTGTATTCTCTTATCCCCACAAACAACACACGAGATAGAGGTCGGAACAAAAGAGTGATGAACAAAATCGTTTATCTGCGTATCGCCGCAAGATGTCGCTGCGACATTATCACTAACGAGCGATCGCAATAAATAGCTACGTTACAACAATGTATTAAATGTTGGAGGTTCTGGTATTGAACTAAATATGCTTACTGTACTTGTATTATATTAGTATTGAACAAAATTTGCTTATTGTACTTTATTAGGTATATTCATTTGTTATCGTATCATGTATTGCTGATATCAAATTATAAACGTTTTCGTTTATGTAAATTCCTGTAAGTAGTAAAGTGAAACTTCTTTTTGTAAAACCTTTAAAGGTACGTGTAATAATGTTTCGGCTCTATAAAATAAAAGCGAATGTTGAAAATTCTATGTAAATATGCTTTATGCTAGTTATACTTTGTATAGATACATATCAAATATATTTTGAATTTCTGACCCTGAAATGACCCAAAAATCTTATTGAAAGAACTCAAATTATTATCACAGTAATTATCATTCGATAACAAGTTTTGGCTACACACCATAATACCATATCCACAAACATCACACATGATTGTGTTCGCCCCCGCTTTGAGTCAAGTGTACAGTTCTTATGAAAAGTGTTGGTCAGATAACAAAACTTGTGCGCCGTCAGCTGACTCGTGTCATTACGTACTAGATTAACGTACTAGATTATTGTAGCAACATAATATAATATATTAAAAGCTCAGCCTAGCATTTAATGAAATCCAATCACTTCTTCCTGGTGAAAAATATTTGTTGGTAAATGCAACAATATTATATGCTTAAAAGACATAACTGGGTGCATGCTTACACTTTGATTCTTATACTGCTTTCGATTAAAATAAAAAAAGTAAAAAATCGCCAAATTCAAACATAAAATGAAGAAAATAACTTAAAAAACGTAGAATCGCGAATCAAAAAAAGACAAATTGACAACGACGCAATTGGTGGATATTAATAAATTTATTAGGAACAAGTATAGTTAAGTGTAATATAACTCTATATTCTCTCCTTTGGCGTCAAACACAATTCTAATTGGCGTCCCTTTCTTGTACAACAAATGTAAATACTTGTAACAATTTGAATAACACTAAGACAGTTGTTAACGCGGACCTCGCGGTGTCTTATAAAAGCTGATCAATTATTTGGAATCTATTCATTTACATTTGCAGTACAGGGACGTACTCAACGACAGAGCATTACGAGTTAATTTCTGTTTTATTTTTACTAAGAGTTTTGAAAATAAACTTTCGGTCATGGTCGGTTGAGTTAACTTTTTCAATAAAATTAACTGTTGTTTTATCCAATTCGATGGACACCTTATAAATATTCGTCTCAAAAAGTCTCGTCAATTAAATCAAAGTTAATAAACCAATCCCTATCACTTTCTTTAAATTATATACCTACTTATACCTAATATTTTAATTTGTAAACGAAATTATGATTTTTCATATCAAAAATATGTGCCTATCTATCAAGTCATTAATTATAGTGTTATGATCACATATTTTTTATATAATTAAAACGTGTTTACTAAAAGTCGGATAAAACCATTAAATAAACTAATCTGAAATGAAACATCCAAGTCCATCCCTGTACGTCTAAGACGTCGACCGCAGGCCCACATCGCTACAACTGTTGTTTTGAATATATTTCAATCAATTAAGGGCTAGGTGAGGCCGATAGTTCCTACATAATACCTCGTCAGCCCTCTGAATATTCACTCGATATCTTTGATGTACCGCTCCACGAAGTTTGATAGAAATTATGCATACTGTAGCGGTCTTGCAAGATGTTAGTATGGGATTGTAAATAAGTACCTAAAAGTTCCTTAGAAATTTTAATACTGAACATGCAACAATATAGTTACTTTTCTATCAAAAATACACAAATAGGTTAATCAATCGTGGAAAAAAATGTAGACCAAGATAAATAAATATTATTATGTATGTGTGATGAAAACGAAAATATACTTAAAGTATAACTTTATAGCCAATCGTTTTATGAAGTCTTATATTTTGAACAGTTTCAATTTTCTTTAAATCTTTGGTCTCTGCCTACTCCTGAGGGAAAAAGACGTGATACTATGTATGCATATGTATATTAAGTAGAAAACCATAAAATCGAAATCCTCATATACACCAAAATACACCTACAAGCGCTGTACACTTTTATTTTAAGTACATGCATTTAAATATAGCAAGCCAAACACAATCTCGCAATAGAAATACAAGTAAATCTATCAATAAATAACAACACAAGTTATTTGTAGTTTATAATTCATCTAATCTCTTGTAGACTTCAGGTTGTAAGGTTCTATAAATCACGGGGATAGTGGTGGGCTCTCTTATGAACCATTGTCTCGGGCGGCGGGTAATTAAACAGTGGCCCGATAACCATTATGGCTAGACCTTAGTAATATTGATCTAATAAATAATACACGCTGCAAGATTATTGAGAATAAGCTTTTGAGGTAAATTGTTTCGATTGTTTGAGATAGGTATGTTGAAGCTGGGTTGAGGGTGTTATGTTTGTGTACTATTGGGCTGCCGTGGTGTGTTTTATTTGTTTAGTAGTGAAATGAGATGTTCATCATCATAGTTCTCATCAGGTTAGTGAGTCATTATGTTCGCTATATTACACGAAAGCTCTCTGGCGCAATGTATGTATATGGTGCTTATTGTCTTCATATGCTTTATTTATTTTCAATGTTGTTCATTGCTCGGTAAAAAATCTATTAAACTCGTTTAACCCGAATTGATCAATATGTTATTAGTCCAAACCCTTAAGATTATTTCAATCACATTAACATAGTTATGAAATCTTATCAGTGCACTTTCCGAAAACTTTTCCAAACAATTTCATTTAGCTGCATATTTGTATATTAGGCACGTAGACCATCCATCAGGTGGCACGATCCTTGCGAACCACAACCACATCGCAAGGACCGCAGAAGATGTTAAAATCTTGCAATAAAACTTACAAGACATTCCTGTTGTGGAATGCACGCCGTCCGTTCTCGAGAATTTGCACCACTAAACGCAAGCTTGAAACGTTTACTGTAGTGTATTTTAATAGAAATATCGTAAAGTTAAATATTTCAAGTGTGTGGGTTGAGATTTAAACTAAAATGAAATATTTGAACAGATGCACTGCATTAAAGTAAATTC
This sequence comes from Anticarsia gemmatalis, assembly GCF_050436995.1. NCBI lineage: Eukaryota > Metazoa > Arthropoda > Insecta > Lepidoptera > Erebidae > Anticarsia > Anticarsia gemmatalis. The sequence goes on along the minus strand of NC_134748.1, from coordinate 4,408,540 downwards.
TGTAGTAGAGTTAAGTTGTAATATCTCCGTTATTTAGCGCTTTAAACAAAAGCCTTACTTACAATATTTCTATAAAAACCATTTCAGCATACGCACAATGTGCGATTTGTTTTAATATAAGCAATTAAGTATTAACACGTCCATGCAAATAATGTTGACACAAACATATCTATTCATGGTAACAAACTTTTTTTGTTTTATTAAAACCCTGCTGGCTGATAAAAAAAAGAAAAAAGAAACATTTAAACAAAGAACGGTCCAATGACTTAGTACATGAAATAGTGTTATTCAAAGTCAGTGTATACAGACTATCCTCTTGCCGCGTAAGGCCGGGGCCACATTAGGCGCTAATTGCTTTACGCAAATGTCTGGCGGTGCGTACGGGCACCGGACAAGTGGACGTTACGTTGTTTTCGTAGACCCTTTGGCTGTGATCAAGGGTTGGCAAAAAACGTTTATGCAACTTGTTTTAGCCTCTGATTAGTTACATAATTATATTAAATTTGTTACATAAAAAAATATTCTTCGTATGAGTTCATGCTTGATGCATTTTCAAACACACTTAAGTTCGCCTTTTAAGGGCCGCTACACATTCACGTTGTCCAACACAAAAGCATTATCTCAAATCTGGGATCAGCATCTTACATCATTAACGACTGTCATGTGACAAACAGAAATAAAACAATTTTATTTGTGAACATTATTGGATCTGTCCGATCAACCGATACCAACATCATTGACGAGACAAAAACTTAATCTCACAGCCCTAACGGCCCCAAGATCCTCTCACTATAATGGGGTACAGATTAAATGCGTTGAAGTTAGTAATGCCCCTCTAAAAGCGAATTGTAGTCGGCGGCAATGGTTTATAATATCGTTATCGTGATGTCCAGCTTAGATTAAGAGATACTTTCGTTTGGACATTGCTTTTGAGAAAGGGGGGTTGGGGGGTGCGAGGTATTAATGGAATCAGGACGCGGTCACTTCGGCGAGGCGGCTGGATCGCTCCGCTGATTTTAAAGGATTTCTAGGAATTTGCGACTCGCTTTAAAGTACGTGTGGTGAGTTCGGACTTCGAAAAGCTTTTGGGATGAACTTAATTTCGTGCTACGGATTTCAGTGCGGTGCATAGTATCTTTTGTTGTTTATTGCTACAAGGGTTAATGCTAGCATCAGAGTAGTCTGTTTAGAATATAAAAGTAAGACTCTGTCGCATTCTACACAAATATATGTGCAGAAACCTAGTATGCATTGTCTTTATTTACTTGAAAATAAAAAAAACATTACACTGACTGAAAAAACACAAACGACTGAAAAAAACATAAGTCTCGTAGAAGTACGTCTTAATTTTGAATACCTCAAAAACACTCATTCATATTTTAAATAACTTTACTTCGAAACGAAACTCGATACCCAACGAACCAATACCATTAACTGTTTCGTAAATAAAACTTGCCATCGGCCCGTTATTTTAGTAAATGTAGTGCAAAGAGTAGGGAATGCGAAAGGTTTTTACTAGCGAGGCAAAGTTTTGAACACAATTTGTTGGCGGGGCGGGCAAGCGGGTCCAAATCAAACACATAGCTCCTTTGAGAGCACATCTCTAGTTATGTGGACACGCCACAGCCCGCTGACTATTTGAACTGGATTCCAATGATTCTGTCCGATTGTAAATCGACATTTTACGAATGGTTTTGGTTACGATTTTGTTTGGAATATTTCCAGGTTGATTGCCTCACGCCACTCGTGATGTAATGGATATCTTAACGAGTATGTTCTCATAAGGCATACCAGGTGCAGCTCTATCTTTTTCTTGATCTTATTTCGTGTATTTCGTAACTATTTTCATAACAATAACGATGCAGAAGAGTTTATTCAAACTTTTTCGTAAAAAAAAATATCTAAATTATATCAAATGTTCATTAAGGTTCTTCTTATCTAGGCATCGCAAACGGAACTTAAGCATGTTTTTCATTTAGTAACATAATAATAAGCTACTTTTATTGTACTTCTAGGCGTGTCGTACGAGTATTGTGTCCCGCTGTATGTACAAGAAATGTCTCGAATACAAATATTCGCGTGAAAGTTGTAGGCAGCATATGTGACGTCTTCGTTAGAAAACTTGCTTGCCAAGAGTGGGCGGACTAACTCGTTTCATTCATCGTCTTATACTGCGACTCACTGGGTTTGATGCTCGCTACATAATGAAGCCTAGTTGAAATTACCTTATGATTTTTCAAAGCTTTTAAGTTAATGTTTTAAAACTATCGCGGTTTTTACCAATACATAAGTGCTAAACGGATCTAAAACCCTATTTGTCAGTCAGCCCGTGACCATGATCGATGTAACTTGATTGGAACGTCAAGCCACAAATTAAATATAGTAACCTTAAAACTCTCATTGCGTTAAAGACCGTTCAGCAATTAAATATCTATTAAGGTTCTTGGCAATGCAATATTTCATACTTATAATAATTTAGTTACTAGTAACAACAAAGAAATTCAAGGGGTTTCCATTCCTGCACTGGAAAACTCTGTTCCGAAAAACCATAAGTCTTTGTGAACTAATTCAATATCAGTTGCACATTTGGTCCAACCTTATATCTACTCCAGCTTTAACAAAGACTTCGAATCAAATATTTGTTTACTCAGTACTTGTATCAGTCAGTCATTCATCAATCAGTATGTAGTATATCTAAATCTTCATATCTCAAGCAAGATAAATAAACTCTCAAGAACATCCAACCGCAGTACAAGTACAATCAGTCGGCGCATTACACGAGAAGATGTCCGATGTGGCGTGCGGGGGTGTCACGGCCTGCGGGGGCGGAGAGGGGGTGGGTTTCAAATATGACATATCTGGGAGCCGTCAGCACCGCAACACTGTACCAGAACTTGGTCTGCGGCCAGCACAGATGTGTACGACTGTACACAAGTACACGAGCGACCAAAGTTTTACAGTAGCAAGGGAAAACGCCCCGGGTGAGACGCGCCTACTCTCTGCCGTTATTAGCGACCATTGAGACATGACTATTTACTTACTGGGAGCGCGATATCTCATGTAAGGTATTGCCCAGTGGCTGTTTGCAGCTCTTTTCGAGCGAGGTGTGTATGAGAATGTGTCGGACAATGTTCGGTATCCCCAACCTTTATCAAACTTTATTTCTGCCAGGCAACTGCAGATAATATTACCAGCAAATATTTTATTTTACTTGAATAACAATGCATAGAATTTCAATTTATCACAAACAAACATAACGGCATCTTAAAATTCAATCTAAGTACCCACACTCCATATGACACCTTATTTGAATCAAGAACATTCAATAAGTCCGCCATCTTTTATTATGCACCGAAACTTGGACGCATAGAATTTTCGTCACGTCACTATCCCGTTCAATTTTCAATAGCAAACATTTGGCCAAGTTCTCTCAAATCAAATTTAAAAATATGGATATTTTTATGTAGATTCGTCCCCTCGGTCCGGTGCGGGTGACAAGTGGGCATAGTGTATGGCTAAAGGCGAGGTTTCTATTGTGCATGTGGACCTATTCAATCTTATTTTTGTGAGTGTTGAAATATTTTTGGATTTATTTTTGTGTGAGGTGATTGAGTTTGGTTTTCAATAAAGAGAAATGCTGACTTAAGTAGACCCTTAGAATAAGTACTGCTTTAAACCTATAGGGTAAATAAAGCTTAAGAAATAAGTAAGTCAGAAGTATATTTCTTACATATATTTTTTTACTTTAGTTTAACACAAAACAAAACACAGTAAAAGTCAACCTATTCTTTCTGGACGTATCACTATACAAAAACTTAATAAAAAATCCTTTCATTGTTTGTCAAATGTTCGCGTTTTTTTAAACTACAATGCTTCCTTTTCCTTCCATTTTCGCTGTAAACAACGAGTAAAATTCTAGTGTAGTTTCTTACAAAACTTTTTGTATAGAACCCCTAAGGAAGGACCAATGATTCGAATTTATGCTTTATGCAGTGGAAAATGATAAATTTATGGACGTCCAGTTCCTGCGTCGATACGCCTGTAGTGGAAAATGTCCTGATTTTTATGGTTATTACGGTTACTGCGGCACGTTTGCATAATGCCTGACATTGTCTGTCTCATTTGTTGACACTTTTAGGACGCTGTTGTCACAAAATGAGCTTTGCGGTTGTTGTACAGTGGGAAGAAAAGCATTAACTGCCCTCAAATGTGCTGAGTCATGTGACTTTTTAGAATTGAAAACTTAATTTAATTTATAGTTTGGTGTTTCTGATATTACCAAAATATATCAAGTAAGAAAACAGATATTATTACAACTCTAATACAAAGCCCTTAGAATAGAAATTCTTAGTATTTGTAGCTAACAGAATAGGCCTTCTCGTATCAAAGAACACAAGTTCTAATCCTAAAATATTTTGTATCCACGAGATAAACAAATTCCAGTCGGCTGAAGACAGATGGCGCGGCGGATCACGTAGGACGAACGGCGCTCGCCTTTGCCTCAACCCTTCTTGGATAATATCTTTAAAAGTTTGCCTCAGCCCGCATCTTCCCGGGGGGAAAGCGATCGCTTTAAATTATTCTACCAATCAGATGTTATTAGTGAGGAATAAAAGAATGTGTTTTTGCAGTTACAGAAATAATAAGAATGCAAATAAATGCAAATCTTACTCGTCAAACAAAAACTGAGAGATTTACATCGATAAAGTAATATAGATAATTCTTAATTTGCATGACCCATGTTGAGTTATACCTAGTGACTTATGTATTATAGGAGAAACCAGATTTATTCAACGCTGTAGGTAATGTCGCCGGACAAAATTGTTCAAAATACACTGAAACACGAGTTTACTCAGTTGCTTTCTACGAAATCCAATATAAGTCCAGATGATGCGAACTTCACAAACATCTCAAATTCTATTCCAAAAGGCTATCGAGTTCAAAGCAACGACTCAATTCGTTTAAGAGTATTTAATTCAAACTTAATTTCAGTGAAAAGATTATACACCACGGGGAGGATGATTGATTTAATTATTCTACTCCTAAGACGTGTCCTCTCTTATAATTACGCTTCATTACTTAAGCATCGCTTTATACTGACTAATTACTTAATAGAAGTAACGAGTTATTTCCATCTCAAAGTTGAACCTTGGAAGTGGAATGTAATCAACATTAAACGGGGTCGGAAAACGAATTATAGAGGAGAAAATAAATAAGATCGAAGGACGGCTCAGGCTTGTTTGCCTGAGCTAATTCTCTCCGCCTTGATACGTCTACAGGTAGGTATTTCACTTGATTGATTAATACCTCCACTAACTTATTTTGCTTAAGTACATTTTGATGTATTAAATTCTGTTCATTTTTACTTCGAGCTCGGTCCAGTATTAAAAAATAGTTATTTAATGGATAAAGTTTGAGATTAAATTTTGATTTGTATTGAAAAAATATGAATACAATTTTAACGTAAATATTTGTTAGCATTCATAATTCCAACAACAACTTCAATATTTTTAGCAAAATTGATGGATTAGGTGAAGTTATTAGAGCATGGCAAAAACACGTTTCTTTTTAAATTATGATTTATTATAAAACTTTAGATACCAAGCCACAATAGCAACATCATAGTTGTTTGTGGTCACACACGCTCATTTATATTCATAATCGCATTCCTTATTGTTCAGTACCAAGCAAACGTCCTTTACGATATTTGTTCGTACTCCGGTACATGGTAACTATCAGTCTCTATCTATTTTCCTCAAGACAAAGGAATAGTTGGGACGCAATCACTCCATTTCACTTATTATCCGTGACATAAAGCGATAAGGCTCTGTGTATCTTCTGAGACGTGTCCAATCGATAACATTGAGCAACTGTGATAACTCAATAAGCGAGGGACATGTATGAACTGTATGATGGCCGCCGACTTCCATTTATATTCGTCTTTATAAAACTTATTGGACTTCAAAAGGATTATTGGATTAGGTTTTGCTCGAAATATTGGTGGAAGCTTGGCCTGACGACGAGTTCGCCTTTAGAAAAAAGGCAGACGCATATTAACAAAAAATGTGATAGGTATTTGCGTGCACGAATATATATTTTATTTTTATAAGTCTTAATGACAGAAACCAAATATTTGTAAGTTAAGTTAAGATATGCAAGTCAAGGTACTTTGGCTTGTATTTTTCAAGTTATTATTTCGCTTCAGTTCCCTTGCTGTTGCTCTTTGGCTTTAGTCGTATTTAACAGGTCCGTAAAATAAAACATTCTGAGCTAAAGCCACGGTGGATCATCTCAAGAAAAATGGGTCAACGGACCCCTTTTCCTTAGGGGGCGCCATGATAAAAGTTGTGCAAAACTTTTGTTTTGAGCACCTTAGATAGAGCGCAGTGTAACAAAGCGATTGCAAGAAAATACGAAAAATACCCGAATAAAAACAATTATTCGTTATTCCTAGTATTTTAGACAATACATAAGTTTGGCTTAATCATAATTATTTTCCATAAACAATTAAGTAAAAAATCAAAAAGTACAAAAATCGCACTTTGAGCTTGAAAATTATACGATGAAAATAAATTTTCTCAGTGTAACTCTTACCGGAACATGATCAAGAAATTAACTGACTCTTTTAACCATCGTGTAATAATCTATACTAATATAATAAAGTTGAAGAGTTTGTTTGTTTGTTTGTTTGTTTGTTTGAACGCGCTAATCTCAGGAACTACTAGTCCGATTTGAAAAATTCTTTCAGTGTTAGATAGCCCGTTTACCGAGGAAGGTTATAGGCTATACATCATCACGCTACGACCAATAGGAGCAGAGCAGCAGCAAAAAATGTTACAAAAACGGGGAAAATTTTTACTCATTCTCTCTTATGCGACGCAAGCGAAGTTGCGCGGGTCAGCTAGTTAACAGATATTTCTAAACATGAAGAAGATATTTTGGAATGGACTAAATTTTTTAAGGCCTAGTAAAAAATACGAACTAAATACCACAAACTAAATAACCTTCGTTTTAACATTCACAAAGGTCGGTTGGGGCAGCAAGCAATCAGTTACTTTGTATCCCTTGGCCAGTGGTTGCGCGCAAATAGGGGGCATAAATGTGAATGGATGTTAACGTGTTTTTTATGACCTCGGGTCAACATATCGTTCTGTTTGCGACCGCGGCCATATCTTTATTTCCCCGTTTCACCCCAAAATTTGTAGTGCTTTTTGTATCAGAAAGGGGAAAAGTCGAGGTCCGCGAAATAGAGGATTACGATCGGTTTATAAAAGTCCAAATGGAAACGGTGTATCGAAACTGTCTCGCAATTGTGACTGTTTTAAGCGCTACTTATATTTATAGGCAATTTCTATTAGGAGAATGAATTATGAAAATTAAAGTATTACATCATTTATACTTCTAATAGACTGTTATAAAATATAATTGATATCGTACTTTTACAAAACTACTCGAAATAGGCATAACAATTCCAGCTCCTAAAACTATACCGTCTACTTATTCAACTTAACCAATCTCTACTATCATTTTATAACCTAAAATATTGTGCTAAAAATAATACAATTTTCGATAACAGTAATTCTATTGGCTTTCTAACAAATAAGATCAGTGAAGATTGACAAAGGTAATTTATTTATGCGATTTATTGTCGCTATGAGCAGGGCTGTGGGGTTCGTCGAGTGTCAACATTGACTCGATGTCGAACTGTTTGCTCAGTGGTAGAGCCTACGAATTCTTTTGTATGAGCTATTGCATAAAAAGGAGTATTGGTTGGTATTTTTGTCGAACATACGTTATCAATTGGAAATGCGGTAATTATAAAAAAGTTTAGGAAATTTAGTACAAGATGCAACCTTAAAATTTGAGAAATATATTTCGTTTATTCATTATGTATTTAAAAGTTTGTGAAACCAAAACGTTATAACTTGAGTTATATACTTAGTCAAGTAAGTATTTATAAAATTACAAACGTTGCAATATTACTCTTTTTAAGAGCCTACATTTAATTGTCAGATAATATTGAAAAAACCTACTTTTAAGTGAATTCCTTATCAACGACACGAATAACGTAAAAAGTAAATTTTCAATTACATGTTATCATGATAACCTTTACTAAGCTATAAATTCTATAAAAGATATCAATTGTTCCAGAACCACATATTTTTATCCCCAAAACACGATATTGGAACAGGCTCAGAGCCCGGGGGCCGTTGTCATGTCGTATTACCGTGAATCGCGTCATAACTCCCGATAATCTACGTTTATTGGCTCCACTCGCTGCTTTATTACCCCCAAGTATACCTAATAGTACACACGTATACATGAACAAAGAATACGCATATGTATTGTTTTTGTATCGATGTATTGCGTTTTATGTGCATGATCTTAGTTCTTATAAACTAACGGTCGATGTTGCCACATACATATGTACATTTGATTGTAATTTTAAGCTAGCTGCATTCACCGTTGACAATAGAGTGTAGCCATTCTGACGCCATTCTTTATGTTTGGTATAGCCCCACTGAACATTTTCAGTTAATTATAAAAGAGAGACAAACTTTCAGTCAGTTACTCGAACTTGTAACTTCAATAGAAACACATACAAGTTTTAAAATATTTATGAACTTACTTGTCATGAATTGACTCTTTAAATAAACAATATTGATGTCGCTATTGATGATGTAAATCTAACTACATTGATAAACACAGCAATACATTGACCAGAAATAATTTACTGTTAATAATTAATTACTAAAACCGAGTACTAACTCAGGTTTAAGCTGCAAAGCCGGTCAAAAGGTCGTAAGTTCGGGTTGAGCTCTTGTAGCGTGGACTCACAGGATACACTTATGAATATTTAGTAGGACAGGTCAATACTGAGACTTTGAACAACTAGTGCATCAAGCGCAAGTGATGGTATTATGATAATCTAGTTGATAGCTTTTTAACCTTATCGGAACCCTCCTTACAGAATCAATAGATTGTAATAGAAAATTTGGCTAAAAAGAGTGTCCGGGAGTTTCTTGCCAGGTTTTCTGCATTGGCCCTACCTTCCGAACTGGCAATTCATTTACTGTATTTGACCGTCAAAAGTGTCAGTAGATGATCATAATAAATAGATGATTTAATTTTTGTTATAGAAATTAAAAAGTGAAGAATAGGTTGTTAGATGTGTGGATTTAAAGGACTAACGAACTAAATGAACTTTTTTAATTTGAAAGAAAATGTATATCTACAAGTAAAATTTAATTTTAAACACACAGGTATTAATGATACAATCTGTCTGGTAGTTAAATTCGCGTCATCAGCTAAAGAGTGTTAAAGCTACTCCAGTTTATATTTACAAGACAATCTACAAGACAAAACAATACATAAATAACACTTCGACCGTAAGCAATTCAACGGCGAACAAAGCAATTATGAATTTGATCCTATTAATCTAGAACAAAAGCCTTATAGCTGTAGTACAATCACGATCGAACATTATACTAAAGACAATTCATTATTAGAGAGCCGTTACAGCGGCCATAATCGGCAGTTATCGCCCTTTTATAGCGCGTTTTATGAGCAAAACTATTGAACCAAGAAATGTACTCGCTCTTATCTGGTTAGATCCTTTGTTAGACCTAATTATAGCACTATTACTATTAATGCGTTGGATGTGATGGTCGTTCTGGAATTTCAGTCGGTGATCGTAACTTGAAAGATGTTTAAGTTGGTTGAAACTGAATTTGGAGAAGTGAAACAAGACTGTTAGATTTCAATAAAAAATAGCTATATTTTTCAAGTATAGATATAGAAATCAAATTTTGACATTACATTTGAAAAAAAATCTATTTAAAAGTCGTTAAATTCATAAACATGGAACTCGAAAGTTTAGTTACGAAGAAAAACACAATTATTAAGCAAAAATGAAAGTAGTATCAAAATCATTATTAGATTGTATCAACGAATACACATAAACTCTCATAAAATAGACACACAATAAATCCAATATAATTTTCCGAAAGAAAAACCAATAAAATAATAAAACGCCCCATAAACAGGTACCGGGTTTCCCTATTAAGTTGTAATAGTTGTTTACAGCCGTCTCTTGCTGTGCGTTTACAATATATTACGACGTTGTCGGCAATAAAAAAGGGGTAAGAAAAAAAAATGAATAAAGCAAAAAAAAACGTTAAAATAAAGGCGGCTGGGAATATATACGACTTCCTGAAGGAAATAATAATGCTGTTTGCAATTCATTTGCCTTGCTACCTGGTTACCCCCCGTCTTTAGAAAACAACGCGCGGTATTTCTTTTTTAGCCCCTCCTTGGCCCGATTTTTCGCGGGAGGGTCGCGATTTTTATTCCCTAACCCTTTGCTGTTCCGAAATCAAAGCTTAATAACGAATTTGTAAAGTTAATTTTTTTATTGGTCTACAAACGAATTGTCAGCTTTGGGCTACAATAAATTTAATAGAAAACTCTTCCTGTGTGAGTTCTGAGCATATTAAAAAATATTACGATCTACCATTGCTGTTCTCATACGTATTTGATTATGACATTCATGGGTAACTTTCACATGAAAGTCATTTTTTAATATTGCACTGAAACGCTACACCTTTATCTGCCTCTCGCTTCATCTTCGTAACGCAAATAAGAATAATGTGTTTACTATCGCACCATGATAAAACACCTACGTAAGCACATTTACAAACGTGCCTCAATCTAACGCAAGTACAACATTTTTCCTTCACACCTCTCTCCTTCGCCAGATTAAAGCTAACAAATGGGTTGTCGCACAAGAAAAATCAGGACGTAACAAGGACCCGGCTTGCTTACATTTAAAAACGTAATTGTAACTAACCGCTCTCCCTTTTATTAATTTAACTCATTTATTCCAGCCAGCCCCATCGTCATTCCTCACGTAGCAAAGAGTAAAAAGTAAAACCTTTTTTTTATAAAATATTCATGATTGTTACCGACGCCGTTTCGTTTCGTATTCCCTGATTGTTTATTTGGTTTCAATTTGTTTGATATTATTTTGAGTTGTTTTAGGTAGAGATATTTGCTTTAAGTAGCTAATTTTGAAATATATTAACTCAGTTTAGGCAAATAGTGTGTGTTATAATATCCACGTGTAAATGAAATTAGCAGAAAAATTACGTTAAAACAATTATACTACTCTGCTTAGAACTTTTTTGGCTAACCTTTGAATACTGTGTACCTTGTAATAATACCTTCGTTGCGACTTTCATACTTCAACATCTTAAACCATTTAATCTTTTCTTATGCCAAAACAAGCTTAAAGAGACGTGATAATATTAAAGTATTAAGTTGTAAACCAAATTTTAAATAGATCAATAAAAATATTTAGTAAAATGTCTATCGACAATCACGGTGAGTGAATATTTAAGAAGTTGTGGAGTGAGTCTCGAGAGGTCCCGGAGTCACTCACAACGCTTGATGAGCAATCGAGTTACACTGTTGATGGAGTTGTGACGTCACAGTACTGGAAAATTCTTACCAAGTTAAAATTTTGTTTTTGAGCTTACTTTCTTAATAATATTTCACAAATTTTTGACAGATATGTTTATGATTGTACTTAATTGTTTTATTGGAAATATCAATCAGCGAAGTGCCTATATAGAGCAGGTACTACTAATAGTATAGCAACTAATTACAACATTCCAGCATATTTTCCCACAAATAAACGTCGCCGTTATTGCAGTGCAATTTCAAAATGTTGAATAAATATTACAACTTTCAAAGCAAAAGAAGAAGAAATTAATAAAAATAAAATCAAAACGATCACAAAAATGAGCATCAGGGGTTCTTTTTCAAACCATCAAACGCGCCGAGAGCTCGAGTCGGGCCGCATTCCTTCCCGTTCCGTCTGGGACGATCTTTTTTTTAAATCTCGGTAACAAGCCAATAAATCCCTGCGCATTTTTTCCCAGCCCCACAAACCCCATCCCGGAAAAAAGGCTTAGCCCGATTACACTCAAATTTACTTAACACCTACACATTAAACCGGTTAATAAGGTATAATGCAATTTTCTTATCCGTCGGCTATGCGGATACGCGCCCATTTGAATCAGATAATTCTAAAATTGGGTCTTGAAAATTTCGTTACGTAAAATTCAATTTCAAATATGATTAATTGAGAAAGAAAGACCATGAAGGTTGTTATTGTAACTGGTGAAATATTCACGTTTTTGCTCATCGGCCAGTCGTTTTGAATCGAATGAATGATGATTAAGTAGTTCGTTAGTTGAACAAACATGGACGCAGGTAAACAGGAATGGCACGGAGCCGCCTCGAACTCGAGTACTCTTTTAATTAATTAAGTATATGGAGTGAGTTGAGCAGTCGTACACATCTGCACCGCGCTGATTAGCTACCGAAAGGGGAGTTTGAAAGTTGCTAAGCAAACTGAAAAATTTTGTCATTAATTAACTACATACTAATTACAGTAGAAAATTATAGAGTTCTGTTTTAGTTCTCTCTGGCTCCTATTAAGCTGATTAAAGGCATTTGAGAATAAACGTAGCAGCTACAGGAGAGACGATGAGGAACACCTTCATTTTCAGTACTGTCGTTGCCTTTTAGGTCGTTTTGAATAAAAGTTTTTTTGTTGCGTTTGCAGTCTATTGCATTTAAGTTTAAAAAGTAAGACACACTTACGAATAAATATATAATTTTTTTAATCTTAGAGCTTTTACTTATTGTGTGATAAAATAAAGTTAATTATTAAATGTTTGTAGTATTTCTACACCGTATTCTTTGGTCCTATGTTATAATATAAATGTGTTTGGTAATAATTTTAATTGTGTATCGCACATGTAACCCTGGGCGTAGGATTTATGTCGCGGAATCCATCTGCTCTTGTATGAAGATAATGGGGTACTTATCCCACCACCACTTACGTTATTACTGGGAATTAATCACAGCATTGCTGCTGCTTGTTTAATAATATAGATACATATAAAATATGGGCAAAATTATATATGAATTAGTTAAATTTAAAGTTGAGGAAATAAGCCGCTTTCGGTATCGGTTTTTTTTTTTAATTAAAACGTTTCCTAGCACTGCTAGGCGGTAAACATAGTGTACATTCAACTACAAAAGTCGCGTCATTACTTTATATTTTCAAAACCTATTTATTTAGAAATCTCAATTAATACCTGAACAAAATCAAGAACAATTGTCAAGTTTATGTGAAATTAACAATTAAAAGTCATTATTTTGAAACGCGCTTACATGACGTACTTATCAAGATATTTTCATAAGAAATTGACCTTTCTTATCAAAGGAGCAACTAACTCAATGTTTTCCAAATAAAATTATTAATGGAATATTATCGTTCAGTTTTTATGTAGGCGGATCCATAGTAGAGTCATCGTCCTACACGCGTCTCATAACTTAGTAGCTAAATTATATTTATATCTTATTCTCTTTATGATAACTTATATAAGTGTGATAAAAATAAACACGCTAAATACCAAATTAAATATACCTATTTTATAGTATTCTGCCTGTTATACCCGAATATGCAGGCAGAGGTGTAGGAAAATGCATCCATGTTTCATTCACCATTTGCAAGGCGAGCCTATCGACACAATAATATAACGGGCACATCACCAAATATATGGGATACTATTGGGAAAAATTTGAAAAAAACCAGTAGCACTTTTCTCACGTCAGAAATTGAACCTAAATACTCGTGTTTGGCAGTTGTATACACTACTGATTGACCACAAATGCAGTCATCAAATAATCCAAGAATTATAATCATTTAGTAAGCCAATAGGTACTTGTCAATCCAACCTCAGCTCCACTATGTAATATTAACATCCAAGCAACTTATCCATTTAACTCCTTACAAACATAACCAAACTTGGAAGTAACATTCCAACATCATCAAAGCAAATAAATTATTGAGGCCGACACAAGTCTTAAGACTGCGGGGTCTTATTACAAATTCACTTTGGCCTCGGGTCCAAATAATCCTTGGCCATTAGGCAAAATGTACCTACAGAAGGTATATTGGTTGTAATTACATTCCCGTAAACTGTCATCGGTCACTCCAGATCGGTCAGTAATTAGGTTTTCGTGGTTGGTTGACCAACAACGGTCAGTTTGATCCGAACGATTGATTAGACATGGAACGACCCAATTCTGGGTGTTTTGAATACGTTATCTGAACCGCAGACGACTGATAAACACAATTACATGTTACTAATGAATTAATGATGTTCTTGAAGGTAGCCTATTTTGTTAGAGTAAAGGACTGATAACCACAAGACCTTAATTAAAGCCAATGATAATAATATTAGCGGCACTAGAGAATTCTGCGAATATTGATTGTATTGCAAAATTTGGATTAAAATTTTGATGTAACTACAATTGAAACAATCACCTGACTTTATTTATTCTCATTACATTATAAAGAAAAATCCGTGCGACGATTTTTCAAAAATGGATTTCCAAGTTTCCAGTATAAAAAAAGTACACACGTGATATTTAACTAATTGCAGTCTATGGTAAATAAACCTCATACATCAACGTGTCCTTACAAAACGTAGTATTTCAGTCCCTTCGTCAAAGTGGCACATGTGTTCTCCTCTTCACTCGATCCGTGGACCTCTAACTAATAAATTACCGATATAAATTATTCAAATTCGTCATCGGACAACCAGATTAATTATTACTATTACAACACAAGGCGTCTGCGATTAGCAATACGTCACCGGTAAATATGGCGACACTTATTCTACAATTTATATAGGGGAGAGTGGGGTAATGGAGACAGTGGGTAATAAATCTAAAGGAAGTGATTTGGTACAAAGCAGTGGGCCCACATAGTAAGCTCGGCTCGGCCAAGAACATCCATTGTGGGCCAACACCCGCGGAATCCGATAATGCCTCGGAGATTGTCCCGTCTTTCCTTTAACACCTCTCGATACCGCCCGCTTATGTGAACAGCGCTGCTTGTATTGGATTGGTCTTATTGATTTAGCTTTATGCTGATTGGAATACTAATTAGCAGAGTCTTATCATGTTGCCTAATTAATTCCACGCTGCTCCATATTAACAGAAACAAATATTAACTGCTCGGCTTCTTTTTATTATTTTTCCCCGAGCAATTAAATCTAACATGACGTAATATAGATTTTGCTAATAAAACACTAATTTCGTTGGAAAAAACGTAATTGAATATAACGTGAAAACGAATAGGAATGACTATTTTGTTGTTGTCAATACAAAAAGCAACGATTAAACACACATGTGAAAGGATTTTAATATGTCAGTGGTGTACCAACGCGCCGCGTGTGTGCGACCCACCCGAACTGAACTTAATCTATAAATCAAGAAGTGAAACTATTTGGTAATTAGATCGCATTTAGGACGGGGCACAACACCTTCCTACGCTCCTTGAGAACCTCCCTAAGGGTCCGAAAGGTACCTCCGTTGCCTTTCAAGCACCTCTTTATCGGCTAATATCCTCGGTAAATGGATCTCAAATATTTTGCCCCATAACCATTATACCGAAACGATGTTATCATGTTTATTGCTTTTCGGTACACCGACTCGGCAAGAGCTTTTATTTGCTACTAATAAATCGTGTTTTATCAACTGAATTACTGTTCTGATAATAATAAACAATACGGTAACATATTTTTGTACAGAAAATATTATTCAAAAATAGAAATCCTCTTAGCGAAAGCGCCATTCTTTCAGTGAAAACGCTTTTGATGTTTGTATACTTAGTGTTTAATAAGTTGATCCTATTACAATGGCCAGGTAACGCGACGTCACAATGGAGTCGCCGGGCCGCTAACAAGATTATAACTTTATTTCGTAAATTAATAAAAAAAGTACCGTGTGTTCCGTGTCGCCCCTACTTCCCCGTGCCAGCGATATTGTTAATGATTTGTGAAGCATCTCTTTTAAGCTTTTGAATAGAGACATTGTTTTCTATATTTTTATTTTATGTTGATACCTAAAGTACTAAATAAAATTTTTATGACCGGTATATTTTGCCTGTATGAATGGTTTTGCTCCTGTATTATGAAATCCTGATTTTGTTTCATCTATGTTAATGAAACTATTAGTCCGCGTAGCATGTGTCGTCACTCAGTCATATAAACATCCCCTACAGTCAGATGTCGCTCATTAACTTAATACGTTATGGTGTGTCCTTTACTTATATGAGCAAGATGGAAAATACGAGTTTATAGGAAAGAGTAGCAAAACTAATTTACTGCCGAAAGAGCTGCAGTAGCGTAAAGCACTCCTTTTCTGAATTCGCAATATTTACTTTAGCTACAGATTTGTTTAAAAGTTCTTTTTAATATTTATTCGATTGAGATACAAATAGATAGGAAGTACATACATTTTGGTACCAACATAAAAACAAACTCACAAGTTAATAGAATTCTGGATACAAATGGCCGGTTCTCTTGACGTAGTTAATAACTGTAACTAGAAATCTTATGACAGATAAATATCACTTAATTTTGTCGCAAAACATTAATACCTATTGTACATATAATGTATATCATCGAATGTAATGTCAAAAAATATTACTTATTTACGGAAATATAACTACATTTACTCAAAACATGCATACACATGTAAACAGATGTTGGAAAAGCTAATCGATCAACACGTGTTCATTTTTAGCCCCTGCACACGAGTCAAGGAGGTAATGAGCGTAATGAGCGGACCCTCGCTTGTAGTCACGGGATTACTTGCTACTGTTGCTTCCGATAAACATTATTTCGTGTATTAGCTATATGTCAGTCATGTAGGATTATGAAGTGATTGTGTTAATGTATGATGCAATGTTTGGATATAGCGTGTTGAGAACATTTTATGTATTTGCATTGTCGGTAGTTCGATTTTGGTAAATTTGAGGGACGATTTCCTGCGAATATCGACAGCCGGCAAGTTATCGAAAACTGTATGAATATTTGCTTAGCGTCTTTTTGCGGACGCTGCAGGAACTATTATGCAGCACATTTTAAATGTCAAACTCTCGATACTTAATAGGCTGCAGAGAGTCGCGCTTCTGATCTAAAATTTAAGTTGTAAGCTTGATTTCTATGATTTTTTACCGGTGAATATTCTGTAATGTATATTAATTTGTGAATAATAGTTGCAATATTAGTTGCACTGTTAAACAAAAAATATAATTTTGAATGAATTCAGCTACAACACTTGATGCCATATTTCACAAATAATAAACCACAACGGCTGCGACATGAAACCTTCATCACGTGCACCACCCTTAATAACTAATTTGGCCTACACAAAATGCGACAATAGTAACAAATAAGCAAGCAGCTGCACACATTTGTTAGCTGTTCTTATCTCCGACATATTACGCTTGGGTAGAAGAAGTTGCGGCCACGAATGCGGCTTAATGACCGGTCACAATAACGTACGGTGTCGCGAACGAATGCGACTGATTTTCGCCTCGCCTCGCCTTGTAGCGCGGACCTCGTCTCGTGGGAGTCGCCACTAACACTTGAATAAGAGGGTCCGTTTATGAGGAGTTATTATGTTTTTGTTTTTTGGCAAATAAATTGGATCTATACACAAGTTCTGAGTATTTCTATCCTATACTCATCATCCTTGTATCCTAATTTTTAATAAGTATAATTTTTATACCAGGACATAATCCAAAGCTACCTTTTAATCCCATTAGTCAACTATCTCGTAAATTAAAATTGAAAAAAAGATCATCTCTTCTTTTATCTAAACCTAATCCATATTTCACATACAAAGTTACAAAAGGATTGTCCCTATTGATACTTAACATTCGAAATCAAAGGCCGATAAGTCCGGCGGGGGTCACTAAATCGTGCATTAAGCATCAATTAAAACAGATACAATCTACCTGGAGACTATCATCCTATTAGCAACCCTTGCCGAGTTATGATCGCCAAATCGGCAAGATAACGTTTCGTATTTACTTTGATTCTCGTCGTTAAAAGTTCGGGGGCTGACGGGGGCAGTCGTTAGGCCTCCTAATGGCCACCATTTGTCTTGTCCGGTCTCTAGTTGTGCCCTGCTAATGAAATTATTGCCGTAACTATACTAAAGGTTATAAATACAGCCGTAAGGCCGGACGCCACCTTGTTTCTCACTAATGGACCGGTCAAACTGTAAACTGTGTTATCAATGAAATTACAATTAGTGAGGGATAAAAATGACGAAGGGTCGGAAGTTGCATTTGCCGCTTTTGTTTATGTTGGGAAGTTGTTGGGGATATTTAGATGTGGAAGGGTTTAATCAAATTTGAAATAGTGCGGGTGGATTTTTACTACATACTTACATGTATACATAATACACGAGGCTTTGTATTTTAGAATGAGATGGCATCACAACATTTGGCGAAATAAGTAATATTGAATAATATGCTATGCCGTGGCAAAGAGCAATCTATCCAAATTGCCGAACATCATACTGAATTTACAGCCTACAGCATCAAAAATGACCATCCAAAACCAATTCACTCCCAAAACCTTTAATCAAACCAAAAAACTAACAACAGACGTCCATCTTCGGTCACACCGTTCGCTCCCAAATGACACTGGCTGTAAACTTGCGCGATATGAACACAATAAAACGTACTCTTCAGTGATTCGGGGAATGTGTCGACCAAGAATGCCAGCTGCCCGGGACAATCAAAACTTTAGCGCAATGGAATTTTCTGCTTAGTGTCCGTCGTATTGGTGCGGACAGCTCGCCTGTCTTGGACGTTGGCTGGACGCGTGGACCCACTCTATCGTTATGAGATAATTATTTAAGTTTCCAATGTCTGCTTTGTATTTCATTTTTGGTTGCTGTTTGTCTATGTGGTTATTAGGTATCATTTTAGGATATACAAGAATAATTTTTTTGACGTATCTAAATGTTTATTTTGGTAAACCACATTACTTAAATACAACACTTTTTTAAAACGCATTTGCACATTCGCAATGTTCAAAGCTGCACATTTTAAATGAAAATCAAAGCAAATTACGCATTATAAAGCAAAGTGGTCACATCAAAAAAGCCACTGCAAACAGTAGGCACGCCGCAAGAGGGGATCCTTTGGTTATTGACGCTCCATTGTTCTTTTATTTCAGTGAAAAATACTCATCTCAAATGGCCTAATCTTTCTACATCAAACGAATACAAACGCTGATATTACACGCGTCATTTGAAGTCTCAAAGACATTCCTGAGCGGGAAAAAAATTAAAATAACAGAGCACAATGGTGGGCGGGTGAGTGATTTGCGGGACGCCACCGAAGATTGTTACTTAAATTAAAAATTCTTTATAAAATACTACATTTGTGATATGTTCAAAAAGAATGATATTAACAATTTCATGTAAGTACAGTGATCTGAATGTGGAAAATTTCGTGAATGAACGAATAAAAATTCTATCAAACTAATTTACGACATTTTTGAACGAAACTTCACTTGCTAGATTGCGGAAAAAACTATTCGAAAATTTGAAACAGAACATTGCGTTGGAAAATCAATCGTTTCACATCAAAAACCGTTTTGTGAGGTGAGGACACATGATGGATCAATCCGGTGCTGGCTTTGTGCCTTTCCGAGCGGTTACCTCCGAATGCGTGCGAACACTCGCAGGTTTTAAACGCATTTCGTGGGCCATTAGTCGACGTGAAAGAGGCTGAAAGAGCCTGTGATTATGATTGATCGTCCCCACAATGCCTGACTTGTTGAATGGAAGCCCTCACGTGTGCATTCGCGTTATTTGTTGCAAACTAAGACGATTACTTAGAAAACTTTGGTTTCAATTTGATCATGCTTTTGTTTTGTTATTGTGGCGATACGCTAACACTTTCTAAGCAACATGTTCGGGTAAACAAAAGTACATTTTGATATTTGAACAAATATTTATTTTTCTAGGTATGTTTTCTGACAACAGTTGTATATAAAAGTTAATTCTTAATTAGTACACTGTTATACATTGTAAATTTTACTTCCTATAAAATAATTTCTGTCAATCTATTGTCGGTCGTCAACCATTTCCTATCAAACTATCTTAGTCTATTCAGCAGTTGTAACATTTACAACACAATGCCTGCTCACTAAATGGATTTAATATAACATCGAGAACTGAATGCGATATAAAATACGGTATTGGAACTCAGCCCGATGCATCTATTGTGAACCAACGGGCCGATAGCGACTGCATTCGGAGCAAATCGAGAATGAACGTAGATTAACTGGCTAGAACTTCCACTTAAGATGTTAATTTCGTATTGCTAGCTTCGGTATTTTAGTAAATATGAAATGGTATTTTCGGTGGAGAGGTTTTGACTATTCTGATGTGAGTATTATTCTATACTTAACAGATTTTGGCCACTAATTACTGATTTGAAAAAGCTTTTCGCTACGCAACCTTAGAAAGATTCAGTTTCCAATTTCAACAAATAGTCAGTGATATGCTGGTTATATATATAATAGGATACGGAATTTAACGCGAACACGCATTTTACCTTAAAATGCCGGTTATGCCGCAACGATGTAGTAAGTTTCAAAAATATCAGCGAAAAATTCTCAAAAATAAAATAAACAACCTTACCGATAGCAAATTATTCTAAGAAACCGTAGCTATTTGTATTGTAATTCAGGGTGACGGAAGCAATTATTTTTTATCGACACGCACGACCGGGCGCGGCGGGGGCGAGGCGAGGCGTGCGGGGCGCGGTACGACACCGACACATTGCACCCGCGGGACCGCACAGATAGTGGAGACAAAAAAGAAGGTTTAAAAGGGGAAACTGTGCATTTGGACCTAGCTGTTAGATTGTTGATAAAACTTTTGACTATAGAGTTTTTGTTTCTGCGAATCGAAGACTTGTTTGTGTCATCATCAGTATGCTTGTATTCGTATAAGTGCATTTCTGATCTAATTTTATTGTTAGTCGATCGTTAAGTGACATGTCTTCGATTCAGGACGTATCTATCAAACTTAACAAGCATAGATTTTAATGACTTAAAAATAAGGGGTTTTTATTTCGCCATTTTTTTTTCTTATTAGCAGTAATAACAAAACATTGCACTATTTTATACCAACAATAAAAATATTTTTGATATAAAAAGCCAAAAATAACAAATTAAAAAACTAAACTTGCGGTGAGATAAAAAAGGAAAATATCATTTTAAACAAGACAACGGTTTTCGTCTTGTATGTATACAGCCTGAGGTCGCAACGGGGACAAAACGTCTTTTTTATAATCTGTTTACTTGTTCCCGCTCTTACTAGATAATCTCTTTATTCTGAACACCCGCTGATGTGTTTGCACACCATTTTTAAAAAAGAACTTAAGATTTTCCTTACCAATGAAATTGCACTTTATCTCTTTGAAATAAAGATGACTTTAACATAAATGGAAAATTAAATTTGGTATTAATTTGTATATTCGCGGTGAGAAAATTCAGAACAATAAATGTACGATATATTCAGATTTTATGCACGCGAATGATGAAGTTGTTTCGTTAGCTACGGTTTTAACGTTTTATTGCAAACCAGTGTAACGGTTATAACTTTAAATAAAATAGTTTATTCGTACCTCCAGTAACGTCCAGTTACGTAATACTAACTCCTCATTTCTATTTCATTTATTTATCTATTATGACTTTAAACGTTTGGGTAATAAATCTAATTTATTTTCAGTAAGTAATAATCTGCAACCAGTCCGATATTTTCATTTAGAAACCTTTAAATATGACATATTTTTGTTCTCAAAACATTATTGCATATATCACTTTAAAAACGCATAAACGTTCAATTTCATTACAATCACATAATAGACAAACATATCCAAAACCAATTTTAAAGTAAAGACGCACTCAAACCGAATAATCGACTAATAAAAAATAAACACGATAATCGAATACAATAATCGTAATAATCGAATAGAGGAGTGAACTAATTCTGCGAATGTTTTCACTCGATATCTTACGACATGTTTATTGTCATTGAGTAATAAAAACGAGTCTAATGACTCGGGAACTCGGCTCGGTTCGGATTGTCTCTCTATATCATATATGGGTCAATAAAATTTTATGTACAGTTAAACTTTGTTAAACGTTTCGTATTTTTCCGAGGAAATTAGCTGTCGTTTGTTTTTACGTACCTTTAGGTGATTAAATAGCTTATTGAATAGTAAAGGTATGTAATAAAGTTAAAAAAAAATAAGTACACGAATAAACTTGTTTATATGACCAATCACCTCACCTGTCAAACATTCATAGTGCTTTTAACAACAGTTGAATAAAAAAATCAATAGATAATGTTCAATAAATGTTTCGTAAATTGCAACCGTTATATGACAAAAGTTAGTTCCAGTATGAAAACTCATCTATCATCCTATAAAACGAAAGTCAGAAATACAAATATCATTTATTTTCAGTTTTAAAACGTTTCTCAAATTAACTTTGCGCCGCAACGCAAGAACAGGCGGATATTATTTATTGCTTACAATTTTGCCTACACAGGGAAAATATTGCTGTACATTTTTCCATGGCGCGTTCCTCGAGGAACTCCTAATTTCTAATGGGCCATTTGCCACTTTGTCAATTGCTCCAATAAATCTGTGCGAGTGGCTACGGGCGGCTGAGTTATCGCCCCGTCTCAACCTAAATGTCGCTACATTCTTTGTGTTGTTTTACAACACTCCTAACGGACAGTACTGACGTTTGACTAACTTATTTATAAACAAGTTACATTCGCTACGAATAGGCTTTTTCATGTCATCACAAATAGCACTTTATTGACAAAGTTTAGAATATCGGCATACACGTAAATTGTCTAGACTGTCGCGACTTTTATTGGCATCCGTTAAAAAATTGACGTCGACAGAAGTCGAACTGCGATAAATTTTAATTAGAAGAAAATTGAATCCCAAACATCGATTGGAAATAATTTTATTGGTTCGTCCCATTCGATCTATAACGAATGGTTTTTATTCGAATCGGTTGAAAGCAAAGTTCGAACATCGTATTCTATTTTCGAAATGTTGTAACTTTTTAAATGGTGCTTGCACGACTGCCAGTATATTCAAGAGTGAAAATTGATTGGTGAATTATTTTAGAAGTCTGATAAATAGTGACAAAATTTAATCCGATATGAATTTTTGCCTTTTTATATAAATTATTTTATGTAAATAATGTCCAGAGTAAAGACAAAGTACCCGCATCGAGACAGGATGCAAAGTACGCGTTCGCATCCATGTTACAAAGCGTTACATAACAAAACTAAGGAAGATTCCCCATGTGCACCTTGTCCTAAGTAAAAAATATTATCCTTATCAAGAAGTCGGTTAAAAACTTATATTTAATAAAAGATTTGAAACATATAATGCATTCTAGTTTTTTTAGAGAGTTCATACTACAATGAGTAAATGTTTATTCGTATAACTAAATGCAGATCAAAATACAACTGTACTAAAGCCTCAAATGCATTAAAACTGTTTTTACATTGTGCTATTTATAATAATTACACACGAGTCCATAGCAGCTCCATTAAAATTTCGCTCACAAAACTCTGAGCAAACATGGCCTCACATAGCGGTTGTTTATTTAAGGCCCGCCGGCTTTAATATCCCGCTCTAATTCTGGAACTGAAGCCGAAATCCTAGTCTTTGATTCGCACACATCAGAAACTGAGTACATTTGTTGGACATGTGGACGTGCCGCTCGTCTTTATACCTTGAATTTTGGATGCGGCCGACGTCGGAGTTAGTCGGCGGTTTTCAGGTGGACAGAATACGCAACTACATTAGAATTGTAAAGTTGCTTTAGACGTTAACTAAACGTACCGTGAATTAGAACTGTCATTCCATTACTGGCTACGTGGTTCAAGTTTTTTTATAGCCGAACCGAAATAAAACTACACAATTTCAGTTTGAATATGGTTCATATCAAAATTAGAGCAAGCATTGAAGCACGTTCTCTATCTTAGTCTATATTCATAGCTGTATTAACGAAGCAAGGCTATATTCTACTGATAATGTCAATAGCCAAGTTATCGCCCCAGTTCCGCAGTTTCGCTCATTGCAACTTCCTTGTAAACAGTGGCGTTTCATGCTGTAATGGAAAGACGGTTCATAAAATTTAATTAAGGCGAGTCATCAGTCACCTAGAGGTTTGGGTCGCGTCACTGCTCGTGCAAGATAACGTGGGGTCAGACTTGCACTAACCCGAGTCCGTACTCTGATGAATGTACTAAAGGACCTCAAATATGCCGCTGACGTCTCCCGACTGTCTAAATAACCCATGCAATTAATCGAGATGGAAGAAGATAGCGCTGGCCGTGTGACGACGGCTCAAGAAAATCGATTCATCCTTAAGTCACGCTCAACTTATGCGGCATATTATTCATAAGTTTGTTACTCTCCCCGACGGACGGTCCAAATGCAAACAAACCGCGATTCTAGTTATTAATCATTCACCGAGGATCCTTGTTATCGAATAGTGGCCGTGATGAAGTGGTGGCTCGCCTAATTGTGATTAGCGTTAACTAGATGACCAGTGGTCAACCGGCCACCGTAATTATCTGAGGTAAGTTCACACAAATTATTGACTATACATTCTACGTTGGGTTCGATGTAAACACGATATTAATAGGCTAGAAACTTACGATAAATTACCTATTATAATTTGACATATGACAGGCGACGACATCCTCATTATGGAACACGCATTTTGTCAATTTGTACGTTACGCCGTGTGTATTGAAATATTAATACGTCCATACAAAGGCCGCGGTGCTCGTTACACGAAACAGCATTCACCTTCTCACTCCTCATTAAAATTTGTACGACAGCTTCTAAATTCTACTCTTTTCTCCGCACCTCCATTTCAATATACAGGAAAAAGTGGAAGAGCGATGTGTACGGAGTACCGAGCCGGGCTGGCAAAACTTTTGCCTCCCCAACCCACCGGTGGGGGCAAAAAGTGTTGCCGACGGGTGAGCGCGCGTACTTATAGCTATGTCGGGGAAAAGTTTTCCGTGTTGCGGGTTGGGGGCCGAGGGGGGAGGGGGTGGACGCATGCGCGCCTCCACCACCGCAGCACCGATGTGCCAGTCCTGCACAGGACTTTGTCTTCGACGCAAGGATGCCGCCGGTTTTGGAATGATATGCGCCATTACGTAACTGCGTAACCAATTTCGTTCCCATATTTTTTCTAGGCAATAATGGTAAACAATATTTATACGAGATTTTTGGGGATAAGAAATAATATGATACAGCATGTTTATGCTTTCGGTACAATTGAAACCCAATTTTTAATTACTAAGGTTCCAGTTCTGAAATGTCCTGCTAGCTACATTATTTTAAGGGTCATAAAATTTGTTAGGTCATACTAAGGGTACAGGGGAGGCAATCAATACGATGCCCCACACCCCAGCGTGCAAAGTAGCGGCTAGCTTTTGGCACCGCCTACGCCGTAGCAAGCACTCCGCGGCTACGGGCTACGACCCGGATAGCCTACGAGAGTGGCAAAGAAACTATGTAAATGCAGGCAAAGTAATATAAATTCTGGTTCATGTATAATAGCTAGCGGCTAAGCCTTGCGCATTACAGTTTAAACTACATTTAAAGAGTTCATTTAAAAATGCTCTTATGCGAACTCTACAATAAAAAAAATACTTTTTGTTTTGGTTACTGTTGTAAGTACAAAACAAAAATATTGTACAAATTATGACGATACTTTTGTCACTTAAGTACTGAACATTATAGAGATTTGTACTAAATGCCTGCAGCATCAAGTTTTGACTTCAGACATAATGTCAATGTCAACATTTTGATGTCACAATTATTGTAAGCGTCAAAAGAGCGTTAATAAACTTGAATAAAAATAACTTTGTTACTGGAAAACTTTTCAATGCTTCACACTGTCAAAATAACGGTAATTTAAAAGAAAACAAGTTATTTGTTTTGAACACGAAAGAAGTAAGTATACTCGTCCAACATACGAGTGGGCTCGCCCCATGACGCGGCCGCGGTGAACTTGAAAACGACTCGCGCGCAACTTCCACCCGGATTTGTTGCGACTTGTTGTTTGCTCCGTTTGTTACCAAACTAAATTTGAGTTGCTAAACTAAAGTTGTGGATATTTAAAGGGAACTTTTTCTCGGAGTCAATGCCCGAGCCGCTTAGTCCGTCACCCAGTTTCAGAGTACCAACAGAGTTATGGCAGTTGTTCGCAAACTACTTGGACCACCGGGCAGAGGGCTGCAGTTGGAAGGTCATGGCGCTAATTTGACCTTGCGTACAACTTGCGGACTGGTGTTTGGCTACACTGGGTCATAGTTTGTAATTGCTCGATGGTTGTTGCTCGGCTCTCATGGGGTTGCGGTCATAGCAGCTGTTGAGCTGATGGGCGACCATCGCCATCGTTCCCCTTCAATTATGAAGCTCCTGAAGTACTAGTATATTGTTTTTACGAAACTGTTATTTATACAATTAGTTAACATGATGTTCTGCATGGTATTGAATATAAGCAGAGTTGGTACATGGTCCGGTTAAAATTTGATCGGTTTTACCGAAAGTTTGTTTTGTTCCTCAAAGTGTTAATTTAGCAAGCCATATTATTATGGAAGAACAACAACTTTTGTTTTTACGATCAATAATTTTCTATCCACCACCAATTCTAAGTATAAAATGAAATAATTAATCCCCCTCACCAAATCTATTTTCCATAAACAAAATCCATTCTTATCCCGCATCAAGCATCTCGCAATCGACTTAATTAACTGAACGTTTCGGCCGTCAAAGGCTTCAAACAAATTGGCCACGACAAAATAATGCGGTAGATAATAGACGTTTAGACGGGCCCATTGGCGAACATTGGCGAACACTGGCGAATATTGGTGAACATTGGAGCACAACCGCTTGAGGCACCTCACGCCACCTGTATAACAAAATTAATTACAGCCCAATAAGGAAATATTAACCGGACGGTTAATAAGCTTCGGGGATACGCCACAATTAAATTGGGAGGGTCTACCAGTCATTATTTATAAACAATAATATATCAAAGCGATATTTTCAAGATGGTGCCTGCCGCAGCGATGCGTCATACCGTTAGCCTTTAGGGGGTTCATTCTTAAGATATTTATAGCAGTGTTTGTGACATTAAAACCTTGTCTGGTAATCTGATAATAATACTGTAAATACGTAGTAGATAAGATAATAGAAGAAGCGCGAGGTATTCAATATTTTACTATCAAAATTTTCCTAGAAAAATATTTCCTGTCTCGAAACTCCCTATAAAAACCTGCAATGTTTCTGGTAAATATTTAGCTAACAAAAAACAAAATCGTTCCGTATTTTTGTCGTGTCAACGCGACCGAAAAACAAGAGAAATCTTCAAGGAAATCTTGTACAGTAAAAAACCACGATTTTATACGCAATATTCATAATACATTGGATTGCAAATTATAAGAAGAAAATAAGCAGTAGGTCGACGTCTACAGCGAGCAAAACACGGGCGTACACCGTATTTATGGTTATATGACGCAAAACTTTCCAAGCGTAGGAGCTAAAGCCATCGATTTTCAAAACTTTTTCATGGAAATAAACCTACTTTCGTTGTGTACGCAGTGGCTTCGCTGTGTGCGTGAGCAGAGGCCACTCACACAAACAAATGTGTTGGAGGTCACGTTTTCAATGGATTAAAATTTTAAATGGAAATATGTCATTGGAATCGACGTTTCAAGGAGCCAATGCATCATAAATTGTTATTGATTTTATAGCATTAACTGTCTTGCATTTTCTACCTAAAGGTATATCATCAAAAGTTGAAAGGATCATGCCTATTTACATTACGCTGAAACCGTCTTGTTTGTAATGTGTTTAGCCCAAAACTTTCAGATTAAAATTTGACCGGTAATGGATTCTCCTGAATTTAATATGATCATGAAGTAATACCCAGTTTCTTTGAATTCTCTCGTACTGTTTCTGCCTGCATGATATTTAATCTATTCGGCGAAACAGGTGATTATTTTGATTCCAGAAATTCTCATGTTTTTACGTAATATTCTTCACGAGCGTGTCTTCCAACACATCACAGGACCATCGACCGCTTGTATCGAGCGAACACACACATACAAAGTCGACGTACTTGTAATGGGTCCGCAAAGAAAACTTTTTAAAACTTTTCCACCGAGGCAATATGGCTCGTGTTCTCAGCCGTTATGTTTTATTTAGGCAACGTTGTACTGTCCTTCTCTGGCAGAGAAAAACTCCTATTTGAAAGAACGAGATGGCTATAATTTTCAGTGTGGTGTTTCAGTTGAGCGGTTGCCTTGCCCGGGATACGAAGTAATTATTTCTATTCTGTCATTGCCGTGTATTTTTTATGTGCTGTCGTCATTTTGTAGGTTGCAACAGGGTCCTAGATTACTACAGCGTCCGATAAATTTAAATCTGCTGAATAAATAACAATGTCCTCGAGATTAGATTTTGTTCAATGCGATAGCCACCGAGCCATGCATTTTGTACTGAATGTTCTGTGTTTGAGAAATAATAATGATTAAATAATTTGGAAAAGTTTTAGTTTATCAATCTACCATTCATTAGTTACGTGGGCTTTTTTATTCAAGTTGCTGTCCAATAATAAATTGTTATGTTTTGTATGTAACTAAGCTATAATTACAAATTTAGTATTAATTCCAACACCTGTCGCAAACTTACGGCTTGGGCATAAACGGCTGATAAAGATGTATCTCTTATTATTGTTAATTCTTTTGATACAGTTAATTATTTTTTATATACTTTCTATCATAAGTTAAATTAAACACATATATCACTTTATTTAAGCAATCTCTGATAAATTTTTATATCTTTATTTTAGCCATTGCTTACTTTTATTCTGTTTTACACAAAAAACATTCAGGTTCTGAGAGTGCAATCTGACGGTGATCGTTTATCAACATCGTCATCTGATTGGGGCGAGCTCAGCTGCGTTTTATTGTCGAAACACACGCCTATCCAAATTTTAATTTATATTTCCTTCTCTATGGCAAAATTGGAACACAATTTTATTCCATGTTGACTTTCTGTTTTTATGTAGATTTTCGATCATTAATTATATCTATAGACATTAGGTGCAACAAAAACTATTATAGATTTTTATTTACCCCTGCATAAATTTTTTTATACTTTTTTATTTTAATGTTTTTAAACTCTCGCGACTAGTCAACTATCAATCATATGACCGATTGTGAAAAAAAAATTAAACCCTGTATTATCTGGTTAACTTCAAATTGTACTTACGTCCAAAATACAATGAAATCTATCTTCATCTACGTATTATATTGAAACTAAACTTCGTTAATATTGTATCATATTTAGAAACATTTTTTTCCCGTTTCAAAAATACGAAACAAATCGCCAGATTTCTAAAAATGAAATATTCACTTCGTTGTAACACCGTAATAACGTTTCCCTTAATCTTAATGCTCATTTTAAAAGGCAGGGCATTATCAAATAGAAGTAGAGATGTAAAGTGGGAGAGGTGCCTCGTAAATTATAGACCTTCTTTGTTTTACACTCTCTTATTACATAGATCTTTCTAGAGGGTGCTTGTTTTAATATTATGGATCTTTCTTATGATTAATGCGGTGCAGTTTGATTGCTTTCGGATTTTATGGTGGGAGTGGTTTCCAATTAGTGCAATAAAATTTATTCTTTGTTTTTTTTTCAATAATAGTTTAAATCTTAATTAATTTAATTATTGTAATATTGTTCGTGGATGCATCTCGAATAATAAAATAGTCACTAAATATAAAGTTATACTAACATAGACATAAGATTTTAATTACTAACAAACTATGGATTAATAATTATTAGTCCGAAATAAATAAAAAAAAATGTATTTATTTTAATTAGTATCAGAAGACATCCTTAGCATGAGACGTCGTTAATTAATTTACATGTCGGCTACAGCAATGCATCCAGTGAAGTAACTTTAATAAAATAAATACTCTATTTTCCTACACAATTTGAATCTCGGCGCTTTAAAAACTAGAAAAAATACCTAATTGGGTACCTCTTGTATAGGCATGTAACATCCACGTCTTCAGCATCACATACCATCAGATGAGATGGGAGTCAAATTCCTAATCCAATATTTAATAAAAAAAAAGAAGAAACCCAGACAATCTCAAATATAGGATTAAATACATGTTTAAGTTCATAGAAAGCATTATAAAATGCTTCATCATGACTTATATTTTCCATTTACACATCAACCAAGCTTTTATCCACGCATCAAAACAAAACTAACAGCACCCAACAGGCACAACTCACCGCTATCTTCAATCATTAGAAATGCACTCGTCATCGCATTATCAGCGCACGCAAAACCACCAGTGCGTTAAATAACCGAAGTGCCAGTGTAAACAGAATACGAGTGACATTCCGGTGTTATCTGGCAAATCAATTAATGCTGGGGTTGGCGGTGCCAGGCGCGCGCGGGACCGATCGCTTCCAAGTGTCTGTTGATTAGCTTAACATGGTGATTTTGTTTCTTTTTTTTTTGGATGGGTGGTTTACTTTACGAATACGTATTTTTGTATAGATTTGGGTGAATTGGTATGGTAAGAATGACTATATCAGCTGTAATAGGTACAATCGTTTTGGTGGGTGATCTGAATTTTCCAACTTTTTTAAATTCGAATTTATATAAATCCATCTAATGTCTTAATAGTACTTTTATCAGACCTTCAGACAGCATGAAGTTAAGTACATCTTATAGTTCTTGTTTGGTTTAATAGAAAAAAAAAACCTTTGCGTACGATTAAAAGGAATAATACTCTACTTCGTATCCATAACAACAAAAAAATAAAATCTATTTCCATATTCACTTAGTTTGCTCTATCAGTTAAACTCAGATCAAACTATCCCATCCAAACAAATTAAAGTCCATCGACGTTGGCAGTTTCCTAGAATATAATAAGTGTATTATTTATTCTGCGAGGCGGTTCGGATGTGGCAATCTGTGGGCATCCGG